>NC_143586.1:31951515-33165015 GCF_048544385.1 Mastigoproctus giganteus | reverse complement strand
TCATGTTAGAAAAATCTCCTTGTTCATAAGGAAAACAAATATGAAGATTCTGTTTTAACTTAAAAAAAAAAAAAATCTGCAATTTCTTTCTAATAATAAAATCAAAAATATATTTCTTTATTACAAAGCTAGTAAACATTGTCTAATGCATTCTGAATAATAAATGAGTAGTGTTCAATAAATTACATACCTACCTAAGAAGGATATGAGATAGAGGCAAAAAGTTTTTTTTTTTTTCAATGTAACTCCCGTGAACTTTAGTACACTTGTTCCATTTTGTTGGCAATGTAGAAATACCATACAAATAAAATTCTTTGTCCTGTCCATGAAAGAATGCAAAAAAACACAGACTTCAGTTCATTATCATCAGCAAGGTGATGTCCATGTATGTTTTTCTTGAGTTGTTGAAACAACAAATAGTCACTAGGGGCCAGATCCGGCCTTGCAAGGTGGATGGGAAAGTTCTGTAAAGTTAGTCTCTCAAAGCAGTAGTAACAGCATGTGACCTGTGCACTGGTGCATTATCCTGAAGCAGCACGCCTCTGGAAAATTTTACACTCTGTTTTTCCTTTGACATCCCTTAGATTGTACAGTAGGGATGCATATGATCCCTCAGTGACCGTTTGTGTTTCAAGTTGTGCAAGTACAAAATTCCCTCAGCATCCCAAAAAATGGGGGCCATGATCTTGCCAGCTGAAATTTTTTGGTTGGGGGAGAACCCTTGTGCTTCCATTGCATTGATTCTTGCTTGGTCTCAGGATCCCAGTGATGAACACATGTTTCATCACTTGCAACAATTCTGGAGATGGAAAGTTTCAGGATCCCTTCCATAAAGCTCTAAATTCTCCTCGCAACACCCTGAATTGCTTCTGCACAGGGGTCAGAAATCTGGAAACCCATCTTGCACTGACCTTAGTCACACCCAAATGTTCATGGACGATGGCTATAACTGACCCCTCAGATATGTCTCATTCCGTAGAGATTTGGACACCTTTAAACATCTGTAATTCACGCGTTTCCATAGCTTGGCACATTCCTGGAATGGGTTGCTGTCACAGGCTTTCCTGGACATGGATCATCTTCGATGGACCCTCTACCCTATTTGAATTGTTTTGACCAGAATTTGACCCGGTACCATACCTGTTACCATACACAGCCACCATTCTTTCATGAATGGCCTTTGGCCCATTTCCTTGTTTGGTGAGAAACTTGACTGAATAATGCTCCAATTTCAGCAAATCCATAATTTGATACAGGTGTCTTCCTCTTTCTGTTACAATACAACCTAAAACATAGTGGGATCAAAATTAGTGTGATTCAAGTTGAGATATGTAGGAACATGATAAATCATGAATCAGTGAAATATATCTATGGGTAGTACCCTAGTTAGATAATTTATTGAATGCCCCTCATACATATATATACTGAGTGATCACTGAATTATACCACCCCTACGAAAACTGAATGCGACCCATTGATTATGTGAGGTACGAGAGTACAGAGTTAATCGACCTACATAGCATAGATAAGGTGTCAGTGGTTCAGTAGGTAGTAAAATTCTGAGCGTGATGGGTAAAAGGAAGGATATATCGGACTTTGATTAGGGACAGGTTGTGGGTGCTCAACGAGCTGTTGCCTCAATTTCCCAAATGGCTGAACTGGTGGGGGTGTTCAAAAGCCGCCATTGTTAAAGTGTACCAGGACTGGTGTCAAAATGGTAAAACAATGACCCAACGGCAAAACTGCAAAGGTCGGCAAAAGGTTGATGTTAGAGGTGAGCGCCGGGTCCGATGACTCGTACAGACAAACAGGCGTAGCACTGTTGAAGAGTTGACTACCCGGTACAATATGGGCCAACCCGGAACAATATCTGGCATAACCATGTATCTCACGCTCGCACGTATAGGCTATACCAGCAGACAACCCCTACGGGCGTCTCCGTAGCCAGGTGGGCAGGAGCAGCAGTGCGTAGCACACACTTCTTGATTAGACCGGGTTTCGAGCCCGTGAGCCACCAAATATGGAGGATGCGGAAAGGTCAGGGAATGACCACCGCATATCCCTGGAGCAATATGGCCTTAGTTGCTAATGCTCCTAAAAAACCAAATGACAAACAACCCCTACGGCATTCTCTCCTAATCAAGGTTCATCGGCGAAACAGACTCGCCTGGTGCAAAGAGCATGCAAGGTGGACGTTAGATGACTGGAAGGTGTGCTGGTCAGATGAGTCACGTGAATTACTCCACACCATGGATGGTAGTGTACGGATTTTGGATCAACACAGTGAGGTTCTTGATCCATCATGCATGGTATCAAAAGTGCAGGCCGGTGGAGATGGTTTTATGGTGTGGGGCATGTGGAACAATGTATCCGTGGTCTCCACTGTCGTCAACTGCTTGCTGACTGTGTATACCCTGCTATGTTACACTTTTCCCGAATGGCAATGGTGTCTTCCAAGATGTCAATGGAAGACACCATCGTGTGCTGAGCCGTTGGGCACTTGTTGTAGGAATGGTTTGAGGAACACAGTTCTGATTTCCAGCATGTCTATTGGCCTCCGAACTCCCCCGATATCAATCCCATAGGGCACTTGTGGGACACTATGGAAAGGCATATCGGGCATCTGATTACACCAATCATCTCCATAACTGCATTGCTAGCCGCAGTACACACAGTTTGGTTGGCCATACCTCTCGAATGCTTCAGACATCTTGTTGAATCAATGCCACGTTGGATAGCTGTTCAGAGGGCAAAAGGAAGACCTACGAAGTATTAGTTAGGTGGTCATAATTCAGTGATCACTCGGTGTATAGTATAAGACCAATTATCCCTTATCTGTTGGGATTGGGGGTGCCAGATGCATGAGTAATACAGGTACCTACACTATACAATTAATTGCTATAATGTGAAGTTAAATTTCTTAGTTAACACAAACAGTGTATATACTGTACTTAATTTTAAAATAACACTTCTTATCACTGACAGAATTTTAATATCATAAATTGTTGAAGAAATCATTTGTCAAGATCAGGTCGGAATTGAATATGTACATTACAGTTTCACTTTTTTGGTTTTCTACAAATATCTAAATTCCACGTTTTTCACCAAATTTCCAATACTCCCCCCCCCCCCTTGATACCATAATGGATGGATGGGTTATGTGTATGACTATAAATAAACTTGCTCAAGTTCCTTTTCAGTGCCTCTGATTACTTTTCACATAGTATAAACAGTAATACTGTATTTTCCAACTTTATAAAAAAAATCTTTCTAGCTAATATTTTAATATAAATTGTTGTCTTGTTAAATGGTATTGTTTTTATTTAATGCATTTGTGTAATGCTTCATTATTCAATCATTTTACTAGATATTTAATATATTATTTTTTAGATGTGCAGGGTCCATGAACTTTCTGGATTAATGAATGCCAAACAGCTGAACTTTTGCTGTTTGAAAAAGTTACTGGAATTATGTTTTTGCATTTTCTGTGAGGGTTTCTTTAAATTCACTGTTTTAGGAATCATAAGAGTTTGAGTATTCATAAATCACCAATAATGAATTGATTATCCCTCATTATAGGAATGTGGGGTTATTTGAATAAAAAATTTCTGAATAATTTGCTGTGTAATACAGTCTTGCATGCTTTCATGTGCTTAGTTGTCATTGTCAGTTTTATTAGCTTAGAGGGGCTTTTTAAGCCAATAACACTCAATGAACCACTTTTTACTTGGTGACTGTAAGGAAGTTTCTCTGTAAGATTGTACACTCCCACTGCAGCTTACCTGTCCCTGATTTCTCTGGAATAGACACATTTAGAAATTAGTTGTGCTAACCCATTTAGAAATGGGTTATTGCAGGAGGGATTCCTGCAATAACCCATTGATACTGAACAAGTACCTTTCAGCACTTGGCCAGTTACTACTAGTTATACTGGTTCAGCTGTCCCGAGCTTATTTTCCAGTATGACTGATTTGGACAATTCTTTCAATTGTCAAAAGACTATCAAGATATGCACACAGAGTTGCACAGATGTACAAGGCAACACTAAATAAAAGGGAAATACATATAAATAATGATAATTTTCTTGTTCACATGTCCAAGTCGATGATGGACTTTAATGCACAAGGCTGTGGCTCATGCATAGTATCCCTCCTTCTCACACAAAGAGGAATACACCATATTTTTAGCATGTAAAACTACATAATCTTTAAATGGCTAGTTTTTTTTTTTTTTTTTTATTTTTACTGAATGTTGCCACATTTTATATCAGTTTCTTGTTTTTAATGAAGTTGTCATGAAAAACACTTAGTGGTAATCTCTAATAGAGTACTACTAAAACTCCTTTATTTGTGCATTTCTGAAGACTGGCAAAAATCTCCTGCAAATTCCAGGAAATTAGGGGGGGGGAGCTGAATTTTTATTTGTATTCTTTTATACACCAAAGATAATCAGCTTAAAAAAAAAATCTTCTAAAAGAATTATCATATATTCACTTATAATGAAATACTTGTGTTTTCAGATTTTAAAGTTAAATACAATATACTGAAAAACACTATGAAGACTAATTAGAATCTCTGGGGAAAAAAATACCATGCACTTATTCTTTACAACAACAAACAAAAAAAAGTTCTATTTCCTCTTACCTACACTTTTGTTTGTGTAGCATGCCTTTTTAAACTTTGTATTGGTAATAGACATAGCTCTTGAGAGTTTCAGTAGCAAACAATGCATCTATCATATGATTTTACTACAGAAATAATCTCCCCATCTTTGGCTTTCTTCTTTTCCTGGTGCTGCTATAACACTCTTATTTGTCTGCATTTAGCACAGCTATGTTGAAATCTAAATCGGCTCAATCTGAAATGTGCTTTTTTTTGTCTACAGCTGATTCCAGTCAGTACTTCTTGCACTTTCATGAGGTTCTGTGTCGATTTGATTTGAGAATTGAAAAAAATAAATTTAGCTTTTACGAAGCAATTTTTGATAGTGAATTCTTTTACTGGGATTGCTTCATTTTATTCGAATCATTGCCATAATCAAACTGAGAAAAAGCTTTTTACTATTAATTGCCTAAAACTTGTACTATGAATTAGCCCTAAATCTAGTACTTGCAACTCACTTGTACAGTTTGGACAGGGAAAAACCACAAAATAATATTCTAATGCACATTTGTATTTCTTGTTCACATGTCCAAGTCGATGATGGACTTTAATGTACAAGGCTATGGCTCATGCATAGTATCCCTCCTTCCCACACAAAGAGGAATACACCATATTTTTGGCATGTAAAACTACATGCCAAAAATATGGTGTATTCCTCTTTGTGTGGGAAGGAGGGATTAGAATATTATTTTTTAATGCAGAATTCTAATCTAGAATATTATTTTGCAAGCCAAATTTAGTATTTAAGGCACACAAGGTAGTTCCCGACTTTGAGTTAATTTGTTCGTAGCGTGTGCTCGTAAAGTGGAAATTTATTTCCCATATACATAATAATTAAAAATAGGGCTTACATTCTCAACAATGAAATTAGTTAGCTAATTAGTTTGTTTAAACTATTATTGATTTATCCAAAGAAATGAAAATGTAGCTTGTAAAACCAAACAAATTATAATAATAAATTATTTATGGCTTACAAATGTTAAAGAATGTTTATCCTTCATCAACTAAATGCACACTCGTTGATAACTCACTATTGGCTCGGCACTCGTTGGTTTGTTGCGCAAGGAGTAGTCTTCTTCAGAAATGCTTCAAGAGGCATTTGTTTGCAAGATAATCTTCTCTTTTCTTTATCAATTTCAACAGCATGCATAAGCATTTTTTTAATGGAACGCACAAATTGCAACCAACACGATTCGCACAGAGTAACAAGTTTACAAAGCTTAAAAAAAAAAAAAAAAAAAAAGGAACGAAGAGATTATTCTGAAAATTTATTTGTATTTTATACGATTGAAAATTTCAGTAAAGGGGAACATTTTTACCATAATAACGTAAAAAACCACAATTCCAGCTATCAGTATTTTTGCAAATGCAATAACATAAAGTTTACTACCCGTTTATAATTGCTTGCACTAGCAGAAAAGCCCAATAAACTGGAAAGTGCAAATTGTTTTATGGTAGTGACCTCCAGAAGTATTTTAGAAAAATATCACAAAGGCATTCAGAATTGATTCTTATAACGAAACATATGATAACGATGAAAGTATAGTGCATTTTAATGATTTGAATTGGTAACTAATACAATTTACACTATTAAAAATGACCTTTCAGAGAGTTATACAGTGAAATTTTCAACTTCCGAGGTAATGGAATGAATTACCAAAAAAAAAAAAACCCAATTTATTATTGGGTTCACATTACGATATTTTCACGATACGATGGCGTCTCCGGAATGGATTAATATCGTAAAGTATGGGTACATTATCATATAGCTAAGTGGTTTGAAATGCAGTATTTATGAATGTTTAACATTCATTTTTTTGCAATTAATGTTCATATTTTTGATTTTGATACTTGGGGGGGGGGGGAACTTGTACACCCGGGAACTCAAAGCGGGAACTGTCTGTAGTTGACCTTCAGAAATACAACCACTCCCCGATTAATGAAAGGGTTGCATTCCGTGGAACACTACATGGGTCGAATTTTACATAAGTCGGAATTTCCCTAAATGCTTATTTAGGGAAATTCCGCACTCGCAACTATGCGTGCTGAATTTAATAAAGCAAAAAAGAAATGTTCGGTGAACATGTAAATAGAATTATTTATTCAATTTTTTTTTTTTTTTTTTTTTTTTTATCTCGTGCAGGAAAAATGACAAAAATCATAAAATTACAAAAAGAGAGAGGAGACGGGCATAATGTCAGCAAGTTTTACCTTTTTGAGCATCGTTGCCAGAATTAATTCTCCAGTGGATAAGCACACCACTGCAGAAGTTTGAGGGCTGTAGAGATTTAGAAGGGGTTTTTTCCAACACATCACAAAATTTCTCTGCAGCCTCAAAATTTGGCACTGGCGACTTCACTGCATACTTTAATGTTTTGGAACCCAGTGTGATGCTTGAACCCATTAAATCACCTGTTTCTTGCCACAAACTTGGCTTGGGTTTTGCCATATTTATTCTTAATATCTTCATAAATACTTCTTGCTTGAATGGCCACTAGATTTGTGTTCCAAAAACAATGTGCTATTGGGTTCACATTGTGATATTTTCATGATACCTCCTTTTATTCCTATGGATGCAAAATATGTTTCCACAATTTTTTTTTCAGTTTTCGCTGGCCGGCAAAAACTTGTGTAAAGTCGAATTTCCATAAGTCGAGCATTACATAAGTCGGGGAGTGGCTGTACTTGATTTTTTCAGATTTAAATCCATACCTTTTGAATTTGTTATATATTCAGTAGACAAGACTTTAATGTTTTTAAAATAGAGCAGATTTTGAGATTTCCCAACAACTAATAGTCTGTTTCTCTGTTCCATGAGCATTGGGAATAAATAATATTGAGTCATTATTTACTCAAGTAGAGGGTTTTTCCAGAAAGAACATTATAAAACAACCTTGTATCATCTAGGTTTAAAATATATCTAGATATTATCTATGGCAATGCACTAATTGGAAGAATGAACAGGCAATATGGCTGATGCACAGAAAAGAAAGTTTTCAGTTTAAGCACTGTGCAGCACTTGAAAGTCATTGCTTTTTAAAGAAGATCTTGTTATATAAATAAAGACTTAATGTTTGTATATTACACAGATTAATGTTTGCTAATCACAGCAGAAATGTGTTGCACTTAAATTTTTATTTAAATAAAATTTCTTTATTTCTGTGTGGAAATAAGTAAAGTATGTATAAAAAATGTTGACTGCATATCTTTGAGGTACATGGTGCTGTTCATTTATTTTATTAAATCATAGAAGATATTAAAATCTAGGAGAAATTAAGTATTATGAAAGTTGAGTGAATATTTCATTTGGTATCAATGTAAAGTTAGATTTCAAGATAAATTTACTTTTCAGTTCTGTTAATCACAGAAAATTTAAGAATTCAATTTTTTAAGAAAAAAATCTAATGCGACTGAAATGTAATTTGTTTTTACTCATCTCAGCAAAAAAAGAAAAAAGAGAATCGATTTCTAGGCTACTCATTGCACAGTTTTCCACAGTGCCTAGAACTCAAAGAGGTTTTGACTGTGTTACATGTGCAAGTGCTTAAACTAAATTTGAAAAACTTTATACGAAGAATAGTCTTCAAAGCTGCACATTGGTGCAAAAGAAAGTATACCGATAAAAAAAAAATAATTTATGAATACTGATACGCAGACAGAAATAACAATGTATGTAAAAGTTCTCATGGCAGTATTAGAAATCAGCCGCAATATGAATATTGCTAAGCAATTCATTTTCATGTTATGTTTAAATTAAAATAGGTACACACACATATATTACCTTGTACAGATATGTGGACTTTAACTTTTTTTTTTTAACATATTACTTCTGATATGACAAATGTCTTAATTTTAAATTTTTTTTTTTTTTTTTTAAGGATATTGACTGGGCAAAATTAGAAAGAAAGGAATATGGGAATTTAGGCAGTGAAGGTAGCACAAGTAAATCAGATTCCGGAGTTATTGTTTCATCTGAGGTAAGAATTAAAATTTTTTTCGTTTTCTGATTATTTTGCTTTAAAAATGTTATTTGAAAATTTTTAAAGGCTAAGGTAAAGAAAGCCTGCAAGAGAAGCATGCAAAAATTTGATGAAATTTACCAGTAAAAGTACTTTGCCATAACGGCATTTGTATTGTTGCTCGCTCAGTAAATAGATGGTGGCTGTTATCGGTCTGGAGTAGAAGTTGAATCCCACGGGAGCTTAACCCTTCCGAAGTGGTGGGGGGGGGGGGTTAACCTGACCTTTTTCTTTTGAATCACGAACAGAGTCATATTGAAAGTTCTGCCGTCATAAAAAATGTTCATAACATAGTTTCACTGGTAAACGTTTTTGAAGTTTGCTGTGCTTCTCATGTGGGCTTCCTTTGCCCCCCCCCCTTTTTTCCCCCCTCTTAATAAACAATTTATCCACTAGTCCACCAGTGATTCTAAAGAAAAAAGGTCAGGTTACTCCACCACTTCGGGAGGGTTTCAATCTCCCATGGGATTCAATTTCTACTCCTGACCGATAACACCCACTGTATGTTTACTGAGCGAGCAACAATACAAATGCCGTTACGGCAAAGTACTTTTACCGGTAAATTTCATCGAACTTTTGTATGCTTCTCTTGCAGGCTTTCTTTACCTTCGTCATTTTAAATTTCATGGTTTTTTTCCCTCTCTAATTTATGACACTGGAAAATTTGTTGGATACACTCCTGTCATCTAAGGAATTGACTACTCTGCTAGAGAAAGTGCCACATATCTGTACCAGGCTATATACAAGGGTTGTTAAAAAAAAGTATTCATATTATGCACATTCAGGGAGTGCACCATAACAAAGCATAATGTATTTAGACATGTTTCATCCTTCATGTAGTAAGCTGTTTGATAATGAAAATGTTTTCATCTTTGTTGGAGTGCACTGAAATCTCTCTTTATCTCTGGGGTGTGTGTTAAATTTTAGCTTTAAAATCGGAAAAACAGCACATGAAATATGAAACATAACCACATTTTGTTTCGCCAGTTTTAACTCTCTTGATAATTTTAAACTTTTCTTCGACTCTAATTTTTTCCTTTACTTCAGTCCTACCTGATTTACTAATTTTGCCCTGTATTTATTTCTGATGCCCTAGAATTTACAGTGTTTGAGTAAACAAAATCAAAACCAAACTTTCTTGCCTATTTTAGTGTTAAAATGAAGCCATTTGATTTTTCCATAAATCACTTTTCAGTTCATATATATTTTTGTCTAGTTTATCCCTTAGCAGTTTTTGCTATCCTAAGTGTAGCTTCTATCTGGTTGAAAAAACGATGTCATGTGCTGTTGTTTACTTTGTAACTAATGTAATGCATTTGACTAACAGTAGCCATATTCCCCTGCAAAGGTAGCTATTTGTAATTAATATTCCACCAATATACTCTTTTATTGCATTCTCTAGCTGAGGGGAGAAACTGGGTGTTTACAGTAATTAGTCTCAGAGTCCTGTTGTTTACAAATATTACTCTGCAACTGAATATTTCGAAGTGAATATCTAGCTGATTTTTAGCTAATTTCCCCTCTTGAATATAATTTCCCCTCTAGAATATACAGTACACAAGAGTATATATACAGTATTTACTTTTTCCAGTTTCCATTATGAAATTGCTAGTTCTTTGAACACTACTTTATTTCATTTGTTTTGGGGGACAAGATGATTATCCACACTATATTCAAAACAGTAGTATGAAGAGGTGCATTATATCGAGGTTGCGCTGTATTTGTGTAAAAACTGATGCCCATTTTCAGTGAAATTTTTAAGGGTAACCTATTGAAATTGAGAGGAAATACAACAACAACATGCAGGTGCTCTGTTTCCATAGTAAACAGTATGGAAGCAGTAATAATTTTGATAAGTTTTTGAATTTTGCTATAAAAGTTAGGCCAAGTAAATGCTGGATAAGCTTGTTAATTATTGCATGCATATAGATTACTATTGATCCAACAGAGAACCAGAACATAAATAAAACTTATTATTTCCAAATGGAGAAATCAAGAGTACTATATTTCCAAATGCAACATTAGACAGAAAATAATAAAAGATATCAGCAGAGAGACAGTGACAACCTCAAGTGGAAAAAGGGAGAGACCTCTGGTTAGGATTAGTAAATTATAAAATGTGAAAAGTAATATAAAACAAACAAAAAATATAAATAAAAAATTGCATATATTACTATTTTGTAATACTCACATTGCTATTAATACTACTAATAACAAATATGATAAAAATCAGAGCAATAATGCCCTGAACAGTAAAACTAGGAATAAAACTATAATTAATTGCCAGGATCAAAAAATTCTTATGCAATCAAAAATTCAGTGTACTTTAAGCATTGATCAAATTTAGCTTAATAAATATTTATTTCATATTACACTTGATATTGATAAAACCAGGTTCTAAAAACCAGAAAATTTTACTTTAAAAAATCTATGATTTAATGTAACAAAATTCTGGCTGATCTAACATTGGAAACCTTAAGCCCCAACTCTCCAAATTTGCTGACTTTGTGGATCCCTTCTATGAGCATATCATCACCAGCAACCTAAACATTGTATAAGGGCCTAAAATTATGGATTTAAATTTTGAGTTTGCTTAAACTTTAACAAATATAAACAAAAGTGAAGCCTACTGTGTGTGTGTGTGTGTGTGTGTGTGTGTGTGTGTGTGTGTGTGTGTGTGTGTGTGTGTTTTTAAGTTCACACATAAACAAAATTCCTTTGAAGTTTTCCGAATATGGATCAGCACCATATTCATTGCTATTTTCAAACAAATTAATTTAATTAATTACACAACAATAAAGAGAAAGGCATCAAATCTAGTACAATCCAAAGCCAAATTAAATCTGCAACATAATTTTATTATTATCAATGGTGACAAAGCAGCAAGCAACTTTGTCATATTTTGCAAAAGATTCTATTTTGTTACACCCAAAATGAAATTAACCAGAGTGACATATGTACCAACATTGCAATGAACGAAAATAGTATTTTAGAAAAGTTAATAGCCCTGAGCAAAAATTGGTAATATGAAACTTACTTTCTTATATATGATGTCAAAATTCCACAAACTAATTGGATTTAGGTTCATTACCAATAGAAAAAGCAGTTACAATCCTAGCAAAAAATTTGGCAGTTTTAGAAAAATAAAAAATATTCATGGATTATAAATAAAGCTGTTCCCATATAAATTCTAATAGTGCAGAGACCTTTGACTTTAAAAACCTTTTTTACTTCTAACTCCACATGCAAGTCAAGTGCTTGCTATAATATATGAGTACAGAAACATCACAGGGATTGACAATATAATATAAATTCCCCTGGTCTTCCACACATGTGTGCACACGCACACACAACAAATCTATATATACAGGGTGTCCAAAAAAAAATGTATACACACTTACTGGTGCTGTTTATCTCAACTTGCTTCAGGAATCAATTGTCCCACACATTTGTGAGCTATTTGAGGATTATGATGAATTTTATTTTCAACATGATGGGGCACATTTCCATTTTCATTGCGATGTTAGGGCTTATTGGATGAAACTTTCCCAAACAGATCAATTGGATGAAGAGGCAGTGTTGAGTTCACCCTGCATTCTCCAGATCTAATGCCATTGGATTTTTATTTATGGGGATATTTCAAAGATAAAGTTTATGCCACAAAACCAGCAACAATCTCTGAATTACGGCGAATGTTTGAAGCAGAATGTGCAGCAATATCAAGAGATATCTTAACTGATGTATGCACTTCAGCAGTTTCTCAACGATGTCAATAATACCTGGATGAGAATGGAGGACAATTTGAACACTTGTGTTAATGCATATTTTTTTTCTTCATTATAAAATTGAATTTATGAAAATAAACATGTTATTAACAATCAGTGTGTATACATTATTTTATTTATTTTTTTTTTTTTTGCACACCCTATAGTTTCAGATAATGACATGTTTCACTGGTCCCTGGGAGAAGGGTTTAAGCCCACTTGAGATTTCATACCCTCAGTCACACATATGGAATCTGTATACAGAGTGTTAATAAAAGATTGGGTGCTACTTACAGGACCGGTTCACTTAAAACAGAGAAAATTTCATAAAACTGAGAAATGCTGAGGCTCCATTTCTGAGTTATATTTCTGAAATTTTGCATATTAACTACAATTATTATTATGAAAATCTGTTATTAAGATTTTTTTTAGATTACATCTAAAAAAATCATTGTCATTCATTAGCATGAATGACAATTCATGGTAATGAGTAACATTAGTGGGCCATGAGGTGATACTTAAAGTTGTACTGTTGTGTTATGTTCTATTTTAAACTATTTTTGCTTATACATATCTTTTATATGGTCTTGCCAGGGGAACCATGCAGGTGGTAATGCATCTAATCAGAAAAGTTCCCTTATCTGCCGAGTTAAAAATATTTCAAAGGTTAGATCAACACTCAAGGGGAAACAGGATCATTTGAAAGCAACAGCAAATTATAGGAGAAAAAATTTACAAGAATTGTTGCTTTGAAAGGATAAGTGCTAAATTGCATAGAACAAAATCTGATTGATGATACCAGAGTTGCAACAAATTCCACAGTATAAGGCAGCAGTGAAACAACACTTGAATCAAGTATGGTTTCACTGCTGCCATCTCCATACTTGTTCAAGTATGGAGACTGCACCTTTAAAAAAAAAAAAAAAAAAAAAAAAAAAAAAAAAATGAAGGCTATCCAGGTCCAAAGATGGGCAACCTTTTTCTTTCTGCTCGGAAATTTGCTCATATCCAGTGAGTTGCTAAAAAGGGTAACAAATACCCTCCTTCAAATTGTTTGATTACACTTTCCTCTACTCTTACCAAAGTAATGGAGAAAGAAATCCATATACTGCCTCAAATCTCCGATATGGATTTTGTCAGTCTACCCACTGGTGATATATTGGTTTATTGTTATTTATATTTGGATAAATTTCAAAGAAAAGTTTGAAACTTAAACAGTTGTACTGGCATTTCTAAGGGTGCTTACATATAGAATACAGGTGGCTGCTTACCTGGAACCAGTGGCTAAAGCTTCTCACTGGCTATGAACACATAAAAAGCAGTTGACCAGTGCAATTTCTCAGGCTTTACAAGCACAAATGAATTGTGGAACATTAATTTAGCCGTCTCAGATAAACTGGTACTCTAAAACTGACCACTAAATTGCCAATCAACCCTTCCTGGAATTCATCAAAGTGCCCATCACAAGATGCTTTGATAAAGCATTTCTTGCAACTCTCACTGAAATTAGTTAAAGCCAAAGCAAGAAATATTTATTGCAGGTGATAGATTTAAAATTTATTAAGGCAAAAAAAAAAAAAAAAAAAAAACGTTAATGGCAAAGTCTTAAGAAGCTATATATATATATATATATATATATAGTGGAGACATATGTAAGTATAATATGTAAATTCATTGATTATTGAAGTAAAAGTTATTATATTCTAGATGTTTCCGGGCTATATTTCTACATAATTTAACTTTAGCAACAAAATTTAAATCGAAACATTCAAAGTTTTATTGCGCCACAATAATAGTATACAATTGCCATGACTAACCTATTTAGGCGACAAAAATTTATGTATATTATATTTACCTTCTATATTAATAATCACTGCTTACATTTCTTCACAGGATTCCTATTTGAATGTAGTTTGTATCTTTTTCCCATATTGGCTGTCTAATATAAGCCTTCAAAATCAAAGATTCTGTGTTCATGCTTAAAAATGACTAGCACCAATTATCAGCAAGCTTAAAGTAAAATTTGTTTAAGCAAGCTCTTGGTTGTGTTTGAAAAACTTCTTCTAAACAAGCTCCTATCTTATGGATTGCCAACGTGCTGTTGTTGGGTGTGTGTGTGGTTTTTTTTTTTTTTTTTTTTTTTTTTGCAATTTGGTGTTCACTTTTTTCTGACTGCAGTGTGTGATGATAGGTGGTGCCTCTCTCTCTTCTAACTGCTCCACTTATGCTGATGCTTCCCCTAGATGCAGTTTTTCCCTCTTGTATATTAATAATATTCTTCTGGCTGAAAATCCTATCATAGTTTTGCTGATAAAAGCACACTACATTCTATCTTCCAGTTTGAAAAATTTTGCGGTGCTCAAATAGCTTCAAATTCTCAAAACATCCACCACCAATTCCTTAAATGCCAATCTCTGGGTAATTCTTTAGTGAGGTGAAGATAACTTGGTTAACATCAATCCTCCAAGTCAGTTCTGTTTTATTTTCTTCCAGAGCAAGTGTATTGCTTCTATGTTTAACTTTGACATTTTGATTTCTAGACAAGATCACATACCTCTATTAGGGATTACCCTGATCTTTAGGCATCGCAAATATTGCATCCTCTGCAGCAAGAAGCTGGATTCTCTTTTTCTCTCTGCATTACTTTTCTTCTAAACAACTCTGCACAAATCTCAAATTCTCTCCCCCCCCACCACACACACCACCACAGCCATGGGATATTGTTCCCACATCTCAGGAGATAACCCAAAAACTTCTCTCAAACTTCTATATTCCATTCAAAACAAGGCATTTCAGGTTAATTAAAGAATCTGTTACCAAATCTCTTCATTCTCATAGATGCTCAGTTTCTGCTGCATGTCTTTTCTGAAGATACTATTATAGACATTCTTCTGATTTGGCATCTATACTTCTCTTATTCTCTTCCAAACCAGCCTGAACACATTCCATAAATAATTAGCATCCATTCATTTTCCAGGTCCAAACTCACAGAACTGACTTATTTTTTTCTTCTTTGTTTATCTCTAATTCTGTTCTCTGGAATAGTCTTTCTCTTTATATTTTCTGAAAATTACAATCTACAGAAACTAAAGTTTAATTTCAGAAAGTATCTTCAAATCCGATGCTAGTACTATAGATTTTAATATTTGGAATTCACACACACACACACACACACACACACACACACACACACACACACACACACACACACACACACACACAATGATCACTAAATTGGGGATGGTAAAGCCTTTTGGTACAGATGTGTTGAACATAAGATTCTTTGAGCAATACAGACAGGCTGCTAGAAGAACTCATGGAGTTTGTCATTAACATAAAGGAACTTTGCCACCAGGGATAAAGAGGTGATTGTCCCATTATATTATAATTTGTCCAGCCTTTATAAATGAAAGAAAAATAGCTTTTAGGTCAGTAACTAAAATTCCAAGATGCTCTAGCTTTGGAAAACATTTTAAGTGAAGAAAATAATATAAGAAGTTTTTCACCACCTAAAATTAATAGGCTTATATCATCAGATTTAAAACACAAAAATCACCAAACACAAAAGATCATTCATCACTGCAAATCAATGAATACAATGAATTATTCTCTTCATAAAGTCAGGTATTACTTAGATCTAAAATTTGAAAGAAACCAGACTAGGAAAGCAAAACTAAGATAGGTGCATTGTGGCCACAGAAGCCAATGCACCAACAACTATTAAATAATAATAATGTAACCCATTATATAAGGCAATCATCTGGAATACCATAGAGGTTTGGAAACCTCATTTTTGGAAGGATATATAGATCTTTTGGAAAGGATGCAGAGAAGAACAGCAAGATTAGCTAGGAAACACAAAAGGATATCCTTACCAAGAAAAACTAAGCTTCTGAAAATTGCAGTCTCTGGAAACTGTGGTGATATAGTAATCGTGGCATGTGATGCAAGAACGCAAGCGTATGAGCTTATGTAGCATCAGCTAGAAAAAAATAAAATAAAAATCCATGCAACCATTCCCTCTAAATGTTTGTCCAGTTCCTCCTTAAATTTATTTAACCTATCAATTTCCACAATAACAGATGGAAGTTTGTTCCGGAAATCACCTGCTGGCTAAAGGCAAATTTCCGCACATCTATTCTACAGCTGTCTTTCCTCAGTTTGAATTTATGACCCCTTAGGTTCGTAATCTGAACAAGTGGAAGAATTCCATCACAATTCAGCGTGCTCAACCCATTCAAGGCCCTATACACCTGAATCAGATCACCTCGCAGGTGCCTAGTCTCCAGCCGCTGCAGTTTGCAGAACTTAAGCCTCTCTTGGTAAGAGGATCCCTTCATTCCCCTCATGCTCAAGCAAATCTACACCCTTCCTAAAATGAGGACTTCAGACCTATATGCAGTACTCAAGGTGTGACCTGACCATTGCCTTATACAGAGGGACAATTGCCTCCTTTTCCCTGCTAGCAAAATTCCTGTATTATCATTGATAAAACCCATGACCTGCTCTGGCAGCCTGTTTGCATTGCTCAGAAAACTTTCATATCAGACTGCACAATCACTCCCAAGTCTTTAATTTTCTACCACCATAAGTGTAGTACCACATGTTTAGTCTCTAGAGCTAAGTTCCGGTCAACCCTTCCCTATCTCTTCCATCATGCAGTATGATTGACTTTTGAGGTTATGATGAACGTCGTGGCGAGATCCAATATTCCTTACATTTCGAGGGTACAGCTCTAAAACGGTTTTCGCAGGCCGGCCGCTAGTTAGTACACCGGACCGGACCTATTGGTAACTCTCTAGGAGGCTTCCGGATCAGCTAGTGTATAATCTTGCTACCTCTACTCTGCCAGATAGTGACTGGAGGGAGTCCGAGTAGTGTGTATGCGGGGAGCATTGTCGAGGCCACATTATGTCAAGGACCTGGGTATATTCTTACCACATGTACGCCATATCCAAAAATTTCATTACTTCATACAGCATGTCCAACCCACTTTTTCTTACTATTGAATACACCATGAATTGTCAAACTAATAGAGCAAGCTTATCTGCGAAAAGATCTAAACCTCCCAAGGACTTCCTAATTCATTTCACAAATATACGTGGTCTCAATTCTAATCTCAACGATGTCCATTTCCACTTGCAGTCTGCCAAACCTCATGTACTTTTCCTGACAGAATCTCAGTTATCGGTTGATTCAACTACTGCTCATCTCAGATGCCCAAATTATTCGCTGTATGATTCCTTTCGCCTCAAAGGTGGTACTTGTGCATATGTCCGTTCTGATATTCCCTGTCAGAGACTTGGCAATTTGGAATCTCCTCTCTTTGATCTTCTCTGGCTTAAAATCTCTCTACCTCATTGTCTCAAATTCATCTGTTGTCTCTACCGTTCTCCCAACTCGACTAATCACTTGGAGCTCTTTGACTTCCTCTCGTTTCAACTTGACTTTCTCCAGTCCAACTCTCCTAACAGTGAGGTAATTTTCCTTGGCGATTTTAATGTTCACAACCCCAGCTGGCTTCCATTTTCTAGTCACACCGACCCAGCAGTTCGAGATGCCGAGGCCTTTGCAATTACTAATGACCTAGCACAGATTGTTCATTTACCTACAAGAATACTGGACAATCCTAATCATACAGCCAATACGCTTGATCTTTTTCTCACAAACAACCCTTCTAAGTACACGGTCGAAGTGAGAGCTCCTTTAGGCACTTCAGATCACAACTTGGTGATTGTCTCTTCTCCAATGGAACCTTTATATCATGGCTATTCCCAACCTCGTGTTGTTTGGCATTACAAGAATGCAAAATGGGATGACCTGCGAGACTTCTTTTCTTCTTTTCCTTGGTCGAATTACTGTTTCAAAACTTCTAATGTCAACGTTTGCTCAGATCGTGTCAGTGAAATTATTCTTGCAGGAATGGAATCCTTTATCCCACACTCCACTTTAAAATCTCGTCCTTTATCTAAACCTTGGTTTTCCAATAAATGTGCTAAGGCTGTCCAAGAGAAGAATGTTGCATATCGTAATTGGCTTGTTTCTAATTCTTCAGTTTCATTTTCTGCCTACACCAAAGCTCGCAACAATTGTAAAGCAGTTATTAATCAGTCCAAACTAGAGTTTGAACAGGCTAAGAGTAGAAAACTTGCTTCTTGCCCTAATGGTAGCCGAGCATTCTGGTCTCTTGCCAAAGCTATTGGCCGCAACTTTTGCCCATCTCTGCTCCCACCTCTGTCCAAACCAGATGGTTCTGTTGTCACTTCAGCCAAGGATAAAGCTGACCTGCTAGCATCCCATTTTTCTTCCAGCTCATGTATTAATGATCTTGGTAAAACACCTCCCACCATTCCCAACACACGCCATTCAATGCCTCCTGTGGTCTTCTGTCAAAAGGATATCAGAAGGATTTTGATGAATCTCGATGCTAAGAAAGCTGCAGGTCCTGATGGTATTTCTCCACTTGTTCTCAAAACCTGTGCTCCTGAACTTACTCCTATTCTTTGCCGCCTTTTTTCACTTTCTTATTCTAAAGGTGTTTTTCCTTCTGCTTGGAAATTTGCTCATATCCAGCCAGTTCCTAAAAAGGGTGACAAATCCCTCCCATCCAATTATCGTCCCATCGCAATTACTTCTACTCATTCTAAAGTAATGGAGAAATCAATTAACTGCCAACTCTTAAACTACCTAGAAACCTTCCGTCTGATCAACGATCACCAGTATGGATTCCGTCAGTGTCGATCCACTGATGATATTCTGGCTTATGTTACCCATTTATGGACTAATTCAATGGAAAGGTTCGGTGAAACACAAGTAGTTGCTCTTGACATCTCAAAGGCTTTTGATCGTGTTTGGCATAAAGGTCTTCTAAACAAGCTTCCATCTTATGGTTTGCCAACTTCTTTTTGGTTAGCAACTGTGTTTAGTAATTGGTTATCCAGTTTTCTCTCTGATCGCTCACTGAGGGTGATGGCTCTCTGTCTTCTAACTTCTCCACTAATGCCGGTGTCCCCCAAGGTTCAGTTCTTTCCCCCACTCTTTTCCTCTTGTATATCAATGACCTTCTTCCATTGACTGGAAATCCTATCCATAGTTTTGCCGATGGTAGCACATTGCATTCAACTTTCTATTTTGAGAAACCTTGTCCTGCTCAATCAGCTTCAACTTCTCGAAAATCTGCTACCAATTCCTTAAATGCCGATCTTCAGGTAATTCTCCAGTGGGGCAAAGACAACTTAGTTGATTTCAACCCTTCTAAAACTCAGTCTTGTCTTATATCTCGCAAAAAGGATTCTTCTGCTCCTATGCTTATCTTTAGTGACACTCCAATTTCTAGGCAAAAGGATATATCTCTTTTGGGGATTATTCTGACTTCTAATCTCTCTTGGCACAAGCACATTACAAATATTGCTTCCTCTGCATCTAAAAAACTTGGTTTTCTCTTTGCTCTCGGCGTTACTTGTCTTCCAAACAGCTGCTCACTCAGTATAAATCGCAAATCCACCCTGCCATGGAATATTGTTCCCACATATTGTTCCCCCAAAACCTCTCTCAGGCTTCTTGATTCCATTCAGAAGAGGGCAATTAGGTTAATTAATGATTCATCTCTAACAGAGTCTCTCCACTCGCTGTCTCATAGATGCACTGTTTCTGCTGCATGTCTCTTCTACAGATACTTCCATGGGCACTGTTCTTCTGAATTAGCTTCTATAATTCCCGCTCTCTTTCAAAACAGTCCGAACACGTGCCGCCACCAGCCAACATCCATTTACTGTCCAACTTCAAACCCACAGAACCAACTTTTCATCTTCCTCATTTATTCATTCAACTGCCGTTTTCTGGAACAACCTTCCTTCATACGTATTTCCTGAAAATTACAATCTACAGAAGTTCAAGTCCAATGTCAACAAATATCTTCTTTCGTCTTCTCAATCTCCAACCCAAGCACGGTACTAAGTACTATAGGTTCTAATACCTCTCGTGTTTGGGGTTCACATAAAAAAAAAACAAAAAAAAAAAAAAAACACACATTTGGTACGTTCCTCTGGGGGTTACTTCCACCCATACTTTGCATTTGTCAATGTTAAACTTCAGTTGCCACTTCTCGGCCCATCTTCACAAATTTTCTAGATCCTGTTGCAGTAGCACACTGTCATTAACAACCCTGCGAACCTTTGTATCATCTGCAAACTTCGACACTAAGCCTGATAAATATATGAAACAACAGTGGACCCAACACCGAACCTCGTGGGACTCCACTAATAACATTAGTCCACGAAGAGCAGCACCCATTGATCACCACCCTCTGTCTTCTCCCACTCACCATTCTTTTATCCATTGTAGCAACTTACCCTTAATACCATTCTGCTTCAATTTGTATAGTAGTCTTCCATGTGCAACAGTGTCAAAAGCTTTCCTGAACCCCAAGTATATGATATCAAAATCATTTTTTGCATCCAGTTCCTTTGTAACCACATCATAATATCCATTAACTACTTTGTGTTCCTTTGTAACCACATCATAATATCCTTTCCCTTAACAAACCCATGCTGTGTCTGAATTATTGCTGCAGTCTTTTCTAGATGACCCTGCAATGCATCTTTAACCAGTGACTCCATTATTTTACCCGGAATAGAAATAAACTAACGGGTCTGTAATTACTTGTGTCACCCTTTGATCCTCCTTTGTGAATTGGGGATACATTTTTATATCTCCAGTCTGTGGGATCTCCCCCGAGTCCAAGGATGCTCTCAAATTATGGGTTTGCTTACTTCCTTTGCCGCCTCCTTTAATATAACTGGATAGATCCCATCCACCCCGGGTACCTTTTTTATGTTTAACATCAATTTCTCCTCTACTTTGCTCTCAAGTATTACAAAATCATTAAGCACCCTGCTACAATTTGATAACCTTCTTGCATTTTCAATCCTTAATATCTCATGTGTGAATGTAGATGCAAAATACTTATTCAGTTTGTTTGCTATCTGAACAGGATCATCAACAGTTGAACAATTGATATCAAGTGGACCAATGAGATTCATCCCCTTCCTTTTAAAGTTTATATAAGTAAAGAAATTGTTGCTGTTTTTCTTAGCATCCTTTGCCAAAGATTTCTTGTAATCTGCCTTTGCCTGCCTAATCTCCTTTGTGACTTGATTACAGACTAGCTTATATCTGCCATAGGCTTCTGTGTCTCCTGATAATTTTTATGCATACCATGCATTTTTCTTTTCTGCCACAAGTCATTAGTTCATTTGACAACCATTTAGGCCTAAACCTTGAACAATATTTCTTAATAGGTATGAAACGTTTAGTAGCTTCCACGATTAATTCCTTGAATGCTTCCCATTTAGAATTTGCTGTTGGGAACATCAATTGATCCCACTGTACAGAATTTAAAAACTGTCTGATATAACTGAAGTATAATGCTTTTAAAGGGTTAAGTAAAATAAATGCTGATGGTATTTCTGCTCTTTCTTGGGCAATGTGCAAACAAGGAACATAAATTTAATTTGAAAAAGGATGGTTGCAGAACAGATGTATGGAAATTTGCCCTCAACTGGAGAGTAACTGATTGTTGGAATAAACTTCCACCTAGATTATAAAATTTTATAGAACTAGGTAGTTTGAATAAATTTAAAGGATTGGACAAATTATTAGAAGTATAGGGCAAATGAAGTGGGTTAATTATTATTTTTTTTTGTTGATGCTAGATAAGCTTTTCTTCCATGCCTCACTTGTGCTAATTCTAACTTATATCCCAGTATCATACTTCAGGGAATCTCAGAGCATACAGATTATCGCATAGTCTTTGTTGATAGCGGAAATCATATTTCCACCCCATAGATACTGATGTTTCATTTTGTGGTTAAAGCAGAACAGAGTTGTCTGTTGGCAGAACAACCTGAAAAATTTATTGCATTCATGTCAAAAAGTGCACAGAGGTGTAAATGTTGCCTCTTTATTAACTGATTTCATCAGTTAATAATTGTTGCCAGTTTTAATTTAAAAAAATTATGTATTCAAAATTTATACTTCTTTTCTCCTTTAGGATGAACATTCAAGTACTTCCGAACAACAATCCAAGTGTCATAAACGAAAAATTTCCACAGTAAACAAACAACAGACAAAACGTGCCAGGATGCAATAGCCTCTGAAAAATATTTTGACTTTGTAAGTGTAACTTAAATACTTATCATTAATAATAAAAAAAAATTAGAGTGCTATAATCAGTATTCTAAGTTCAAAAGGATAAAATAAATCAGAGATTGTAGGAACTTGAACAAGTCTATTTCAGATGGAGGAAGTTCTTGCTAATATTGAGGTTCACAAGGCCATTGGTATTAGTTCATCTAATGCAATGCAATGTAGTACATTTATTAAGCCAATTACATAACTGTATATTAAAACAGTATATATTGCAGTGGCTGGAGACTAGGCACCTGCACGGTGATCTGATTGAGGTGTATAAGGCCTTGAATGGGTTGATCATGCTGAATTCTGATGGGATCCTTCCACCTGTTCAGATTTCGAACCTAAGGGGGCATAAATTCAAATTAAGAAAAGACAGATGTAGAATAGATGTGCGGAAATTTTCCCTTAGCCACGGGTGATTAATTGGCTGGAACAAACGTCCATCTGTCATTGTGGAAGTTGAGAGGTTAAATAAATTTAAGGAGGAACTGGACAGGCATTTGGAGGGAATGTGTTTTTTTTTTTTTTTTTTGTCTGATGCTGCATAAGCTCATACACTTGCTTTCTTGCATCACATGCCACTATTAATACTATTCACCAATCCTATAAATTTAATGTCATTTTACTAAAAAAACGTAAATTTTAAAATTATAATCGCAATAAATTGCTTCACTGTTAATGATTAATAATGTATCATGATGCAAGAAGGCGAGTTGGCGAAAAAAGGGAAAAAAAAAAACCACCCTTCCCTTCACATCTACATTCCCTAAAATAATTTGTCTAACTCTGCCTTGAATTTATTCAAACCACCTGCTGGCTGAAGACAAACTTTTGCACATCTATCCTGCGAATTCCAGACACTGCAATTTGCAGAACTGAAGTCTTTCCTGGTTAAACTCTATTTTTACTTCACTAATCTCATTGCCTTTCTTTGCATCTGTTCCAGCAGATCTTCCTAAAATGAGGCTTCCAGACATATCTGCACAGCTCAGAACTTTGGGTCTGATTGCACAGTGACTCCAGGTCTTTTTCATTTTTACTAACCTGAGTATAGTACCACACAGTTCGTATGTTAATCTAGGATTATTGTTACCCATATGCAGTACCTTTGTCAATGTTAAATTTTGCCACCATTTCTCAGTCCAGCTGCCTAATGTTTTTTTTTTTTTTTTTTTTTTTTTTTCGATCTTGTTTCGGCAACTTACCCTGATTACTGTCATTAACCACCCTGCCAACCTTTGTATCATCTGCAGACTTAAACATTAAGCCCAATATATAGAAGACCTTCATCGATATTATATAAATACAGAAAACAAAAATGGGCCTGTCACTGAACCTTGGGGTACCCCATTTATAGTATTAGGCCATGAAGAGCAGTGTCCATTAATAACCACTCTGTCAACTCCCACTCAATCCAGAGCAGTAGTTTGCTCTTCATACCAATTTGCTCCAATTTTTAAAACAGTCTTATGTGCAACAGTATTAAAAGCTTTCTGAAATCCACACATATGATATCTATATAATTTTTTGATCAGTTCCTTTATTAGTATATCATAGTATCCAATCAGAATGGTCAGGCAAGATTGCCCATTTACAAATGCATGCTGTGAATGCAGTATAATTGCATTCCTGTCTAGATGGTCCTGCATTACTTCTGTAACAAGTGACTCCCATTATTTTCCCCTGGAACAAAAGTTAAGTTAACTGGTCTGTAATTACTCATGTCACCTTTTTATATCCCCTTGGTGAATTGGAGAATATTTGCACATCTCTAGTCCATAGGAACTGCCCTGAATCCAAAAATGCTCTTATAATTATGGTTAATGGTTTGCTTACTTCCTTTGCTGCCTCATTTAATATAATTGTATAGATCCCACCACTCAAGGTGCATTCTTATGTTAAGCTTCAACAATTTCCCTTCCACCTTTCCTCGAGTTAAATGATTTAGCTATTAGATTTTGATGAAAGTATGGCATTCCTCTCCCAAAAAACTCCTCATGCATGAATATAAATGCAAAATGCCTATCCAGTTTGTCAACAACCTGTGCAAAATCACTAACAGTAAACAGTTGAATCAAGTGGACCAATGTGATTTAACCTCTTCCTTCTACTGTTAATGTAATGCTTGCATTCAGCTTTGGGAGCATCCATTTCCATCATCCAACAATAATTGGCTAACATGGTGGCACTCCATATGCTTTTGTATCTTTGTTCCATTGATCTGATGTCTTGATGGAAGTGCTCACCATGTTCGTCGCTGATTGCAAAAATGCATCTTCAATGGCATGTTGCACCCCGGTTTTTTGTAAGAAGTAATGAGATCTTCCACAAGCTGCCTGTAGTTGCCAGCTTTGACATTTCCTGGAAAACCACTCAAAACATTTCGAAAGGTTTCCACACAGATTTCTCACTATCACTAAGGGCACATTCAAACTTTTCATCTTTGAAAAGTTGCCTTATTTGTGGACCAATGAAAACTCCTGCCTTAATCTTCTCTGTAACAAGCCTTGAGAATTTCTCTTACAAGTATGTGAATGCAGGCCCGTTCACTTCCTAAGCCTTCACAAAATTTTTCATGGGCCCCAATTTGATGTGGAGTGGTGGATGCAAAACTTATTTGGATCTACCAGAGGTTCAAATGTTACGTTCTTCATTTCAGGTGTTAATGATTTTCATTAAGGCCAACTCCTCTTCTCATAGTGCATAGCCTTGGCTTGACTATTCCACTCTCAGAAAAAGCAACAAATACTTTTGTGTAACCCTTTTGTAGTCCTAATAAAATGGTGATTACCTATAAATCACCACATATCTGCCATCATACTTCTGATAGTGTACACCTAAGAGGATATTCCCCATTTTTCATGTTTCTTTTTGTGGGTGACATAACATTCCTTAAGGCTAACTTTAGAAGAGTCTATAAATAGTTGCCATTCTTTGGGAACTTGCTTCATGTTTATTGCTGCCATTAGACTGTCAACACCCTTACAGACAGTGAGTTCACCTTCTGTTTGATAGAATTTAAGTCTTTATTTCAAGTACAAAACATTCACTTTCACAGAATGATCTAGAAGATTCCATTGTAGCCTTAAGGCCAAAAGCCCTGCCTTATTCTTTGGTAGTTCAAGATCCCCAATGAGGTCATTAAGCTCACCTTTTGTGATATTGTATGGTTCAGAAGGATCAAGGTTTGGACAGAATGGTGGATCCCTTGACGTAGACAGCTAATGTATTTCTTTGTGAAATCAAGTTTGATATTCATCAGCATCTTCATTAGAGTGTACAGAAAAACATTCGGGTGGTTCAAGAATAAGTTGTACTTCACCGTGAGACACTGAACAAATTGCAGATGTATTTGGGTACATCACTGTCCATTTTTTCTTCATTGTCATCCCTTTTCTAATAGGAGGCACCATACAGAAATAAGTCTGTGACGTGATTTGTTAGATCCATCCAATCATGGACACTGTGAAAGGCATAAAACGTTCCTTCTGTTCATAAAAATGTCCATTGAGTTTTGATGAACAAGTAGTGCAGTATACGTGTGGAGCCCAGTTCTTGTCCTGGTTGCCTACTTTACACCCAGATTACAAGAAGTGGGCCTTTTTTTTTTTTTTTTTTTTTTTTGGCTCGAGTTAAGGGAAGCTAACGTGACTTCTCAAAGTATGTAACAGAAGTCATCAGGACTATTTACACAATTACATGACACAAATACTGTGCAAAAAGTAGGAATCTCACAGAGAATCTCAGTTTTAACTGAAAACAAATCACCCAGTACCTAGCCATATTTGAGGATTGCTGCCACAGAGTTGAAGGTGCATTTGAGGTGACAACAAATTATCACATGATGCAGAGCAAGGTGACAGTTGCCGATCATGTGGTGAGCTTGGTGGTACTGAAACTGCAGTGTTGCCTTGTGTTTTGCCGAGAGCCGTAGTTGATAATGCAGAGTAACTCACTAATATGAGACCAACTGTAATTCGAAAACAAGAGCCAATCAGCAAATTTTAATGTGATTTTCGTGTTCAGCAGCATAAAATTAGTCAAGATTGTATATTTTTGTAACATTTTGTGTTGAACAGTGTAATTTGCCTGTTCCTCAAATATGGCTAGGTACTGGGTGATTTGTTCTCAGTTAAAACTGTGGTTCTCTGTGAGATTCCTACTTTTTGCACAGTATTTGTGTCATGTAAGATCAGCAATCACCATAGATTTCTGTATCACCTGATAATTTACACCTGGTGATTTCCGAATTATGACCAATCCATCTGTAATGGACTATGTTGCATAATTTTCAGCTACAAACATACCCGCATACAAAGGTATGTTTGTCACTCTAGTGTACAAAGCCAAACTGCTTTGTACACTAGAGTAGTGGTAATTTGAATCTGGTCGTGCAAAGTCAAAGCCGTAAACTAAGTTATGGTATAGTAAAGATATCGTGGAGTTTCAAAACGGCACGACTGGGAGCTCATGCATTGGATGCTTCCATATTGGATGATTCAGTTGCTCACTGGCCACTGTGGTCAATGTGTACAAAGAATGGTATCAAGCATGTCAAACCAAATCCCACCAACAGAACTGTAAAGGATTATACAAGGTGAATGTTCATGGTCAGTGAAGAGTGCAATGCATTGTGCTAGCTCAATGACAGGTTACTGTGAAACAGTTGACATCACAATACAATATGGGGAATTCAAGAATGATATCCCAAAATGACGATTCATCACACACTCAGACATACGGTTCCACAGCAGACAACCTGAGACACCTCTCCTCACCACTGATCATCATAGATGGAGAATCTGTGGTATCAACAACACACTGAAGGACTGCAAATGAATGTGCTAGTTGGATGAGTCCAAATACCTGGTGCTACATACCGTCCGACACCTTTGTGTGTGGCACACTCAACACAAGTGGATGTTGCCCAATATCCAGGCAGGTGTCAGTGGTTGGTTAATAATGTGCATGTTTTGCTCGCAAGAACTAGGATCCCTGGTGCATATGGACCAGTTTTACTGCTGAGGTCTACCAGCAGCTCTTAGGGGACCATGTGAACCCTACATGTTGCATTTTTTCCTGAAGATAAACAGAATCTTCCAAGATGATTGTGCCGTGTCACCAGGCCTGCACATTCTATATAGTGGGGACCGTCTGATGTTATAAACAACAAATTATAAATGAAAAACATTTAGGGAAATAACCATAGAAGCTACTAGGCTTTTCATACCAGCCAAGAAATACCATTCCAGGCTTAGACCTAAATGGATCTCTGATGAGACTTGAGCTAGAGAAGAAAATGCATAGGATACATTTTCAGGGATCACTGAATTATGACCCCCACCTTGATACTAGGTTGGGCCAACGTTAACACGAATAATTCGCCTAGGCATTAACTCCACTAGATGTCTGTAGGATCTGCAGCCATGCTGCCTGCAAGGCTTTCACCAGTATTGGAACAGATGATGGTTACATGTCCATATGTGTCACTTCCTGTTCCAAATCATCCGACAGGTTCAATTGGATTTGAGATCAGGCGAATTTGGAGGCCAATCAATATGGGTGACCTCAAATCTAATCTAACCCCAATACAATTAAGTCCCCTAACTCCATTTTAAATTGTGCTTCGTAGTTACATGTTCAAAGAGCCGCAGGTTTCTGACCACTGCTATAATACATGTTTTGGAATGCATTAGAGACTTAATTTTCTGATTATATTCAGTGACTGAACATTTTGAAATGGGATTTGATATTTAATACTAAATATCTGTTTATTTCCAATTAAAAATAAAAATTTACTAGGTTTGGTTGACAATTAAGTCAGATGTAACTTAAAAAAACTGCCATTTTACAGTCCCACTCTTGGTATATAATTATTTTGTTTTATTTATACTTCTAGTTATTACTGCCTGTTTGGTTGCTGGAAGATCACTCAATGGATGCCTTAATGAGAAGCATTTGTTTATATGTAAATATGTACCTTTACACTTTTATTTTGTAAAAATAAAAGATGGATGTTTAGATATACACTAAATTATTTAAGAAATAAAATTCAATATTTTTTCCTATAAAAGTTTGTTTTTTATTAATTATATTATAGAAAATTTACATTATTTTCTTTTGAGCACTACTAGTTGTGAATTTTGTAAAACTAATTAACTCTCCTTATTTATGCCAGACATTATTCAGATTCTGGCATAGCAACGATTAAAACCATTGAAAGATGAAGCTTAAACTATGATCTTTTCTTTAATAAGCTTTTTCCAGAACAAAACAGAATTCATATTTGTTTATGTTGTCATTTTAAATTAAAATGGCAGTGTGGACAAAAGAAAATACTATTATTAATAGAAATAAATTATTTCTATTAATAATAGTATTTTTTTTCTTTTGTCCTGATTATAATCAGAGAAAGAACATTTGAAATATAAGTAAAGAATATGAGGATACCAACAGATGGAAAGATGTTTTCCAACAAATGTAGAGGAAACTGAACATAGATAACAGCATCAAATCTGGACGTGAAACACCTATGTGGTATACACTAAGCACATCTCCATGTGTTTCTAATCTCCTTTAAAACTCGCATTGCCATCATATACAGTTTCTTTTATGTAGTTTTTTTTTAAGTGCATGTAGATCAGAAGTAGTGTACATGCACTTAAAACACAATTTCCTTGCTAAGTGACATTTGACAACTTAGCTTGTGAATTTTTTATTTTAATCAGAGATTTGTATCTGCACTTGTATATAAAAGTAAACACACCATACCTCATACAATTATGCAAGTTGTGCAGTGAAAACTTAGATACTGCTTAAGTGGCTTGATGTATAGATAATGTAAATAAATTAAAAAAAAAAAAAAAAAAAAAGGAACAAAGCATTTCTACCTACGTGTGAACTAAATATCTGTTTATTTACAATTAGAAATTATCAGAATAGTGTCATTCCAAATTAAAAATAGATTTAAACACTTTGGCCATAATTGCTCCAACAACCTGGATGCAATTCACCACTCCAACTGAGATTCTAAAGGATTGGAGGGAGCATAGTAGTGGGCTTAGGTTAGCTAATGTCTCGGGGTCGGCCATGGCGGAACATGCCTGGGAAACCGGGCATGGTATATCAGCCGAAGGAGCTGTAATTACAGATAAGGTAGATTGTTTCTGGAACTGGAAGTGGCTGGAGAGCCTAAGGATTTGTTCCTTGGATGATCTCAGCTTTTTTTTTTTTTTTTTTTATGTAAACCCCAAACACGAGAGGTATTAGAACCTATAGTACTTAGTACCTTGCTTGTGTTGGAGGTTGAGAAGACGAAAGAAGATATTTGTTGACATTGAATTGAACTTCTGTAGACTGTAATTTTCAGGAAATACGTATGAAGGAAGGTTGTTCCAGAAAACAGCAGTTGAATGAATAAATGAGGAAGATGAAAAGTTGGTTCTGTGGGTTTGAAGTTGGACAGTAAATGGCTGGTAGCTGCACGTGTTCGGACTGTTTTGAAAGAGAGAGCGGGAATTATAGAAGCCAATTCAGAAGAACAGTGCCCATGGAAATATCTGTAGAAGAGGCATGCAGCAGAAACAGTAAGTCTATGAGACAGCAAGTGGAGAGACTCTGTTAGAGATAAATCATTAATTAACCTAACTGCCCTCTTCTGAATGGAATCAAGAAGCCTGAGAGAGGTTTTGAGGCACCACCTCAAAACCTCTCTCAGGTTACTATGTGGAAACAATATTCCATGGTAAGGCGGATTTGAGATTTGTACAGAGTGAACAGCTGTTTGGAAGAAAAGTAACTCCGACAGCAAAAGAGAAAACCAAGTTTTTTTTTTTTTTTTTTTTTTTTTTTAAGATGCAGAGGAAGCAATATTTGTAATGTGCTTGTGCCAAGAGAGATTAGAAGTCAGGGTAATCCCCAAAATAGATATATCATTTTGCCTAGAAATCGGAGTGTCACCAAAGATAAGCATAGGAGCAGAAGAATCCTTTTTGCGAGATAAGACAAGACTGAGTTTTAGAAGGATTGAAATCAACTAAGTTGTCTTTGCCCCACTGGAGAATTACCTGAAGATCGGCATTTAAGGAATTGGTAGCAGATTTTCGAGAAGTTGAAGCTGATTGAGCAGGGCAAGGTTTCTCAAAATGGAAAGTTGAATTCAATGTGCTATCATCGGCAAAACTATGGATAGGATTTCCAGTCAATGGAAGGTCATTAATATACAAGAGGAAAAGAGTGGGGGAAAGAACTGAACCTTGGGGGACACCGACATTAGTGGAGAAGTTAGAAGACAGAGAGCCATCTACCATCATCCTCAGTGAGCGATCAGAGAGAAAACTGGATAACCAATTACAAAAAACAGTTGGCAAACCATTAGATGGAAGCTTGTTTAGGAGACCTTTATGCTAAACACGATCGAAAGCCTTTGAGATATCGAGAGCAACTGCTTGTGTTTCACCGAACTTTTCCATTGAATTAGTCCACAAATGGGTAACATAAGCCAGAATATCCCCAGTGGATCGACACTGACGGAATCCATACTGGCGATTGTTGATCAGATGGAAGGTTTCTAGGTAGTTTAAAAGTTGGCAGTTAATTGATTTCTCCATTACTTTAGAAAGAGTAGAAGTAATTGCAATGGGGCGATAATTCGATGAGAGGGATTTGTCACCCTTTTTAGGAACTGGCTGGATATGAGCAAATTTCCAAGCAAAAAACGCCTTGGAATAAGAAAGTGAAAAAAGGCAGCAAAGAATAGGAGTAAGTTCAGGAGCATAGATTTTGAGGAGAAGTGGAGAAATACCACCGGGACCTGGAGCTTTCTTAGCATCAAGATTCGTCAAAATCCTTCTGACATCCTTTTGACCGAAGACCACAGGAGGCATTGAATGTAGCATGTTGGGAATGGAGGGAGGTGTTTTACCAAGATCTTTAATACATGAGTTGGAAGAAAAATGGGATGCTAGCAGGTCAGCTTTATCCTTGGCTGAAGTGACAACAGAACCATCTGGTTTGGACAGAGTTGGGAGCAAAGATGGGCAAAAGTTGTGGCCAATAGCTTTGGCAAAAGACCAGAATGTTCGGCTACCATTAGGGCAAGAAGCAAGTTTTCTACTCTTAGCCTGTTCAAACTCTAGTTTGGACTGACAATTGTTGCGAGCTTTGGTATAGGCAGAAAATGAAGCTGAAGAATTAGAAACAAGCCAATTACGATATGCAACATTCTTCTCTTGAACAGCCTTAGCACATTTATTGGAAAACCAAGGTTTAGATAAAGGACGAGATTTTAAAGAGGAGTGTGAGATAAAGGATTCCATTCCTGCAAGAATAATTTCACTGACACAATGTGAGCAAACGTTGGCATCAGAAATTTTGAAACAGTAATCCGACCAAGGAAAAGAAAAGAAATCTCGCAGGTCGTCCCATTTTGCATTCTTGTAATGCCAAACAACACGAGGTTGGGAATAGCCATGAGATAAAGGCTCCATTGGAGAAGAGACAATCACCAAGTTATGATCTGAATTGCCTAAAGGACCTCTCACTTCGACCGTGTACTTAGATGGGTTGTTGGTGAGAAAAAGATGAAGCGTGTTGGCTGTATGGTTAGGATTGTCCAGTATTCTTGTAGGTAAATGAACAATTTGTGCAAAGTCATTAATAATTGCAAAAGCCTCAGCATCTCGACCTGCTGGTCAGTGTGACTAGAAAATGGAAGCCAGCTGGAGTTGTGAACATTAAAATCACCAAGGAAAATTACCTCACTGTTAGGAAAGTTGGACTGGAGAGAGTCAAGTTGCAAAGAGAGGAAGTCAAAGAGCTCCAAGTGATTAGCGTAGTTGGGGGAACGGTAGGGACAACAGATGAATCTGACACAATGAGGTAGAGATATTTTAAGCCAGACAAGATCGAAGAGAGGAGATTCCAAATTACCAAGTCCCTGACGGGGAATATCAGTATGGACATATGCAAAAGGAATCATACAGCGAATAATTTGAGCATCTGAGATGAGCAGTAATTGAATCAACCGATAACTGAGATTCTGTTAGAAAAGGTACATGGGGTTTGGCAGACTGCAAGTGGAAATGGACATTGTTGAGATTAAAATTGAGACCATGTATATTTGTGAAATGAATTAGGAAGTTTTTGGGAGGTTTGGATCTTTTTGCAGATAAGCTTGCTCTATTAGTTTGACAATTCATGGTGTATTCAATAGTAAGAAAAAGTGGGTGGGACATGCTGTATGAAGTAATGAAATTTTTGGATATGGCGTACATGTGGTAAGAATATACCCAGATCCTTGACATAACGTGGCCTCGACAATGCTCCCCGCATACACACTACTGGGACTCCCTCCAGTCACTATCTGCCAGAGTAGAGGTAGCAAGATTATACTAGCTGATCCGGAAGCCTCCTAGAGAGTTACCAATAGGTTCGGTCCAGTGTACTAACTAGTGGCCGGCCTGCGAACACCTTTTTAGAGCTGTACCCTCAAAATGTAAGGAATAATGGATCTCGCCACAACGTTCATCATAACCTCAAAAGTCATCAATCATACTGCATGATGGAAGAGATGGGGAATGGTTGACCAGAACTTAGCTCTAGAGACTAAACATGGGTTCCACCACTTCAAGCCTCCAATAAAGTGGTGGTATTGCATTGGTTGATGAAAGTCATCTATCACCTAGTACTGCCTGGTAACATAGACGGGCGGCATTCCTCCATGTGGTGTGGGTGCTACACCTCGACCACTGCTTACGTTGGTTCACACCTGGGTGGTCACCCACCATGTACTTGTGCATGGAGGTTATACCCAGGATTACTAACAGTCCCACTATCGTGAAGGTGCAAGCAGAGGATTTGGCTGTCACAGACTGTTCGGACTTTGCCGAAATTGGGTCCACTTGACTCGAGTGTCACCCAAATATCAGTTCCATCAGCGTTTTAGACTCCCAGGTAGCAAGTACAGCTTGTCTGGAATATCTGAGAGAATGTCTGTGACAACTTCAAGGGCCAAAGCTTGAATAGGGATAAGGGTTGTAGGATTAATGTAATGTTTGAGACAGTTATCCTGGATAGAGATGAACTTTTTAAGGTTGTACAGCCTGGTGCTGACATATTTGAAACAAAGTATGTGCAGGTACCATAATACATCCTAGGTCTACTGGGAAGGCTTAATCCTTTATAATGAATTGTTGATGCAGCAGTACTGATGTTGAGGAAGGCATAATAGTATGGGTTTAATGTAGTTTTTTTTTTTTTTTTTTTTTAATGAATAGTATTTTAAAGTGTCATAGTAGGGGATTAACATTTTCAATGCATAGTATTTTTTTCAAAGTTTTATATGATTTGATAGGAATTCATATGTATATTTTAAATTATCTATATTTTACAGTAGAGTTTACTTATTTATTTTATTTTATTTTATTTGTAATTTTATTTTACTTTTGTTTATAAAGTTATAATTGGTCAGAGTTGGCGGCATCGATTATGGATAGATTTCCTGACCACAGAGGCCTCTTTAGTGAAGTATCCTAATGGATTGCTGAAAGGCATAACTACCCTTGAATCAAAAGGTTTTAACTGAATTATTACTAATTCTTTAGAACAACCTTATGTGCATTGCTGTTAGATGTGCCATGGTAACAAGATTATAAAAAGTCTTCAGTATGTGCATCCTTCAAAACCTAGGCGTAACCACTAGGTCAGAGGATTTTACAATTAATCGTTTTGACAATGAATACAATTTGTTAACCATAGTTAGCAGTCACACGGGCTTGAACCATGGTCCCCTCAAACAGGTACTACAGCACTCATGTTTCATCACCTGACTACATCAGGTCTGTGTATGCTAAACCTTTGGTAATTCTGTTCTTTGTAATGGTGTAGCAGCAATGAGAACTAGTAAGTGCATATTTCCTAAATTTAATCCATAATCATGTCTAACATTAACTGATCTTTTAATTTTATTGTAATGAACACAAATTATAATTTTACTCTTTCCCATTTATTTGCTGTTATAGTTGATGAAAAAATGATAAGAATGTACCATGAAACATCCAATTTCAGTCTTATATATATTGTAACTAGCACCAAAATTCTGATTAGAATTTGTTTATAATTTCCATTTGTGAAAATAAACAGATATTTAGTTCACATGTGTGTAGACATATTTTATTCCTTTTAATTTATAGTAAAAACTGTTCCACCAAAACTAGATTTACAATTTGTTCAAACTTAAAACAGTTTGAAAACCTCACACAACAAATATTTCAATGGGAGTAATAAAATATTTTACCTGCAGTTACAGCAGAGTTAGGATCAAAAAAAAAAAAAAAAAAAAATTCAGGACTGAATTTGTTAAAACATGTAAACATTGAATGAAAACTTTTATTTAAAATTTAAAACTTAGTGGCAGTGTTTTGGCTGTTCATATACAAAGGTTTATTTTTATTTGTTGTTGACAATAAGCAATGCTGTCTTGTCATTTTTGAACAGAGATATTTAAAATTGTCTTTTATTGAAGTAATCGTCCTCAGAGGCTGTACAAACATTTAAGGTATATGGTGAAAATAAGTTATTTGACTGGTACGGATGCTTGAAAAGTCAACACAGTATCACCGAAGATGATTCGAAGTGTGGGCATCAGAAAATGACAAATTCATCTCCCACTAAATAAAATGTGAAATGAGCATCAATGAAAGCTACATAAATTTAAATCTGTCAGATATTTATCCCTAACTATTTGTCTCTGCTGATTCGCAATAACTTCTGAAAATCTCATCTAACAAGAATAGCATATACACAAGAAAATTAATGAACCAATGCCATGTGAAATTGTCCTGAAAACAGAACAACAAAACAAAACTTCCTGCAAAGCACATCCATCAGCATCGATAACTGATGACTATTGGTACAGCATCTTCTGCTGTCACTGAAGATATAACTTGCTATGCCTTGGGTATTACTTATGAGAGAACACAAAGCAATTTGAAGTAACATTTAGGAATGACTTGTTTTATTCACATTAGATCCCTGTCTCCTAACTTGTGAACAGAGGCAGGTTGAAGTTAACATAGATATCAACTTTATCCTGTCCTTCATAATTTAAGTATTTTGATTTTTTTTTAAAAACAGAATAATTACTGAGTCCTGGATCTACTACTATGATCCCAAATGAAGGCACAAGGTTTGAAGTGGAAGCGTGGCATACACTTCACTTCACATACACTTATAAAGCCTGCTTGCAAGCCTATAGTCATCACACAATCATTAAAAACATGCAGATGATTACTGCAAAATGATTGCACAGCCTCAGCTGCTAAGGAAATGCTATACAAGTTAAGTATCAAACAGTTCTCTGTAGGTCCGGCCTTTCCCCTTGTGACATCTTTCTATTTCTTAAATCCAGTGGTTAACTAAAAGGTTGCCATTTTCCATCAGTTAGGGTATCTTAATCATCTCTCAAACTGCTTTTCTGAAGTATTCAGAAAATGGACAGAGAGAAGGGCAAGTTTATTGAACTAGGTGGGGGTAGTATCAAAAAGAGTAACCATCAAGAAACTCAATAAAACACTGTTTTATTTTTAATTTAATTTGTCTCAATCTCTTTTGATTACATCTTATATTCCTGGGAAATAATGGTTAATGCAAGTGATCATGCATTATAGCCAAAGTAGCTTATGCGCCATCAAACCTCCATATCAACTATCAACAAAGCAAGTGATCATGTCTCTTGAATTAACCATTACTTCCCAGGAATGAGGTGTCCCAATATATGTTGGAGGATAATATATAGTTTAATATACCTTTACTGATAGTATTACAATTCAAAGATTAATGCTTTCTGATCAAAGATTCTTTCCAACCCCCCCCCCCCTTCTCTTGTATCTTATTTAGTCCAAAAGTGTTCAGGCCATGCTGTTTTGAATGTAGTAGTAACTACTGTGGTATCGTGTTCAATTTTGGTTGATAGAAGCATCTCTGCCTTCTATCAATCAAAATTTTTAACTAAAAGAAGCTTCTGAATTCATAATAAATTATATAGTGCTATAGATAAACAAGAAACATTTTTTTGTTATACAGACTTTAATGACTTTCCAATACATATATATAAACTCATTCATAAAACATTTTAGTACTGTACATAGTTTTGTGTCTACAGAAAATACATATACCACGAAATACATTTTTATCCTGGTTATAAAGAATAGATGATTATGAATATCATGTCTCAGCTACCAGGTTTAGTAAAATATGAGTTATATACTGATATATTTCTATAAACAGAACCTGACACATTTAAATTCAGACATTGATGTCTGATTTTAAAGTACTTATTTTTTTATTAAACTGCCTTAAGTTCAGTTCAGCATTTTAGATTAACAAATGAATAACAAAGTGTGTGAACAATGCTCAAATGAAGAGCCAGGCAGGATTTTCTTTAATGGGTGATAACGCGTGTGCGCACGCACACACATTCTTTCAGGATTTATATCTGTGTGCATGGTGCATGTGCACACAGATATATTATTGATCAGATATGATTAATATTTGGTTTAAAAAAAAAAAAAATCATGACACTAATAAAAGGCAGCTTTGAAAATAATATTTCCAGGAATAAGTGAGATGTACTTTAAATATAGTCTAAAGGTGAAACCAACTACCAATAAAGCAAAAAAAAAAAAAATTAAGGTTTTTAATTTTAACTAAAATGAACTTTTTAGTAAATAAGAGGTTATAAGGGGAGATTCAGTTAGATTTTAATGGAAATCCAAGCACAGAAAAAAAAGACGGTATCGCAGTTTTTTTTTCCCTTTTCTTCTCTAATTTAAAAAAATAAAAACAGAAGAATTGCAATGCCCATTATTAAAATCAATCACCATATCATTAAAAGGCCAATTTACCTTTTCCTCTTACTAAGGAATTAGAGATTTTTTTTTTTTTTTTTTTTCTGGGATGACTGAATGAATCTAATTCCTTTTTAATGTGATGGAAAATGAATGAATTAGTTACATATATGCTGTATGTATTCAAACAATTGCTGAGTATGGAAGGAGGTAATAACCTGGAATATAAACGGCATTTGAATTTAAAGTAAAGAGAATATTTAGCAGACTCTGGATATTCTGTAGAGTGCCAAATATGGGCAGAGCTGAGTTTTATGAAGAAATTTCCTTCTTTTGCTGCTGTCACTTAAGTTTTGAATTGCTAGAAATGTTGATATAAGCTTTTTTCTTTCTTTCTGTTTGTGCTGGTAAAATTGGGACAATCCTAAAGTAAATCATGCAGTCAGTTGCTTTAAACTACATAGTTCAGCACTAAATAACACTTTTCCACTACCAGTAGGCCAAAGCATCTCTATTGTACCAACCTTGGTGCTTTTTAGTATTTGGTACTTAGCACTGATAAAACTGAGTTGTACTATAGTGCTACCACCTGATCGTTGCATGATTTTTAAAAATGCCTCTGCAGGAATAAAGATCAAAGACAGGATTGCTGTTCTTTTAACATGCAACATGGTGAGAACAATCACTATGAAGCCATTAGTGATAGGCAAAAGTAAATCACCTAGATGTTTTAAAAGGAGCAAGACAGCTATCTGTCGAATATGCCAATAATGCCAGCGTTGGATGACAGCTTCTCTATTTGAAGATTATTTCATAAATGGTATATTCAATTGGGTATGAAAAACAAATTTTGCCAATTTTGGGCAACAGCCCAGCTCATCCAAAGTTTACTTTCAGAAATATTGAATTAGTATTTTCTACCTTCAAATACCACATCACTGATTCAGGCATTCAGATCAGAGGCAACGAATCATCCGGTCTATTGATGACTATTTGGGAACATCATCTGATATCACAAAGCAAAACTGTTCTGGATGCACTTCATATGATAATGAGTGTCTGGAATAAAGTTTCTGAAACTTGCATTAGCAATTGTTTCAAAAAATTTGGATTAATTATTCATGATGGTTAACTAAATCCTTGGCAAGGGAAGCAAAGAAAAACAGCAAAGAGTTCTTTACTTATGTAAACTCTAGAAGGAAGGGGATGAATCAGATTGGTCCACTTGATATTGATGGGTCAACTGTTGATGATCCTGCTCAGGTAGCTAACAAACTAAATGAATATTTTGCATCGACATTCACACATCAGGAGTTATTCAGCAAGGGGAATGCCAGAGGTGTATTCAACTCTAGCAGTAAGCTACAGAATCTTGAAATAACTGGGAGTAAAGTGGAGGAGAAACTGTTGAAGATAAACACAAGAAAGGCACCCGGGGTGGATGGGATCTATCCAGTTATATTAAAGGAGGCAGCAAAAGAAGTAAGCAAACCCTTAGCCATAATTATGAGAGCTTCCTTGGACTCAGGGGAGGTACCCATAGACTGGAAATGTGCAAATGTGACCCCAATTCACAAAGGAGGATCAAAGGCTGACACAAGTAATTATAGACCTGTGAGCTTAACTTCTGTTCCAGGAAAATTAATGGAGTCACTGGTTAAAGAAGCACTGCAGGATCATTTAGACAAGACTTCAGTTATAGCTCAGACACAGCATGGTTTTGTTAAGGGGAAGTCTTGCCTGACCAACTTGATTGGATACTATGATGCAGTCACAAAGAACTGGATGCAGGGAATAACTTTGATATTATATACTTGGATCTTAGAAAGGCTTTTGATACTGTTGCACATGGAAGACTGCTACACAAATTGGAGCAGTGTGACATTGGAGGCAAATTGCTGCTATGGATAAAGGGGTGGTTGAGGGGGAGAAGACAGAGAGTGGTAATTAATGGACACTGCTCATCGTGGACTAATGTTATTAGTGGAGTCCCTCAGGGCTCAGTGTTGGGTCCATTATTGTTTTCTGTATTTATAAATGATATTGATGATGGTATATCAAGCTTAATGTCCAAGTTTGCAGATGATACAAGGGTTGTCAAGGACACTAATGACACTATGCTGCTGCAACAGGATCTGGAAAGGTTGAGCAGATGGGCTGAGAGGTGGCAAATGAAGTTTAACATTGACAAATGTAAAGTACTACACATGGGAAACAGCAACCCCAGAGCAACGTATCAACTCTGGGGTACTACACTGACAGTGGTAGAGAATGAAAGGGACTTGGGGGTGGTTGTGCAGGCAGATATGAAGTTCTCTGAGCAGTGCAGATGGGCTGCAAGAGTAGCTCATGGAGTATTGTCAATGATATACAGGAATTTTTCCAGCAGGGATAAGGAAGTGATTATTCCATTGTATAAGGCAATGGTCAGGCCACACCTAGAGTACTGTATACAGGTCTGGAGGCCTCATTTCAAGAAGGATGTAGAGCTGCTGGAACGAGTACAGAGAAGGGCAACAAGAGTAGTGAATGGAACAAAGGGGTGCTCTTACGAAGAAAGGCTTAAGTTTTGCAAATTACAGTGTCTGGAGACTAGGCACCAGCGAGGTGATCTGATAGAGGTGTATAAAGCCTTGAATGGTTTAAGCATGCTCAATGCTGATGGGATTCTTCCTCTAGCTCAGAAAAATCACCTGAGAGGGCATAAATTCAAATTGAGGAAAGACAGATGTAGGATAGACGTGCGGAAATTTGCCTTTAGCCAGCGGGTGGTTGGTTGGTGGAACAGACTCCCATCCCTTGTGGTGGAGGTTGATAGCCTAAATAAGTTTAAGGCTCAGCTGGACAGGTATTTTGAACGAACAGAGGGGTGAAGTGGAAGTGGTTTTTTTTTTTTTTTTTTTTGGCTGATGCTGCATAAGCTTGCTTTCTTGCATCAAATGCCTCTACTAATGCTAATGCTAATGTACTGATAATGTTGAAAATCCTGAAGACATGGGAGTTTAATGATTGTGTGGACACAGATGGTGATCTACAAATAACTACAGCTTTAAGATGAGAAAATTGCCTGGTCTATTACTGATAATTTTACTTAATGAAAATGAATCTAAATGAATTTCAGTTACAAAATGGCAAACACTAGTGATGGAGAGCAGTGGAAGAAACTGGTGATTGTGAATATAGACCATCATAAAAATATTGAAAAAGTCTATAAATAGACTGAATTACCACTACACAATCTAAAATCAGTGACAATCTGCAATCTAAATAACTATTTTAAATTATAATCATATTACATAGTGTTATTTTAGTTAGTATGTATATTAATTAAGCTATGTACGTAAGTGTAAATTTATTTTTATTTTGCTAACCTGTGGATAACATTCTTCTGATTTTCACATAGCATTTAAGTTTGTTAATTGGTAAGGTAAAGCGTAAATCTGTACTTTATACTTTTATTTTTCTAGCCTGTGGATAATATTCCTCCAATTTTTGTTTGTAAACTGAATTTTTGCAGAAATTCAGTTTACAAACGTTTATGGTCACGTTTACAAACATGACCATATTAACTGGTAATTGTTGTATATAGAGAACTATAACACTTAAATCACAAAATAAATACAGCAAATTAATGCTAGTAATAGGTAAAACAAGGTGCCATTTTGCTCCTATGAACCTAGCCATCCTTATTTCAAAACAAAATAAATAAATTATAAATATAAAATAAAGAGAGGGAGGGAAAAAGAGCAATGAAAGCACAGTCCCTCACCCAAAGAGACGTGTCTAGGCCACTAAAGAATGAGTGCTGCTTAAACAAACATAAAACAAATTTACATTATTTTATTTTGAAATAGGGATGGTTAGGTTCACTGGACTAAAATGCCACTTTGCCTCACCTATTACCAGCATTAAATTGCTCAGTTCATTTCATGGTTTAAGTGTTCTTGATGTATTTTTTATATATATATATATATTAGCTTTTTGTATTTTATTACATTTATATTTCTGTTATTTGTAAAATAATAAGAGGAGTTTACTTCAATATAGTACGTAGAACACTTCCGTATGATACTCCCCAGAAATTAAAACGAAAAAATTGACAACTTACATTAGAGTAAAATATAAATAATTAAAAACCAATTTAACGCAATTAAATCAATTTAATTATTTATATTTTACTGTAATGTAAGTTGTCGTTTTTTTCGTTTTAATTTCTGGGGAGTATCATACGGAAGTGTTCTACGTATTATACAGCAGGCCCCCGTTATAACGCGGTTCGCTTTACGCTGATTCGCTATAACGCTGTTCTTATATTATAACCCGTATCTGACTATAACGCTGTCACAGATCACTATAACGCTCTTTTACAGATTACATTTTTGACATATTTAACGAAATCGTTTCATTTGATGGAGTCGATAGCTTGAAAATGAATAGCAAAACAGCATTAAAACGTTTCCCACGCCGACTTGAGCAATTTTCCCACGCTCAGTGAAATTTTCTCTTACGCTAATTTAAGTACAGTCACTTGTTACGTAGTTCCGAGATCAACATTTTAAAAAATGATCAAATATATTGCTTGTAATATTTGCGTTATATGCATTTATCCGAAGTCTAGTTAGTCATCACTCAGTACAGTATTAGACATTGTGCGTAACGGACAGTTTACTTGAACATTGTATCATAATTAATTCAACCAACGCAGTTATATTTTCGAAGAGCTAATAATGACTGACAGGAATGAAAATGCAACAATGTCTGGGCGCAGTAGACTATAAATGTAAGAAAAAGACTGAATTTGAAAATTAAATTAGACGTTTTGAAGCGAATCAATTTCGGTCAACGACAAGCGGATGTGTGCCATAATTTAGGACTCGCAAATTTAACTGTAAGAACAATTGTGAAAAAATAAAGAATTAATTTTAGCAGCGGGAAAGATAGCTGTTCCACTGCAAGCAACTAGGACTAGACCGGCTATTAGGATTGAAATGGAAAGACTAATTTTTTTGAAGATAATATTCCAATGCAGAATTCAGTTAAGTTAAATATTAAAAAAAGAGAGAGAGAGAGAGAAAGAGATTAGCCAATACGATGATCTGAAGAAAACTCGCCTTAAAAAAAAAAGTGGAACCATTTAAAACTGGTAGAATAGATTTAAAATCCCGGGAGAAGCCGCTAGTGCAGATTAAGGAGCTGAAACTTTCAAAAAAGAACTTGTTAAAATTATTGAAGAGGGGTATTATGTGTTATACTTCTCAACAAGTTTTTAACATAGATGAAGCAGGACTTTTGTGGAAACGAATGCCTAAAAGAAGTTTCATATTGAAAGAACAAAAAACATGCCAAGTTTCAAAGCGGCGAAGGATCGGTTGACTTTATTGTTGGGTGGTAACGCTGCGGGCCATTTAAAATTAATACCCCTTTTAGTTTATTTGGAAGAGGGCCAAAGTTCAACTCAAAATCCACACCTTTTTCATGATTAAATTCATCCATTAAATTAAATCAATTAAATTCATTATTTTAATTGGAATTTTGTTTACTTTTGAGACGCAAGTAGTTACCACATAATTATACGTATGTAATGCAGAATATTTTATATGTGCAAATATTTGAATATTAAATATTTTGACCGGCATTTGTGCATCTTTTCATTACCGTTTATTATTGATTAGGAAATATCCTATGGCACCGACCGCAGCTCACAAATACATATGTTACCTTATGGGAAAGCGGCGCTCGCTTAGCGTGGATTCACTTAGCGCTCTGTTTTTCCAGAACGAATGATCAGTGTTAAGCGGGGGTCACCTATATTGAGGTAAACTCTTATTATTTTACAAATATTAATATCAACGTAGAACGTATTGAGTATTACAACTCTGATTCATACTATCTAATATATATTTCTGTTATATAAATAAAATTATACAGTGCTAAAATAAGGACCGGTAGCACAGAGGTGAGGGTGCAGTTATGAATTGGTTACATTATTTCTTAGAGAGAATTCAGATGGTTCCATTTTAATGGGGAAAAAAATATCAGCAGGTTGCTGTGGTCCTGGAGTAATGCACATGGGCACAACTATGCATATTGTGAGAGTGAACTAATACATTGTTACAAAAAATGTATGTGCAGCCCATTGTTAAAACAAAGTTATAAACTCCTCTGGCCATTGTACTGAACATAAATGGAAATTTTTAAGGACTCCAATCAAGGAATGACATTAACCATGTGAGTATTACCCAATCTTCTAAATTTAATAGCCTTAAACCTAAATCTAGTTGGTGGTTGGTTTTTAGGAGCAACGATGACTAAGGCTCAATGTAACTTGCTTGTGTTATGAGGTCTGTTTGCTTTGCTGGATGAAAAACCTGAGTTTCCAGGAGAAAAAAACCATGTTACCCTTGCCTGAGCCCAACTAACTCAGCCACATTGTGAAAAAAAAGACCCATAAAAATTCCTCCCATCATCAGTGGGATTTTAACTCTGGTATTTTCCATCTGGTTTGGGGGAGGACAGCAATCCTACCAACTGTGCTAGCACTACCCAAGAGAGCACCTAAATCTGTAACCATTCTGCAACCCTATTGTTAATTATAACAGTTTTAGTTAATTTTTTTTGTTTGAGATTCTAATTTAATTTGCACTAATACATAAAAGCTATGGTAGGTGCAAAGTCACCTACACTTTACATATTTATCCTTTATAAATCAAAACAGAAATTGTGTAAATCAAGTAACTAATGCAAATGTGGGTGGTTTTAAATACACTGGTGTTCAAAGAAAGTGCATCATCCTTTAAAATTGTAATTGTCGTCCAAATAACGTAAACACAGTCAATTTCAGTTATTTGGGACACATCGGGACTAGTGCATTTTGGCCTGATTAAGCGGCTGCCCCAATTACCCGAAGCAAGTAAATACCTAAAAATACAATGGGCCCCCGCTTTACAATTGGTTCACTGTAAAATCAAATCACGTTATGATGGACTCACCATAGTAAAGTACCATTCATTATATGATATGTAGTAAGCGCCGGTCAATTGTGATCACATTTGTGGATTGAATTTTAATTCTATTAAACAGCGATTTTAATTAGCAAAAATAGGAGGAACATTATCTACAGTCTATAAAAGTAAAGATATATTAAGGCACAAATTTACCCTTTATTACCTTACCAATTAAAAAATTAAATGATAAGTGAAAATCGGAAGAATATATGTGATAATCGGAATAATTAATACGTACTGTAATATGTACATACTAACTAGTTGACATTTCTGTTCACTGACATTTGTTGTGGGTGGGGGTTAAAATTTAAAACAATAAAAAGATAAGCAATCAATAACAAAGAACATGGCACACACAAATTGCAAGTAACACAATATGCGCAAGTGAGAATAGAGTAACAAGTTACGAAGTTTTAAAAATAGGAATGAAGAGAAGATTCTGAAAATTAACTTTTTTTATATGATTGAAGATTCCATGGAAGTATAAACACATTTCACCATAATAACCCACAGAATTCCAGTTTTCGGTATTATTGCAAATTCAATAAGATCAAGTTTACTATCCATTTATGATAGATTGTGCTTACAGAAAAGCCCAATAAACAGGTGACTGCTGATTGTTTTATGGTTGTGACCTCCAGAAATTCGACCGAACCATGTGGTACATGGTTCGGTCGAATTTCTGGAGATTACCCTACGATTGTCGGAGACAATCGTAGGGTAATCTCCAGTGCTACGTCTCCTGCCCCGATTAAACGGTATGTTGTCCCAATTAAGCAAAGTAAACCCTGGCTATTTTCTCGATTGGGTTCTGTTTTTTAAGATTTGCCTCAAATAACCGAACTCCACTGTATATGGCAATATTTCTTACAGATTGCATCAGATAAGATTGATACGCGTAGGTGATGAAGTAATATTGAATCAGCTGTTACTTTCAGCTATATAAGCACAGTCTGCAAGAGTTGCAGTCATTCCTTGCTTAAGGATACCATCCAGATTGTATGGTGTCTACAGTGAATTTCTCTACCAGCCAAATGATACGGGGGTGCATTTCGTATCGCGGAGTAGGTCACCTGCAGTTTATAAAGGGTTCCGTGAATGCTAATGGATATCTGGCTATATTGGAAGGCAAATTTGCTGCCAACCATTAGAGACCATTTTCAACCTGCCAAATAACTGCATCTTTCAGGATGACTCTGCTCCTTGTCATCAGGCGAAAAGTATAAGTAGGCACTTCTGTAGTTACTTTAGCTTCATTTCTGCATTAGAGATTCAACAGTAATGTGTTTACATTCGTTACAGGGAAAAAATGGTTAGAAGAAAGGTCCATTACCACTGTTAGCTGGCCAGGAAACAGCCCGGACCTGAATCCTATAGAGAATTGTTGGCATCATGTGGAATCTGCAGTTGCCAGAAAGAAACCAAAGACCCTTCGTGAACTTCAGGAAGCCATAATTCGTGTTTGGAACCACAAACTATCGGTTGATTATCTTCAGAAATTGATCTTGTCAATGCCTTGACGGTGTGCTGCTGTCATCAGGGCTAGAGGCAGTTCAGCTAAATATTAGTTTGTACCTGGTGAACTTTTCATTTTGTTTACCATTTAAAATAAACTGAAGCAAATTGGGGACTTCTGATAACATTTCAGCCATAATTGTCGTGTTTACCAAAACTGTTGTATAAAGGTTGCAAATGCTCATTTTGGAATATTTTGAGAGCACCTGTCAATATTACTTAGCTTTGCCTTAACTATTAATAAATATCTTTTGTTTATATTTCTATTTGTGATGCTAGTCATTAATGTAACATACCATCGTGAAAAGGGGTTAGAAATTTAAAATTCCTAGGTAATACACTTGAACATCATGCTCGGTTTGATTGTGCACAGAGAATACCATATGATTCACTAGAGTGGAGAAAACAGGGCAGGCTATCACAGAGGTTACACAACAAGGATTCTGAATATTTACCCAAATTGGTTGTAGAGACAGTTCCAGGTGATAGAAGCAGCACCCCAAAAAGATCTGTGAGGTCAACCGAGGGTCTCAACATCAGCTGACCAATATCTGACCCTAAATGCCAGGTGACATAGTAACATTCTTCTGAGTTTGCATCCATCCTGTAACAGAATATCTTCCACTGATCTATATATCAGATAAGGCTGTATGGGAGAGAGAAAACAGATGAATGTTCACAAATGACTAGATTTGATGTATATATCCTTGTCTGGATGGGGAAGGAGAGACCTGAAAAGCTGCCTACAAACAGGAAAAGGAACTACTATCGAGGGATAGTTCTGATTATCTGGTCAGGGATAAAGTGTAGTAGGCCTCCAATTCCTTCTAATGGATAATAATGCTTTCTTCTCCTAGAGCACAAATAACTGGCAACTTTCTTCAGAGTGAGGATATTTCTCAATTTGGGTAGTCACTGAGGTCTCCAGACCAGAAATCTGTCCAAATGATGTCATAAAGACTAAAGGTTTCAATACGTTTGTTTTCTTGTAAAGATTAGTTGTTGATATGCAGGTGTCTGGATATTAAGGCTATGTGCATGTGCTTGCAAAATGGTCTTTCTTTCTCCTCCCTAAAATTTGAGAAGTTGGCAAATATTCCTTCAAATCTGAAAAGATTTGAAGGAGTATTCACTACTTTCAGACCAGTGTAGTTTGAAATTGTAATAATTTCCAACCTAATTTTCAGTTATGTAGTACTAAATATAAAAAAACTAATAATTTGACTTAAACACATAATTGTTAAACCTCTGCAACTCAAACCTATGTTTAGATTATGGTCCTGGAATATCAGAGGATCACAAATGCACGTAGAATCTGTGATGTTACAAAATTTTCACAGCATATTGTTAACTGTGACAATTGTTTACTGGTTGTCATAAGTGGTTACAATGAAGGTGTAAACTTCCCTGAAGGTGTATTAAATATAAAAAACTAATAATTTGTTGTTCAGTACAAAAGTGGTCTGCATTATGTTGAAGTGCCTCATGGCATATACTTGGTAAACTGTTTTTTTTTTTTTTTTTTTTTTTTTGTTTCCTTTTTAATGAAAATGAAACCCCCCACACATGAAGGGTATTAGAACCTATAGTACATAGTACCATGCATGGGCTGAAGGTTGAGAAGCTGAAAGAAGATACCTGATGACATTAGACTTGAATTTCTGTAGATTGTGATTTTCAGGAAGTACATGTGAAGGGAGGTAACTGAAACAACCTCCCTTCACACGAGAACCTCCTTATTTATCCCTTCAGCTTGAAGGAATAAATAAGGAAGAAAAGTTGGTTCTGTAAGTTCAAAGTTGAACAGTAAATGGTTGTTGACTGGTTGAGATTTTGAAGAGAGGGGAATTATAGAAGCCAATTCAGAAGAACAGTGCCCATGGAAGTATCTATAGAAGAGGCATATAGCAGAAACAGAACATCCATGAGACAGACAGTGAAGAGACTTTGTAAGAGATGGGTCATTAATTAACCTAACTGCCCTCTTTTGAATTGTCATGAAACCTTAGAGAGTCTTCATGACAATTATGGTGCACTGGCCCAGATGTGGGAAAAATACTCCATGGTAAGGTGCATTTGAGATTTGAACAGAGTGAGTAGCTGTTTAGAAGAAAAATAATGCTGAGTACAAAAGAGAAAATCCAATTTTTTAGATGCAGAGGAAGCAATATTTGTGATGTTATTTATGTCAAGAGAGATTAGAAATTGAGGTAATCCCTAATAGAGATATGTGATCTTGTTTAGAAATTGTTAACTGTTATCTTTGTCCCATTGAAGAATTACATGGAGATCAGTATTTTAAAAATTTGTAGCGGATATTCAAGAAGTTGAAGCTGTTTGGGCAGGGCAAGGTTTCTCAAACTGGAAGGTGGAATACAATGTGCTATCATCAACAAAACTATGGGTAGGATTTTCAGTTAATGGGAGAAAGGACTGAACCTTGGGGAACATCAGCAATAATGTAGAAGTTAGAAGACGGAGAGCAATCCACCAATGCCCACAATGAGTGGCCATGGAGAAAACAGGATACCCAATTACAAAAACAATCAGCAATCCATAAGATGGAAGCTTATTGAGAAAACCTTTATGCCGAATATAATCAAAAGCTTTTGAAATGTATTACAATAGATTAACTTAGTGAGATAAGCCAATCCTTGAGAGTTAATTGCCATTGAAATTATTTTTAAAAACACTACAATTAACAATAATTAACTGTTAGGAACACAGTCTTTTTCATGCAAGACAGTGAAACTTTGCATGTATATATAGTCAATAACATATAAAAGACAATAGAATTGGAAAAACTTAGCAAAAAAAAAAATTACCAGCTGAAGCAAAAGTGGCACTCATTAGTTAGAAATTAATCCACAAATTGTTCATTATGATTGTTTTTGATTAAAATCCCAGACCAGGTAGCATTTACAAGGATCCTCCATTTTCTTCAATATTAAGTTACAAAACAATAAAGACTGGAACAGTCATGAACATATAATATAAATGCATAAGAATTGATGATTTTTATCATCACTAACTTCATTTATATATTATTACCATGTGTTTATGCCTGTTTCAGTCCTATGTATTTTGTAACTCATTCTGAGAAACAGGAAGACTCAAAGAAAGTAAACTGTCTTGGAGCTTTAATCAGCAGTGTACTGATTCTTTGTCACCAATACATTTAATAGTGGTTCTATGATCTGACATAACTAATGCTTTATCAGGCAACATCAAAAAAAGAAGTCTAAATTGGAATATAAAAGGTAGTAGTAGTAGTAGTCAACCTTCAATAAGATTTTTGAATGTGAATTCTAATAGAATAAAAATAGTAATAATAATTTTATTGGAGACCCATGCTCTAATATCCCCCATTACAGATGGTAATCTATAGTTATTAATTTAAAAATAAATTTCATAAGTTTTTCTGGAATAGATTTTTTTTTTTATATATATATATAATAAGTCTACAATTTAAGCACTTGCTATTGTTGTTAATCTATTTATTGTTAAAAGAAGGTACAATTTTTTACATTTATATCATAATATTTCTAGACAAAATAAAAGACATTAGGAATACAAATGATTTAATTAAAAAATTAGTCTACAACTGAATATAATCAAGAAAGAGACTATTGATAAATCAGTAAGTGTTGAGAAAGTAAATGGTGCTAGTTTGGGACTAATGCTTTTGCAATGGAGGTAAGGAAAAAAAATATTGTGCATGTCTTCCCAGTTATATGTATTTGCAAAAATACTAGGAAGTAAATTTTATCACAGATTGCTCAGAGCATAATGTTAAACATGGAAGATCTATTTCATGTACAGTGGACAAGGGTACCAAAAAAAAAAAACAACTGCCTTTCAGTTCACAGCTTTATGAATAATCACTATTCTGATTATTCGTAAAAAGTGATCCTTACCTCTCTGAAGTAAGAACGAATATCATGATCCAAAATCCATGATATTCGGGAACCAGAGTTCAAGTTTGTTTATTGATTTTAAAGAGACTTATATTTGCTGCCAATAACTTATTTTTTTTTATATCTAAACAAAGAACAAAATTTTGATTTTAAATTAAAGCAGCAGCCACACTAAAAGTTATCTGGAAATTTGGAGAACTGAAATATGAGGGTGTTAAGTTTGTGGCCCACATGTAAAATAGTCATCTCCTGTCTATTATATAGTTATCATAATTAACTACTGCCTTTTAAGAGATATGTTTAGAAACTGTTTTAAAAAATAATTTTCCTTGGTAAATTTACATATCTAAGTTTTCATACAGAAGAGTTAAAGAAAAAGAAACAGCCAAGAAAACCATTAAAAATTGTTATCTATCTTGAAATGCACTTCAAATTTGTCAATACTCCATTACCAGATGTAGAAATAAATGAAGCTAAAGGACACAAAAATAATTTAAAATGCAATGGAAAAAGAGCACTAGTCTTTATTTTTGTTTGTCTATGCTCAATAATGGGTGGTTTTAAACATACCCGATTGAAGTGCACTTCAGTATAGGTAACAATAGCTGTTTATTTTTTTATTTTTAACTATTTACATACGAAAATAGATATGCAGATTTTTTTTTAAGGAAGTTTCTAAACTTATTTCTTATTAGTATTTGGATAATTGGAAGCATTTCAGGCTTCCAATTATCTAAATTTATAACTTTTGATAATATTTCCTTTTACAAACTTATTTGGAACATTTTTCTTTTTTCTAGAACAATTGAAAATAAAAACTGAAGCACTTTTAAAAAATGAATAAACTTCAGCTCCAAGCTATTATAAAATACCTACACATCAAAGCCTTCACCCCAAAGAAATTCATGAAGATATTGGTGGGAAGAGTCGGTGACAAATGGTTTCTTTGTCTAAGAATTGTGGATTGGACAACTTAAGCATGGAATTGACAGAATTAAAGATAGGGAAAAAGTAGATGAACTCTGTCTCACCTGCAGAAAACATTGATTTCATAAATATAGATATGTTTCATTATTAGACATATAGCTAAGATGTTAGGCACAGCTTGTGAAAGACTTTGAGACAATCTAAGTAATACTCTAGGCAAAACAAAACTTGTCAAGGTAGGTCTGCAACTCTTGAATACTGACCACAGCAAGTAAGGATCAGGTGTTCACATACAACCATACATGTTTGATAATAAAGTTGATTTGATTAATGCAGAGGTTCCCAAACTTTCTCGCTTCATGGTGCCCTTAGTGTCCCAGTAATTTTTTCACAGCACCCCTAGAACAAGTGGTTTTTGACCTTTTAATATATACCTATATAATAATTTTATTCTTTATATAGAGAGAGGTACTAAATAAAGATCAATTATAGATCACCACAAAATTAAAAAGATACGGTACAATGGATATCGTACATCTTTTTGTAATGAAATAAATGTATAAATTTCAAAAAAATAAAATAATAATAACTTTAAGTAACTTAAACCGAAACTACACGGCACCCCAGTTGAAAACCATTGGATTAATAGATGTGAATTGAAACATGTTTTGCCAATTTTAATCCTGAAACAAAACAAACAAACAAAATATTGAAAGATGATCTATCCTAAACACAACAGGAAGAATGTTTAATGGGAAAAGAAGTAGAAGAAACAAAACAACAGTCAAAATATGTTTTTCACAGAAAGGCGTTCCATATATGGGCAGAAATCTGCACCTTGGGTGCTGCTTTCTAACCATCTTTAAAGTGTTAAAGATCTATTAAAAGTTGTCTCAGCCTTATACAATTAGTTTCTGCTTTATTTAAGTACACCCTAAGGTTACAAGCAAAAACCTGATACATCATGAAATAGATGACTGAAACATATCCCAGATGAAAGTGTTCCCTGAAAACAAAGGACCTCACAATCCTTGAATTGGGAATGCATGTAGGTGCTCAAAGGAACAGACATCAAGCGTATATGCATATCTGTATATATTGTAGATTACTTGTCTTTATCAAGATGATCTATGTGATATTTGATTCATATTGAAAGTATTTTTTATTTTTAGCATTACCAATAAAATAGAGACATGGGTCAGTACAAGTTATGATTTAAACTAATTAAAATTATGCAGAAGAACAGAATAGAGTTTATGTATATGGTGTTTACAACATTATGAAAGGCCTGTATATTCCCATAAAAAAAAGGAAAGAATAATACATATGTAGATAAATATAATTATCAGGTATTTTGTTCTTAAAGTCATCAGTTATAGGCTTAAGATATAAGAACAACTGAGTAGAAAAAACGGCTAAGATAAAGAAAGCCAACACAAGAACGATGAGAAGTGTCGGATAACTTACGCGGAAAATTAGTTTCCCAACACTGGACTAGCGCTGCTTTGCTCGGTAAACAAATGGTAGGTGTTATCGGTCTGGAGCCAAAATCAAGAAGGATATATTTATTGACAGATAGGCGTGGCAATCGATGAAATGATTGGTGGTAGGCGAGACAGAAGCTATTGTGTAGTCATTGGTTGGCATTATAATGTGTATTTATGAGTAAAGAACGGTGCATAATAGTTTTGTTATGAAGGGTAAACAGGTAATAGCAGTGATGAATCTTTTAAAGGAAAATAAAACGGTTGATTTTTTGATGAAAACCAAATTAATAAAAGTTTCGTTCCGTTCATTTTTATGTTCTTCATTATGTTTTTTTCTCATTATTGAAATCATATTTTTGGAGTTCATGAGTGTTTTTACTATATTTTTGATTTAGGTTTGGTTACGAAAAAAGGAAAAGGTTTCGTTATATTTCGTAACCTGACCTTAAATGGTAGGTTAGGAAATAATAGGAAAAGAAAGAAAGATTATATATACATATAGTGAATAGCTATTGAGGTGTTGATTATGATACGTGTGTATCCGCACAAGTGTCTTTAAAAATAAAAGTACAGTAAAAAAAAATTAATATTTTGTCAATAAACAATTTATGCACTAGTCCACCCATGATTCTAAAGAAAAAAAGTTAGGTTACCCCGTCCATTTGGGGGGGGGGGTTAAAGCTCCCATGGGATTCAAGTGGAGGTAACCTGACCTTTTTTTCACAGTTAGGGAATATTATTGATTTATAACATCTGTGAAGTGATACTATACTGATGTTATCATGTGTTGTATTCGCACATCAATCAGCAAATCGTTTGCCATGCCTACCTGTCAATCAATATATCATTCTCAACTTTGCTCCAGACCAATAACACCTACCGTCTATTTACCGAGGGAGCAGCACTAGAGTGCCGTATCGGGAAACTAATTTTCTGCGTAAGTTATCCGACATTTCTCATCGTTCTCGTGTTGGCTTTCTTGACCTTCGCCGAAAAAACATTTAACTGTCTATAAAGTGAAGCTTTCGGTTTGTTTACGATTTATATCTTAAAGCACTCCTTGAAGAAGATATTAAAGGGAACAGAGAGATAATTGCAAATTCAGATTGAGAGATTATATTTTGCATTTTATACAGAACCTTTCATAATGTAGTCAACATAAAAAAAAGTTAGCTAATGTAAACACTGTGTTACATTTCAGGAGCATTAGCCAATAGCAATAATTCACAATTTATAAATAAATAATAGCAATAAATTTTATGTCCAAACTGAGAACATTTTGTTTCTGCACATCTGCCATATTCTATTTGTCCGATTTTAATGATATTATCTGACAATTTTAATTAACAAATGTAATGTACTGCATACGGGTAGCAGTAACCCCAGGGTAACATATCAACTGGGTGGTACTACACTCAGGGTAGTGCTGAATGAAAAGGATCTGGGGGGTAATTGTGCAGTCAGATATGAAGTTTTCTGAGCAGTGCAAAAAAGCTACAAGAGTAGCTTATGGTGTCTTGTCAATGATATACAGGAATTTTGCTAGCAGGGATAAGGGGGTGATTGTCCCCTTATATAAGGCAATGGTTAGGCCACACCTTGATACTATATACAGGTCTCGAAGCCTCATTTTAAGAAGGATGTAGAGCTGCTGGAACGAGGACAGAGAAGGGCAATGAGTTTGGTGAGTGGAACAAAGGGTTGATGTTACCAAGAAAGGCTTAAGTTCTGCTGGAGACTAGGCACCTGTGAGGTGATCTAATTGAGGTGTTAAGGCCTTAAATGTATTGAGCAAGCTCAATGCTAATGGGATTCTTCCTCCTGCTCAGATTACTCACCTGAGGGGACATAAATTCAAATTGAGGAAAGACAATTGTAGGATAGATCTGCAGAAATTTGCCTTTAGCCAGCGGGTGGTTGATAGTTGGAACAAACTTTCATCTGTTGTAATGGAGGTCAGCAACTTAAATGGATGGGTGAAATGGGAAAGTAGTGTTTTTTTTTTTTTTTTTTCGTTGATGCTATATAAGCTTGCTTTCTTACATAAAAAAAAAAAAAAAAAACTTTCCCATTTCACTGTATACGGGTGCATAATTGGGAAGACTTGACAAACATTTCTAAAAGACCTTAATATAAAATTTCATGCAGACGAATGGATAAAGAAAATAATTGTTGGATTTCTATTGATCCAATGTTAATGAAATTTGGAATGGCTCTACAAATATTTCTAAAAGGCCCAAATATAAAATTTTATGAAAATCCATCCACTGGGAAATCGGGTTATTACATGAGGAGAGAAAAATAATTAATTGCCAATTTTCTATTAGTCTGATTTTAATGAAATTTGAAATGTCAACATTTTTTTAAAAGACCCAAATATAAAATTTCTTGAATCTGTCCAGTGGGAGTAGAGCTGTTACACGTTAGGAGCATTAGCAACTAAGGCCATATTGCTCCAGGGATATGCGGTGGTCATTCCCTGACCTTTCTGCATTTGGTGGTCACGGGCTCGAACCCCAGTCTAATCAAGAAGTGTGCTACGCACTACTGCTCCTGCCCACCTGGCTATGGAGGCGCCTGTGTAACTTGTGGACTGCAAGCAACTCCTTGCATCACACATAGACAACATTATGAAAGGGTCTGTATATCCATTTTTCCATTTTGAGAATACATAAAGAAAAAGGAAAGAAAAGCCACTTGTGTAGATAAATATAATGTAGATACAAATGAGGTATTTTGCTCTTAAAAAAAAGTTTTTTTCACACAAGTGTGTAAAAAAACATTTAGCTGTCTATAAAGTGACGCTTACAGTTGATTTATAATTTAAAGTGCTTTACAGGAGTTATTAAAGCATTTCTTACTGTAACTTGAATTTTTCAGTCTCATTGGTTTTTTTTTTCTGTATTAAGAAATATAAATTGCCATTTTCATCCAGCAGCTAACTAATATTTGGCAGTTTTAACTCAACATACTATTGACAGCTCAGTGCTGTCAATAGTGTGTTGGTATTAATAAAAATAAATAAGACTAATTATTTATTTGAGCTTTAGGGAAGAAATGTATTTGCTAAGTGAGAACAGAAAAAACATGTCTCATCTCCCACCTCAAAAGATTTTGATATTTCTAAAATAAAATGATAAAACAACATTTTCTAGATATCATATATTTTTATTTTTTCAGAAAAGTATTTCATAATATATTTTTTCTTTATAATTGTAATAAAAAATTGATAAAGTTTATTGAAACAAGCTGGAAAGAAAACTTTATGAAAAACATTCAAATAGCCCAACAATTTAGAGGCCAATTTTGATGATGCTTTGAAATCCTTATGGATATTGTTTTCAAGACTTAAAAATGATATCCACAAGGATTTTGAACCAACGTCAAAATTAGCCTCTAAATGGTTGAATTATTCGAATGTTTTCTGTGAAGTCTTTTTTTCAGCTTGCTTCTAATAAACTTTATCATTTTTTGCCTTTAAAATTTATGCGGATTGCAATGTTGTTTAATCTTTTATTAAAATTGGTTAATTCCCACATGTCTTTCTCCCAAGAAATTATGAGTATTTCTTTTGAAAAATTTTATGCAGCTTTTGCACTGATTACCAAATTAATAATATAGTACAGAAAAATAACCAAAAAATATTCCTTGATATTTCACGCCATTGATACATCAAAACTATTTCTATAAACCTAAACTATAAAATAAGTTTTAAAAAAGAAATGGAAAGGAAGTTTCCTGCCCCATTTCTAGTGTTTAAAATTTTACTGCACACCACCAGTTGATATAGAATCAAAAATATTTAAAATTTATCATGTTATACTAAACAATTTGGTGGTTAATTTGAAAGTAGTTGGGCTTTGCCTTTATTCAAGCATTGAATTTTATTTGTACAGTATTCAGTTACAAGCTTTCTTTTATATACAGGAAGTATTTCAGTAATACCTAAGCTTGTTTAAATATCCTTTGCAGTTTTTCATGATAGTTAACATGACAAAAATTTATTTAAACCCACCAAGCTAGTATCAAAAGTTATTTTAAAGTTTTATTTTTTGCAAAATAATCAAAGACTATAAGGATAATAAATACATTTCACTTTTAAGATGTCATCTTTTGAACTCCTAAAAATGCAAGACATTTTGTCTCTAGTAACACTATAAAAGTACTAAAAAGAAAAAAAAAACTAACTACCTCACATAATGCACTAAATTACATCTTAAGTACCATAACTTTCATAAGTTGTTTTAAAAAAAAACATTTAAGGAAAATAACTTGTAACTTCGTTTATCACTGTTGAGCATTTTACTGTCGAACATTTAAAATATTCTACTGAATACCTTAAATGGTTGTCTTTTTTAGCAGTTGTGCCACTATGTTTGAAAATAATTGGTATTCTGATACATTAACCAAGCCATCAACTCAAAATGGTTTCTATACAGAATTAAAGCATACAAAATATGGAGTAAAGAAAGTTACTCTAGTCCTCATGTTATACTCAAATAACATCAGAATTTGAAATATTAACAGACTAAAGACATAAAAAGAAGAAAAATAGATTGCTAAGATAGTTTTGTATACATCAGACTCTAAAATCACCATTGATCATTATCATTTTCAAAATTTGATCATCTCTCTCTCATAACTCCAATTGCAATATGGTTTAACTCTATATTACTGTTGAATGATGGTAACACAAAAGTTATATGATACACATTTCTTTTCCTAAATTAACTAAAAAGTTACTTGCAAGAGGAAGTATCATTTGATAACTCCCATTATCAAATGATACTTCTTCCTCTTGTAACTTTTAGAGTGCTCAAGTGTCAACAATGTAAATTAATAACAAATTTACTTGTATTTACATATTTTACTTATTTTAATTAAATTAAATTAATGTTTTAATTAAAGTTAGATATTGAGCTGCCACAAGCATATTTGTTTTTTCTTCTTGATGTTCTTTAAAATATATGTTTAGACAATTATTGAATAAATGCTGCTGTAATCCATGGCTGGGATATTAAAAAAAGGTGGACAAAGAAATCTCTCAGTTTGAGCAAGTTGCCGTTTTCTTGAATTATCTAGAAATTTACAAAAAGAAAAAAGAAATAAAGCTATCCATGTATATAGAGCAGATGATAATTCAAGTGCATCACTTTGACTGGTGGGAAACCCTGAACTAAAATTTGAAATAGACACTGTTTAGACCACTGCATGCAGTCCGTATGCAAATTAATTGCAACCACTGTTATATACATCTTCACTACAATAAAAGTAGATGCATCCACAGTAGCAAGCAAAAGTCAACATGATACCACAAATAAAAGATTGTGTTTTGTTGCCACGGCTCTTTTACCAAAACAGTAATAATACCTTGGCTATACTTTGGGAGTACCATTTTAAAAAACAAATTGCTCAAAATGATGGGGAAATTCACACAAACAGGTGCATTTCCAACAGAGGATCCATGTGTGATAGCCGTTGCTGTGACCAATGATGCCACATGATCAGTGTTGCAACAACTAGATAGTTTTATATATATCAGGCAACAAAGCACTTTGATCCCTCCTACAATGATTTTCTTGGCACAGTATAACTGCAGTCCTTTTTGCACCAGTAAAATCAAAACCAACCAACCACCTACAATGGTTTCCTTCCAAAATTGGTCCTTGAGGTTGTCACAGACATTCACTCAGATATGCCAGACAAGCTGTACTTGCTACCTGGGAGTCTAAAACACTGATGGAACTGATATTCAGGTGACACTCAAGTTCGGCAAAGTCCGGATGGTCTGTGACAGCCAAATCCTCTGCTTGCACCTTCACGATGGTGGGATTGTTAGTAAGCCTGGGTATAACCTCCATGCACAAGCACACAGTGGGTGACCACCCAGGTGTGAACCAACGTAAACAGGGGTCGAGGTGTGGCGCTCACACCACATGGAGGAATGCCGCCCCTCTGTGTTACCAGGCAGTACTAGGTGGTAGATGACTCTCATTAACCAGCGCAATACCACCACTTTGCTTATTGGAGGCTTGAAGTGGTGGAACCCATGTTTAGTCTCTAGAGCTAAGTTCTATTCAACCCTTCCCTATCTCTTCCATCATGCAATATCATTGATGACTTTTGAGGTTATGATGAACATCGTGGCAAGATCCAATCTTCCTTACATTTCGAGGGTACAGCTCTAAAACGGTGTTCACAGGACAGACGCTAGTTAGTACACCAAACCGAACCTATTGGTAACTTCTCTAGGAGGCTTCTGGATCAGCTAGTGTATAACCTTGCTACCTCTACTCTGCCAGATAGTCACTGGAGGGAGTCCGAGTAGTGTTTATGCGGAGGGCATTGTCGAGGCCACATTATGTCAAGGATCTGGGTATATTCTTACAATGTGTACGCCATATCCAAAAATTTCATTACTTCTTACAGCATGTTCCACCCACTTTTTCTTACTATTGAATATACCATGAATTGTCAAACCAATAGAGTAAGCTTATATGCAAAAAGATCTAAACCTCCCAAACACTTCTTTCTAATCTCAACGATGTCCATTTCCACTTGCAGTCTGCCAAACCCCATGTATTTTTTCTGACTGAATCTCAGTTATTGGTTGATTCAACTACTGCTCATCTCAGTTGCCCAAATTATTCGCTGTACGATTCCTTTCGCCTCAAAGATGGTACTTGTGCATATGTCCATTCCGATATTCCCTGTCTGAGACTTGATAATTTGGAATCTCCTCTTTTCGATCTTCTCTGGCTTAAAATCTGTCTACCTCATTTTGTCAAATTCATCTGTTGTCTCTACCGTTCTCCCAACTCCACTCATCAATTGGAGCTCTTTGACTTCCTCTCTTTGCAACTTGACCTTCTCTGGTCCAACTTTCCTAACAGTGAGGTAATTTTCCTTGGTGATTTTAATGTTCATAACTCCAGCTGGCTTCTGTTTTCTAGTCATACCGACCCAAATGGTCGAGATGCTGAGGCTTTTGCAATTACTAATGATCTTGCACAGATTGTTCATTTACATACAAGAATACCTGACAATCCTAACCATACAGCCAATACGCTTGATCTTTTTCTCGCAAACAACCCTTCTAAGTACACGGTTGAAGTGAGAGGTCCTTTAGGCACCTCAGATCACAACTTGATGATTGTCTCTTCTCCAATGGAACCTTTATCTCATGACTATTCCCAACCTCGTATTGTTTGGCATTACAAGAATGCAAAATGGGATGACCTGCAAGATTTCTTTTCCTTGGTCAGATTACCGTTTCAAAATTTCTGATGTCAACATTTGCTCAGATCGTGTCAGTGAAATTATTTTTGCAGGAATCCTTTATCCCACACTCCACTTTAAAATTTCGCTCTTTATCAAAACCTTGGTTTTCCATTAAATGTGCAAAGGCTGTTCAAGAGAAGAACGTTGCATATCGTAATTGGCTTGTTTCTAATCTTCAGTTTCATTTTCTGCCTACACCAAAACTTGCAACAATTGTAAAGCAGTATCAATCAGCCCAAACTGGAGTTTGTACAGGCTAAGAGTAGAAAACTTGCTTCTTGCCCTAATGGGAGCCGAGCATTCTGATCTCTTGCCAAAGCTATCGGCTGCAACTTTTGCCCATCTCTGCTCCCACCTCTCTCCAAACCAGATGGTTCTGTCATCACTTCAGCCAAGGATAAAGCTGACCTGCTAGCATCCCATTTTTCTTCCAACTCATGTATTAATGATCTTGGTAAAACACCTCCCACCATTTCTAACACACTCCATTCAATGCCTCCTGTGGTCTTCCGTCAGAAGGATTTTGATGAATCTTGATGCTAAGAAAGCTCAAGGTCCCGATGCTATTTCCCCACTTGTTCTCAAAACCTGTGCTCCTGAACTTACTCCTGTTCTTTGCAGCCTTTTTTTCACTTTCTTATTCCAAAGGTGTTTTCCTTTTTCTTGGAAATTTGCTCATATCCTAAAAAGGGTGACAAATCCCTCCAATCCAATTATCGGCTAATTGCAATTACTTCTTCTCTTTCTTAAGTAATAGAGAAATCAATTAACTGCCAAATTTTAAACTACCTAGAAACCTTCCGTCTGATCAACAATCGCCAGTATGGATTCCGTCAGTGTCGATCCACTGGGGATATTCTGGCTTATGTTACCCATTTGTGGACTAATTCAATGGAAAAGTTCGGTGAAACACAAGCAGTTGCTCTCGATATCTCAAAGGCTTTCGATCGTGTTTAGCATAAAGGTCTCCTAAACAAGCTTCCATCTAATGGTTTGCCAACTGTTTTTTGTATTTGGTTATCCAGTTTTCTCTCTGATCGCTCACTGAGGATGATGGTAGATGGCTCTCTGTCTTCTAACTTCTCCACTAATGTCAGTGTCCCCCAAGGTTCAGTTCTTTCCCCCACTCTTTTCCTCTTGTATATTAATGACCTTCTTCCATTGAGTGGAAATTCTATCCATAGTTTTGCTGATGATAGCACATTGAATTCAACTTTCCATTTTGAGAAACCTTGCCCTGCTCAATCAGCTTCAACTTCTCGAAAATCTGCTACCAATTCCTTATATGCCAATCTCCATGTAATTCTCCAGTGGGGCAAAGACAACTTAGTTGATTTCAACTCTTCTAAAACTCAGTCTTGTCTTATATCTCGCAAAAAAGATTCTTCTGCTCCTATGCTTATCTTTGGTGACACTCTGATTTCTAGGCAAAATGATATATCTCTTTCGGGGATTACCCGATTTCTAATCTCTCTTGGCACAAGCACATTACAAATATTGCTTCCTCTGCATCTAAAAAACTTGGTTTTTTTCTTTCGCTCTCGGTGTTACTTTTCTTCCAAACAGCTGTTCACTCTGTACAAATCGCAAATCCGCCCTACCATGGAATATTGTTCCTACATCTGGGGTGATGCCCCCAAAACCTCTCTCAGGCTTCTTGATTCCATTCAGAAGAGGGCAGTTAGGTTAATTAATGATTCATCTCTAACAGAGTCTCTCCACTCGCTGTCTCATAGACATACTGTTTCTGCTGCATGCCTCTTCTACAGATATTTCCATGGGCACTGTTCTTCTGAATTGGCTTCTATAATTCCCACTCTCTCTTTCAAAACAGTCCGAACATGTGCCGCCAACATCCATTTACTGTCCAACTTCAAACTTACAGAAACAACTTTTCATCTTCCTCATTATTCATTCAACTGCTGTTTTCTAGAACCTTCCTTCATACGTATTTCCTGAAAATTACAGTCTACAGAAGTTCAACTCCAGTGTCAACAAATATCCTTTTTTGTCTTCTGAACCTCCAATTCAAGCACAGTACTAAGTACTATAGGTTCTAATACCTCCCGTGTTTGGGGTTTACATTAAAAAAAAAAAAAAGATCCATGTATTGCACTTCCCCAACAATGCACCGACTTCACTCAATAATTTCTGGCTAGGATGGAGATAGATAACATCTGCCTTGGAACATCTTATTAGTATTAACCACATGGTGCAAGGAAGCCCTAAGCTTTTGCTGCACCACATAAAAATAATAATTAATTAAAAAATTATAAATAAATAATAAAACTACCTATTTGATTCCTTCCTTGTGTATGTGTCTATTCAGCTGATCTCTGAATTTCTCCAAGCTGTCAGCCTCACCCACCCATGGAGGTAACTTATTCAGGCTAAAGACATGAAACACTAGGTAAAAGAAAACTTTCTACAATCTGGTCTAAAAACCTCTTTTTTTGTAATTTGAATTTATGGCCCATAATTCTGGAATCATTTCTAATAGTGAAAAATTTCATGTTTAGTTTGCTTTCTCTTCTCAGACCCTTGTACACCTCAAAAAGGTCTCTTCTAAGGTACCTAGTTAAACTCTGCATTGTAGTCCACATATTTAAAGTTTTTCATATAGATGTCCCTTTGCCAATCTCACTCCTTCAAGAAGCAAGATACTTTTTTTTTTCTTTTTTTTAGGTGCAGCCTCCATACTTGAAACAATATTCCAATTGCCTTCTGCAATGGGCGCCTCCGTAGCCAGGTGGGAAGGAGCAGCAGTGCGCAGCACACGCTTCTTGATTAGAACGGGGTTCGAGCCCGTCACCACCAAATACGGAGGATGCGGAAAGGTCAAGGAATGATCACCGCATATCCCGGAGCAATATGGCCTTAGTTGCTAATGCTCCTAAAAAAACCAACAAAACAAACAAACAAACAAACAAGCCTTCTGCAATAGGATTATGAATTTTCTATCTCTACAGGGAAATCTTCAATAAATCATCAGGTGGGATGCTATGGATCTTCCTTGTCATGTATCTATATTCCACAAGTTTAGACAAATACACTAACCGTTTAAATAAACTGATTTAATGATAAAATAATACTGAATAGTATACTGAAATGATACAATAAAAACTGTAAAATAATAATTTACCAAAAACTGATTTACTTTAAAACAAATAAAAATGAATTGATGAATTTGACCGGGCCGCATAGATTCTGGGACCGCAAGTGGCAGGAGAGTTTGTGGATTGGATCATCTGGTAACAATTGTATGAATAGAGATAGGGGAGTTCAGCTCCACCCCCTTTTGGAGGCTGTGGTCCTTGCCAGAGACAAACGTTTTAATTTGCCTCACTCCCAGACCATTTCTGGTTCCAGCACACGTGAAAGGAGGTATTGAACATGTGCCTGGTCAGACACGTGTGCCGTGAGCCTGATATTTAAGGTTGTGTCGCTTGAACTTCATTATTGTTGAGAAAGGAGGCGGATGCCCCCGAAAGCTTCAATGGTGTTTTATCGCTTTTAAATTTAAAATTTTTAATGTATTTTAAATTCATCAATTCATTTTTATTTGTTTTAAAGTAAATCTGTTTTTGGTAAATTATTATTTTATAGTTTTTATTGTATCATTTCAGTATTATTTTATCATTAAATCAGTTTATTTAAAGGGCTGGTGTATTTGTCTAAACTTGTGGTATGTATAACCCCAACCTTAGAGGCCTTTTTGCAGATATGTATCTATATTGCTCACAGAATGTCACATCTGATGTATTGTAACAATTCCATTTCTTCCTTTACTGTCTTTAGTTAAGGCATAAGACTACATGCTGATTAAAACATAGCTGCCACTTTTCCAGCCACCCTGAAGTATATGTAAGCCATCCTTTAGATGTGGGAGTCATTTCTAGCTAAAGAGTAGTTTAAATATCCGTAACTGTTCGACATGGTAAACATCACCTCCATATATTATTGATGAAGTTCCTCTCCAGTGCTCACAGGTTACTGTTTGTTGTGAGTTCACAGAAAACTTCATAACTAAACCATTCCTTAGAGAGGTTGAAGCATGTGATTCTGAAATATACTATTAGGGTGAATGTCACTGTGATCTTCTCCAACACCACGCATTTCCTGCTCTTCAAATGAGAATATGTTTGAGCATGCAGGATAGAACTCTACTACACACTGCTCATTGGTAAAAAAAAAAAAAAAAAATGGTTGCTTTGAGCCACATTTGGAAATGATTGCATTTCCCATCATTTTGCCAATATTTGACCTCCCTACTCTCTCCAGAACTTAATGAAGATATCTCAAGGATAGGGTTTATCAAGGCAAATTCAGTCTCTGGCTGATGTAATGAAAGCATAGCAAGGCATGGTGCCAACATTCCTCATTGCATACTTCAGCAACCATGCTATATTATGCTTCAAGTGCACTTGCACTGCAAATGCCTATGTCGAGCAGTTTTATCTACACAGCCTGTAGCTTCTTCACACTGTACTACTAAATCCAGTGAATTTTGCTGGTATCAACTGTAGCTGCATGTAGTACCAATTTCACTCTGGTATTACCACATTTTTCATTTTCACATTGTCTAGACATTATCTGTTCCAAATTTCATTATTGGGCAATTAATGGTTGCCACCAGCATATGGTCAAAGAAAAGCACTTTCATTGTGTGTGTGTGTGTACACATATATAATGATATTTACATTCTTTTGTCTGCAGATAAATTATCTTAATACTCTAATTCATAAGTAACAAATCAGCATTATAAAATTTTTCTACCCCTTAAATGTGCTACAAAATTATATTTGGCCACATAAAAAAATAATAATAATAACAACAACAAATAAGTTTGAACAAGTCATACTTGAGGCTTTTCGTGGTTCAAAATAACGATTATGGTCTTATACCATAGGGAACTTTAATAAAAGTGAATAAATTGTTATGAAAGAGATGTCCCATCTGCACCAAAGTAGGCATAAAAATATTGGCAAGGTTTTTATTTATTTATTTATAGTATAGAAGGGTTGAGGATTTATTAAAATTGTTTACATGTACAGGGTCAGGCAAAAATTTCATATTTTAAAATTGATGCCATGTCATAGCAATTGCAGTGGGAGTAATGCAGTTTGTGTTGTGGAATAGAGTACACTAAAGCATTCAGTAAAAATGGAGCAGTGGTCAAAAAACATGCATTTGCTGCAAAAACATTTTTTAGATCAGGTGACTGATTACTCAAAATGAGTTCAGACACCACTTCAACATTGGAGGAAATGGTAGTGTTCCAAGTCAAAAGACCATAACACAATGGATTTACAAATTTAGAACAACAGCATCTATAACATACATGAAACTTCCAGATCAGATGGATATGGCACATACTCCACAAAACTTGAAAGACTACTGTTACAATGCAATCCTTAAATGTCTGTTAGTTGTCAATCAGGAGAATTGAACATTTTGGAAAACAACATATTGATTTAAACATATTGATTTAAAGTTCCATCTATATAAAATGCAAACTGTTCAACAATTACTTGTTTGTGACTTTTATACGTCTGAATTTTTGCAGTCTATTCCTACAAAAGGTGAATGACCAAACTTAATTATTTAATTTTGAGTGACAAGGCCCACTTTCATTTGAATAAGTATGTAAATAAACAAAATTTTTGATATTGGGCAGCCAAAAATCTACATCATCTTTGTGAACAACCAATTCATAGCTAGAAGGTTATTATTTGGTGTGGAGTGTCTGCATCATTTGGTGTGGGGTTTCAGCATCATTGGTCTATACTTTTTTGAAATACCAATAGTTCAGCTGTCACAGTAACTTCAACCCTAAACCTGCCCTTAGAAATTCTTGCAGATTCCTACAAATTCATCAGCCCTTACAAATTTTTTCAGCACGAGTAAACATGCTTCAACAATTTGGATCTTCACCAAAAAAGGAGCCAATTTCCATCTAGTTTCAAGGGGATGGTCTTATGGCACATACTGCAAAACTTTCCAAAGACAGTTTAAAGGAAATGTTTCCAAATCACATTGTCTCATTTTGATAACATAAATTGGCAATCATGATCACCAGACATATCTTTTTATGGGATTTCTTAAAATCCAAAGTCTATTATACTATCCATGGACACTTGTGCAGTTAAAACAAAACATTTATAATGAAATTGAAAGAATACCACCAGAAATATGAAACAGAGCAATGGACAGTGAGAGAATATGAGTAGAGGATTGCATTCACAAAGGTCTCTCTCTTTAAGGGACACAATTTGTTTGCAAAGAAATTTGAAAATGATGTCCCTTAAATGGCCACATTTAAGGAAAATTATTTTCAAAACACAGAGGAGTGTAGCATTAATGCTTTTGATGTATATTATTCAACTGCAATAAAAATATCTTTGCTAATTTAAAAAAAAGTCATTCATTCATTTTTGAAATGGGTAATTATCCTGTTGAAGATTTTTGTTCTTTTTTTTTTTTTTTTTTTTTTTTTAGAATGTGAGGAAAACAAGTTTATTTTATATATATATATATATATATATATGTTATAATAAATATAAAAATGTACAGTTACATGGAAAGCCAAAAGCCAAAAAAAAGAAGTAATAGCTGAAACATAAAAGAATACCACCTACTGATGCCAGCTACCATTATTTTTTTATTTTATTTTATTTTACAGGTCACTTCCCTTAAAATATTTCTTTTATGTTTCGGCTATTACTTCTTTTTGGCTTTCCGTGTAACTTATATATAAATTTTTATATTTATTATAACATGCATATATATACTACATCTGCATCCTTTGCACGCTTTGGTGCATTTGACATATTTTTCAGTCTATTTTTATTTTTCCCTTTATTTCCACTGTTTTTAATCCATTGGTACTATATTTGATATTATGTATATACAGGGTGTTTCAAAAGTGATGGTCAATAATTTAAAGGTGAACTGTGCAGACAGTTCACCTTTAAATTATTGACCATCTTAAATTATTGTTCACCTTTTGCATATTTTACAATATGCAAAAAAAGCCTAGTGAACATCGGTCCTTAAGTGAATCGTTTTTGAGATATTGCACATTTTTATTTGGGATCCACCACTAACACGTTTGTTTAGGTTAGGTTATCCTCATTCTCTCCGTTTCCCCTCTCTCAATGCTCTGAGACATAGCAGGCATACTAGTACTTGTCAAAGGATAGTCAATATGGAAAGATGTTACAGCAATGAAGAATATGCGGACATGCACTTCATGTATGGTAAAGCCAACGGCAGTTCACTCAAGGCTGCATGTTTGTACCAAGAAGCATTTCCCCACTGAAGACAGCCCAACAGGCACACGTTCATCAGGGTACATCAATGCCTTAGACAACACGGGAGCTTTGCACATGGAGTACGAACAGGTAGGCCCAGAAGCATAACACCTGATGTTGAGGAAAGGGTGTTAGAAAGAACATCCTGTAACATGTAACATCTGTAAAATCCTGTGGTGTTGAAACAAAAAATTAAAATGTATTATCTTATGTTTAATAAAACCACCCTTAGCAAAGGATTCACAGCATTATGCTAAACTGGTGCTCCCACAGTCAGTGGCAGATCTTAACAGAAAATGTGCATTATCTTGAAAACGATTTGTTTTACAGCCCGATGTTCACTGGGACTTTTTTGCTTATTTTAGTTTGTAGTTTTACTAAATTATTGACCATTTTTGAAACACCCTGTATATATATACACTGTGCTGCCACTTTACTAGGTACACCCCTGCTGTGCACACAAATGGTTTGTCCCACAATGTTGCAAGTCACATAACCACAGTTGTGGATATAAATGCAGCAGAACAACCTTTCTAGTATCAGTTAAGCGTACAAACAATAGCAAGAATGGGGAAAAGGAGTGATCTAACGGACTTCGAATGTGGCATGGTAGTAGGTGCAAGACGTGTTGGACAAAGCATCTCTGAAACAGCAGTTCTCCTAAACTTTTCACACACTACAGTTTCAAGGGTGTATTGAGAATGGCGCAACGAACAGAAAACATCCTCTCAACGGCACTCCTGTGGAAGAAAATCACTTGTTGATGAGAGAGGTCAGAGGAGGATGGCTAGAATTGTGCAAGTAAACAGATAGGCCACAATGTCGCACATCACGTCAGAATACAACCTTGGTGTGCAGAACAAAATATCGCAACGGACCACTAGTCTCAATTTGTCGCGAATGGGCTGCAACATCGCGTACCTTTGTTATCAATGAAGAACAAGAGAGCATGCCTCCTGTGGGCACAGCAACACCAGCACTGGACTATCGAGGATTGGAAAACAGTTGCTTGGTCTGACGAGTCGAAGTTCCTGGTGCATCATGTTGATGGAAGGCTCAGAATTTGGCAAAAACAACATGAATCCATGGACTCATCATGTCTGATGACTACTGTACAAAGTGGTGGGGGCAGTGTTATGGTGTGGGGGAATGTTTTCTTGGCACACATTGGGTCCATTGATACCCATAGATTCACATCTGAATGCCACATCGTTGCTGACCAAGTGCATCCGTTCGTGTTGACAGTTTATCCTCAGTTAGATGGTTACTTCCAGCAGGATAATGTGCCAGTGCACAAAGCCCGCATCACTATGGAATGGTTCCAGGAACGTGACAATGACTTTTCTTTGCTTCAGTGGCCCGCTCAGTCTCCAGATCTCAATCCTATTGAACAGCTTTGGGATAGGCTGGAAAGGGCTGTTTGCTGCAGGCCTACACCTCCATCGAATCTCAAGGAACTGCATGACACACTCATGTCTGCGTGGTACTCCATTCCTGCACAACATTTTCAGCATCTTGCTCAATCCGTGCCTAGACGAATTCAGGCTGTTTTGAAGGCTAAAGGAGGCTCAACACACTATTACTGTTCGACACACAGTTAGTGTACCTAATAAAGTGGCAGCACAGTGTATATACATATATATATATATTTTTTTAATATGAGCTAAGAAAGCACTGAACATTAGGTAAATAATGCAATATTAACTGTGACAGGATTTACATCCTTCTACACATTGCTGTAGTAAGGATGTAAATGTAAGGATGTAAGACTACAGTGACAAGTTGTCTTATGTTTGTGCTACTTATTGGTACAACGTAAAGCAACTTATCAACTTACAGTTTGAGAGATCAGACTTTTCATACATTTTTGTAAGAGTCTGCATATTTCTTTACCCGTGCTATATAACAAGGATGTGAATCCTACTATAATTGTACTGTGTTATTTACAAGTTCAGAACTTTCTTAGCTGATATTTGAAAAGTTACTATTGATATCTTTTGGTATCTCTCATTGTGTCAGTTTACACCATCACTGGGTTGTTGTGTCTTTTACTTGAGGTGCCTAACCACTCACTGATGAGGTGGCACTGCACACTAATAAGTAACATACTTCTTTTAGTGGAATGCAACATAAAGAAGAAGTGCAACCTGTGCTATATAATAAAGATTAAATCCTACCATTGGCATACTATATCAATAATCCATATAGTTGTTATCCTCTTCTAGTTTCTTTTGCATCCAAGTGCAATTGAAGGTGCAACTTTGTTTCGTGATTGTTGTTTTAAAGGTGAGTAAAAGTTGCGGAATTATATAACTGTACTATAATTCTGGAAATGTGATATCCAGAAGCTGTTATCTAAAAGCAAATTTTCATTCAAAGTAAATGTTTTTGGAACTAGTTCCATCAAATTTTCCCATAGTTCAAAATACTTCATATAACTGAAACTTGATTTAACGGAAACCTTTATCTATTCCTGTAATAACATTTATCATCAAGCCAATACTTCAGTATCTCTTAGAAGCACGGATAATTTGCCTTTCACAACTTTCTTTTCTTTTTTTTTTTTTTTTCTTAACTTGAAAAGTAAAAATTACTACCCTTTTCTACAAAATTTAATAAGTGTGAAGTCCATGTAATGTCTACATTAACGAAGCAATGTATACACTGAAGTGTTTAACATCTAAATACTTTCACTAGCTAATGTACTTCGAATTCTATTCTATTGGCTATAAAGAAAATGTATCACTAGTAAACAAATAATATAATTTATTAATATTTGATGTTCTGATGTGTATTTGTTATTCTGGTATATTTGGGTCATTTTTACCTTAAACAATATTTCAAATAAAAAGTCCTCAACAATGCACAAAACCGACTGCTTGACTGATGGGCTCAAGTGACGTTAGTGTGAATTTACATGACAGTAAGAAGTGCATATTATTGCTATGTGCATGTATGATGTTACTAAAAATTTGCTCAGGTCATTCTTACTCATGTATACTGCTGTAGAAATAATTATTTCATGCCCTTATTTCAAGCAAAATTGAATGGTAGAGAAATTCCATTCAGAGGTTCCCAAGGAGTGGGGCATGTCCCTGGGGGCACTTGTTTTTTTTTGGGGAGAGTATTTTTATGAAACTTATTTTTTAACAAAATACAAGGGAACAATCCCACTAATCAGGGACTCACATCTGGTGAGTATGGGTTTGGCACACTCAGGGTTCTGAGCTGGATATCATCATTCTTCTCTTTCTTGGTGATTCCCTTTTATTTCTCTCTCTCTCTCTCTCTCTCTCTCTCTCAGGGTAACTGGGGAATTTTTTTTTTTTTTGGCTGGTGCGGCATAAGCCTCAGGCTTCCTTGCACCATATAGCTAATAATAATAATCCTGGTAGGAAGCATATTTTATTCCAATCTTTGATATTAAATGTATTGAAGTATATATTAATTTATAAAATTATATATGTGAGGAGGGAGTCAAATAGGTAGTTTATTTTATTATTTTTAATTAATTAATTTTTATTATTATTTTTGTTTTTTTGGCTGGTGCAGAAAAAGCTTAGGGCTTCCTTGCACCAAGTGGCTAATACTAATATTCATAGCTAAATTATGTCAAATCTGTTCATCTGCACTTCTTCTGGAGGAGAGGGGGGGAATGAAATTTATGAAGTATTTTAAGGGGGAGGGACACAAGGTATAAAAGTTCAGGAGCCTCTGGGCTAGATAAAAGTTACTCAACAGGCATCTTGTGTCATTTTTACAATTATAGCACAGTGTTATGCCAGTGAATAGTATTTGGCTATACACAAGAAGTACGAGAAGGGGTCAAAAAAGATTTTATTCACCCAGAAATAATTGTGATAGAAAGACAATTTTTTTTGTTTGATATCTTGAAGTCTCTATAGCAATTACATAAATTTTGGTTTTGATCTGAAATTAGTTTTTTTCTTCTTTGCAGTGCTGAATGAAGAGAAGTATCACAATGGATAAAGTGGAATACAAATCACTGATTCAATTGCCCTTTCTGCAAGGGAAAAACACCCAAAATAATCCCAGCAGAAATGGTCGCTGTTTATGGAGAAGACTGCCCAGGTTACCATGGCCTACCTTAGGCCTAGGCAAACTCAGCATGTGCCTAGGGCCTGCACTTTGGGGGGGGGGAGACCTGTAAATAGCAATGAATACAGCCAAAATCAGTGATATCCAGTAGTGTAATAACAGGCATGAGTGCTTGTGTTCCTTATAAAATTTGCAAATAAAATATACTTTCAAATTGCAAGGTTGTAGCTTCTAGTCAAAGGGTGCATGCTTCCGAGATGTTAAATTTGCATATATTTCCTTATAAATATATGCAAATTTATTTGCTTTACATTTTTATATTGACTGTAATCCTAATTTTGGACTATATTAGATTTATGAACAGCCTTTAGTTCCGTGGAAATTTATCATTAAATAAATGAAAATCTTAAAATTCTCTCAACTGCTTTATCAATTAGTTAAAAATTAAATGGAAATAAACTTTTTTAAACTTTTTAAAATAATCACATCGAGAAAGGTGCACCATCTCAATGTATGTCCATAATGATATGAAGCACAAACCAAGATGGAGGCTTTAGTGATCATTATCAGTTGGTTAGTAAGGCCAGAATGAAGAGGGCTGATTATGTGTTTCAATTCCCGTGATGCAGTTTGTTCGGATATGGAAGTTTGATGTTTCTGAAATTCCAAATTGGTGAGAAAGCTGAAGGTAGTTTGGCATTAAGAATTAAATATTGTGTGTTATGTTTAGACCATTCTATTGCAAGTGATTCTATGATAGTCAATTTGTAACTGGAGAAGGGTTTTATTAAAACTATTACAGAATCAATTTTAGGTTGATTGTTTGAAGAGTGAACATGGGTGGTGAGTTTGGTGGTATGATCACTACCCATATTCTACACAATCCTCTTCATTCTGGCCTCACTAACTAACTGGTGATGAGCACAAAAGCCTCCGTCAGGCTCTTGGTTTTAGTGCTTCATATCATTATAGTTATACATTGAGAGGGTGCACCTTTCTCTATGTAATTATTTTAAACAATTCATTCCATTTAATTTCTGCCTAACCAATGAAGCAGTTGAGAGGTACATTACTGAGATTTTTTGTTTTCCATTTAGAGAGAGAGAGAAAAATCTTTATTGCAACACAGATGATGATTACATAATAGTGTTGTTGCAACTACACATCACAGCACAGTGGCCAGAGGTTAACAAAGTAATATAAAGGCAAGGTTGCCTGAATAAATCAAAAGGATAAAAGCATAAAATAATAATGAATAAGCTAATAATAAGTAAGATAATAATAATAAATAATTAAGTATACTAAACATTAAGTGATTATACACACACTTAGTTACAAATGTCCTAATTTTCGGATTATAATGTTAATTTTTAAAAATTTTTTTAAATTTATTATTATTAAAGTAGGGTCTAGGAGCCCCTCAGAAAATATTTTGCCTAGGGCCCAAACACCCCAAAGATAGGCCCTGCAGGTTACAGGGTTGTTGCACATTGGTATAAACAATTCAAATGCAAAAGAATCTTGGTGCATGATGAAGAAATCTCAGGACACCCAGCAACTGCTGTAACAGAAGACAGTGTTGCAAGAATTGAGGCATTAATCCTGGAACCTTGCCGAATTAGTGTCAAAAGACTAGCTGAAGAGCTCCAAATTAGTGTGAGGTCTGTGGAGAACATCATCCATCAACAGTTGCATATGAGTAAAGTGTTTGCTAGATGGGTTCCCGGACTTCTGACCTTACCAGGAGAAGGGGAGACATAATGTGCACACAAAATGTTATTGCCATGCTAGGAAAAGCAAGAGCTTTTTTCATGGCTAATCACCACAGATGAAACTTGGATCCATCACTATGATCTTGAAACTAAACAAATGCAAAACAATGGAAGTATGCAGAATCACTATCCCCCAAAAGGGCAAAGGTGCAACAAAGTGCTAGCAAGGTGATGCTGTCAGTTTTTTTTGAGATCAGTATGGTGTAATAATAACAGATTACCTTCAAAAGGGCTGTAATGGAGGGCAAAGTATTATTCCAGCCTCCTCATAAAAATACATGCTGCTATAAAGAAAAAAGAGAGGGAAAGCTGTCAAAGGTGTGCACCTGCTCCATGTAATGCCTCTACATATTCCTTGCATGCTGCAGTGAGGTGTGCCCATAAATATGGACTTAAAGTATTGTTGCATCCTGCTTATTCTCTTGACCTTGCACCCTCAGACTTCTTCTTTTCTGCCCTGTAGTTCTTTTTTCATGGAAAACACTTTGCTGCTGATGATGAGATGATTTCTGCTGCAAAGTCTTGGTTTGAAGGACAGTTTGAAGATATCTACAAAACTGGCCTGCAGAAGTGTACTGAGAGGTGGCCAAAATGTGTTATTTTGTCTGGTGACTACATTGAAAAAGTTTAATAAATGGCGTTTGTTTGAACCTTCTATCACAACTGCTTCTGGGTGAATATAAATCATTTTTTAACCACCCCCAACTGTAGAATCTATGTTTATGAATTCTGAATACCTTATTCATTTGTTTCTTCATTTCCTTCTTCTTTTTTTTCTCCATTTTCTGTAGCCTCACTATTTTCTTCTTTTGTGCCATCTCCTTTTTGGAAGATACGTTGTGCCTGCCGGGCTGCCTCACGTTTTTCTTCTAAAATCTGAAATGAAAGGAAATAGTTATGATAAGAACAAGACTTGAATCTGTTCCAACTGAGAATTATAAAACCGACTACAAACTTTTTAGAAACTAGGCTTTCCTTTCCTGCACAGCTTACATTGAAGGAGGGAGGGAATGCCTAAATTTCTTAATCTTTATCTTTTCATAATTCTTGGTTAGTGCAATAAGCATCTTGTTTCTGTTGTTGTGATTTCCAACCACAGAGAGCTTTTCTACAGAATGAGAAGAAAATAGTTATTCAATTCTAAAGGTATGAATCAATGTTGGAACAAGGGCGGGGTAGAGAGCCACTTATCCCATGCACAACAAAGTCAGGTGCATAACAATGTATACAAAAGCTAGAGACATTCTGTATGATATAGAATGCTTCTAGATATGTTTTTGTTCATTTTAGGAATGACTCAATTCATTTCTGAAATGCACACAAGGGTTATTTACATCCAGAAGTATAAATTGCAGGATATTTTATTTTATTTCTATTTCTTTGTCTTAGCATTTTCTCTTAAGATGTGCAATACAGTAGAGTATAGTACTGTTTTTGTTTTTGTTTTTTTTGTAAAATTAGAAATAAAATCTAAGAAAATTCTTTTACTGATATTTATTTTTACCATATATCATTATTATAACAAAGGAATTTTAGTATTTATTTAAAATAAATTTTTTTTCCAAACAAAAGATGGTAAGAAAACACACTCACAACATTATCACTAATATCTGGATACCTAGAGATCTGTAAACCTTTATTTACAGGAAAACTAATAATGTGTGCTGAAACTATTAGTCTTTATTAGTTTTTTTTGTTGACATTTACAGATATTTAATTATATCTGTAATATCAGACATTATATCTGTAATATCTGATATTTTCCACCTTCAGTCTTCAAAGCAGTGACCAGTTCAGCTCCGTTTTTTTGGGCAGTCTCTCCTTATACATGCTGAATGATCAAGTCATTCCACGTGTTCACTATACAATTGAGGTCAGGGCTCAAAGTTAGTCAGTCTAACTTTTTGAATCTCATGTCCTCAAATAAGGCTATTACAATTCATGCAGTATAATGTGAAGTGTTGTCCTGATCAGTGCCGGCCACAAGCATGTTCAACCGGTTCTGTCAAACAAGGCCCCCACTCAAACATACTAAATAATAATATCATCCGTGTCTTTTCCACATTTTCTGTCAACAAGCTTACCACTGTCTAAATATCTAGTTACCCACATTATCATCATTCCAAGAGCTCTTGCACGAGTCGACTTGAAAATTGCTAGAAGTAGAGCATATACTTCATCCTCAAAGTGTATGTTTCGTTTGATATTGAAATAAACATTTAAAATAGTTTCCGTAGAAAGAAGAAAATTTCCGCATAATGAACGGATTATGAGAGATTTAACTGGGAACACATTGTTCACACCCCAAAGTTCAAACTTAAAAAAAAATGTTCCTTTTTGATCATCATATGTTATCCTTTTGCACAGTTTCACTAAATTGTGTAAAAGGATAACATATACATTATACCTTATATTATACCTTATATGATAGATTAAATTATTGAATGTAAGTGAAATAATCCTTATTTATCTGTTCTGTTTAATGTAAATCTATTTTTTATTTTTCATGAGTTTCATTTGATTTTTTAATTTTTTGCTTGTATGCAAGCAGTAGTTTTGAAACAATTCTTATAAGTTTTACAAGGGTGTCTAATTTTGAACATTATTGGTGAAATGATTATTTCCATATGTATCTGCATTTTTTTACCTTCCATTTCTAGTATAGCATCAGGCAGATGCTTCTTATTAAATTTTTCTGTTATGTTTGCTGTACATTCCATTACCTATCAATTTGTAAGTGAAGCCAAATTCTCCCACGTACCTTTGCCTACCAATATTCTGTAACTAGTTATACAGGTTTTTCTGTTTTCATTTCAATAAATTATGAGACAACTTTTTATGTGGCATTTAACAAATACTAGCGAGCAAAAGCATCTATCTTTCTTCTACATAATTCTCACATAGCATCTATGAGATGGTAGTGACAGGTGTCTAATCTTTCTGTAGAGCTTTGATTTTGACAGGTAAAATATGGACATTTACTTATGTTGCATATGCCAGATGGATCAGTGACCTTTAAATTTTTTTAAAATATAATAAACTTAGTTATTTGTTAGTTATTTGATTTTTAGGAGCATTAGCAACTAAGGCCATATTGCTCCGGGATATGCGGTGGTCATTCCCTGACCTTTCCGCATCCTCCGTATTTGGTGGTGACGGGCTCGAACCCCGGCCTAATCAAGAAGCGTGTGCTACGCACTGCTGCTCCTTCCCACCTGGCTACGGAGGCGCCGATATAATAAACGCTTTCTTTATTATCATTATTATTATTGGTTTCTCTTGTTTATTTTTGTTTGCTATTTTTTTTAATTGGGTTTAGAAAGCCATAATTAATAGATCATCATTTTCAATTCAATAAAAAAGCTAAAAATTAATTTTTTATAATAAAAACAGAAAAGGTATCACACACTCCACATGGGTGTCATTGTTAAATTAAGGGCACAGCTGATAGAAGCTTAAGAAAAAATAATTTATACCTTATATGATTGGACACATTTTGCATTTTTGTTAATTCCTTTCATTATATATAAATACATTTTCACAGATTGTTGATGTTCCCATATTATAATATATTAATTAGAGTAACAATTCTGGCCCTGAATAACAAATTTAATTTTCTAAATTGGGAATGCTTAGAAAGTTCTAATTCTTCATGAGCCCATGAGTAACCATGAGGACTTGGTTACTCATGGGCACTGCTGCGCTAAACCAAATGTGCACATGTGTTTTGGATTTCCCTTCCCCGTTTGTGTTTCAAGCTCCCAAACAAGGAAAGGGGAGGTGCTGGATTAAGTTCAGCTGAAGAGGTACCTATCAATATTCAAAACAAGCCCAACAGCTGATGAATGATAGTGTAAAAAAGACATAAGAAAAGTTGGCACATACATCTTGCTCTAAGATATTATCATTACATCATTATATGGATATAAAAATTGCTCCCAATTTACAAACCACTTTTGAGGAACACATGATTTCGTTATCAATTCCCGCTATCCTAGTGGAACCAAGTTAGTAGGGTTTGTAATAATATGATATACAGTATTATCATCAAACTGGATATGATATATCCAAGGATTTTAAAAAAAAATTCAGATAAGTTAATGATCTTATAATCCTTGAATGCATAATGATAGCTAAAAGATTTTGAGTGGGGTTACACCAACGTCTTTTGAGTGTAAACGCTAAATTTTAACTTGTTATGCATTACTCTAGCTGAAAACAGCTTTGACTAAACAACTGTTTCTCTCATTTGTTACATGTACTGAAAATGACAAAATTTAAACAACATGCAAACTCTGAATTTTGCTGTAAACTTAGCCACAGAAACATGTGATATGCTCATTAGTTTATTGAGAAGATACTATGACATTGTTATCTACATTGTTAATATTCTGCATTTATCACTAAAATAATAATTATTTTTTTTTAAATGTCAAACTTTTTGATCTAACCTTGTTATATATACACTCAGTGATCAATGAATTATGACCACACCATCTGTAATGGACTATGCTACATAGCATAAAAAAAAACAAACAGCTTCTTACACTAGAGCAGTTGTAATTTCTATCTAATTGTGCAAGTTAAAGTGAGTCAGTGTAGAAGTTATGGGATGTAGTAAAGCTATCATGGACTTTCAAAAGGGCATTGCTTGTGGGAGCTCATGCGTCAGGTGCTTCTTCCATACCAGACATGGCATGTTTTGTCATCCATTCATGGCACTCTGTAATTAAGGTGTACAAAGAATGGGGTCAAACCACTTCCCGCCAACAGAACTGTAAAGGATTATGCAAGATGGATGTTCGTGGTAAGCAAAGGGTGTAGAGTGTTGTACGCACTCAACAGTAGGTCACTGTGCAACAGCTGCCTTCACAATACAATATGGAGAATGGAAGAAAAACGTTCCAAATGATGATGTGCTGCACATTCAAATGTATGGGGTTCCAGAGCTGATGACCCAAGGGACACCCTCTCCTCACTACTGACCATTGTTGACATCAAAAGCTGTGGTGTGAACAACACACTGATTAGATACTGGAGGGCTAGAAACAAATGTGCTGGTTGGAAGAGTCCAAATACCTGATGCAACATACTAACAGATGCCTTTATGTGTGTCACAAGCAACATGAGTCCATGGACCCATCGTGCATGGCTCCTGCTATCCAGACAAGTAGGGTGGTTGCTTAATGTGAGGCATCTTTTTTCTGGCAAGAACTAGGACCCTTGGTGTGTCTGGACCAAAATTCCTAAGAGCTGCTGGTGAGGTCCACCAGCAGCTCTTAGGAGACCATGTGCACCCTGCCATGTTGCATTTTTCTGAACAGAAATCGGATCTTCCAAGACAATAATGTGTCATATCATTGGGCCTGCACTATACAAAAGTAGTTCAAGGAACACAGTGAAGATATCACTCATCTTGATTGGCTCAAAAAATTGGCCTGACTTCAATCCAACTGAACACTTGTGAGATGTTTTAGAAGGGGAAAAAGAGATATATGGATACACAATTGTCATCTGTTACGAAGACGTGGAAAGCCTTGCAGGCAGCACGGCTACAGATCTCTATGGCCATCGTTAGACATCTAGTGGGGTTGATGCTAGGCAAACAGCAGCTGTTATCCATATGAATGAGAGATTGGGATAGTATTACCAAGATTGACAGTGATGTGCAACTGATGGTGAGATTAAGTATAAACTCTTCAAAGGGGTTCAGTAACTGTTTATATATATTTTTAAACATACAAACAAATGGCAATAACATTTATCCTTTATTCTCCACTTATCTTATAAATTTGACAGAAATAATAAATACTGAGGTTTTTATAAGTATAACTATAATAATTAATGTAAAAAAGTATTTTATGTGTTGTTTGCAAATATACATTAAGATTTTGTTTACCTCTTGTCTCCTTTCTTCTGCTTTTTGCTGCTTTTCTTCAATTTCCTGGACTGTCAATGCTCCTTGAGCCTGCTCTTCAAGACGCTGAAAGTATATATTAAGCCAGAAGAAGTCAGCAACTGTAGTAAAACTTATTCAACTTTTTATAGTTTATAATATCTAGGGCTTGTGTAGCATGCAAGTATGGAGTTACATATGTCGTAAGTTCAAGCCTGTGGCTTACCATAAATATTTGTCTCCGATTTCAGTTAGTAGGTGTGTTTTAAGATAACTTGGCAACCTTAATCTTCAGACTGCAGAAAGCAGGCTATCTAAGTGATGTGTGTCTTCTTTCTGACTCAGTGGTTCCAAATTAAGTAAAATGAAACATCAGTCTTTAAAATTTAATTTGTGTGTTTCAGTTTTGAGGAGCATAAAGTGTTATTCAGATATCAGTTCTTCTTGAGTGCCCTGCTAGAAACATGTCCAAAATCTAAGGGAAACAACTCTTTCCTACTATTGTTTACATGAGAGATAGTATTTGAACCCTAACCTTTCAAATTTGGCACTTTATGTAACCACCATCTTGTCATAAGAGATCAGTATACCTAATATTTAATATTTATATTGTTCTACAAAGTAAGCTTACTATTACATAGTGCAATAACTATGGATGGAATCCAGAGTTGCTTCTGCTGTACATAATATATATATTTAAGATTCTACTGTTAAATTGATTGCTTTATATGAGATTATCATTAATGAAAAACTTTTTTTTTTTCTGGATGGTAAAGTTAATTATTATATTCCTTGTTCTTATTAGTAAGCTTCTGGAATAATCTTCCAATTTGTTTATCAATCTGATTCTACAATAGGTTTTTGCCAGAAAACTTACGAAACAATATTTCCAAATAGTGCCCAATGCAACTTCAGACCTGTTGGATTCCTACTGCAAACTTCTAATTTATATACTACACAAAGTTGCATTCCTCTATGAAACCTCTCTTAAACAGCACCATCTCTGCTTAATTAAGTTCTTAGTCTCCTGTCATAGATTCTGCTTAACACTGATATTTGTAAGCCTAATTCTACTTTTTAAGCTAATTTTATTTATCATTTAAGACCACTAAGATTGGAAATTCTGTGTACCTGGAGTAGATAATAGAGTAAATGAAAGGCTTCCAAAATTCTGCCATCAAATTTTAAATTACCTTGTATGAATTCTGTTCCCTATTTTTAATCAGGATGCTTGTTGTGTTAAGACTAATTTGAAGACTATAATGGAGCTTGTATAAGGCATTGAGCCAATGCATATTTAATGATTTGTTAAATTAACAAAACATTCTAATCTGAGGGAATTCTATTCCCTCATTTTCTTATTGGTTAAATATATTAACCAATTAAACCAAATAAACATGCAGTTTATTTTGTTTTATTTTTATCATTTTAAATTCCATGTGGGTGCTGGGGGTGAAGGATGCCATGTTAATGTATTTTTTTTTTTATTTTGGCACTGTTAAATAAAGTCATAACAGTTTCAACTTTGTGTCAAAAGTTGTACAAATTTTCTGTTAATTTTATTCCAAGAGATGAACACAGAGTTTGTATAATGAAATAATCAATAACCTAAACGTAAATTTGTTTTTTCCATAGAAAAACTCATAAAAAAATTCAGTGCACCATTCCAAGATTTTCCATCTTAATTATAGACCATGTCTCTTTATAAAAGTTAGGCTTGTGTGTGGTACCATCCCACAGTGTTATAGTTATTACACAAATGACCACTACAGTAGACTTTCTTGATTTCTTCCATCTCATGCATAATTTAATTCCTGTAAGAGTGTTCTAAGGTAATTTTGCATATTCACAAGAGTAATAAAACAAGAATAAAGTAAAACTGAATTTGAGTTAAACTTTGAATAAATTAATGAATTCAATTTTTTTTTAACAGCAACACATACAGAATTCAGAGTGCATATGGTAGCTTTACCATGAATATTAATACACTGATGGAGTAATAGCTAAAGGTTGTTAATAACAGCAATGACAATACCCTACTGTTACTACTGCAACAGGATCTATTACTATTATTATTAGCCATATGGTGCAAGGAAGCCTGAGGCTTATGCTGCACCAGCAAAAAATAATTTCTGAACTACCCCGAGAGAGACAGAGAGAGAGAGATAAAAGGGAATCACCAAGGAAGAGAAGAATGTGATATCCAGCTCAGGACCCTGGGTGTGCCAAGCCCATACTCACCAGATGTGAGCCCCTGGGGTTAGAAAAGTTGGGCAGACTGGCTGAGAGGTGGCAACTGAAGTTTAACATTGACAAATGCAAAGTACTGCATATGGGTAGCAGAAACCCCAGAGTAACGTACTAACTATTGTGTGGTACTACACTCAGGATAGCGGAGAATGAAAAAACCTGGGGATAATTGTGCTGGTTATGAAGTTTTTGATCAGGGCAGCATGAGGTCTTGTCAATGATATACAGGAATTTTGCTAGCAGGGACAAGGGGGGTGATTACGCTCTTGTATAAGGCAGTGGCCAGGCCACACCTTGAATACTACATACAGGTCTAGAGACCTCATTTTAGGAAGAGCAATGAGATTGGTGAGGAGGAACAAAAGGGTGCTCTTACCAAGAAAGGCTTAAGTTCTGTAAATTGCAGCGCCTGGACACTACACACCTGCACAGTGACCTGATTGAGATGTATAAGGTCTTGAATGGTTTGAGCAAGCTTAATGGTGATGGGATTCTTCCTCTCACTCAGATTATGAACCTGAGGGATCATAACTCAAAATGAGAAAATACAGTTATAGAATAGATGTGCGGAAATTTATTTTTAGCCAGCAGGTAGTTGAATGCTAGAACAAACTTCCATCTGTCATTGTGGAAGCTGATAGCTTAAATGAATTCAAGGACGAACTAGACAAACCTTTGGAGCAAATGGATGGATGAAATGAGAATTTTTTTTTTTTTTTTGGCCAATGCTGTTAACCTTGCTTTCTTGCATCATATGCCTCTACAAATGCTAATGCTTTGACCAAAGCAAATGTTACCAATATGCATAGGCAAAGCTCAAGATGAAGTATAAATGGCATAGAAGTAAGTAGCAATGCATCAAATAAGATATCTAAACAAGGTATAATGATATACAAAATTGGCAAGTTATTTCAATATTAACAGTAATAAAACTTTTTCAAACAAAATTCAGTGTGTGTGGGGAAAAAAATGGAACAAGATAATAAATAAGATATGATGCTAGTCATATATCTAGAAATTTCATTTGTGGCGGCATCTGCCAAAGGGACAGAAAGAATTTATGTCAGAAAATATTCCTTCTCATAATACAGAATATTTTTTTTTTATTGGGAAAGAAACTGACTCATGATTCTAGACTAGACGTGCTAGTGGCAATTGTCTCATGCCTGACTTTGCCATGTGTAAATCTGCTGAATTACCACAGCCAAGCCTTTTAAATGATTCATATTATCTACTTACCTTTTGTATTTGTGGAGGGGGACATTTTTTGGGTGCAACATTTTCCTTATCTTCATCTAAGGGAATATCAAAAGCAACTGGTTTTGGAACTGTAGGCTGGCTGAAGGCAAATCTTGGGACATGATTTCTGCCCCATTCTGGTAATGCAAACAATATTGCTAACTTACTGAGAAAAAGTAATAATAAGTAGAGGTATGAAAATAATACTTTTACTATGTAAAGATTAATCATTTACTGTACAATCTGGTTGAAAAACACTATATAAAAGGAATTTTATACTAAGTGTTTGTAATAAAAAAAAAAATTAAAACAGTTTTTCATTTATAAAATAAATTCAATATAGGTTAATGAATTGATGTTGGTCCATACAGAATCAATGTCATGAGGAGCACACTAACACCCCTACTTACCTGCACTAAATTAATGTTAAAAAGACCATAAATATAAACTGTGGGAAATGATGCAAGAAAGCAAGCTTATATGATATCAGCCAAAAAAAAAAAAAAACTGCTTCCCACATCACTTGTCCAACCCCTTTAACAGATTGTCTAGTTCTTTCTTGATTTCTTCAAATTACTCACCTCCACAACACCACGTGGAACTTTGTTCTGACAATCAACTGCCGGCTGGCTGAAGGCAAATTATACTATATCCTTCCTCCATTTGAATTTATGCCCTACTTGTGTGTGTGCAGTCTAAGCAGGAGGAAGGATACCATCAGCAATGAGCTTACTCAATTTATTCAAAATCTTGAACACCTCATGCAGCTGTCCTCACAAGTGTAGAGTTTCCATATGCTGCAATTTACAGAACTAAAATCTTTATTAGTAAGAGTACCTTTTGTTCTCCCTTCACCATTCTCATTGCTTTGCTCTGCACACATTCCAACAAATCCACCTTCTTCCAGACCAATGCGATACTCAAGATGTAACTAACCATTGCATTATGCAACAGGGTAATCACCTCCTTATCCCTGCTGGCAAAATTCCTATATTATTGACAAAACCCCATGAGCTCCCCTAGCAGCCTGTCCGGACTGCTCAGTTACCATCTAGGTCTTTTTCTTTCTCTCCTACCTTAAGTGTGATACCACACAGATGGTATGTTATTCTGGAATTATTGCTACCCATAATGCAAATATTTAATATTGACAAATGCAAAGTACTTTGCATTTGTCAATATTAAACTTGATAAATGCAATACTTCTCAGCCCATTTTACTTAACTTTTCTAGATCTCATTGCAGTAGCATACCTTGATTACTTCATTAACCACCCTTCCAACCTTTGTATCATCTGTAAATTTAGACATTAAGCCTGACATGCCTTTATCAATATTATTAATGAATATTGAAAACAACAATGCACACAGCATTAGACTGTAAGGAACTCCACTAATAGCACTGGTCCATATTTATGGCCTTTTAGCATTTATTATTAGTAATAGTGGCATATAATCCAAGAGAGCAAGCTTATAAAGCAGCTAAACTTTCCACATCACTTTTCTATCCCCTCCAATAATTTGTCTAGTTCTTCCGTGAATCACCCCCTCACTAGCTGAAGGCAAACCTCTGCACATCTATCCTGCAATCATCCTTCCTCAATTTGAATTTATACCCTCTCATGTGTAGTCTGAGCAAGAGGCAGAATGCCATCAGTTGTGCTTGCACAATCCATTCAAAACCTTAAACATCTCAATCAGATCACCTCGCAGGTGTCTAGTCTCCAGATGCTGCAATTTGCAGAACTGAAGCTTTTCTTGGTAAGACCCATCCTTTTGTTCTCTTCACCAATTTTATTGTCCTCCTCATTGCCTAACACGAGGGCTCCATACCTGTATGCAGTACTTGAGATGCAGCCTAACCATTGCCTTGTACAATGGGATAATCATCTCTCGTTTCCTACTACCAAAGTGCCTGTGTATCATTGACAAGACCCCATGAGCTGCCCTGACAGCCTGTCTACATTGTCAGAGAACCTCATATCTGACTGCATGATTACTCCCAGGTCCTTTTCATTTTCCACTGCTGAATATAGAAGTACATTAACCCCAGATTAATGTACCACACTTTTGGTACATTAATCTGGGATTACCACTACCCATATGCAACACCTTGCACTTGTAAATTTTAAACTTCAACTACCATTTCTCACCCATTTGCCTGTATTTTTTAGCTCTTAATGCAGCAGCTTACCCTGATTACTGTCATTAACCACCCTGCCAACCTTTGTATTATCTGCAAACTTAGACATTAAGCCTGATATATCTTCTTGAATATCATTAATAAATACAGAACACAACAATCAGCCCAGCACTGAACCATGGGGAACTTCAATAATAACACTAGTACATTAAGAGCAGTGTGCATTAATAACCACTCTCTGTCTTCTCCCACTCAACCATCATTTTATCCATAGCAGTAACCTGCCCTTAATGTCACACTACTCCAATTTGTATATATTTCAGACTGCAGTATAATTGCATTATTTCTTTAACCAGAGACTCCATTATTTTCTCTAGAACAGAAATTAAACTAACAAGATCTGTAATTTCTCATCTCACCTTTTGATATCAATTTCTTGCAAGAAATTATGACTCAGGTTTCAAAGTGAAATTTAAACTCTGTGCTTAGTAATTTTTTACTTTGTTTTCACATGAAGAGCTGCACATGCCACAAGTATGACTGCATGTCATGGGTTGGCTACCCATAGCATGTGTGATTTAGACTATTTACAGTTCAATTTTAGTGTTGAATTTACATGTTATATGTATTTAATAACAGATGTGATATTCATAATATTCGCACAACTCTAGAATTACATCCTGACATCACAAGGGAATAATAAAGAATCTCTTTGTTGCAGTAAAATTTCTATTGTCCACCAGTGTGGTTTGCACCTGGCCTATTGTAATCATTATGTACCTTCTCCGGAAACCATCGCAATAGTCTTGTGTGTACGAGTGTGTGAAAACACTATGTTAAACAATCTCATTTTCTCTAAAAAAATAAAATCTAACAGTTAAAAAACAGAGGGACTATTAAGAAGAGGGGACTCTTTTCTTCCTCTCCTCTTTTACTGGTTCTAAGGTTTGCCACTCTTCTTTGGAGAGTGATAAACCCACCATTAACTGACAATTAGTATTACATAAAACCAAAGATATCATTCATTTTGCTTGGTATCATTCATATTATCTACTTACTTTTTGTATTTGTGGAGGTGGACATTTTTTGGGTGCAGCATTTTCCTTATCTTCGTCTAACGGAATATCAAAAGCAACTGGCTTTGGAACTATAGGAAGAAATTAGAATTAACTAATTTGAAACAAAAAATGATATTTTTATGTGTAAACATCTTTGACAACACCTACTAAATTTCTAACAGCTAGAACTGAAATCATGAACAATGTAATTTACTCTCACACCTGCTACTTACTCTACCGAATCAACGTTTGGAAGAGGTTAGACCAATAGCCTAATTACTCATTTGATTGTAGCTATTTGTTGAATAATAGATTGCAAACAATAGAAGTATTTATATTGTTACAATCATACTATCATGTCGGATCATTTACTCTTTCATGCTTTGTCGCAAATTACACATGCAGCGCTACGAGATCTGCAAAAAAAGACAGTATCCATTGCATAATACGCTATCGAAACTATGACAACGAAAGAAGTGCGAGATGGTAATGCTGCATATTCCATTTTGCAACGAGGAAACAGAGATACTGTCAGAGATTAAATATGTCAAGATCTATGATGACAATGAAGATCTCATACTAGATCATAAATTGTATGAATTGTACTTGGACATTCGAAAAATGATTGAAATACATGTCAAGACAATGACGACGCTGACCCTGACGAAGCATGCGGTGATGACCTGCATAGCCTTGTGATACGACTGCAAGAAGAAGACTCCTTTCGAAACTTTTACAATCATCCAAGCAAGTGAATGGGGATCTAAAGCTTGCCATGCTCAACTGACTCAGTGAAATTGCAAAGAAACACAAAAACTTGATGACCAACGAGGACTTCTGCAACTTAATGAGAATGACCAATGACAAGCAAAAGATTCTACTCGTACATGTAATTTGGAGTATGTTATCTCCCAATCTCAAACCGATTCAAATATTCTTCACCGACCCAGTGGTTGCAGAAAATCATTTATGATTTTCCTCTTGATGGAAATATGCAACCGCTTCAGTAATACAGACAGGTACAGTAATGCCTACATTACATGCACTTCAACTAGTAAGGCCGAAGCGCATGTAATGTAATGATGTTGGATGTGCTCAGAGCTGGTTTATGCCAGCTCTGAGCACATCCACTTCTCTGGTTACCAAAAGGTTTCTGCCATGGGTAGCAATGGTTAGCCCAAAGCCACCTAAGTGGTATGCCCTGAATCATAAACATTTTTCCATCACCAGCTGGTTTATGCCAGCTCTGAGCACATCCAAGATCACCTCCCATGATCCTTTGCACAATCTTCTCTCCCGACTCCGTTTTTCATTGTTATGAAACAGAAATACGTCAAATGATGCCATTTCCACGTCACAAAATCACAACAAATTAATTTTACTACCGTATGAAATTTAGTAGGTGTCGCCAAAGATATTTACACATCAAAAATAAATAAATAAAAAGTCTAACACCTTGCCCTGTCACTCCAGAGTCCAGTCCTGAATCGGATCGAACACTTTTGGGATGAACTGGAACACAGTATCAAGATGCAGACAGCATGTCCCTCTTCAGCTGAACTGCCAACTGTACTAAAGAAAGACTGGATTCAATAAATATAATGAAATATTTTGTACCTTACAAGTTATCTCCTTCAAAATAATTGCCTTGGGCTGTTCCATACATTTCTTCCAAGCACAAAAACATTTCTGGAAGTAACCGTTCTGTGCTTAGAAGTGTGTGTGTGTGTGTGTGTGTGTGTGTGTGTGTGTGTGTGCGCGCGCGCGCACGCACGTGCATGCACTTGAACACACACTTGTTTTCTGGCCAGCAACTGGTGAACAGAGAGCAGAGGTAGACTGGCCACAAGACTTACTAGAGGCTAATGGAGACTGGTGCGATTTTAGCCATAAACACTAGTATAAGCTTGCTACGAGTTTTCCCTGGTAAGAATTTCTGACCCAGTCCACCTCTGACAGAGTGCATTGTGAGCTGAAGCATTGTCGTCGTGGAGCATCCAACCATCCTTCCACAATTCAGGTTCCTTCCTTCGAATTTTTTAATTTCTGTTCTGGGGAAAATAATGGAGTTGCTGATTAAAGAAGTAATGCAGGTCAATCTAGACAGAATGCAGTTATACTGCAGTCATATCGTGGATTTGTGAAGAGGCAACCTTGTCTGACAAATCTGGATAATATGATTTAGTAACAAAGGAAATCGAAAGCTTTCCGAACAGCTTTTGATATTATTCCATGTAAAAGAGTACTGTACAAATCAGAGCAGTAGGCATTAAAGCAAGTTACTACTAAGGATAAGGGGATTTGACTGCAAGAAGACAAAGAGTGGTTATCAATGGGCACTTCTCTTCTTGGATTAATGATGTTACTGGAGTTCTGCAGGGTACATTGCTGGGCTCAGTGTTGTTTTCTATTTTTATGAATGATACTGATGAAGGCATATGAGGCTTAATGGCTAGGTTAGCAGATGATACGATGGTTAGCAGGGTGGTTAATGACAGTAATCAGGGAATGCTACTGCAACAAGATTTAGAAAAATTAGGCAGATGGGCTGAGAACTGGCAACTGAAATTTAATACAAAAATATACCAACTATGCAGTACCACACTCAGGTTAGGGGAGAATGAAAAAATCTTGGGGTAATTGTGCAGTTAGACATGAAGTTCTCTGGGTAGTGCAGATGGACTGGTAGGACAGCTCATGGAGTTTTTGTCAGTGATATACAGGAATTTTACCGGCAGGGGTTATGGTCTTGGAAGGCTCATTTTAGTAAGGATGTGAATCTATTAAACTGGTTGCAAAGAAGAGCAACAAAATAAATTTGACTTTTCATAGGAACATTGTACAGCCATAATATAAATGTAAAATTTTGGAAGCCCTCCCAAACTTCCCTTTGAATATATTTTTCCTAATTTTCTCCAGCACATACCATGGAATTTTCCTAGTTGGCCAAAGATTTACATCCCCAACTGCTTACCACTACATTTTGGCATCTACAGGCCATTTTGACAGCTGAGTTTAGACTCACAACTGGATCGCAGACAGTGTTCACCTTAATTGGTTCATCAGTGACAAATGCTATTGCAATTATTATTATTAGCTATATGGCGCAAGGAAGCCTAAGGCTTATGCTGCACCAGCCAAAAAAAAAAAAAAAAACTCCCTAGTTACTCTAAGAGAGAGAGAGAGAGAGAGAGAAAAAGAGAGAGTCGAAAGGGAATCACCAGGAATGAGAAGAATGATGATATCCAGCTCATTAGAGAGTGTCCCGTGGCTTTCAGAGGAAGGACTAAACAATATCTAGGCAGGGAGAGAGAGAGAGGAGTCTACTGCAGGCACTATTTCAATCATCAGCAGTTTCATTTTATGTTTTTCACATTTTCTTTATTTGTTTTTTTTCACAGCAAGAGTCTACTCATATACCGCAAACAAGACGGTTTGGTTGCAGCCTATAAACAATACATTTTATAAACTTTTTATTACATACGTATCTGTATTGTTGAAAGATTGCATGAAGATAAGCTTAGAAGGCCTGAATAAAAAAAAAATTAATGAAGCGATTGAGATATATGCAAAAAAAAAAAAGATTATTATAATACTTACATGTTTGATTATGATTTTTTTGCAAATTTTAATTGGTGATTTTCATATTATTAAATTTTGATTATTGTCAGTAATGTGTGACTTTTGTGAGCTGATTATTAGTATTTAGATGTTAAATAATAAATATTTCCTTTTGTTTCTTATTTTGTTTTCTCATATTCTCTTATTAAAACATTCATAAATATACAGAACTGCTTGTAATGTATACATATGTTGTAAACATTAAATAATAATAATAATAAGATATATACACATATACTACATGTACCCCCGAAGTTTACATTCCCCTGGTGCATGTATCCCCAAAGTTTACATCCCCCCTGGGTGCATGTACCACAAAACTCCCAAATTCTCCCCAGTGCATGTACCCCCAAAGTTTACGTTCTCCCCTAGATGCATGTATCCACGAAGTTTGCATTCTCTGCTTTTAGGTGTACACTATCAGAAGCATGAGTGTCAGATATATGGTGATTAAAAGTAATCGCCATTTAATTAGGACTACGAAAGGGTTACACTAAGTATTGTAATGGGATAGTCATGCCAAGGACATGCACTATGAGAAGAGGAGTTGGCCTCAACAAAAATCATAGCATTTGAACTGCTGATAGATCCAAATAAAGTTTTGCTTCTGCCACTCCACATCAAACTAGGACTTATGAAAAATTTTGTGAAGGCATTGTGAGTGAAAGGTCCTGCATTCATATACTTGCAAGAGAAATTCCCATGACGTAGTGCAGAGAAGATCAAGGCAGGCGTTTTCATTGATCCACAAATAAGGAAATTTTTCAAAGATGAACAATTCGAACGTGTCCTTAGTGACAGCGAGAAATCAGCTTGGAAAGCCTTTCGAAATGTTACGAATGGTTTTCTAGGAAATGTTCAAGCTGGCAACTACAGGCAGCTTGTGGAAGAGTTCATTACTTCCTACGAAAAACTGGGATGCAACATGTCATTGAAGAGGCATTTCTTGCACTTACACCTGGATTTCTTCCCACCAAACAGTGGTGCCGTCAGCGACGAACATGGCGAGCACTCCATCAAGCCATTGCAGCAATGGAACAAAGATACAAAAGCAAATGGAGTGCCACCATGTTAGCCGATTATTGTTGGATGGTGAAAAGGGATGCTCCCAAAGCTGAATACAAGCGAAAGGTAAAAAGGTCCCATGTTTGATACAGGTATGTTCGTAGCTACGTCTTACTGCCATATAAATAAAAAAATACCTTGTATAAATATAAAAAACTACTTTTTTTCGAAAACAAGGGCCAATCTGCCATTTTAAGCACTACTTCCACGTCGAGCACCCAAAACTCTATACTGTAAACTTACTTTCGTGCCAGTAACAAGATATGACCCAAAATTTGTTGTTTAGTGTAATCAGGCACCGAAATCCAATAAAACAACATCTAAGTGGGCCAGCTGGCAATGTTATACAGTGATCTCTCTCTCTCTCAACTCTGCTGCATTTTGTGTACAGCAGCACCTGAACTTAATTCAACTCTGCCATGGTACTCTATGATGATACATTATTATTATTATTAGCCATACGGTGCAAGGAAGCCCAAGGCTTATGCTGCACCAGCCAAAAAAAAAAAAAAAAAAATTTCTGAACTGCTCTGCCCTGAGCGAGAGTCAGAAGTAGAAGGGAATCATCAAGAAAGAAAAGAATGATGATATCCAGCTCAGGACCCTATGTGTGCCAAGCCCATACTCACCAGATGTGAGTCCCTGAATAACTGTAAAACGGCCAGAAATCAGTTTGATACACAAGACCTACACTGACATCAGGGCCGCTGCAACCCTATGGGTTGCCAGTAATCCAAATCAAATTTGCCGCCCCAAAATATTTGGATAAAAAAGGCGTAAATAATTATTATTAATTTATTAATAAAGAAAAGAATTACAACATATCTCACGTGTAATATAATGAAAAAAAACAAACAAAAAAAAATTTAATTCTTTAATCGTACCCACAATAATAAAATAAAAGGAAAATTATAATGCTAAAAAAATATTCAAATTTATATTTCCTTGCTTCAAGATGTGCGAATTTATTAATTAATTCGTTTATGTTTATTTTTTCCAAAAGATCATTTTCTATTGAAATTATTGCCAAATTAGAGATTCGTTGTTGAGACATCGTCGATCGTAAATAATTTTTGATGAATTTTAATTGTGAAAAACTCCATTCACCGGAAGCAACTGGAACTGGTAAAGGTAGAAAAATTCTTAATGCATCTACTACATTTGGAAAATGTCAGTAGCGAATTAAGGTCGGTTGAGGCCCCAGGTGCAGAAGAAAATATTGGGCCCATTAAAATAAGGGAGAGAGACAGGGAAAATAAAAATACATGTTAACCATTTTTTTAAATAAATAAAAAAATGTACTATTAATGTTTTATTTCCAATAAAATTTAAATATAATATATGTTTAACATAATTAATAATAGCATAATAATAATCACAAAGTTTTGAACTAATAGTTGAACATATTAGTTCAACTAATTTGTTGGGGTTTTGCGTGGGCCCTTCAGAAGTTGGGGCCCAGGGCGCGCCAGCCGTTAAATCCGCCTCTGGGAAAAGTATCTGTAATATCGTTTTTAAAAATATATTGTAAAACTTGGGTAATATTGTCTTTAATATAAATTTGAAGTACTCTATTATAAGTTCTTCAGATAATGCTAAACCATCAATATCGGACTCATTACATCAATGTCACTTAAATGATATAATAAATTGCATCTGACCATTTTTTTTAAATTCAGAAATATTATAAAACATTTTAAATATTTCTACATATTCCTTCATATTTGTAAACCTTTCAGTTAACGAGAAAATTATTGTGTCCGTAATTTAAAAGAAAAAAATAATTTTGAAATTTTATAGCAGATCCTGAATAGCTTGAATAGCGGATCCTGAATCTCTGTTTTCATAATCGAAATGGCGTTTTTTCAATCTTTTCCTTACAGTGCTAAGGCCTCATACACCAGTAAATAAATAAAAATTAAAAAACAATGAACTGAACTGAACCTTTGTAGACATTGTAGTCCCCATATTCAAATTCTGCATGGCGAACGATAAGCTAAAGGATATAGGCCATCTATTTATTTATTTTTATTTTATGTAAACCCCAAACACAAGAGGTATTAGAACCTAGAGTACGTACTTAGTACTTATTTTTTAATTTTTTTTATTTACTATTTTTATTTTATTTATTTATTTATTTATTATTATTTTTTTTTTATTAGTTTTACTTTGTTTGCTGGCATCGGTAGAATTTACTGAAGCGGGATTATTCCCTGCGGGCTGGTTAAAGAGAGGTGGGGAATTTGGGGGGGGGGATAAATTTATTTTATTTTATTATTATTTTATTTATTTATTTTTTTTTATTGTTATTTTTATTTCCGTTTTTTTTTTTTTTTTTTTTTGCTCCTAGGTTTGGGCAGCCTAGAAGCGGGAGACGCGGGCACCCATCAGACATGCACAACTGCTGGTAGATGCGGGATTTTTGCGTTACTTACACAGACAGTATAGTAGACCCACGTGCGGAGACGAACACCGGGATATGGTTGCCTATGTGTGTTGCCTGCTTCCTGGTGGATAAGTGGTCTGCCTACTGTTTTTTATATAAATAAATAAATAAATAAATATATATATATATTCCATTTGGATACATGAATATAGGTGGAGATGAACATCAGTCTGGGCGCCACCAGAGACAGTTACACATAAACTGAACTGAACTAAACTGAAGTACTTAGTACCATGCTTGGGTTGAAGGTTGAGAAGACGAAAGAAGATATTTGTTGACATTGGACTTGAACTTCTGTAGACTGTAATTTTCAGGAAATACGTATGAAGGAAGGTTGTTCCAGAAAACGGCAGTTGAATGAATAAATGAGGAAGATGAAAAGTTGGTTCTGTGGGTTTGAAGTTGGACAGTAAATGGCTGGTAGCTGCACGTGTTCGGACTGTTTTGAAAGAGAGAGCGGGAATTATAGAAGCCAATTCAGAAGAACAGTGCCCATGGAAGTATCCGTAGAAGAGGCATGCAGCAGAAACAGTACGTCTATGAGACAGCGAGTTGAGAGACTCTGTTAGAGATGAATCATTAATTAACTTAACTGCCCTCTTCTGAATGGAATCAAGAAACCTGAGAGAGGTTTTGGGGGCACCACCCCGGATGTGGGAACAATATTCCATGGTAGAGTGGATTTGCGATTTATACAGAGTGAGCAGCTGTTTGGAAGAAAAGTAACGCCGAGAGCGAAAGAGAAAACCAAGTTTTAGATGCAGAGGAAGCAATATTTGTAGTGTGCTTGTGCCAAGAGAGATTAGCAGTAAGGGTAATCCCCGAAAGAGATATATCATTTTGCCTAGAAATCGGAGTGTCACCAAAGATAAGCATAGGAGCAGAAGAATCATTTTTGCAAGATATAAGACAAGACTGAGTTTTAGAAGGGTTGAAATTAACTAAGTTGTCTTTGCCCCACTGGAGAATTACCTGGAGATTGACATATAAGGAATTGGTAGCAGATTTTCGAGAAGTTGAAGCTGATTGAGCAGGGCAAAGTTTCTCAAAATGGAAAGTGGAATGCAATATGCTATCATCGGCAAAACTATGGATAGGATTTCCAGTCAATGGAAGAAGGTCATTAATATACAAGAGGGAAAGAACTGAACCTTGGAGGACACCAGTATTAGTGGAGAAATTAGAAGACAGAGAGCCATCTACAATCACCCTCCGTGAGCGATCAGAATAAAACTGGATAACCAATTACAAAAAACAGTTGGCAAACCATAAGATGGAAGCTTGTTTAGAAGACCTTTATGCCAAACACGATCGAAAGCCTTTGAGATGCCAAGAGCAACTACTTGTGTTTCACCGAACCTTTCCATTGAATTAGTCCATAAATGGGTAACATAAGCCAGGTAATTGCACCAGTGGATAGACACTGACGGCATCCATACTGGCGATCATTGATCAGACGGAAGGTTTCTAGGTAGTTTAAAAGTTGGCAGTTAATTGATTTCTCCATTATACAGCTGAGAAAATACAGCTGCAAGTTACAGGCTCAGAAAAAAACGATAAGTTTTTGCTTTTTATTTACATAATTGTTATTTTATATTGTACTTAATATGTAGTCTTATAGTTCTAATTACGCTGGTTATTTTTATTTTAATTTGTATAAACAGTTTTTGTAGATATACGTAATACTTTATAAAACCGTTATTTCATTCGAATATTGCAGGCATTGTTTTTGTATATAGTGATAGGGAATTCAAATTTTTAATTGAGGTAGTTAGGTAGCTCTAACGTATAATTATAGAAACAGTAATACGCTTCACTGTTTCTATTAGATAGCGTAGTATTGACATTTAATTTAATTTAATTTCTTGATCTTATTAATTTAAAATATCATGCCACAAACTAGAGCAGCAAAGCAACGGGCACAAAGTGGCAGGAGTGCTGTGACTCGGGGAAGAACTGCGGGGGACGATTCTCCAACGCATCACAGCCTAAAAAAATGTGCAACTTGTGAAATGTTTGCCGAACTATCTGGAACGGAACATGATATTGCCATGGGGGATGTCTTTGTGTGTGCGCAATGTAAGGAATGTAAGGAAATCAGGGGACAACTCAGCGTTGTTATGGGCCTATATGAGAGTTTGAAGGACAGGGTGGATGCCCTCGAAAGATCTAAATTGAGGGGCCCATCAGGCTCTCAGCTGCCCACATCAACGCCAGAGCTTGCACTTGGTCATCAGGTTAACTCCATTGGTTAACTCCAGGGGCTCACATCTGGTGAGTATGGGCTTGGCACACACAGGGTCCTGAGCTGGATATCATCATTCTTCTCTTTCTTGGTGATTCCCTTTTACTTCTGACTCTCTCTTGCCTAGTACAGCATAAGCCTCAGGCTTCCTTGTACTATATGGCTAATAATAATAATAATAATAATAATAATCACGCAACACAGCGGCAACCCCCAAGGCAGATTGCGCTTGTCCCAAAGGAACTAGTTGTTGGTGACTCTATTGTCAGGGAAACGGGAAATATATTGTGTAAAAAGGATAGGTGGAACAGGACCAGGGTATGTCTGCCAGGGGCAAAGGTTGATGACGTTGTAGAGCAGATATCATCTTTTAAGGGCACAAAAGGTGATATAGTTGTACACGTTGGCACTAATGATATTAAGAGTAGGAGACCGGCAGAATTACTTAACAAGTACAGATCACTGTTGAAAAAAAGCCGTGAAGTAGGGTTGAATTTGAAAGTGTCTGCAATTCTGGTCAGACACGATAGAAGGAGTATAAGATGACAGCCTTGTCGATCAGTTCGGCCCTGGAAAGATTGTGCAAGGCTCAAGGGGTAGAATTCTTTTCAGCCTGGACTGTACTTGTTAACAGGAGAGATTGCTTCTACAGGGATGGGATACACTTAAATAGAAAGGGTGCAAGAATATTTGCTGATGCTATCGAGGCAGTGTTAGGTGGGTCGGAAAACTGATAGCTTGGGGGGATACAAAGACTAATAGTTTAACAGTAGCCATAGGCAGAGGTGAAGGTGATTCTTGCACAACTTCTATTAGAATAAGTAGCGACCTGGAGCGAGGGGTGTTGGGGGTTTCAGGGACGGATGTCAGTCATCGTGAAACAGGTGGGTATATGGGATGTGTTAGAGTGGCTGGGAATAGGAATAGGTGCATGTATACTTGCATGTATACCAATGCTAGAAGTATAGTAAATAAATTTGATGAATTTGAAGTGTTGGTCAAGACGTCAAAGGCGGATATTGTTGGGATATCAGAGACGTGGTGTCACCCAGATATAAGGAATGCCGAACTGGAATTTGGGGAGTACAATGTGTACAGAAAGGATAGACAGGATAGGAAGGGAGGAGGAGTTATGCTGTTAATAAAGAAAAATATAAAATCAAAAGTGCATCCAGTTGATATAGATGAACAGTGCACTGTTGAGTCAGTTTGGTGTGACATACGCACTGCGAAAGCAAAAATTAGAGTAGGAGTGTGTTATAGGCCTAATGACTCGAATGAGTACAATGAACAATTGTACAGAGAAATAGAGTGGGCTAGTAAATCGGAATGTCTTATAATGGGGGTTTTTTAACTTCCCAGATATTGACTGGAACTTGTAGGTTGGGCACTCACACACTAGTCAGACTTTTGTGGATTTATTGGATGATTGTTTTCTGCAGCAGCATGTTCGAGAGGCAACCAGAGAAAGTAATACTCTTGATCTGGTTATCAGCAGTGATCATTCATGTATTAGGAATTTGCAGATAAAAGAACCACTAGGTGGCAATGATCACAGTGTACAGACGTGGGATTTACTTAAAGATTTAATTACCATCAGGGGTAAAGGAAAGGGTTTTTGCTTCCGTAAAGGCGAGTACAGTGGTCTCCGACAGTTTTTAAATTCTGTACAGTGGGATCAACTGACGATGTTACCAACAGTAAATTCTAAGTGGGAAGCATTCAAGGAATTAATCGTGGAAGCTACTAAAAGTTTCAGTTAGTTTAACTTCTGTTCCGGGTAAAATAATGGAGTCGCTGGTTAAAGATGCATTGCAGGATCATCTAGACAAGACTGCAGCAATAATTCAGACACAGCATGGGTTCGTTAAGGGAAAGTCTTGTCTGACAACTTTGATAGGATATTATAATGTGGTTACAAAGGAACTGGATGCAAAAAACAATTTTGATACCATATATTTGGATTTCAGGAAAGCTTTTGACACTGTTGCGCATCGAAGACTATTGTACAAATTGGAGCAGAATGGTATTAAGGGTAAGTTGCTACAATGGATAAAAGGATGGTTAAGTGCGAGAAGACAAAGGGTGGTAATCAGTGGGTGCTGCTCTTCTTGGACTAATGTTATTAATGGAGTCCCACAGGGTTCGGTGTTGGGTCCACTGTTGTTTTGTATATTTATCAATGATATTGATGAAGGTATATCAGGCTTAATGTCGAAGTTTGCAGATGATACAAAGGTTGGCAGGGTTGTTAATGACAGTAATGGCAGTCTGCTACTGCAACAGGATCTAGATAATTTGGGCAGATGGGCTAAGAAGTGGCAACTGAAGTTTAACCTTGACAAATGCAAAGTACTGCATATGGGTAGAAATAACCCCAGAGAAACGTACCAACTGTGTGGTACTACACTTAAGGTGGTAGAAAATGAAAAAGACCTGGGAGTAATTGTGCAGTCAGATATGAAGTTCTCTGAGCAATGCAGACAGGCTGCCAGGGCAGGTCATGGAGTTTTGTCAATGATATATAGGAATTTTGCTAGCAGGGAAAAGGAGGTGATTATCCCTCTGTATAAGGCAATGGTCAGGCCACGCCTTGAGTACTGCGTACAGGTCTGGAGACCTCATTTTAGGAAGGATGTAGATATACTTGAGCGGGTACAGAGAAGGGCAACAAGATTGGTGAGGGGAATGAAGGGATCCTCTTACCAAGAGAGGCTTAAGTTCTGCAAATTGCAGTATCTGAAGACTAGGCACCTGCGCGGTGATCTGATTGAGGTATATAAGGCCTTGAATGGATTGAGCACGCTGAATTCTGATGGGATCCTTCCGCTTGTTCAAATTACGAACCTAAGGGGGCATAAATTCAAATTAAGAAAAGACAGATGTAGAATAGATGTGCGGAAATTTGCCTTTACCCAGGGGGTGGTTAATTGCTGGAACAAACTTCCATCTGTCGTTGTGGAAGTTGATAGCTTGAATAAATTTAAGGAGGAACTGGACAGGCATTTGGAGGGAATGGTGTGATTTTTTTTTTTTTTTTGGCTGATGCTGCATAAGCTCATACATTTGCTTTCTTGCATCACATGCCACTACTACTATTACTACTATTACTTTAGAAAGAGTAGAAGTAATTGCAATGGGACGATAACTGGACGGGGGGGGGTTGTCACCCTTTTTAGGAACTGGCCGGATATGAGCAAATTTCTAAGCAGAAGGAAAACACCTTTGGAATAAGAAAGTGAAAAAAAGGCTGCAAAGAATCGGAGTAAGTTCGGGAGCACAGGTTTTGAGAACAAGTGGAGAAATACCATCGGGACCTGGAGCTTTCTTAGCATTAAGATTCATCAAAACCCTTCTGACATCCTTTTGACGGAAGACCACAGGAAGCATTGAATGGAGAGTGTTAGAAATGGTGGGAGGTGTTTTACCAAGATCTTTAATACATGAGTTGGAAGAAAAATGGGATGCTAGCAGGTCAGCTTTATCCTTGGCTGAAGTGACGACAGAACCATCGGGTTTGGAGAGAGGTGGAGCAGAGATGGGCAAAAGTTGCGGCCGATAGCTTTGGCTAGAGACCAGAATGCTCAGCTGCCATTAGAACAAGAAGCAAGTTTTCTACTTTTATCCTGTTCAAACTCCAGTTTGGGCTGATTAATAACTGCTTTACAATTGTTGCAAGCTTTGGTGTAGGCAGAAAATGAAACTGAAGAATTAGAAACAAGCCAATTACTATATGCAACGTTCTTCTCTTGAACAGCCTTAGCACATTTATTGGAAAACCAAGGTTTTGATAAAGAGCGAAATTTTAAAGTGGAGTGTGGGATAAAGGATTCCATTCTTGCAAGAATAATTTCACTGACACGATCTGAGCAAATGTTGACATCAGAGGTTTTGAAACAGTAATCCCACCAAGGAAAATAAGAAAAGAAATCTCGCAGGTCATCCCATTTTGCATTCTTGTAATGCCAAACAACACGAGCTTCGGAATAGCCATGAGATAAAGACTCCATTGGAGAAGAGACAATCACCAAGTTGTGATATGAAGTGCCTAAAGGACCTCTCACTTCGATCGTGTACTGAGAAGGGTTGTTTGTGAGAAAAAGATCAAGCGTGTTGGCTGTATGATAAGTATTGTCCGGTATTCTTGTAGGTAAACGAACAATCTGTGCAAGGTCATTAGTAATTGCAAAAGTCTCAGCATCTCGACCAGCTGGGTCGGTGTGACTAGAAAACAGAAGCCAGCTGGAGTTGTGAACATTAAAATCACCAAGGAAAATTACATCACTAATAGGAAAGTTGGACTGGAGAAAGTCAAGTTGCAAAGAGCTCGAAGTGATTAGTGGAGTTGGGAGAACAGTAGAGACAACAGATGAATTTGACAAAATGAGGTAGACGGATTTTAAGCCAGAGAAGATCGAAGAGAGGAGATTCCAAATTGCCAAGTCTCTGACAGGGAACATCAGAATGTACATATGCACAAGTACCACCTTTGAGGCGAAAGGAATCATACGGCGAATAATTTGGGCATCTGAGATGAGCTGTAGTTGAATCATCCGGTAACTGAGATTCTGTCAGAAAAAGTACATGGGGTTTGGCAGACTGTAAGTGGAAATGGACATCGTTGAGATTAGAAGAAAAAGTGTGTGTGGGGGGGGGGGAATGCTGTATGAAGTAATGAAATATTTGATATGGCGTACACATGGTAAGAATATACCCAAATCCTTGACATAACGTGGCCTCGACAATGCCCCCCGCATACACTACTCGGAATCCATCTAGTCACTAGCTGATCCGGAAGCCTCCTAGAGAGTTACCAATAGGTTCGGTCTGGTGTACTAACTAGCGGCCAGTCGGCGAACACCGTTTTAGAGCTGTACCCTCAAAATGTAAGGAATATTGGATCTCGCCACGATGTTCATCAATCCTTCAAAAGTCATCAATCATACTGCATTGATGGAAGAGATGGGGAAGGGTTGACCGGAACTTAGCTCTAGAGACTAAATATGGGTTCCACTACTTCAAGCCTCCAATAAGCAAAGTGGTGGTATTGCACCAGTTGATGAGAGTCATCTACCATCTAGTACTGCCATAGAGGGGCGGCATTCCTCCATGTGGTATGGGCGCCCACCTCGACCCCTGCTTACGTTGGTTCACACCTGGGTGGTCACCCACCATGTACTAATGCATGGAGGTTATACCCAGGATTACTAACAGTCCCACCATCGTGAAGGTGCATGCAGAGGATTTGGCTGTCACAGACCGTCCGGACTTCGCCGAAATTGGGTCCACTTGACTTGAATGTCACCCGAATATCAGTTCCATCAGCGTTTTAGACTCCCAGGTAGCAAGTACAGCTTGTCTGGCATATCTGAGAGAATGTCTGTGATATCCTTAAGGACCATGCGGACCTCAAGGATCTGTGCGAGCTCTGCAGTTAGCGCACAGATGGACAGCATACACAGCTGTTCTCAAGTGTTTCAAATGTTTGTCCTATGGTCGTTCACCCAAGAAAGCAAAGCCCACATAATTTTTTTTTGATGTAGATAAGAGCATGTCCAAAGATCTTTCCTGAAGGCATATCTGAATTGCATGCTGTAGCAGAAAAGACAGTGAAGTAAGGCTGAAATTCACTAAGAAATTAAATACCACAACAGAGCTCTTTCTATTCAGACATATTCTACATGTTAGCGAGAGAATTTTTCACAGACGGCCAGCACACGGGTTAAGGGCATACACAACTGTTCTTGAGTGTTTCAAATGCTTGGCTTATGGTCATTTAACCAAATCATGTACAAAAATCCCCCACCACCACAAATCTGCAAACGAAATGAAATAGGCACACCTATTTCAATATCTTTTCGGCAATTGGAGTAACTGGACAGCATTACAGAAATGAAAGCTCAGTTGGATCAGGAAAGGGGCAATCGTCCCCCTCCCCAAGAGCGTGAATAAATTGGAATGAATACAGTAGGGCCTCAACATCCGATGGTAATTCATTCTACAAAATCCATTGTATGTTGAAAAAAATGTAAGTTGAAACAAATAACACATTGATTTCCTGTAATTTGTTCCTGAACAATACATAAAATAGGTATTTCTTACAGGTTATACTTCATTCAAGTCTTTACCTTAGACTTGAAGCGCAAAGCTGATGAAATAAATGGTGGCGTAGTGGTAGTGGTGGGACTATATGAAGCGTCAGGTGTCTTTTCAGTCTTTTGCTTGACGTTGGACAGTTTCTTTGCGAAGAAATTGTCCAAAATTAAGAAAAGTGGTGATGAGTGGCAAAAATTTGAATTGAACAAAATCAAATTGTGATTCAAGAGATTGAACAAAATCAAATTGTGATTCAAGAGATTGAACAAAATAAAATTGTGATTCAAGAGATTGAACAAGTTTGGGATCATGGCCCCTCGCATTATCCAGCAGGAGCAGTTCCTACATAGGAAGTTTATTTTCCTCTTCACTGAAGGACAGAAAACTCCAAGCTCACATTCACTGAAGATATACAGTATCCTGTAACCCAGGTCTTCTTGTTACTGCGCCAAAACACTCCGAGCATGCCTTTGTCGACCTTTTGTTGTTTAAATACTCTGGGGGTGTTAGAGTGACACACGCACAAGCAAAGGCTTCAGCTTAAAATCTCAAGAGGCATTGGCACCCAATGGGAGAGTGAGCCTATGTTTCATAGGCTTATACCCAGGTAAACTAGCCTCATCCTTAGTGATGTACGTTCTGGGCATTCGCTTCCAAAAGAGGCCTGTTTCGCCAGTGTTAAAAACCTGCTGGGGAAAATAATCCTCCTGATCAACAAACTCTTGGAATTCAATTTCAGCTGCTTTTTTTTTTTTTTTTATCAGCACTGGATGCGTCCCCATGCCTTTCAACACTTTTGATATTCGCCCTTTTATTGAAGCGCTCGAACCAGCCTCTGCTGGCTTTAAAGTCTTCAAAGAGCACAGCACTGCAACTGGTTGATGGAGCCTTAAGTTTCAGATCGTCATAGATCTGAAACTTAAGGCTTCAGATCTATACTTAAACCTTCTCCCAACTCCTAGAAAAAACGATCTGGATCCGCTACTGGTAACATGTAACCAGCATAAGAAGCAGAGATGTGATGAACTTTCAATGATGCATGGTTATTCGTGCAAGGCAAGAAAATATGTCCATCTCTGAGGCAGTGCATCTAGCGAGCTCTTCATAACTTACTGCTGTGTGGTGTACAGTGCCTTGACTAAGGTGGAACATGCAGAACACTTGCCTTGGGCGTGAAAAAACCAGCTGTGCAGTCTTATTAGGCACGTTAGCCTAATACATGCATAAAGCGCCTATTGTTTTCTTCATAACTAGTGGATGGATTTTTTTAGAAAATTTTATATTTGGCTCTTTTAGAAAGTTTTGTCAACAAATCTTTTAATTATCTCATAACCGAATTTATATTTAAGAAATATAATTTATATGCACGTCGTCTGTTGCGTGTGCTAGTGGAAGCTCTTATTTAAAATAAGAGGACCGGAACAGAATATTAATAAAATTACTTTTTTTGTAGACTGCAAGTTTCACAAACAACTTCATGCAGTCACCTTAATGATGATGTCTCAGATAAGACATGAAATATTTGAAGCAGATTAACTTCTATCACGACAAATCAATGTCCCACACAAAATGCTATCTAAAAAAGGGCGGCTACATCTTTGTCTATAACGGCATTATCTGACCACCTCACCTGCTTTGTGTAGACACATGCCAAGCGTTGCACGCACGAAACGAAAGAAAAAACGTTTTCCAGCTACTGTAGTTTCGAAATACAGAACTTACCTTTACACTGAATGGACATGGTAGATGAAATCAATGAATGGAACACGTACTGTTTCTAGTGAAGGCTTTCATAAAAAGAAAGATTCCGAAGTTCTTGGAATGATCGAAGTCTACGCCACAACTTTATTCTTTTGAACCATTTCAAGACAAAAGTGAACTTTTGTCTTGCCACACTGACACAGTGCTTTTCCACGGATTAAGAAATATTCTCAGAATGGTAACTATAAAGACTACCAGCGGCTTAGCAATACATGGGTTTAAATTAATTATAAATAACTGCAAACTCTAGGATGAGTTCAGTGAACCTACAAATTGATTCACAGTGTAGTATTTGATACCTTTCTCTAGGAAGAGACGTACGGTGATGAGGACCTCAGATGTTAGAAGAAATATTCTACTAGAGTGATACAACGGAAGGGAGCACACGGAGAACTTTTCCCAAGCTCAAAAAAAAAAAAATAAATAAATAAAATAAAATAAAATAAAAATAATCAGGAGTGTAAAATCTATACAAAAAATACAGCTAGAAGCATTCTACAAGCTGAGTGAAAATATCTAATTATGGTACTAGTGGGGAAGGCATGTTTTTCATGTTTTTTTTTTTTTTTTTTTTATATATATGGGCCGACTGCATAATGAATAAGGCATTGAATATAAGGCAACAAAATTCGTTTCTGAAGCGCAAATTAATTTAGAATAAATATGCAGATACCTTCTGAACACAGGAATGTCCAGAAGCTCGGCAAGGAATAGGGTGGTTAATACATTTAAATATAAGAATGATATAGGCAAGTTTTTGTACATAATAATAAAAAAAAAGGAAAAAAAAAAAAAGAGTTTTTTCCAACTCAATATTTATTGAAAATTTTCTTTTTCTCTATGCAATAGAGCAGAATTTCTCCATGCAATAGAGCAGAATTATCCCCGTGGATAAATCAATCGCCCCCTGGGGGGCGTTTGAATTATCCACAGGGGCGTTAGGCATGACAGGGGGCGGATGGAGCACCATCAATGATTGGCCGTTACAAGGGTTTTATGGCTTATTTAAAAAAATGCTGTGCCAAATATTATTACTGTTCATTGTGTCATCTGCAATCTATCTGGCAAAATAGATGGAATCTTACCACAAAAGGGCAAGTCACCAAAAAATTTATACCCTATGTCAGTAGGGTATATCCTATCTCCCCGTCCTGGTTTTCCCCTGGCTTGCACACCACCTTCCTTCTTACCGGACACTGCTCCTTCAGAGGGAAACTCCACGAGCTGGGAATCTCCGACAACCCGAGCTGTAACTGCGGTCAGGAGGAAACCTGGGAACATCTTATCCATGACTGTGACAACTATGAGGACCTCAGATGTCAGCTATATACACGCAGCAACTCCTTGCTAAGAAACCGAGAAGAAATACTATTGCAAGAAGAAGATAATTACCGGGCTTTCACCGTCTTTGCCCGCGAACTCTTTGAAAGACAAAGATCCCTTCCACATCATCACTAACCTATGAAAACACAGACGTAACTACCTGAGATGACTGCGAAACTCTGAACCAGTGACCACCTGAAGTAGATACAACACAGGAATGTAACGAACTGGACCTGACTTCTGGACTTGGACCTCCACCGGACTAATGCAAAGACGAAGATTGCAACTTGCATTCGGACCTCCGAAGGACCCGAACACAAAGGTAAAGATTGCATCTTATGATGCCATACAGCCATATGGCGGCCCGGCTCTGTCTAGCCTGCTTTTTACTCCTCTTTCTCTAGCGGGGGGGAGGGGCCGGCCTGTGTCTCCTCTCCCTCCTGCCACCCCTCTTTCTCCTCTGGTGGGTCATGGGCATGTCCCACTATTTCAACAGGGGTCATCTTCCCTATAGACCCCTTACTTCCAATTTCCAACCCCCCAGTCTTCCACCTCCCCTCCCATCTCTTTCCACAGCGCCTACTCCACACGTACAAATTTAAAACACCAAAATTCATGCCCGACCTATTAGGAAATCTTATCACCTCCAGCGCTTATTCCTTATAGTCCCTCTAAGCAGCGTATAATATACCATCTGTGCCCAAGAGAAAAGAAGAATTTTTATTTTATTTATTTTTTTATTTTATTTAATTTTTTTTTAGGTCCTAGCCACTGAAATCTCAGGAAAATAGGTGGTAGGACCTGCCAGAGCAAACTTTAAGGGAACACCTGGCTGGCCTCCACGTGGCGGAGTACGTAAACGACAGGTCCCATCTGGGGCCTGGCGGCTAACAAGCCAGAGGAACAAGGGGCGCAACACATGACCCACACACTTTTAAACCTCTGGCCTTGACAGCGTACTGTCCTCGATACAAAGAACATACGCGGAGATGGTGTAAATCCCTGGTGCCGTTAGACCCAAAAATACTCTGTACTCTCTGTGTCAGCATTTAGTTGCGAAAAAACTTGGTGATCAACTGCACAATTCTCTACAAACTGTTATTACTGCTATAAACAAAATTAAAGCACATTCTTTGAATGATCGTATATTTCGAAAGCTTTGTGATCAAAACAGTGAAGATTTTGAACGATTTCTACTTCACTCCGAGGTTCGGTGACTGTCAAAAGGCAACTGTCTCAACAGATTTTATGAACTCTTTGATACTGTTGTCGAGTGTTTTGAAGATAGCAACGACCTTAGTAATGACCTCAAGAAAATGAAAACTGATATTGCTTATCTTGCAGATTTATTTACTAGATTCAACTCAATGAACTTACATTTACAAGGACAAGATGTAACTCTTATTAAGGCGAAAACTCAAATTTCAGCATTTATTTCAAAATTAAAGCTTTTTATGCGCAACGTAGGACGACGTGAATTGTATCAATTTCCAAATCTGTTGGAAATAGAGAAAAAGGAAAAAATAGCTGATGAAACTCTACTAACTTTTTGTAATCATCTAGAAATGTTGCACAGAGATAGGCAGGAAAGGTTCGAAGATCTCCTTAATTTGAAAATTGCAGATTGGGTTATAAATCCTTTTTTAAATAATGACGATAGTGAACGTTTTATAGAAGAAGAATTGATTAAGTTACAAAATGAAGTTGAACTGAAGCCCAAATTCATATCAGGAATTTTTGTTACAAAAGAAAATCCCTGACCATTATCCTGCATTGTGGGGAATTGTAAAAAAAATTACTTATTTCTTTTCCAGCATCATATCTAGTCGAAACCGGTTTCAGTGCTGTATCTTCAATTGCTGACAAAACAAAGAAATTGTCTGGATGTTGTTAAACGTGGCGATTTACGACTTCTACTTACAGATATTAAGCCTAATATTGATAAGCTAATAAATCTCCACCAAGCTCATCCATCGCATTAAATATTAAAATATAATTAACTATTTCCATTAATATCGCGACTTATTTATGTAATTAACTTTATAATTTTTATGACTTAATTTAAGTGACTATAACTGACTTTATTTATCTAGTTGTAATTTTTTACGAAGAAGGAATAAAAATTTATTTTATTTATTTAAATAGTTTTCTTTATAATTCACACACATACATGCAGCGCTGCATTTACGTTTTTGGAGGCAAACAGACAAATATTCATTTCAGTTATTTAGCTTCACTTTATATTGGTGGGCTAAAAAAAAAAGCCCTGGCGAGGGCTTTTTTTAGGGGCCGGTGATCCAAAAAAGTTTGAGAAGCACTGCAATAGAGTAACGGAAATTTCAACGCGAGTTCACCCATTAAATTGTTTTGGATTGGGTTCTGGAAGGACCCAATCCAAAAAAATAATGAATGCCTAATAAGGAAAATATCCCTCATTACACCATAACAGCCAATGGTACGATGAATTTAAACATGGCTAAAAATATACTAAAGACAATCAAAAGGTACAGATGAACCATCTGATACTGCCAATGTTAAAACAATTGCCGATGTAGAATCACTATTGGAAAGCAGGCCTTGGGCTTCGGGTTGCATACCACAAAACTTTCTAGAGACTAGCGGCAATTTTAAATCAGTTTGTCGCTAGAAAGTTTTATGGTAGAAAAACTAATTGTGAGGCTTATAAAGATTTCAAGGATTGCTAAAGAGGTGAGTATATCAACTGGCGACATTCGAAAGACCACCCATAAGCATTGATACACGTCTAAAGCAGTTACAAGATGAGAAAATTTATCTTTACATGATCGCAATATCGTGTTGTTGTCCACTGATCTTTTGCCTCTTTTCTATGCAAACTGACCTTATTGCTAGTAATGTTCCAAGTGGTAACACGTGGTTTCATCACTGGAACCCAGAGATAAAATTCTCTTTTAAACAACACAGCGTTACCCCCTCCAAAATAACTCATGCTCAACCATTAGTAGGCAAGTAATAGCACAGTTGGTAAGATCGCCGTCCTCCTCGCACAGGGTGGAAAAGATCCGAGTTCGAGTCCCGTCGATGACGGGAGGAATTTTTATGGGCCTTTTTCACAACGTGGCCGAGTTGGTCTCAGGTGAGGATAACGTGGTTTTTTCTCTTGAAAACTCTGGTTTTTCATCCAGCAAAGCTACCTCAGAACATACGCAATTTACAGACAATGCATAATGCTCCTAAAACCCTATTACAGCAACAATAGCGTTGTTCGGTACGCTATTGAAGAATATCGTTGTGAGCAGTAAATTACCCATGTACAAACTAAACTATTATATTAGGCCGCCCGAATATTTTTATTCATTTGCCATGTATTATGTACGTAAATTGCGTGTGTTTCTACCCACTGAACAGGCCAGTTGGCTCCACAGTAGCTATCACAAATAAACAATAAATTTAACATTAAAAAGGCCTTGGAATCCGGTATTCACGATAAATTTTAAGTTTATACTTTGGGACTGTGCGATGTCCCAAAATGTCCAACCCACTGTGAAACTCCAGCTGCTCTTGACACTATGTATGGCTTTTGTATGCAATCACAATGAATTTATAAACTCTTCTAGCTTTTTACTTTTCAGTCGGTCACTAGAAGACTGAACCTTGCCATTCAACTATTTTCTTATTGGTTTATCTCAAACCTTTTTAAAGAAAGAAAGTAAGAGATTCTTAAATGCTAAATTTAACAATGCCTCGAAAGCTAGTTAATAATTCTAATATAACCGATGACAAACAAGCCTAGTAATATATCACTACCTCTTCCACCGATAGTAAAAAAATAACTGGATACTTAAGCCCTCGCCGTCGCACAGTGGTATAATCGTCCTTAGCTTAGGTTCTAATCCCATTAATGACAGAGGAATTATGGGCTTTTTTTTTTCACAACGTAGCTGAGTTGGTAGGTCTCAGGCGAGGTTTTCATCTCTGCTAAGCTGTGGTCTTTCTTTCAGCAACGGGCAATCGATTAGGACATTCAGCGTGCAGTGAATAATATCTGAATTCAACCAACTCCAGAACTGTCCTATTTTAACCAGAAACACGCGTAAGGAATTGAAGAAATTGGGAACTGGCAGTCGCCCTGCTTATTCGGAAGTCACTTGTTTTAGAGAAACAATCATTGGTGCTGAGAATATCATGATTGGACAATGGAAGAAAGTCATGTAGTCAGAGGAATCACGATACACTGTTTTGCATCAATGGTAGTCAGAGAGTATGGCGAGAACCTCACAAAGCGACGGATTCTTTGCTTTGTTAAGACAACCTGAGCATCTGGAGGTGATATCATGGTATGGTGAATGTTTAGTTGGCAAAGACTGGGTCCGTTGATATCGGTGGAATGTCGAATGTTATCCAGGGAGTACTTGAATTTTGCAATGTTACACTTTCATCTCGAAGGTGATGGCCACTTTATAAATGAGAACATAACACGGATTTTCACCATCTTCCCTGGTCCCCACATTCACCTGATTTCAATCCTATTGAGAATGTGTGGGATATACTGAAAAGAGCTATTCGGCAACGAAGTCCTCTTTCTTCAACTTTGTCACGGCTACCTATATGTTGCTGGAAGATGGTTACAATCTGATCAAAACGCACTAAAACACCTTATAGAATCAATGCCGTGCCGCACACTTGCTGTCATTCGAAACAAAGGAGGCCTGCTTCAATACCGAATAAAGGTTTTTATTTTTTTTTGGATAGGGTATGAATTAAAAATGGAAATAATTGCTACAAAAGATCAACTGTAATAGAATGAAAACTCCTTCATCCATTTAAGACATGAAGAGACAATGTTTTTTCCGAAATGATATTCTTCTTCTCCTCCGCAACACAAGCAGTTTATATTGTATAGGGCTATAATGATAATGCATATTATGTATTATATGTATATAGTCCTATATACATATAATACATAATATGCATTATCTCTCTATACATTAAAAAAAGTTTTCCTCTTAGTGATACTCATTCGAGCCAATGGGAGAAGAGGGCGAGGCAGTTACGTCACTACAAATGCAATTAATTATTGACAACTGCCTCCATAACGTTTACTAACCTCGTGCACGTGCTTCACTGTCTAACATTTAATGTTCCATTGTAACGTTTTTGTATATTAATGAATATTGTATATTTGTAAATAGTTTAGTATTTTGTAACTATTTTAAATATTTTGTAAATATCTTAAATATTTGTATAGTTTGTAAATATTTAGTCCTGCTCTTTTTCGGATGCAACAATATTCCTCATGCATTATGGAACCCGAAGCAAAAGGCCTTTTCCTAAGTGACCTATGCGAAAGAAGGTAAATAATTACATACTGATGTTTATTCGACCTTGAAAATTCCGCGCACTACAAATGCACAGGTAAATAATTACATGGGTTATTTACTGATTAGATATCGATCAGTGCGTTTCGACAGGTGTATCTTTTACGTAGAAAAGATTTGACTTACTCCGTATACCTCTACATTTTACGTAGAAAAGCGTGCGCGGGGGTGGGCGAGCAGGGGGCGAACCCCCCTAGTATTTATTGAAACAAAAAATTTAATGAAAACAGTTAATAGTTGCTGCCTATGCTAAATCGATAAAAGCACAGTTCAGTCGCTAAATAATGAATCGTCAGACCAAGGATAATCGAATTTCGACATTACATTTTTATGAGTGCCACTTAAGTTCAATTACGTGGCTTGTAAAGGTCTGAATGTTTCATATAGAGCGTAATGAGAATGGTTATAATAATTCTATACTATATAATAATAAATAATTATTCTTTAAGCTTTCTCATTAAGTGTTCCTGGTATTGGACACACGCGATACAACCGCAAACGAACAACTTTCTTCAGTTCAAAAGAATTCATTTTTTAGAATATGTGTGTCTTAAAAATTGTTTTAAAAATACTTTAAAACAATTGTTATTCCTACATACACGCTTTTTTTTTTTCCATACATATCACATAGGCTATTCATATATTGTAACTGAAGCACTGGATATTATGTTGGCTGACGTGGCTGATTGGAGGAATGAATGGGCAATATGACAAATGCACAAAAACGAAATGTTTTCTCGGTTGGTGCACAAATGCCTTTGGTTTTTGAAGAAAGAGTTTATGTAATTTTTTTTTCATCAGTTTCAGGCCATGAATCGATCCTGAAAACACAGCTCACATATTATTGATCCTGAAAATACAACCCACACTGTGTATCTACGATACCTGTGTATGAGGGGTGTTTGAAAAGTTCGTGACCTGAGTATGAAGGGTTTATTTGAGGAATATAGTAACATGTTACTTTTCAACATAGTCCCCTATTTCAACTGAGTCAATACACTTTTGGCACCTATGCTGCAATGCGTTGATTCCAGCTGCAAAGAAAATTTTCTCTTAGACTTCCAGGAATGCATCCATTGCTACAATGACGTCACTGTCGGTGGGAAAATAGGTTGTAGCCAGGCATTTTTTTTTCCAAATTAGGAAATAGGTGAAAGTCCGATAGTGCCAGATCTGATGAATATTGATGTTTTCATGCAACCGCCTCGCAAGTTCTGCGTAATATGCCCCGTGACTGTCTGAAGTCAATCCAACTAGCAACGCTCTATCAGCACCCAAAAAAAAAAAAAAAAAAAAACCGATGTCATCACCTTGCCAGTAGAAGGAATCGAATTTTGTTTGTTTGGCAGGTGGAGAAGAGCTGTGTTTCCACTGTTTGGACTGATCCTTTGTCTCCGGCTGAAAGTGATGAACTCGTGTCTCATCCATGGTTACAAACCTTGAAAGGAAATCTGGATCTGCTTGAAAACGATGCAAATGTTCAATATCGAACAGTGTTGCGAACTGTCACTCGTCAATCATTCATCACCAGCTCATGCACACAGTCAATAACTTCTGGAGTAATGGACGTTGAGGGTCATCTTCCTGGCTCTCCCTCCCTCGTTTAAATTCTACTGCCCACTTCTTAACCATGAAAATAGGCAGGGGGCATGCTCCCCCAGTATTGTAACCATATCTATAAGAATTGCCTTTGACCTTAGTCCCTTGTATTTCCAAATACTGGATGACTGCACGGTGACTGAATTTGTCTATCTTTCTTCATTCGCACAACTTTCTTGACTTCAGGAGCTGCATCATTAAAAAAAAAAAAAAAAAAGTTATTGAAACTTCATGATACTTGGTGGTCACTGTTTGAAGTGTTATATATTAAGTACAGAAATTTTTAACACTATCCCTTTCATACTCAGGTCATGAACTTTTCAAACGCCCCTCGTACATAACACGTTTTGGTAAATTAAAGAAAAAATTAAACATCTGGTTAGAAATGAGAAATTTTTAAGATCGAGTATGACTGCTACGGGCTTCAATGATCTCACAGGATTCGTGGGATTAAATAAACAGTGGAGACTTGAATAATGGAGGAATCTAATTACAAGAGTTAAAATAAAAATTCGAAAAAAAAAAAAAAAAAAGAATAATAAAGGGGATTATATTACGCTATATTTTCTTGGATTGATGCCGAAATTTCCACTGACAACTTTTCAAAGATGAAGAGTGTTTGCTAAAGAAGTGTCATGTCAGATAAATATAAGTAATATAAAAATATATAAATGAATAAAAAAATATTCAGCGCTGGAGATCCAAAAGAAACGGATCCTATCATTCAAACAGTATGATGGATAAAGCAGCCATACCAAACATTCTGAAACATATCGGAACTTATTTATCTTAACTGAGAGTCTAATTGAAATCACTAAGCAAATGAGACCAAATTTTAATATGCACACTCATATGCAATCTTCGCAACATTGATTTGTTTGTTATTCTTCTCGTTTATTATTCAAAGAGGTGATTGATGTAACTCATGCAAGTAAAGCCAAAATATTTTGAAATCAAAAGTGCACGTTACCTGGCACAGAAGATTCAGAATTCCCAGATGCTCCTGTGGACTGAGATGCTGCACACCCCATTGCGAGTAGGTTTTCCTGGAACATCATTAAGAAAACGTGAACGTGGTTAAATTCGAAAAGTACGAACTGAGAATTAATGAAGCTGTATCATTAAAAATGTAAACTGATTTGTTCTATTCAAAACAGCAGAAGATGAGGAAAAGTAGTGGCAACGATACTTATAGAAAGTACTATTTATTTGCATATCTTTGATAATTAGGTTCTCCATGATGGCAGAAAATTATAATAAAGTAATGTGCCTCCCCACCCACATACACACTTGGAGGCGATAAATAGAGTTCACAAACCATGAAGCGCAAAACGGGGCGAGAGAGAGAGAGGGCTACTTGAATGTGAATCATCGGTACCCCAGCATAGGAGTCTGAAAATGTTATATAAATCTGGACCTTTTCACTATTCCAAATGTGTACAAGTGACCTTCCTGTGGCTTGCAACATACCTTGTGAAAGGGTGTACCCCAACAGGGACCTTTCATCTTGGGAAGCAGATCAGGGTCAAAAGGAGTCGTGTCAGTGGAACATTGCGGATGTTCCAGTGTTTCCCAATTCTACTAATTTAGAATGATCTCTTGTTTCCGGGTTTTTCGTCCAGCAAACAGAAAATCGACCTCAGAACACACACAATTTACAGACAATATACACGGAGCAACAAGGCCTTAGTCGCCGATGCTCCTAAAACAATAATCAATCAATCCTCGTTCCATTCGATGAAAATGTTGTGCAAAAACCCTTATCTGTTGTACCGTTCCAGATGCAGCCTTTCAAATTTGTACCGGTGCCACTGTTCCATCATTTTCATTACTCTTTGAAACATTGTATATATCCTTAGGATGTTCTTCAACATATACAGTCAAAAGCTGAGTTATGTATCAATCCTAGCGACTTTTATATGGGCCTGGCTTCGTTCCTGAGGACGGAAAGAGGCAACCGGAAGGAGGAAAATACTTATTGTATATATACGTATGTGTGTGCATTAATTACAAGAGTTGGGATGCCAAAGCATGGTGAATTTTTTCCAGAGCCAACCCTGTAACTTATGATAATACACATAATATTTTCATAAATATTCGAATTCCCACGAACTTTGAAAATTATAAACTGAGTATATCTGCTATCCCATTCGGTCCACAAAATATCAACCTTTTCGGTGATCGATCCAGTCGGTCCCTGCGTGCAATACTGCTTTAAGGTCTATCCCAACATCAACTCCAAGTTGTTGCCAACAGAAAGATAAAGACTTTGCACTTGCTGTTTACCAGTGGAGTCGATGAGAACGTGGTTCCTCATAAACACATTGTCACAACCAAGACGAAGATAACAGCCCATCCATAGACAGTCCCACATTATGCAATGCATCACCCCTCATGATATCAAGCCTAAGCCTCCCTAACACAACGTCATCACGCGACATCATACTTTGATCAATGGTTGCTATTCGTGCTTTTTTAAACATTCTTCAGAATGGCTTGAAAATACTACTTCAGTAGTATTTTCAAGCCATTATACTACTACTTCAGTAATACTATTCCTAACACTTCCGACTGACTAACCACAGCGTTATGTAAACATCTAGTACATTACAGCAATGTAAATTGTACTGGATATTCTACTGCATAAGATGCTTTATGCTTACACAACAATGTTGCTACTACTTTTCCCACAGTCCTCGTATAGACAACATCAAATTATAGCAAAGAACAATTTTGAAAACGTACAAGTACAGAAGAAAATTTTTCTATTTATATCTCTAGTCATTTCACTAAAATTATAACTAACCAAGAACATTTAAAAATATTTTTATGTTATTTACTATCTTGGTTACAAAATAGTAAATAACAAATAAATTGAGAACGGGATGTAAGTGTAAAATGTTAGCGAAGTAAAGCACAACAATGTTAACATAAACAACAACAGCCAATTAGTCGGAACATTACATTTCCATGTAAGGTCTTCTTGCACTTATGTTAGAAGCATGGTTCAACGTTCAAAGTTGTGAGTTGGACAACAGGTAGGAAGCTACTAACAGGGTCCAACTGTTCGGGCATCGTGATCCACTCGAACGCCAACTTTCTGTGTTGCTTATCCAGCTTCAGACAACCCAATGTTCCAACATATCAAATAATTAGATAATGTTGACTCACGAGTATTAAAGGCACTGCATACTTTTAGACACTCATTTCCTCACTGTTTTGTTTGCCAACTAACATTTACACACGTTTTTTTTATAGCACATTCAGATTCCTACGTTAGGGTGGTTATGCACTGCGAGTTTTCAGTTAAAGTCATCCATTCTTTCTAGGTGGGCAATTTTAATGACACAGTGTATTTAAACAACCAGAACGGTGTGAGCTTAATTTTGTTTCAATCAGACACTCCAGCTCAATTCAAGTACTGATCCTGGCATATATCACGGTTTTAGGCAGAGTATTTTTCGGCTTTCCCCCCTAACGCCGAATTCCTTGCTTTGGCATCGAGGCTATATTACTCGCTTTCCCCGTTCTCACTTTCCCCGTTCTCAACAGAGAGGGGTATAATTTTCCAAAGACCTTTTTCTTTACATTTTCTGTTTTGTTTTTTTTAAATATATAATTTCATCCCACAAAAAAAAAAAATAATAAAATAAAATAAATAATAAACAACAGAAATAAATAAATTTGCTTTTGAACATGGATGGACACAATCCATTATTTCAATTAGGGGAAAAATCATTCCATGATTTCTATTATACTTGACTATATGATATTTCCATAATCGAACGATTCAACTGATTATGAAAAATAATTTGATTATGCCCATCATTAAATTTGAACACATCAAATTTACAGATAGGAAATACTAGAGCCTCACGATGGCGGTAATCTGAAATAATCGAAACCCTTAATGATTCCTTTTTATCTCTCTCTCTCTCTCTCTCGGGGTAGTTCAAAAATGTTTTTTTGGCTGGTGCAGTATTAGGTATGAAGCCTTATGCTTCCATGCACCATATGGCTAATACTACTACTAATAATACTTCGTAGGTCCTCCTTTTGCCCTCAGTACAGCAGATATCCGACGTGGCATTGATTCAACAAGATGTCGGAAGAGTTTGGGAGGTAGGGCCAACCAAGCTGTGCATAATGCGGTCAGCAATGCAGGTGTGGAGGTGATTGGTGTATCCAGACGCCTTTCCATAGTGACCCACAAGTGCTCTATGGGATTGATATAGGGGGAGTTCGGAGGCCAATCGATATGCTGGAAGTCAGAACTGGGGTCCTCAAACCATTCCTGCACAGCAAGTGCCCGATGGCTTGGTGCATTGCCATCTTGGAAGACACCATCGCCATTCGGGAAAAAGTGTAACATAGTGGGGTGTACACAGTCAGCAAGCAGTTGACGATAGCGGAGACCAGTGATACATTGTTCCACATGCACCAGGGGTCCAAGTTCCTGCCAATGAAACATGCTCCACACCATACAACCACCTCCATCGGCCTGCACTTTTGACACTATGCATGATGGATGAAGAACCTCATGTTGTTTACGCCAAATCCGAACACCACCATCTACGGTGTGGAGTAAATAACGTGACGCATCCAACCAGCACACCTTCTTCCAGTCTTATAACGTCCAACTTGCATGCTCTTTGCACCAGGCGAGTCTTTTACGCCGATGAACCTTGGTTAGGAGAGGATGCCGTAGGGGTCGTCTGCTGGTATAGCCCATAAATGCGAGCGTGCGACGCATGGTCATTCCAGATATTGTTCCGGGTTGGCCCATGTTGTATTGGGTAGTCAACTCTTCAACAGTGCTACGCCTGTTCGACTCCTCGGACCCGGCGCTCACCTCTAACATCAACCTTTCGCTGACCTTTGCAGTTTTGCCGTCAGGTCGTTGTTTAACCATTTTTACGCCAGTCCTGGTACACTTTAACTACGGCGGCTTTCGACCACCACACCAGTTCAGCCTTTTGGAAATCGAGTCATCAGCTCGTCAGTACCCACAATCTGTCCTTTATCAAAGTCCGATAACCCCTTCCTTTTACCCATCACGCTCGAAATTTTACTACCTACTGAACCACTGACACCTTATCTATGCTACGTAGGTCGACTAACTCCGCTCTCGTACCTCACGTGGGCAACGGGTTGCATTCAGTTTTCATAAGGGTGGTCATAATTCAGTGATCACTCAGTGTATATTCGTTGTAATAACATCGCGTAAGTTGACTCAACCCAGGGCTTCTAGCTGTGAAGGTCTTGTACAACAGTCATGTTCATTCTTCTCGATGTGCAATAAAGAGTATTTTATTGTTCCGATATTTTAAAAGTAAAAATGATTCTCTTTGTAATAACAATGGCTGTCCGGAAGGAATTCTAAGAGAGATGTAAAGTCACAGTGTCAGAAACGATTATTAAAAAGATGTTATTTCGGTTCCGACAAGAATGTTTAAAGGAAATTTGCATTTCTTTTAATATTGAATTAAATTCCTCTTGGAAAATTTTAGAAAAAAAAATAATATACACTCTGCCCAAAAGTTTAGAATTACAACTTATGACAACAGTTTTAGATAATTTTTTTGAAATTAGCTATGACAATGTAAGGTTTAATGTATAAAAAAACAACACACTGCAAACTATATTAAGAATTATTTTATTAAGCATTGGAAAATTTACAGCAAAAATATTGAAATGATTAATATTAACCACTATACTGATATTTTCATCAAAATATCCGCCACGAGGTTTTATCACTGCGTTACACAGACGTGGCAGTCTGGAGATTAATTTTATAATAAAATCTTAATAATATTATCAGATTATATTATAATATTTTATAGCAGATAATATTATAATATTATCTGCCTTACACAGACGTGGCACTCCTGGAATGTTGTTGCGGCACCTTAGGATGCCGCAACAACATTCCAGGAGTGCCACCCGAATAATGAAATTCATCTGCCGTGCTGTCTTATGTCTGTAAATTGCGTGTGTTCTATGATTGATTTTTCTGTTTGGCTGAACGAAAACCCCCAATTTCTGGGGGAAAACCTTGCTATCTACGACTGAGATCGACTAACTAAGAGACGGAGTGAAAAAAACTCATTAAAGTTCCTCGCGTCATCGACGGGATTCGAACCCGAGCCTTATTCCCCCTGGTGTGGAGAGGACGGTAACGCTACAACTGTGTTACACGCGCAGACTGATGTTTAGGTAATGTAGAGTATATTTAGTGTCAAGCGGCACCAGGGTTTTTCCCCATCTCGGCGTTGCTTTCATTGTAGGTGTGCCAGTTCACTGGAAAGGCCAGAGATTTAAAAGTGTATGGATATTGTACTGCACCCCTGCTGAGGCAAGCCAGGTATACCAGCATTATAATTATTTACTCTGGCAGTTCTTCCTGCCACCTAATTTTCTGAGATGATGTTTATGTAGATGGTAGACATCAGAGTGGCCAGCACATGGATGACTGGACCCAGGGTATCCCAAAGCATGACACCATTACCACCAGCTTGTTTTTGTTCCACGGTGCATCCAGGCACCATCACTTCCCCAGGTAAACGACGCACACGTACCCGGCCGTCCACCTGGTACAATAGGAAACGTGATTCATCAGACCAGATGACCTTCTTCCAATCACTCAAGGTCCAGTTTCGATGTTTGCGTGCCCATTGTAGGCGTTGTCGCCGGTGAACCATGGTTAGCATAGGCACTCGGAGCGGCCTGCGGCTACGCAGCCCAATTTTCAGCAAAGTTCGATGTACTGTGTGTTGTGACACATTACTCCCGTCAACAGTATTCCAATTACCGGCGAGTTGCGCCACAGTCGCCCTTCTGTTGCCACGTACCATCCGGGAGAGCCTTCGCTCACCTCGAGCATCGATGACCCGTGGTCGTCCAACATCTCGCCGGCGGTTCGTGGGTTTTTCCTCCTGGGACCACTTTCGGTAGGTACTAACCACGGCTGACCGTGAGCATCCCGCCAGCTGTGCCGTTTCGGTTATGTTCTGACCCAGTCATCTGGCCATTACAATTTTACCCTTGTAAAACTTGCTTAAGTCCGCTGCCTTTCCCATCTCAAGAACAAGAGTAACACTGATTAAGGGAGCTCAGTATCAGGTGTTTTTTATACCGTGTTCCGACCCGCGCACGCGCCGTAGTTCACCTGCAGTTGCTTCGATTTGCATAACGACTCGCTGGTCATAATGTTTTGGCTCATCGGTGTATAATATTGATCATCTGCTGGGGAAAAAAAAAAAAAAAAAAACTGAACTTAAGGTAATTTACTTCAAAATAATTATCTTTAATTATTTTGAAGTAAATTATCATTCATTGCGTACGGCCACTGCAACCAATAGAGGTCACAATTCTATTTTATTGATTTTCATTGGTTAATACGAATCCTCCATTAATGGTTATGTACCTACGTACAGTTTTATTTTATTTTTATACTAGCATGTTTTCATTTGTTATTAGGTGCGGCAGGCCAATAATGAAATCAGAAAAATCCTAGTCGTTTATGAGAGTTTAACAACCTTTTCTGTTAGTACAGATCAACTATTATCACACCATAAGTAATCCACTTATTCTGCTGCCAAGTATCAAAATTACGCGGTCTCCTTTAGGTATGACCGTTCTACAGATTCATGACTTCTGAGAAGTTCCTGATCCAGCTTCAATGCGTCATTGTTATTTATCACAGAGCATATATTCATCTTTCTGCTAATGTGGTATCCATACGAAACGTGATGTGGATCTATGCTTTTTTTTACTACAAATTTTGAAAGCTCACCACTTTAACATGGCTCTCGAGACTTGCTCGACTTCGGAATTCTCGACAAGACTGTTGTTAAGGTAATTAAGAATTCTAAACGGTTAGTTTAATTAACCTTAATCTGCTAGCATGTCGTCTGACAGACACTACTTTTACATTTTTCTGTTATTTTTTTAAAATCTGGATCTCTCCCTACCAATGAGGGTTCTCTAATTGGTTATGCTCTACTTTCAGTTTTCATTTCGATGTACTATGAATTATGAGACAACGTTTTTGTTTGGCGTTTAACACACGTCAGATGAGCAAAAGCGTCTACCTTCCTTCTAGGCAACTCATATTCCAATGTGGTGTCCGTGAGACGCCAGTGACAGGTGCCTAATCTTGCCATAATGCTATGATTTCGCCCACTAAACGTGAAAAAATGACAAAAATACTGACGTTAACGTTTCGTCTGAGTTTCAATCTCTGAAGTGATCAATGACATTGAAAATTCTAAAAAGAAGAATAATTTAAAAAAAAAGCGATAAAAACTATTATTAGTGTCTTATTTATATTCGCTCTATATTTTTAAATTAAATTTAGCAAATCATAATTTTCACAGTTTTAAATTCAGCAAAAAAGTTATGGATTATTTATTTTTTTTTAATCCCCCAAAATCGGCCAGTGAACACACTTGTACAGACTTAATACACGAATTATTTATCTATTAGTTTGCAGATTTCTAAAACCATACAACTAGTGCATTATGACTAAAATATTAGTGTCTTATTTATATTCGCTCTATATTTTTAAATTAAATTTAGCAAATCATAATTTTCACAGTTTTAAATTCAGCAAAAAAGTTATGGATTATTTATTTTTTTTTAATCCCCCAAAATCGGCCAGTGAACACACTTGTACAGACTTAATACACGAATTATTTATCTATTAGTTTGCAGATTTCTAAAACCATACAACTAGTGCATTATGACTAAAAGAGTCGATGCATCGACCTTCCGAAATAGATTTATGATTTCTTCTTTTTTACCAGAAAATTTTCAGTAATTTAAGAATAACGTTAAGAATAAGAAGTTGAAAATGTGTGATTATATATTCACTCTTAACTAAGACAAAAAATAAATAAGTGAATAAAATTAAAATAAATATATAAATGCACTTACCGTAATGATACTTTCTGTATACTGTAATTAAATTGCCAAGTGACTTGTGTGAGAACACACTTGCGCTTCGTAAAGTGGAATTAGTTGACAAGCAATAATAAAATTCCTGGAATAATGTTCCTTAATTTTCTATTACTTAGTATTAGACAAGATAACAAATAACAAATCTCAATTGACTACACTTTCCTTCATGAAGTTGATATCACCATTAGACATTTGCCTATTCTCGAAGGGTGGCAAATTATGCTAAATATTTTCGTGATATTGTCACTTAATTATAACAAACTTATTGATAACTGAACTTACCACCATCTGTCTGGTCACTGACAGGAATGCACAACTGCTCGTTTTTCTATTTGCCAGTGTTGTCGCCTTTTTCCAACACAGCCACGCGGTTACCATGACGCCAATAGACGATTCGTAAACAGACACGCGTGGCACTGATGGTTTATCGAAAGTTTTATAAACCGATGTATCCCCCCCGAATCGGATATGGGAGGATCAGAACTAACACGGTGACCCAGAGACATAGATCGTTATGTATTTCCACGTGTGATGGATGGCTTATTTACGCTTGAAATGGGAATGTAGATTGTGGCGCCGCGTGATGGCAGTTTAAATCAAAAATTGATTCTCGTTTTGTTTTGAAGCAGCAGACGATACACGAGTACAGTAGTCGATATGGTGAAATATTTGTGTTATTATTATTATTAGCCATATGGTGCAAGGAAGCCTGAGGCTTAAGCCACACCAGCCAAAAAAAATTCCCGAGTTACCCTGAGAGAGAGAGAGAGAGAGAGAGAGAGAAGAGTCAGAAGTAGAAAGAAATCATCAAGAAAGAGAAGAATGACGATATCCAGCTCTGGACCCTGGACTCTTCATTATGACAAGCTTGCCATAATGAAATATATGAGCCGGTGAAAATTGGAGTAGTGTAAATCATCAGTTTAAAATAAACTTAAAAAAAAATTACTTACACCCATCTACATATTCTTGCATCTGACATATTCTACTTAATCTTGCGTTATTTTATTTTGGGAGTGAATTAAGTTCCAAGAGTGACCACAGAGAGCAACGAGTAATTATCGTACTGAATGAAAATGGCAAACTATTTAGAAAGAGTGGTGTAAGTCGGTTGCAGGTTATGTTTCCATCGTGAAAAAGTTTGAGGAAATTGCGTTTACTCATTACTGTAATTATTTTCCAGTAACAATTTTAAAATTTTGCAAATCAATTTACATTTTCTTAATAATAAATCACTTTGGATAACCTTGATGTTGGTAATATTCATATTATTTTGAGCGTAGTTTTGCTATTATTATTATCCATATAGTGCAAGGAAGCCTGAGGCTTTTGCTGCACCGGGAAAAAAAAAAAGAAATTTTGAGTTATCCTGAGGGAGAGTCAGAAGTAGAAGAGAATCACCAAGAAAGAGAAGAATGATGATATCCAGCTTATATGTGGACATTTTTGAACAAAAATATATTAAAATAGTGAAGATGGCATCAAGCTCCTCACACAAAAATATTTAAGTCACTAGTTAAATATGCAGTGGACTCGATATGAAAAAAAAATCGTCCTTTTGAAATTCTGTGCAAGGACCCGTTAAGATTTTATGGATTTTCAAAATAATTGAGATCAATTATTGCAAACCAGAAATTAAGCTCAACAAAAGGACCAGTCACGAAGTTGAATAAAAAGAATATGATGGAACTCTTGCCATTTATCCTCCTGTGTGCTACACCCCCCCCCCCCGAGGAAATAGAAGACAAGTGCCCTTTAGGCTTAAATGAAAATAGAAAGATTAAAAAACATTTTTAGCTGTTAAAATTTCAGCATTTTCTAAGTTGTTCGCTTATTTCGTGCGAAAATTCAGAAAACACACCTTTTCGATGTTTATTTAATGATATTTCAACTCTTTTGCTATGACAATTACTAATATGTTTCTTAATTTTTTTTTTCATTTTGGATACAATGACATGTTCCTTGATTTTTCTGTCATAAGACACGAAAATATTCAGAAGAGTATAAATTTAATTTACATCATTCTGATTTTCCAGTTGATATGTAAGCTTATTTTCAGCTTAACTACGTTCTTGGCTTTATTTAATCTTAATTAAAGTGAATTATCTTTATTATCACATCTTATTTTTAAAAAAATAATAAAATAAAAAATATATGTATATACATATATTTTTTACTTATCACTTCACCACACTGCTACTAAATCACGGTGAATTTTGTATTATAAAAAAATAATGGATTACCGTGTTAAAAAGCTGCATTTTACTTGCATAAGTTTCTATTCTTGAATTCTTTAGCAGCATGGCATGCTAAATGGTAAAGAAGTTGGTTTCTTAATAAGGCTGATAGTTAGGTAGATGGATCTTCATGGGAGAAAATAAATGCATTCAGGGAGTGTGAATATAGTTATCCCTGCCTCCCAGGAGGGGATAACTATATTTTGAGTTGTAACCCCTAAACATACCTTTATATTCTAAGCCATCCCCCCAATGCTCTTTAATAACCATACCATCCTTACTTTAATAATCATTCCTCCCCGGGGACTTCGTGTACCCTTTACTTCCTCGATGGCAGACCTGGCCGTATAGTAGTTTTACCACTGATACTTTAATCACTGCCATTACTGATAAATGATTCTTCACCAGTTGGCGCACTTGTTGTTGTTATGTGGTTTTTAGGAGCATTAGCAACTAAGGCCATATTGCTCTGGGGATATGCGGTGGTCATTCCCTGACCTTTCCGCATCCTCCGTATTTGGTGGTCACGGGCTCGAACCCAGGTCTGATCAAGAAGCGTGTGCTGCTGCTGCTGCCCACCTGGCTACGGAGGCACCCCTGGCGCACTTGTTCAAGAAATTCTATTTTCATATCTATAATGAATCAAATCCTTATGAAGATCAAAAAATTCAAACAAGTCTATATGTAGTGTGAATTAAATCAAAATATTAACTGGAATGAGTTGCAACTGAATTTGAAAAGAACCCTACGTATCAACGACTGGCAATCTATATTTCATGACTTGATTAAGAATGAGAAAGAAAACGAAAATGAATTATTGTATTATTCGGTATTTAAAAAAACTCATACAAACAAGATATTACAAGGTGGAGTATTTAATTCAAATCAATAACAATAATATGATAATATGATACGATAATTGTTGTTTCAGATTTAGATCGCAAAACCACGACGTTCACAAAACAGTTCGTTAACACTATTGATCCATCTCGAGTTTGACTCAAACGAAAATAATGAAGGAAGGGCAACTTTCAAAGGCTGAGTAGTCTATGGAACGGTATTATAAAGGAGGGGAAGGTATCTTCTGCACGTTATTGGGTTTTAGAGGCATCAACCACTTTGATATATTGCACCATTGTGTATTATATCTCTGTTTCTTCGTAACTAGCATTTTTTTTTTTGCAAAGTAGCATTTCTTCGGATGTTTCTTCTGTGAGGGACACAACAGTTAAATAATAATAAAATCATCATTACCAGGTCATAAATTGAATTGACAATAACTAATATCAAATTTGGCGATCATTACTATAATCTGTTATTAAATAATGGTGCAGTTGTTCAGCAAGATAGTTATTTCAACAGTTCTCGAATTTTGCTGGATATGTACATTTAGGTTCTACACTACCCAGCAGAGTAGAACCTAAATGTAATTATAGCACGAGTACGGAAGATTGTGAATCGACAGATAAAGGGGAGAGGGGAATCTGAAAAAGCCCTAAATAACCCAATTTCCTGCGTGCCAAAACCAATATCTTATACGTATGCATTAAAAACGATAACAACAAAGGAGATTTAGTTCAAATAATGCAGTTAAAAGTTCGACGTTGAAAATTTTTATTCGTACAGTATCCTATTTCTCTCAGATTAAATGTATTGAGGTATATATTAATTTACACAAGTATGTGCATTCTAGCTAAATTTAATGTCCTTTTTTCACTCCGTGGCTGAGTTAGTCGGTCTCAGGCGTAAATAGCAAGGTTTCCTCCCCAGTTTCTGGGGTTTTTCGTCCAACGAAACCAGCAAATCGACCAGAGAACACACGCAATTTACAGACACAAATACGGGTTTATGTATTAAATTACGGGTAACCCTAATATAATAATTTGTGTTTGTGTGTGATGGTATAAACTGCTTGCTCAGAGCGTAAATTAGCTAGACACGGCCGTGTTTTGATGTAATGGGAGGAAGGATAGTGTTATTCTGAAAAAGTATGAAATGAAATGGGAAGATGGGCCGAGAAGTGGCAACTGAAGTTTAACATTGACAAATGCAAAGTACTGCATATGGGTTGAAGTAACCCCAGAGGAACGTACCAACTGTGTGGTACTACACTTAGGGTGATAGAAAATGAAAAAGCCCTGGGAGTAATTGTGCAGTCAGATATGAAGTTTTCTGAGCAATGCAGACAGGCTGCCAGGGCTGGTAATGGGGTTTTATCAATGATATACAGGAATTTTTCTAGCAGGGAAAAGGAGGCGATTGTCCCTCTGTATAAGGCAATGGTCAGGCCACGCCTTGAGTACTGCGTACAGGTCTGGAGGCTTCATTTTAGGAAGGATTTAGATTTGCTTGTGCGTGTACAGAGAAGGGCAACAAGATTGGTAGAGGAAATGAAGGAATCCTCTTACCAAGAGAGGCTTAAGTTCTACAAATTGCAGTGGCTGGAGACTAGGCACCTGCACAGTGATCTGATTGAGGTGTATAAGGCCTTGAATGGGTTGAGCACGCTGAATTCTGATGGGATCCTTCCACTTGTTCAGATTATGAACCTAAGTGGGCATAAATTCAAATTGAGGAAAGACAGCTGTAGAATAGATGTGCGGAAATTTGCCTTTAGCCAGGGGGTGGTTAATTGCTGGAACAAACTTACATCTGTCATTGTGGAAGTTGATAGGTTAAGTAAATTTAAGGAGGAACTGAACAAACATTTAGAGGGAATGGTTGTGTGAATTTATTTTTTTTGCTGATGCTACATAAGTCATATGCTTGCTTTCTTGCATCACATTCCACGATTACTATTACTATTACTATGTTTTAAGTTCAGTGGGTTATTCTAATTTGGAAGGAGCATACATGTTAATTTAAAAACGTTCTAGATTCCATGTTTATGATCTTAGCCAAAAGGCCGAGAAGCGACATACTACACTACTTTTGGATTAACAACACCTATATAATACCTCCTAGGGGTACCTTTTGCTTGTAACACAGCCTCTACATATCTTTGCATGGACTCCGCAAGGTGTTGTCCTGTGTTAGTTCCACCAATGCATTGCACAAGGTGTCCAGTAATGCCCGCACATTGTCAGGAAGATGGTCGTGGCATCAAATATCTTTTTCCAGTAGGCCGTCCTAAACATGCTCAGATGGGTCAAGATCAGGTGAATTGGCTGGCTATGGAAGAACAGAGAATCATTGTCATATTCCCGAAACCAGTTAGCAACCTGCATTATTTTTGTTTACGGACGCCAGAGTTGTCTTGATACGTTGTCCACAAGAAGGGGTGTACTTGTTCGGCAGCAATGATAGAAAAGTAAAAACAAAAAAAAAAAAAAAAAACCTGCCATATTAAGGCCACCCAAGAATGATCCATATAACCAAAAGAATAATAAACTTGTGGTCCCAAAAAGTGATAGGAAAACCAGGAATTCAAAGTATTCAAAGTATTTTATTATTTTTTTTTTAACTCCTCAGAGCAGAAGGAACAGGAAGAAGTAACAAACACTCAGGCTGACGTTGCGATTCCCAAACAACAGGGCTCTTACCCCCGCTGTACCCCACCCTACCAGATGGCCCAGTTCTCACGCAGATGCTAACATTAAGAACGCAACTGGAAGCGTTAATGGCAAGGTCCAACAGCAGGATCACGACAGGACTGAGAAGCGAAATAATCACTATATGGAACAAAATGGAAATTATTCTGGTCAATTCGCAACGTGAACAAGAGAAAGCCACAGCTAAATTGGAGGCCTGCTTAGACGAGCGGGGAAAACAAATGCAACAGCGCGCCCCCTCATATGCAGATGCGCTGAGGAACCCACAAAACAAGGATGCTAATGCAAAGGTGCCCCAGCAGAGGAAGCAACCCTTACTTAGAGCCCCCAACCTGGTGGTCCTCAGATCGGCGGTAGACACTAACGGCGCCCAGAGAAGTGAGGAATTGAAGACAGCTATCATGACTCAACTAAAGGACGACCTGAAAACAACAAGAATAAAGAGCATAAGAAAAACAAAGAACGTAGGAGTCCTAATAGAGACCGAAACCAGGAAAGACATACATAACATTATGACAAACACCAAAATTGCTATGATGGGACTCACAGCTGAACCTCCGAAAAGACGGGGCCCCTTGATCCTAGTCTTCCATGTGGATAAAGACATCACAGACAAACAACTGGAAGATGAGATCATCATAAGGAACCTGCAAATGCCTAATTCGGGAGAAGAACAGGGGGAGACTTGTGCAGCCAAAATATTACACAAAGGCAAGGACAGGCTCGAATCACAACTTGATTGTGGAGCTAGACCCGGCCGCCTGGCAAGTGTTAAAGAGCCAAACAAGATTGTACGTTGACTGGAGCTGTCATAGATTTCGGGAGCACGTGGCCGTACCTAAGTGCTATAAATGCTGCAGGTTCGGTCATACCTCCCATACATGAACCCAGGCCACACCAACCTGTGGACACTACTCTGCCAAAAGGTATAAGTATAAAAACTTCCCCAACAAAGGGTAACAACCCATTTGCGCGAAATGCAAGTCCCTGAAACTGGAGCACTCACATTCTATTAGAGATCCAAAATGCCCCACCTTCGTAAAAACAAAAAGCTTTTACCAGTCTAGAACCGACTATGGTTATACGAGCTAAAAGGTATAACACAACAAGGTTACTAATATTCCAACAGAATGCACAGCGGGCCAGGACAGTGCCCGAACAACTCAGAAGAAAGGCCGATGAAGAAAATGCCGATATCTTAATCATACAGGAGCCATACATTCACACAAGTCAGGTGAAGGGACACTCCGGGATGTACAAAATAGTGGAAACCCGTGGACTGCAATATTAGTACGAAACCCCAACCCGACTGTCACAAAAATAATCCAACTATGCACAGCCTGAGCTGCTTGTGCGCATCATTTCACAACTAGGCCCCTTTTACGTTGTCTTCTTGTACTGCAGGCCAGAAGAGGAGATTACCCCTGCAATCAGTTCGGTCATACCTCCCATACATGAACCCAGGCCACACCAACCTGTGGACACTGCTCTGCCACACCGCTGAATACACTTCCCAACCAGAAGATCATCATCGGGGCAGACGTCAACTGTCGATCCCCGGCCTGGCACAGTCAAACACCAGATAGGAGAGGGACACATAATGGGCGGCTACTCGAGGAGTTCCTGATAAAGTCTCCTATGGTAGTATTAAATCAACTATGCCACTTACCGACCTTCTGTAACACTATGTGGGAGGCCACAATAGATGTCTCCTTGGCAACCACCAATGTGGCCGGACATGTGGACTGAGCAGTCCAAGACGCCGGAACGACGTCAGACCACAGAGTGCTTACCTACCAAATCAACCGGACAGTTAGCAGAACTCCAGTAGTCAAACACATGATGAACCGTTTTGCAGCAGTTAACAAGGCAGACTGGGAATGCCCCGCCGCCATTGGTCAAGTCATTGGATGCAGGCTGACCAATGACTTGACCCAAATGAGATCCAGAGGAGGGTCACAAAAATGATCACAAACGCTAGCGAAACAGCAATGAAGAGGAAGATTCCAATCCCAGGCACAGTCCCCTGGTGGACCCCAGAAATTGAAACATTAAGAAAGCAGGTCATAAAGGCAAGAAAAGAGTTTCAAAGGGCAAGACGTATCTGGACGGAGCTGGAAGTAAGACTGTTAAGGAAAAGATACAATATCGTTAGAAATAGCTACACAGACCTGATACGCAAAAGCAAGCAGAAGGCCTGGGAGCACCTGGTCAACACAGATGGAAACGCCGATCCCTGGGGAGTAGTTTACAAAGTTGTTACTAGCAAACTCCCCAGAGGAGAAATCATAAATGCAACTCGAACCCCGCAGGGCACACTAGCCACCACCTGGGAACAGTCTATCAATAACACATCAACCAGATTTATCATGAACCAGCTGTCCCAACCTTAATGGAACAGGCACAGATATGTAGAGAAAATGAAGCATACAAAACACAGCAAATAGAACAGCCCTTCACCATGGAGGAATTGCATACCGCTGCGGCCCTCATAAGGAATAGAAAATGTCCCGGCCCAGATCTTCTGGAGCCGGAAATTATAAAACAGGTAATGGACACCACCCCGGAACTGCTCCTTAGATTATACAACGCATGCCTAAAAACAGGAACTTACCCAGCCGACTGGAAACTTGCAACAGTGAAGCTCATACCCAAGAATACTTCAAAGCCTGCAGAACAACCGGACTTTTATCGGCCAATTGCCCTGCTCCCAGTGGCAAGTAAGCTATTCGAAATGCTGATAGGTAAAAGAATAACTCACCACTACGAAACAGCTGGACTAAGCATGCCAACACAATACGGATTCAGGCAAGGAAATTCGACCATCGAAGCCCTCAGTGGCCTTTTGAGGGCGGCAGCGGGGTGTGACAAAAAATATTTCCTTGCCATCTCTGTCAATTTCGCTGGGGCGTTCGACGCCATTTGGTGGCCGAGCGTCCTAGCTAGACTAAGAAGGGCAAACACACCTATGAATTTGTACAAAATTATGGAATCCTACTTAACCAACAGAGAAATCCGGGTAATAGCACCAATAATAAGTTGACCATATCGCTCTACAGGGGCTGCCCCCAGGGTTCAGTTCTAGGGCCACTGCTCTGGAATATGATCCTAGACGAATTCCTGGCCCTGGACTTGGGGGGGGGGAGTTAACTCTCAGGCCTTCGCAGATGACCTAATACTGACAGTCGCTGCTGAAAGCCGAGCACAAATGGAAGTCCAAGCAAACCAAGCACTTAAACTCCTTCAAAACTGGGCCACTGTCCACTTCTTAAAAATATCAACTACAAAAACTAAATCTATACTGTTGAAAGGCAGCCTAAACTTAAGAAGACCACCACAAATTAAAAGCCATAGTCAGAAAATCAAACTAGTCGCCGAACTGAAGCATCTAGGTATCATTCTAAACTATTTTCTCTCAAATACTTGAGAGAAAAAATAAGAAGATATGCCGGATTAATAGCCAGAATAACAAGAAAGGACTGGGGACTCAAAAAACACACGCTAACACTGTACTATAAAGCCTTCTTCACTCCGGCGATTACATACGCTTCCCCGGTTTGGTTCCATAGAGTCACAAAGGTGGTTAATAAAAAGATCTTGGACACCATACAACGCTCAATTCTCCTGGTCATCACCCGTGCCTGCCACACTGTTAGTACTACCAGGACTTGGCAGGACCCCTGCCAAGTCCTGGCAGGGGTCCTGCCCCTCGACCTAGAAGTTATACGCTGCGGAATGACATACCACCTGACCAAAGGATTACGCTACACTCTGGGGGAATACACCATCAACGTAGCAGGGAATAGAAGAGAAGAAAGGACCAGACTTGAGAATCATGTGCAGCAGGCATGGCAGGAAAGGTGGTTTGCTTCAACCAAAGGGGAAATTACGAGGAAGTTCCTGCCTACAGTCGGACGCGTGTATCCTAGAGCCCTCTGTTGATTCCACCCAGGTCTATTTACAACGATTCTCCTGACGGGCCATGGTGCCTTCAACGCCAAGTTAACTTACTTTCGAATAACGGGACCACCTCTGCACAAGTGGAGAGACAGAAACATGGTCCCACATTATGTACAGCTGCAACCATTATGAGGACCTCCGTTGTCGACTTATGATGCAACTCACATATCTACCAGCAGGACTGGAGCATCACCTAGACTCGAGGGAGGAGTTCCTGGCCTTCACGAAGTTTGTGCAAGAGGTGTTTTTAGGCAGAGGACACTTATTGCTAATCATCACATCTAAAGCCAGTAACTGAATGAAACAACTCAACCTAATTGAACAGAAACATTCAAACGGAAAGATTGAGCTAATCACACTAAGGACCTTTTGCAACAGGACCAGAACCGGACACGAAACTGACGCAGTCCATTGCTCACCTGTCTCGAGATCCCTCTGCGGCGGAAGACACCAGTGATCACCAAGTCAGACTTGACTCTACACATTTCCTGAACCTGACACCAGCGGCTGTGACCTCTGAAACAAACTCACCGGACATGACTATTGCTGCAGCTTGCTGCTAAGGCCATCGGCTTCCCCATACCAGTGCACTCTTGCATGGTACTTTCTTTCTACTTCCTGGGTGAGGGGAAGAAGTCAATTGTCTCCTCCCCTCCTCGTCACTCCATTTTCTTCCATCTGATGGGGCATGGGCATGCCTCGCTGACCAATCTGGGGTCGCCTTCTCTATTGACCCCACCTCTGTCTTACCCCCCCAGTCTTCAGTCTCCCCACCCTCTCTCTCTCTAACTTTGCGACCGCGTCTAATGAAACCAAAATTTTTCAAACCCACACTCAAAAACTTAAGCCAACCATGCAACAACCCTATTACCATTCGGCCTACCCCCTTTCAGCATAAAATATAGTAACTTTTTTTTTCTTTTCTTTTTTTTTTTTTTTTTTTTGTTAGGTTCTAGCCACTGAAATCTCAGGAAATTAGGTGGCAGGGCCTGCCAGAGTAAATATAACTATACTGGGTGTACCTGGTCTGCCTCCACGGGGTCAAGTGTGGGCAACGGTGGGTCCCATTAGGGGCCCAACGGCTAAAAGGCCAGATGAACAACGGTACAAAACGTTACACATATACAAGATCCACACACTTTTAAATCTCTGGCCTTCCCAGTGAACTGTATCACACGACAATGTATACTATGCAGAGATGGGGAAAATCGCTTGTGCCGTCTGATCCAAAAACACTTTACACTTTCTACACATACCCAATTATTTATGTTTATAAACTGCGTCTTCTCTGGATATTCACTGCATATCCTCGTACCCAATCAGACTCAATGTGCTTTTTTCGATTTTTTTTTTATGGGTTTTTATGCGGTTATCCACGTGTTGGACAAGATTTTGCAGCTCCAGCGAACGCTAAGTTTTTTTTATATTTAGCAGTTTTATTGACTTAATTGTTATATTAAATTATTTTCTATAGATAGCTTTATAGTCCTAGCGAAGCTCCTTGGTTTATTTTAAATTTAGATAGCAGTATTGAAAGTTAATACTTGGTGTCCATAGATAACGTTCATAACTTGCTGCCATTGTTATACGATATGGAATAGCGTTACGTGTATCCCGAACTTGATAGCATAAGGTTTAATCTAAAACTAGATAGCGAAATACGTAGCACTGTATTAGAAATCTGTTAGATTAGTACAGTATTATCAATTAATCAGTAAAATTTATTAATCTTATTTCATTTGGTAAAACTCCAGATTAGGGTACCCCGTCCAACATGCAGATAGCTAAACGGTAGGAAAGCAGTGATTGACAAGTTGTGACTCCACCCACTGTTCTCCTAGGTTGATATGCCTAGGGTGTTTTTCCCCCACTTGCCGCTGTTTTTTGATGGCGAACACATTTTCCGATTCAAAAACAGCAGGATAGGGGATCAACACCCTACCTAAGCTAAGCACCCCCACCTCGATGGGGTTGCTTAGCTTAGATAGGGTGTCGATAATGATCCAATCACAGAACTCGACTGTTAATCACAGCGCTGAGTGGGAGGCGCTTCCACCTGTCAATCACTTCTTTCCTTGGCATGTTGGACTGGGTACCCTAATCTGGAGTTCAGCCTTTCGTTGTTAATTAAATTGTAATTAAACGGAATCATGACCCAGACTAGAGCAACAAAGCAACCAGCTCAAAGTAGCGGTAGTATTGTGGCTCGGGGGGTAACCGAATGGGGAGATTCTCTAACGCATCACACTCTAAAAAAAAATTTTGCAAATGTGAAATGTTTGCGGATTTTATAAAACAGTACATGATCTAGCTAAGGAGGATGTCTTTGTGTGTGCTAGGTGCAGAGACTGTGAAGAAATTAGGTGCCAACTTAGCGTTCTCATGGCATCTATGAGAGTTTGAGGTGTAGGATAGATGCCCTAGAAGAAATTAATATGAGTGGCCTATCAAGCACTCAGCTGCCCAACTCAATGCCACAGCTCACTCCTGTGTATCAGCAACACAGTGGCAATCTCCAAGGCAGAATGCGCTGGTCCCACAGGAGCTAGTTATTGTCGATGAGTCTATTTAGTATCAGGAAGACAGGGAATATATTAGGTAAAAAGGATAGGTGGAACAGTACCAGGGTATGTCTGTCAGGGGCAAAAGTTGATAACATTTTAGAGCACATATCATCTTTTAACGGCACAAAAGGTGATATCGTCGTACACGTTGCCAATAATGACCTAAAAGAAAGAAATCTGCAGATTTACTTCAGAAGTACAGGTCAAGGTTGAAAAAAAGTCGCGAGTTAGAGTTAAATTTGAAAGTGTCTGCAATTCTGCCCATACACGATAGCAGGGGGTACATGATGACAACCTTGTCAATCAAATCGGCCCTGGAAAGATTGTGTAAGGCTCATGGGGTAGAATTTTTTTCAGCATAGTCTTGCTGGCTAACAAGAGAGACTGCTTCTACAGAGATGGGAAACACTTAAATATAAAGGGTGCAAGAATATTTGCTGAGGCTATCGAGGCGGTGTTAGGTGAGTCGGAAAACTGCTAGCTTGGGGGGGATTCAGAGACTAAAAGATTAACAGTAGCCACAGGCAGAGGCGAAAGTAATTCTTGGACTGCTTCTGTTGCAACAAGCAGCAGCCTAGAGAGCAAGTTGCTGGGAATTTCAAGAGCTGCTGGGAGTCATCATGCAACAAGTAAATACATGGGCTGTGTTAGGATAACTAAGAGTAAGAACAGGTGCAGTACACCAATGCTAGAAGTATAGGTAATAAATTTGATGAATTTGAAGTGCTAATCAAGACATCAAAGGAAGATATTATTGGGATATTAGAGACAAGGTGTCACACAGATATAAGCAGTGCAGAACTGGAATTTGGGGAGTACAATATGTACAGAAAGGGTGGGAAGGGTTTATGCTGTTAGTTAAGAAATGCATAAAATCTAAGGAAGTGCATCCAGTTGACACGGATGGACAGTGCAATGTTGAGTCAGTTTGGTGAGACAAAAAATCGGAAAAGGAAAATGAGAGTAGGAGTATGTTAGAGGCCTAATGAATGATAGTAGGAGAGGGGGCACTTTGAACCAAACTGACCAGGGGGGGCGGCCGCTAGGTGGCGCTGCAGTCGAACTTTACCGCCCCCCGCTAGAGGGCGCATCGAACTGACCAGGGCGCGCGGTCTACCCCCCGCTAGAGGGCGCACCAAACTGACCAGGGGGCGCGGTCTACCCCCCGCCCGCTAGAGGGCGCACCAAACTGACCAGGGGGAGCGATCTACCCCCCGCCCGCTAGAGGGCGCACCAAACTGACAGCAGGTGGTCTTCTCCCTCCCCCCACCTCCGTCACCAGGTGGCGCTGCCATCGAAACACTTTGAACCGATTTTGTCAGCGGGTGGTGTTCCCCCCACCCCCATCTTTGCCGCCAGGTGGCGCTTCCACGAAATACTTTCAACAATACTGACGGGGGTTGTGTTCCACCCTCCCTCTTCTCACCCCCGCCGCTAGGCGGCGGTACCGTCGCACAATGTTAAAACACGCATAGTGTAACATGTCTTATGACGTCATAATCCTTTGTGGTAATTCTTGGAATTCAAAGAGAGGGTTTTGTTCCCCCATGAATTTGAAGGTGTTTTTTTAAATTTTGCTGCTGGTTGGTATATTTTTAAAAGAATTTTAAATGAGAAGACTATTTTAAACAACAGGCAATAAATTAAAGTATTCATGTTCAAATCAATGGTAATTTTTAAGTATTCATGAGCAAATCAGTGGTATTATTTGAATATAATTAAAGTATTCATGAACAAATCAATGGTATTTTTTAAAGTATTCATGAGCAAATCAAAGGTATTATTTTAAGTATTCATGAGCAAATCAATGGTATTATTTGAACATAATTAAAGTATTCATTAACAAATCAATGGTAGTATTTTGTCAGTTGAAAGTGATTTTAAATATAACTTTTAAGGAAGACACAGAATTATAATGAACGAAGTCTTTTATTGAACACTGTTAACAAAATTATTTACAAAGGAATCATTATTCTGATAAAATCTTGACACAGCTCTCTTTTCAAGGACAGTCCACAATTCTCCCATTACAAAAAGTATGAAAAGTACTATAAAGGTAAGTATCTTCTGTTCCAGAGTTAGTGTTGTTTTACCTGCAATAAAGAGAACATGTTAGAAGATTATTATAATCCTACTGTGGTGGGGAGCTTTGCTAGTGTTAATGCTTTACAAAAACATACAAAATTACCCAAACATACTGTGAAAGAATGGTTATCGGGACAGCCCACATATGTGAGACACAGACAGCAACGAAGAAATTTTCCTCGTAACCAGATGAAAGTTCCTGGTCTTCACCATACATTTCAATGTGATTTAGCCAATATGTCAAATCTTGCTAAAGCAAATAATGGTGTTCATTTTCTTCTCGTGTGTATTGATTGCTTTTCACGATATGGTTGGGTAAGACCATTAAAATCTAAACATTCACAAGAAGTAGTTAAAGCTTTCAAATCTATTTTTAAAGAAGAAGTACCATTTAATATTAATACAGTAGTGACCAAGGAAAGGAATTTACAAATAAACAAGTGCGTGCATTATTCAAATCTAAAAATATCCACTTTTACACCACTAGAAGTGAAAAGAAAGCTTCTATGGCAGAAAGATTTATTCGAACATTAAAAGAAAAAATTTATAAATGGGTTACATATTCAAAAAATGATAAATATATTCATGTGCTGCAAAAATTAGTGAAAACTTATAATGAAACTGTACACAGATCTATTGGTATGGCCCCTGCAGATGTCACTATGCATAATGAAGAAACAGTTTATGCTAAATTATATAGACCCCATCCAAAAGTGTCGGAACCCAAGTTTAAAATCGGTGACCATGTTGTTCTTAGTGATGATAGCCATAATTTTCGAAAAGCGTTCAGAGGGAATTGGTCTGAGGAGGTGTTTTTCATTGCTCAAGTAATCAAAAGGCACCCTGTAGTATATAAGGTTAAAGGGAGAGATGGTGAGGTGATAGAAGGGACATTTTATGAACATCAGCTACAGAGAGTCAGTTTTGATAACGAGGTACCAGAAAACGTGTATCTGATTGAAAAAGTACTTGGGAAGCGTACAGTGCGTGGCCAGAGACAGTTACTTGTGAAGTGGCTTGGATACCCTGCATCCTACAATTCTGGGGTACGAAGCAAAGATGTTTTACCTAACCCTACCAAGTAATGCAAGTATGGACATGTATCCCGATAACACCCAATCACGTTTCAAAGTTCAATTACCCCGGGAAATTAATCTGAGTGGGAAGTGGGTGGTGGCACTTTCTGAAATCCATCTACCAGGAGTGTGGAACAATATCACAAAAGGATACGATGAATTTCATGATTGATTATGTATTGACCGCGATGATTATGACTCTGAACAAATTTTACATGTGCTTTCTTTAAAGTATAAAGATTATCAACATCTTTTAGATGAGTTAAACAGTGTTCATCCCCTTATTTCATTTACAGTACACACAAAGACTGTTGCAAAATATCAATTTTCAGTGAATGTGCATGGAAAAGGTAAAATACAATTGCCCGAGAAACTAGTAAAATTATTTGGACTTCAAAAAGCAGGTGTACGGGGGAAAGGCTGCCGTGTATTTACAGATACATCTGTTGGTGAGAGTGTATTACCTATCAAAGGTCAAATTTCTTTTGCCCCAAGCGCAAGAGATGTTGTTTTTACTCTTGTTACTGGTGGCAGTTACCAGATGTGTGTGCTTCCACATGGAAACTATAAATCAATCTCTAGTATTCTTGATGCAATGTTGAGCGTCTGCCCGAGTTTAAGTGGAAATGTTAATTCAGACGATACCCTGACTTTACATATAACAGAAAACTTTTCATTAGTGTTTCCACAAGATTCCCCAGGTTTAGGTCTTATGCTTGGCTTTCACCAGATTGGTACTAAATTGAGTGGAGCTGTCAGTGGGAAGTACCCTGCAGATATAAAACGGGGTGTCTCAGAGTATTTTGTTTATTCCAACCTGATTCAGGACCAGATTGTAGGTGATACGTGTGCTCCACTGTAACGTGTTCTTCCCTGTATTGAACAGAACACATTTACATACGAAAACCCAGACTATTACCCCCTTTTGAGACATAGGTTTCACACCGTGTCCATCAGTATTTGTACAGACAGTGGACAGTTTCTAGAGTTCAGAACACTTTCAGCTGACAAAATACTACCATTGATTTGTTAATGAATACTTTATATTCAAATAATACCTTTGATTTGCTCATGAATACTTTAAAAAATACCATTGATTTGTTCATGAATACTTTAATTATATTCAAATAATACCACTGATTTGCTCATGAATACTTAAAAATTACCATTGATTTGAACATGAATACTTTAAAAAATACCACTGATTTGCTCATGAATACTTAAAATGATACCATTGATTTGTTCATGAATACTTTAATTTATTGCCTGTTGTTTAAAATAGTCTTCTCATTTAAAATTCTTTTAAAAATATGCCAACCAGCAGCAAAATTTAAAAAAACACCTTCAAATTCATGGGGGAACAAAACCCTCTCTTTGAATTCCAAGAATTACCACAAAGGATTATGACGTCATAAGACATGTTACACTATGCGTGTTTTAACATTGTGCGACGGTACCGCCGCCTAGCGGCGGGGGTGAGAAGAGGGAGGGTGGAACACAACCCCCGTCAGTATTGTTGAAAGTATTTCGTGGAAGCGCCACCTGGCGGCAAAGATGGGGGAGGGGGGAACACCACCCGCTGACAAAATCGGTTCAAAGTGTTTCGATGGCAGCGCCACCTGGTGACGGAGGTGGGGGGAGGGAGAAGACCACCTGCTGTCAGTTTGGTGCGCCCTCTAGCGGGCGGGGAGTAGATCGCTCCCCCTGGTCAGTTTGGTGCGCCCTCTAGCGGGCGGGGGGTAGACCGCGCCCCTGGTCAGTTCGATGCGCCCTCTAGCGGGGGGCGGTAAAGTTCGACTGCAGCGCCACCTGGCGGCCCCCCTGGTCAGTTTGGTGCGCCCTCTAGCGGGCAGGGGGCGGCAAAGATCGACTGCAGCGCCACCTAGCGGCCGCCCCCTGGTCAGTTTGGTTCAAAGTGCCCCCTCTCCTACTAATGATGAGTACAGCTAACAATTGTGAAGAGAAATAGAGAGGGTCAGTAAATCAGAATGTCTTGTAATGGAGGATTTTAACTTTACAGATATTGACTGGGACTTGTGGGTTGGTCACTTGCATGCTAGCCTGAATTTTGTAGATTTATTGGAGGATTGGTTTCTACAGCAACATGTTCGAGGGGCAACCAGAGGAAGTAATACTCTTCATCGGATTATTAGTAGTGATTATTCATACATTCAGAATTTGCAGATAAAGGAACCACTAGGTGACATTGATCAGGCACGTGGGAACCTTCCACTGCTGACCCTCGAGTAGGAATCATTACACTGTCTCTGTGACATCAGTGGCATGGCCACTTCACGTAATACAGAGCTACCAGTTCCACCTATTAACAAATTATCGATTAATCGAGAAGCCGAATGAGCAGACTGTTAGCAAGTTAAGATAAAATGCATTGGACACTGAATTATACATAAATAAATATCATTTACGTTTCAAGGATGATTACAATTTCTCATCATCAGAATGTTTCACAGCCACTCATTCTGATTATGAGCATTTTTAATAATGGGTATATATAGATGATATATTGACTAACTCTTCTGATCGAAAGATTCTACCAACAAACACGTCAATGATATGTGCTCCAGTACGAACTACCGTTATTATTCAATAAAATTATTTTAACCCTTTATATATATATATATATATATATATATATATATATATATTTTAACCCTTTATATATATATATATATATATATAAAGGGTTAAAATCATTTTATTGAATAATAACGGTAGTTCGTACTGGAGCACATATCATTGACGTGTTTGTTGACGAGTTTGCTAACTCTTCTGATCGAAAGATTCTACCAACAAACACGTCAATGATATGTGCTCCAGTACGAACTACCGTTATTATTCAATAAAATTATTTTAACCCTTTATATATATATATATATATTTTAACCCTTTATATATATATATATATATATATAAAGGGTTAAAATCATTTTATTGAATAATAACAGTAGTTCGTACTGGAGCACATATCATTGACGTGTTTGTTGGTAGAATCTTTCGATCAGAAGAGTTAGCCAATATCCATAGATGTTAGTATTTTCGTGGTTACGATGACTGCAATCCAGTACCGTGCGGAAAAGACTGGGTTTGAAACTTCCCTCTTCAGAAGATACTATTATAGGCTTTGTCTTCATTCAGCAGTAACAGAATTCCATTGTATTCAATATCTTCTTTTCCATTTAAATGAAGGAAAATATTTTAGCGTATTCGAGAATAATGAAACGCATCAATAAGAAAGGTCGTTCATAGAGCCTTCAAATAAAGACCAACTTGAATAATACTCCTCCAACCCCATAAAAAAGCATTGGAGAAGTTCATACCATAGGCCGAGTAGATTACTTCTTCTTCCCAAGACGTTTTGAGTCCAGCTACGAAATCCAGAGCACAAAATCACAGGTTAATCCATCTCTTATATAGTTTCATTGTTCAAATAGAATTTTAACAAACGAGTTCATAAAAAAAAAAAAAAAATTTGATGAGAATAAAATTTCAAATTTTTGAACCCACGGAAAATTTCTTATCTTGAAGGAGTTAAGGGACCCACAGAGAAAGTGATTCGTTCGAAGGAGATAATAGTAGTTGGATTTTAAAATGTGCAATTGGTATTCACGAGGATCAGAGGAGGAAGTGGAGTTCAAAATGTCGACAGCTTTCAGAAGATTGGTGCAAATAAGTGAGGTTGGTTTTTTGGTGGAAGAGTCACGTCAGGAGCACATGCAGTTTCGAACTAAGCTCAATTTTGTCATAATTCTAAAGTTATAAGGAAACCAGTCATCATAAATATTCTATGAAGAACAGATCTTCTTCGATGACTACAGCTATTTGAGTATTAAATATATTATTTACGAAGTCAAAATCAAAATTGCTTTGAAGAAGAGCAAATCTCAATTCTATTAATCAAATTACTTCAAGAAAGCCTTACTACTGATTAAATTATTATTGAAGTATCATACATTACTTACCAAAAGATGCGTCTCCCCAGCCGACGACAGTCGCCGTAAGATTGACGTACACCTGCCCGTACGTGGACGGGGTTGGTAAACACACGGGACGGACCATGTCAGTGAAGCGAACCGGATAACTCAGCTGGATGAGGGCGATGTCGAAGTAATTCACCCTCGAGCGATATTGCTGGTGCACAATGATTCTCCTGATTTAGAGGAATGGAAGGGTTTTTTTTGGCTGCTGCTGTATAAGGTACCTTCCGTGCATCATATGCCTCTACTAATGCTAATGCTAAACTTCATTTTCCAATAAATGTGTCGAGGCTGTTCAAGATAACAACGCTGCGTAAAATCTCCAAGTTCATTTTCTGCCTACACCAAAGTCTGCAACAATTTAAACCAGTTAACAATCAATCCACATTAGATTTTGAATAGTCTGAGAGCATAAACCTTACCTCTAGTCCAAATGGTAGTCGAGCATTCCGATCTCTTGCAAATTGGTTACAGATTTTGGTCATTTCTACTGCCACCTCTATCGAAACTGAATGGTTCTATTGCAACCTCAGCTAAAGATAGAGCTGACCTATTAGCATGATACCTCTCTTCTAACTCGTGTATTAAGGATCTTGGTAAACCACCATCTATTATTCTCAGTACACTCCATTCAATTCCTCCTGTGATCTTCCGTCAAAAGGATGTCAGAAGAATTTTGAACAAATTTGATGCTAAAAAAGCGCAAAGGTCCTGATGGTATTTCTTCACTTGTTCTCTAAACCTATTCTTCAGAGCTTAGTCCTGTTTTGTGTCGCATTTTTATGCTTTCTCATTCTATCGTACCCTTCTCCAAACTTCATTCTGGCATATAATGCACTCGGAGTAGATACTCTATGGTCGGAGTAGAACCAAACACGTGCCCCCCAACCAGTGAACATCCTTTTACTGTCCAACTTCAACCTCACCGAACCAACTTTTCATCTTCCTCATTTATTCATTCAACTTCCGTTTTCCGGAAAAACCTGCTTCATACGTATTTCCTGAAAATTTAAATCTACAGAATTTGAAGTCTAACGTCAACAAGTATATTCTTTCATCTTCTCAACCTTAAAATTACGCACAGTACTGAGTACTACGGGTGTCTCATTTGGGGTTCTCATAAAAACATAATAATAATAAAAATATGCTCACCGTAATCTTTCTGTCTTGTTTCGTCTTTTTCGAGTTATTTCTCCACAATAACTCGAATGACAACCGAAAATTACTCAATACCCCATTTGACCTTTGTCCAGTGTCCGTTGATCGAACGTATCGGGAAAAGAAGACGCGAGAAGGGTGGGCGGGGGTCACAGTTTATCTGCTGAATGAAATCGTATAATGAGTGGTTCCATTAAAATTTGGAAATCGCTGCTTATCGCGGGGGAAGGGGGTGGACAAATTCTACGAAGCATTTCAGCCTAGGTATGTATAGATCTGCCCTGTCGCCGGAGTATCAGCAGGGTGCTAGGACGGAGATGGGGACATTGAGGAAAAATTTCACTTTCTCAGCATCGGGTCTTTCGTGAAAATTATTTTGCGTTGATCTGACATCTACTTCTGCAGACTGTGGATGCACCCGTGGGGTTGGCACGCGGTGTTTTAACCAATTCTAGCATTACAAACACTGAAAAAGCAGATGAAACTTCCTTCAAAGAGAAAAAACAAATTATAAACAGACAGTGTGGTTGACATGTGATTGCTGAAGAACGCAGTTGGTGTGAATATTTTCTCTCAGCGACATCTGTTGGGATAATGAATTTTAGTTAGAAGATATCACTCGAACCCGAGTGTTTTAAACCGTGAATTTGAAGGTTTTTCTATACCGGAATCTTCTTTTGAGAAATCCAAGTTGAAAATTTGTTCTGGAGTTTCACAGGTGTTATAAAAGATTTCCATTTAAACACTGTGTCATCTAAATACGATTCCTCACTCACCCAATCTAAAAATGGCATTCCGTGGAATTTTGGACTCAGTTCAGCAGAAGTCGTCCACATTGTTTGGGTTTCAATGTGCTATCCTCAGATGAGAAATGTCTTTTAACCCTCACAAATTTCAACCCAACGCTCGGATATTTTGTCTTCGACATTCTCCCTTTCATGAGAAAGGGAGAATATCGAGGACAAAATATCCGAGCGTTGGGCTGGAATAGCGTTGGTCAGGGTATGCACGAGAAAAAAACTAAGCACTTCTTTCCAAAATGATAATAATCTCTCTATGTACCATCATTGTCACAATTTTCTCTGGTATTTCAGTACTGGTAAAAGGCACTTCCCTTCTGAAAAGGATTGAATTGCGGTGAAGACTTCATTCAACTCCAGAAGATGGTGGCGAATAGTGAGCTCTATAAATTCCTTTAAATGGTTCAGTGTTCATCATTTAAGGACATCCTCTGTCGAAAGATGAACTATTAAATGAAAAATTTGCGTAAATTATAAGGTCGAGAGGAAATAACGTATGTGAATGCACACTACAATTCTCCATCCTTTATGGTATAGTATCTGATTAATCAACCAGGAAGAAATGAGAATGCTTGAGTGAGAGGACTTGACAAACTTGAGGAAGAAAACAAAATAATTTCTTAACAGGCACTCGCATTTCAGTAATGTCCAATGTTTCTTTCCAGAACAAACAAGATGAAGATCACGTGGCTACTTGTAGTGGCTTCAGCACTTGCGAATATTTGCGCTCCTGTTCCCTGTCCCCCACCAGGTAAGTCAAATGGGTTTTTGTCAATTAATGCGGAATTCATTTTGTTTTCTATAAATAACGTGAGCTTCTTATATCTACGCTGGTAAAGAAAATTCTGGCAGTCACAAAGAAAGCGGAAGTGAGCAGTTAGTTCTGTATACGATTATATTCGAGATGACTGAAGAAATGTTGGATTTAGAGATTAGTAGAGAATATTTGTTTGTTTTTTTATTCATTTGTTTAAGTATCTCGTAAATTTGGTTTCTGTAATTTTATAAACTTAAAGAAGTACTTGTTATCTGATTAAAAATTTAGTTGCTTTAAGTTCATTACGTGGATAAATGTAGTTATTTGTAAAGAGCCTAAGTCCAAGCGCTGTAACCATCGCTGGAAGGACAACAGCGTCCCCAGACGGTCGACGAAAAAATTAAAGCAGAGTAGAATTATTTTATGACATCTTCAATAACCTAACTTTGTCGAAATAGCACCTCGTTTCTTTCTTATATCGAAGGGTACGGTTTTAAGATTCAGAGTCGATAAAGATCAGTGCCAACCAGTGCTTCTTCCAGGATGACTCGAAAAGATTTCAAAGATGTCAGGGAAGGCAGTCATGTTTTAATGCTGCTAAATGTGCAAGGTCTTTCACTTGGGGAACAGCGACCCACAAATAAATTATACACTTGGTAAAGTTGAATTGAAAAGAGTGAAGGAAGAAAGGGATCTGAGAGTTATAATACGGGCAAATATGAAGTTTTCTGAGCAGTATAAACAGGCGACTAGGAAAGTCCATGGTGTTTTATCGATGATTTATCGAACGGTATCCTGTAGGGGCAGGGAGGTCATAATCCTAAGACCACATTGTGTTCAAGTATACTAGTGGCTATGCTTTTTACCTTGTGAGGATGCTATTTTCAGTGCTCCTGGATTTTACCTGGTTTTTGTGCTTCAGACCACCCCCCCTCTCTAGTTAAAATATGGCTCCCAGATACTAGAAGACTTGGTGAGTTCAGTGGTACTATTTTTGGTTCAGTCAGAGAGGGTACAATGCCCTGCTAACTCTTTTTAATTTTGGCCTTTGCTAGCGTTTCTTTTCAATACGATATAATGGAAAAATGGCCGACGCTTAACATTATGGACCTTCATTGACTGAATTAATTTCTTGCTGTGGCCTTTGACCTTCCCTTCTGGGGTGGTTAAGGTCTTAAACACTATTCTGGAACATTAGGGAGGCTGATAGTGGCTTGGGGTTTTAAAACATATTGTTTTTGTTACCAATAGCCAGCCTGAAAAGATTGAATTTTTCGTTTGGAATTTTCCAACAGAATATTAATATTAAAGTTGTTGTTTTGACCATGACAGCCATACTGTCTTCCCCAATGGTAAGTGTTAGCGCGATTTTTTGGAGGGAACATTCTAATTTGGGCACTACCATTTTGTTTTTAATGGCTGCCTACAATGGAGGCAGCCATTTTGATTAACGCTATACTAAGCCTATGGAGTCTGTATATGTGTGACAAAATATTGGTTACACAAAATCTAAATATTGCAGTGAACTATGGGAAAATTTTGTAACTCTATGGAAATATGCTATGTGTATCTGTAATCCAAAATATTGGTAACATTATGTGTGTGCATTGAATAGAACTCTATTCTATGTATATTTAACCCAAATTATTGGGTGACTTAAGCTTTGTATATATATCAAAGTATATGCTTTTATTCTGTTTTCTATAGAGATGAGTTAACCCTACTTTATTATGGACATAATAGCACTTTTGGGCTGAAAACTTTGGAGACTTATTTCTCAGCCTCTATGGACTCAATGTGTATGAAACTTGTTTCATATACATTATAGAACACCCCTCTTCTGGTTGTCTTGGACTAGAGCGTCATCTGGTGGCTGGTTTTAAAGATCGGCCATATCTTCGCGTGAACCAAAACTTTTGAACAGTGCGCGTACGTGTACCTGACAGTCCTATCTACCTTCACACCAAATATCGTCCTAATTGGACTATTATTTCCGGAGTTACAGCCTGTCAAAATTTTACCTACTTTTCATCCAGCAATTTTTGTCATTTTTTAGTGGAAAATTTAAACGCTCATAGTTTCCCTCCTAATTGTTGGATTTATTTCAAATTTGAAATATAGGTTAATCATTACTTGTTCTTTGATTCTACACTGCCACCTGGTGGTGAAATTTAAAACTTGTATATTTAATTGTTTATCAGTATTTATTTAGTTATAACTTATCAAATATGTCTGAAAGCGACAGTTTTGCTTCTTCAGGCTCTTCAAACCTCATAAGTTCTGAGGTTTCTTGCCAACTGAAGGTTCCAGTTGACAAATCACTTAATACAGTTGTAGAAATGACTGATGTAGCCACTGTGATTGCAAGAGATCTTTCCCCCACAGAGGGTACAATTAACCTTACTGAAATCATAAGCAAAAATGGTAATCGTAATATTCCAACTAATCAAAACCTTTCTGAAACCTTAAAAAATTTAAGAATTAAGTTCTTTCACGTCTTTAAAGCAGATAATGCTGGGAATGTAGTCACAATCCCAATGATTACATTCCCAGCATTATCTGCTTTATGTGTATATGCTTTATATGCGTTGCTCTGGTCTCAATCAGGATATTACCCCTTATCTAAATTTCTTAGAGATGGTTTTACTTACTCTATCTGATAAACATATCATTATAATGGCTGATGCGAATGCTTCTTCTCCCCTTTGGAATAGTCCTAACTCAGACTCCAAAGGGGAACTCTTGGAGGAATTAATTCTGACTCAGAACCTTGTTGTGCACAATTCTCCAGGGCATGCTCCTTCTTTCTCCTCTTCTATGGGAGAATCATATATTGATGTTACACTTTCTAGTTCGTGTCTTATCAGATCCATTACTAATTGGGCATTACACCCCTCTTGGTCTACAAGTGATCACTCGGTTATCACTTTTGAATTTAAACCTACTTCTTCTTCTCTTGTCAGACCCTCCTCTGACTTTCCAAGGTTTCTGACCAAGTTTGCTTATTGGACTAATTTTGATAACCTTGTCAAGGACTCCTCAGATGAATATATTAATTCAACTTCCTCCTTGACTACCAATCAATTTGTTGAAGATTTTATGACCATACTTCTACACGTTTGTAACTGCACATTGCGCAGGAAACAAAGGACTGCTAAACATGTTCCCTGGTGGACAAATGAACTTACGACTCTTAAAAATTCTATCAAATCTGCCAGAAAAGAATTAAAACACGCAAGGCGTACGGGCAGACCCCAGGCTGAAATTGGTAGGCTACTAGAAATATATAGAGTAAATCGAAAAAGATACTTTAATCAAATTTACAAAGAGAAACACTTGGCTTGGGGCAAACTGGTTGAAAGTTCACTTTCATCTGATCCTTGGAGTATTGTATATAGACTTGTTTTTGAGCAAGTCCATCCAGGTGAAATTTTTTCATCAATAATTGACTATATTAGAAATGAATCTGTTTCTTGGACTCAATCCATCAATATGATTCTTGATGAAATTATAAAGCAGGATATCTCCGTTCCTGAAAGTACGGAGTTTCACCAACGTAACAACCGAGGATCGAGCCCACCTCGGGTAAAATTAAAAATAAATTGAAAAATAAATTGTGAAAAATACTTTGAACAGCTAAGATTATGAGGCGTCACTGTATTGTGCCTCTCAATTAAGCAAAGCAGAGAAATCCGCCATTCAATGAATGGCGGATTTCTCTGCTTTGCTGGATCGAAATTATTTAAAAATACTAAATCCGTGAACAGTCAATTTCGAGTCAGTTATTAATCCACGTATTCTACTTTTAAAAATAAGTTTTACAAGCTCGAGATGAAGGCACACTCGTCCGTATGGTTCTTCCACCATCAAAAGGTCTATCCGAGCAATTATTTGTAGGACAATTCGATATGAATTTGATCAGCACAAACACCCCATAATAAGGAGTTTGTGCAAAAGTATGAGGTTAGGAATAACTTCATAGTAACCCCATAATCATATGTGTTCTCCACCAATCTCTTACTTAAAATTAGACACCATCCTTTCAAGGATGGCCTGTTCCAATATTCCAATAATTAAATTTTAATTTCGTTTTTCCATCTCAGTTCCTTTTTACAGGCAAAGTCATAATCCGTGTTGACCAGTTTGTTTTTTCTTGAGACTTTTGAGTAGTTATTATTTCAGCTGGGTTGGTTACCAGCCATAAAATTAGACACAATCCTCTTAAAACAGTAATTCTATCAAATTACCTAACCATAGGGGTTCCCTCCAACCGTCCCCATGCTCCTCCAGCTGCCGACAGCTTCCAACTTCCGGATAATCCTCTTAGAACAGCCGTTTACTTCTATCAAGTTCCCTAACCATGAGGCCGTTTACTTCTATAAAGTTCCCTAACTTTATTGGCCCCATGTCCCTCCATCTGAGCACTGCTTCAAAATGAGGAGCAGTCCCCTTCGGAGAAACCAATTGCTTCTATCAAGATCCCTAACCGATAAGACTTGCCCGCCTCCTACCCCATACTCCTCCAGCTGCAGACCGCTTCAAAATTAGAAACGATCTTCTTTGGACAGCCGTACACTTCTATCAAGTTCCCTAACCACTGGGCCGTTTACTTCTATCAAGTTCCGTAACCACGGGGCCGTTTACTTCTCTCAAGTTCCGTAACCACTGGGCCGTTTACTTCTATCAAGTTCCTTAACCACGGGGCCGTTTACTTCTATCAAGTTCCTTAACCACGGGGCCGTTTACTTCTATCAAGTTCCTTAACCACGGGGCCGTTTACTTCTATCAAGTTCCTTAACCACGGGGCCGTTTACTTCTATCAAGTTTCTTAACCACGGGGCCGTTTACTTCTATCAAGTTTCTTAACCACGGGGCCGTTTACTTCTATCAAGTTCCTTAACCACGGGGCCGTTTACTTCTATCAAGTTCCTTCTCCACGGGACCGTTTACTTATATCAAGTTTCTTAACCACGGGGCCGTTTACTTCTATCAAGTTCCGTAACCACTGGGCCGTTTACTTCTATCAAGTTCCGTAACCACGGGGACGTTTACTTCTATCAAGTTCCTTAACCACGGGGCCGTTTACTTCTATCAAGTTCCTTAACCACGGGGCCGTTTACTTCTATCAAGTTCCTTATCCACGGGACCGTTTACTTCTATCAAGTTTCTTAACCACGGGGCCGTTTACTTCTATCAAGTTCCGTAACCACTGGGCCGTTTACTTCTATCAAGTTCCGTAACCACTGGGCCGTTTACTTCTATCAAGTTCCTTAACCACGGGGCCGTTTACTTCTATCAAGTTCCGTAACCACTGGGCTGTTTACTTCTATCAAGTTCCGTAACCACGGGGCCGTTTACTTCTATCAAGTTCCTTAACCACGGGGCCGTTTACTTCTATCAAGTTTCTTAACCACGGGGCCGTTTACTTCTATCAAGTTCCTTAACCACGGGGCCGTTTACTTCTATCAAGTTCCTTAACCACGGGGCCGTTTACTTCTATCAAGTTCCTTAACCACGGGGCCGTTTACTTCTATCAAGTTCCTTAACCACGGGGCCGTTTACTTTTATCAAGTTTCTTAACCACGGGGCCGTTTACTTCTATCAAGTTCCTTAACCACGGGGCCGTTTACTTCTATCAAGTTTCTTAACCACGGGGCCGTTTACTTCTATCAAGTTCCTTAACCACGGGACCGTTTACTTCTATCAAGTTTCTTAACCACGGGGCCGTTTACTTCTATCAAGTTCCTTAACCACGGGGCCGTTTACTTCTATCAAGTTCCTTAATCACGGGGCCGTTTACTTCTATCAAGTTCCTTAACCACGGGGCCGTTTACTTCTATCAAGTTTCTTAACCACGGGGCCGTTTACTTCTATCAAGTTCCGTAACCACTGGGCCGTTTACTTCTATCAAGTTCCTTAACCACGGGGCCGTTTACTTCTATCAAGTTCCTTAACCACGGGGCCGTTTACTTCTATCAAGTTCCTTAACCACGGGGCCGTTTACTTCTATCAAGTTCCTTAACCACGGGGCCGTTTACTTTTATCAAGTTTCTTAACCACGGGGCCGTTTACTTCTATCAAGTTCCTTAACCACGGGGCCATTTACTTCTATCAAGTTCCTTAATCACGGGGCCGTTTACTTCTATCAAGTTCCTTAACCACGGGGCCGTTTACTTCTATCAAGTTCCTTAACCACGGGACCGTTTACTTCTATCAAGTTTCTTAACCACGGGGCCGTTTACTTCTATCAAGTTCCTTAACCACGGGGCCGTTTACTTCTATCAAGTTCCTTAACCACGGGGCCGTTTACTTCTATCAAGTTCCTTAACCACGGGGCCGTTTACTTCTATCAAGTTCCTTAACCACGGGGCCGTTTACTTCTATCAAGTTCCTTAACCTTATTGGCCCCCATGTCCCTCCAGCTGAGCACTGCTTCAAAATGAGGAGCAGTCCACTTCGGAGACCAATTGCTTCTATCAAGATCCCTAACCGATAAGCCTTGCCCGCCTCCTACCCCATGCTCCTCCAGCTGCGGACTATTTAAGAAGTTGCAAACAGTCGTTGGCCACTTCTGTCAAGTTTTCTAAACTCGGCCATTGAAAAGGATTTCGACTCAGCTGAGTTCTGGTTGAAAAAAAAAAAAAAAAAAGGACAGTGGACTACCTCTTTCCAGATCAACCATCCGCTCAGCCAGGCTTTCTTCCATTCGAATGCTCCTTGAAGCTAGAATACTTCACAGCTGGTACCAAACTGGAACAAGTCGTTTCAATTTGGAACAAGCTGTTTAGTTCGTTAGACCTTTATATAGCAGTTCAACAATCCAAATTGTTTAATTCTTAATATTAGGTTACCGGAAATAAGTTTGCAACAGTTAAGCATTATTGCGTTTATTGTGAATCTGTTGCGATGCCCAGTTCATTATTGGTTCATTAGATCTGACTCCTCTTCATGCTGAGACCTGCAGTTCAAAGAAAGTAATTGTTTTTTTTTAATTAGAGAAAAGATTCCTCGTTCCTGTTAATTACTAGCTAATAATTATTATTACTAACATACTAACATTAAAATTACTAACATTAAAAGGATATCTCTTCGCCATTTGGTACAGTCCCTCCTTTCAAAAACTAAAGCGTTATTCTGCAAATGGGACACACGGTACAAACTTCCAACCACATCCGTGTGATAGAGGATATAGTTACTCTGCAAAGATCCCACCTGTAATCCAATCCTCCCATATTCAGCAAAACATATCCCTGTCAACGAGTCTAAATGCCTCACAAATCCCAGTTTCACGAATCATCAGATAGTAAAATCTAAAAGAGCCATATCAGTGGGTCCTGTTGATCGCACAGTTGGTCCTGCACTTCTAGTAATATCTTCGCTGTAGTAAGATGGTGGAGCTCAGTCTTTTTGGTAAATGAATTGCCATCATCAACTCCCCTGCAATTAGGACATTAAAAAATTCAGTATCATGTCCAGAAAAGATACACGATGTCTGTGACGGTAGTCTCAAAAGCAGAAAGATACGCACACTTAGAGAAAACTCACTGCGCAAAGGCAATTATCTCCTTGGGACTGTTAAATTCCAATAATTACAATTTTGCGATTATACTGCCATCTAGTGCACCGCGGACATTTCCCTGATTGCTGAATAAACTTGATGATACCCTCTATCACCTGGAAGTGTGTTAAGATTCATATCGTGTATCTTATTCGCGGAATAACGGTTTAGTTTTGTAAAGGAGTTTGTCTTTTTTAAACTGAAACATATTTATATTTTCGTCGTATGAAAGATTATTTAAATGATATGCATGCGCGAATCAAGAAGGAAAAGCATCTTTAGCATTGTCACATGCTCCTTGAAAGGGCTGCCATTAGTTTATACAACATGCAGGTATTTTGAAGTAAGACAAACACGAAAATTTCATTTAACACTTTTATTTTAAAAAAGTAACACTTTTGTTTAAGAATATTCTTTAACAAAACTTCTGTACAGTAGTTTGGAAAGACTCGTAAATATACATGAAGACGAGCAAAGTAAATGGAAAACATTTACATAAACTTAAAAATCACGTTCATAAAAACAGTAAAAACGTAACATTCTTCATAAACAGAACACATAAACATGAAATTAGTGTGATAATCTCAAAATAAAATTAAACGTACATATATAAGGTAAGATGGTGTAAAACTGCATCCGACAAAACCATATGTTCTTGCACAATTAGATGAAATACCGTATTTTTCCGATTATAGGCACACTTTTATAAAAACTTTATCTCTAATATCATTCTGTTTCGCAATTCAAAGCCAATCTTGTGATAGTAAGGAACTTGAGCACATTTAAAAATCTTGTGGCAACAAGATAATAAATAAAATCTCTCGTATCCGTGAAAGATCAAATTTATTAAAACAGCAAGACGTCCATCCTTATTTTATAATATTATTGAAACAAGGATGGAGTCGATATCTTTTTAAGAGAAAAAAATTTAAGGAAAAACATTTGATATTTCTTAAGAAAAAGATTACAGAAATCCTGATATTTTATTTCTACCAGGAAATAAAATACGGCGTTAAACTCTGCTGGCACAAGGACAGACAGCACCATTACAATTACAGACAACACGTTTAAAAAGTATCTGAACATACAAACAGAACAATAAATGAATGATATGCTGGCACAGGAGTATCACAGAAATTTAGGAGTTCCTTGAGCTTGGAGGTTCACACGAAATGCGTGAGGTAAGAACACAGAACGTGTGAATCCTTTATCCTCCGCTGTCCATATCTGGAAATTCATCAAGGCTGGAGGACTGGTATCAGCGATGAACTAGAAAGGTATCGGATAAGAGGCGCACTGGATTCAGGGTCTTCTTTCTTTCCCTCTTCTACTTCGAGCTGCCTTAATTGGCACGGACATTGGAGACTTGGTTGAGCAACCAGCAACTCATTCATAGTGCAGCAGGGTCCAAAAGAAGGATCTTCGCTTACCATCGCCTATTTACAGCGCATTTTCCATGCCGGTGTCATCGCTTACCCACTTCAGGTAGCAGGTGACTCTAGTATACACTCCGGGAAACGTGGGCCCTCCACATCTGTAACCAAAGGGCACGATTCCGACCAAAGTCCAGCCAGAGCCACGGCGATTAATGAACAGCGGTCCACCGGAATCTCCCTGTGAACAGAAATATGTAAACATTTTTATTTATTATAATTAAAAAGTAATTTTAATTAAATTAATTATTTTTAATTATAATTAAAATAAATTTCAATACGAAACAACTTTTAAATATTAAAATACTTTTTAAATATTTTACTAATTATCAAATGCAATTTTAATTAAATTATTTTTAATAATTTAAAAGTTAGTTAAAATAAAATTAGTTTAGAATACAATTTACGAAAAAAAAAATCTTTTTACTGAATCGGGGGCTCTCAACAGCCCTCGAAGTGTGTCAACTCCAAGGGAACTTCCTTCCATCAACTCCCAATTTTTATGCTTCACTGAAAATCTACTTTTATCATTCTTAGTTAGTTTTCTTACCTGACAAGCGTCTCTATCTCCCTCCTTCAGCCCCGCACATAAAAAGTCCTCTATCAGTCCACATGCCACAGTGTATTGATGTGGGACTTACTTAAAGATGTAACTACCATCAATTGTAAAAGGAATGGTGTTTGTTTTCGAAAGGTGACTACAGTGGTCTCAGACCGTTTTTAAATTCTATACAGTGGGATCAACTAATGATGTTAAAAATTAGAGAATTCTAAATGGGAAGCCTTCAAGGAATTAATCTTGGAAAATACTAAGCTTTTCATACCAACTAAGAAATACTGTTCAAGATTTAGACCTAAATGAATGTCAGATAAACTAATAAGGCTCGTGGCATAGAAGAAAAATGCAAGGGATGCATATAAATTATCAAGTGACACAGAAGCCTATTGTAGATTTAAGCGAGTCTGTAAGTCACAAAGGAGATTGGGCACGCGAAATCTGACTACAAGAAATCCTTGGCAAAGGATGCAAAGAAAAACAACAAAGACTTCTTTACTTATGTAATCTCTAGAAGGAAGGGAATGAATCAGAGTGGTCCACTTGATGTTGGTGGTTCGACTGTTGATGATCATGCTCAGATAGGTGATAAACTGAATGAGTATTTTGCATCTACATTCACATATGAGGAATTCTGTAAGATAGGGGAGGACAGAAGTTTACTAAACACTAATAGGGAGCTAAATGATTTTGCAATAACGGAGAGCAAAGTGTAGGGGAAATTGATTGTTGAAGTTAAACATAAAAAAGGCACCTAAAACAGGCGGAATCTATCCAGTTATATTGAATGAGGTAGATAGGGAGGTAAGCAAACCCTTAGCCATAATTATGAGTGCATCCTTAGATTCAGGGAAGGTCCCCATGGACTGGAGAAATGCAAATGTATCCCCAATTCACAAAGGGGATTCAAAGGGGGGACACAAATAATTATAGACCTGTTAGTTTAACTTCTGTTTGGGAAAATAATAGAGTCACTGGTTAAAGAAGTGATGCAGGATCATCTAGACAAGACTGCAGTAATAGATCAGACATAGCATGGGTTTGTTCAGGAAAAGTCTTGTCTGAAAAATTATTTGAATGGACTCTACGATATGGTTACAAAGGATGCAAAAAATAATTTTGATATCATATACTTGGATTCAGGAAAGGTTTTGATACTCTACAGCCAGAGCCGTATCGAGCGTGAGGCGAACGAGGCTCTTGCCTCAGATTAAAAGGTGAAAGGGGTGCCAAAAGAAAGATTAAATAATTGACAACCTTACCATGATTAACAGTAGTCTTCCATGTTGACATATGGAAGACTGCTGTACAAATTGGAGCGGTAAGGTATAAAGGGCAAGTTGCTGCAATGGATAAAGGGATGATTAAGTGGGAGACGGCAGAGAGTGGTAATAAATGAACACTGCTCTACATGGACTAATGTTATTAGTGAAGTCTCCCAGGGTTCGGTGCTGGGCCCATTGTTTTTTTGTGTATTTATCAATGATATCAATGAAGGTATATCAGGCTTAATGTCCAAGTTTGCAGATGATACAAAGGTTGGTAGGGCTGTTAATGACAGTAAAGACAGTATGCTACAGAAACAGGATCTAGAAAGGTTGAGCAGATGAGTTGAGAAGTGGCAATTGAAGTTTAACAATGAAAAATTGAAGTGAAAAATGCAAAGTAATGCATATATCCACTGAGTGACCACTGAATTAAGACCACCCTTATGAAAAGTTAATGCGACCCGTTCACCACGGAGGAAAGAGAGTGTGCAGTTAGTCGACCTACGTAGCATAGATAAGGTGTCACTGGTTCAGTCGGTAGTAAAATTCCGAGCATGATGGGTAAAAGGAAGGATTTATCGGACTTTGATAAAGGACAGATTGTGGGAGCTCGACGAGCTGGTGCCTCGATTTCCCAGACGGCTGAACTGGTAGGGTGTTCGAGAGCCGCCGTAGTTAAAGTGTCAAAATGACAACGAACCGACGGCAAAACTGAAAAGGTCAGCGAAAGGTTGAATTTATCAATTTTTGATCCGACTGGTACAGGCGAACAGGTGCAGCAATGTTGAAGAGTTGACTACTCAATACAACATGGGATAACCTGGAACAGTATGTGGCAATACCATGCGTCGCACGTTTGGGATGTACCAGCAGACGACCCCTATGTTATCCTCTCTTAACCAAGGTTCATCGGCATAAAAGACTCGCCTGGTGCAATGAGCATGCAAGTTGGACGTCATAAGACTGGAAGAAGGTATGCTGGCCGGATGAGTCACGTTATTTACCCCCACACCGTGGATGGTCGAGTATGGATGTGGCGTCAACAACATGAGGCTCTTCATCTAATATGCAAGGTATCAAAAGTGCAGACCAGTGGAGGTGGTTGTATGGTGTGGGGCATGTTTCACTGGCAGGAACTTGGACCTCTGTTGTATGTGGAACAACGTATAACTTGTCTCCGCTATCGTCAACTGCTTGCTGACTGTGTTACACTTTTCCCGAATTGCGATGGTGTCTTCCAAGATGACAATGCGCCGAGCCTTTGGGCATCTGTTGTGCAGGAATGGTTTGAGGAACACAGTTCTGAGTTCCAGCATATCGATTGGCCTCTGAACTCTCCCGATATCAATCCTATAGATCACTTGTGGGACACTATGGAAAGGCATATCAGGCGTCTGGATTCACCAATCACCTCCATACATGCATTGCTGACTGCGTTACACACAGCTTGGTTGGCCATACCTCCCGAATGCTTCCGAAATCTGGTCGAATCAATGCAACGATCACTCAGTTTATATGGGTATGCATTACTATGGTTAACCAGTAACCCAAGAGAAACTTACTGTGTGGTACTACACTCAGGGAGTTGGAGAACAGTGGCAGCTTGTGACTCTGATGTATAATAAGCTAGTTAAAAATACTACAAAAGATTAATTGGACACTTACCATTAACAGAGACACCACCACCTATGCCTCGACCGTGCGGTCACGTTTCTATGTGCTCTGATTAAAAGTGATTATAGTACCGATTAATCATGGATTTACCGTTCGCCAAAGATTTGAACCTGAAGAACTAAAGATACTGGATCACCTGGTGACTTTATGTAAAATTCTGTGTGGATTTAATGAATTCATATATATGATAGCGTTGTGCTTGTATGTAGCGCAGGCTAACGCCAATATGGCCGCATTCACTATCGCCAATATGGCTGCCAACCTCGTCGGACACGTTGTTCAACGCTCCGTCATTTCAGTTAATAACGTGTGGATTAAGTGTGTTTCCTTTCAGGAAAAGTACATCAATTAAATTTTAAACTCCAGTGGATTCTCCAGGTGAGAAACTTTTCTGTTTGTCTGGGCTTATTAGTTGAATACAAGCGTTTTTATCTGTTTCCTTTGTTTGCCAGACGGTACTGGTCACCATGCCGCTGACAACAGGGAAATAGAGAGTGCATCCAATTATTCTTGGCGGCCGCACTGGATCCAGCTCTTGACTGGGGAGGTGATCCATAACAGTGTAATTTTGGGCAAAGACTGCTCCAACAATTCCCAAAGATTTCCGTGTGGATACAACGAAGGGAACATTAGCATTAGCATTAGCATTAGCATTAGTAGAGGCATTTGATGCAAGAAAGCAAGCTTATGCAGCATCAGCCAAAAAAAAAAAAAAAAAGTAACATAAATAAATAAAAATAACCACTTCCACTTCACCCCTCTGTTCGTTCGAAATACCTGTCCAGCTGAGCCTTAAACTTATTTAGGCTATCAACTTCCACGACAAGGGATGGAAGTCTGTTCCACCCACCAACCACCCGCTGGCTAAAGGCAAATTTCCGCACATCTATCCTACATCTGTCTTTCCTCAATTTGAATTTATGCCCTCTCAGGTAATTTTTCTGAGCTAGAGGAAGAATCCCATCAGCATTGAGCATGCTCAAACCATTCAAGGCTTTGTACACCTCTATCAGATCACCCCGCTGGTGCCTAGTTTCCAGACACTGTAATTTGCAAAACTTAAGCCTTTCTTCGTAAGAGAACCCCTTTGTCCCATTCACCAATCTAGTTGCCCTTCTCTGTACTCGTTCCAGCAGCTCTACATCCTTCCTGAAATGAGGCCTCCAGGCCTGTATACAGTACTCTAGGTGTGGCCTGACCATTGCCTTATACAAGGGAATAATCACCTCCTTATCCCTGCTAGAAAAATTCCTATATATCATTGACAATACACCATGAGCTACTCTTGCAGCTCGTCTGCACTGCTCAGAGAACTTCATATCTGCCTGCACCACCACCCCCAGGTCCCTTTCATTCTCTACCACTGTCAGTGTAGTACCACAGAGTTGATACGTTGCTCTGGGGTTGCTGTTTCCCATATGTAGTACTTTACATTTGTCAATGTTAAACTTCATTTGCCACCTCGAAGCCCATCTGCTCAACCTTTCCAAATCCTGTTGCAGCAGCATAGTGTCAGTAGTGTCCTTGACAACCCTGCCAACCTTCGTATCGTCTGCAAACTTGGACATTAAGCCTGATATACCATCATCAATATCATTTATAAATACAGAAAACAATAAAGGCCCCAATACTGAACCCTGAGGGACTCCACTAATAACATTAGTCCACGATGAGCAGTGTCCATTGATTACCACTCTCTGTCTTCTCCCCCTCAACCACCCCTTTATCCATAGCAGCAACTTGCCTCCAATGCCACACTGCTCCAATTTGTGCAGCAGTCTTCCATGTGCAACAGTATCAAAAGCCTTTCTAAGATCCAAGTATATAATATCAAAGTTATTCCCTGCATCCAGTTCTTTTGTGACTGCATCATAGTATCCAATCAAATTGGTCAGGCAAGACCTGCCCTTAACAAAACCATGCTGTGTCCTAGCTATAACTGAAGTCTTGTCTAGATGATCCTGCAGTGCTTCTTTCACCAGTGCCTCCATTAATTTTCCGGGAACAGAAGTTAAACTCACAGGTCTATAATTACTTGTGTCAGCCTTTGATCCCCCTTTGTGAATTGGGGTCACATTTGCACATCTCCAGTCAATGGGTACCTCCCCTGAGTCCAAGGAAGCTCTCATAATTATGGCTAAGGGTTTGCTTACCTCCTTTGCTGCCTCCTTTAATATAACTGGATAGATCCCATCCACCCCAGGTGCCTTTCTTGTGTTTATCTTCAACAATTTCTCCTCCACTTTGCTCTCAGTTATTACAAGATTCTCTAGCTTACTGCTAGAGTTGAATACACCTCTGGCATTCCCCTCGCTGAATAACTCCTCATGTGTGAATGTCGATGCAAAATATTCATTTAGTTTGTTAGCTACCCGAGCAGGGTCATCAACAGTTGACCCATCGATCTCAAGTGGACCAATCTGATTCATCCCCTTCCTTCTAGAGTTTACATAAGTAAAGAACTCTTTGCTGTTTTTCTTCGCATCCCTTGCCAAGGATCTCTCGTAATCTGCCTTCGCCTGCCTAACCTCCTTTGTAACTTGGTTACAGATCAACTTGTATCTATCATAGGCGTCCGTGTCACGTGTTAATTTGTATGTATCCCATGCATTTTTCTTCTCTGCCATATGCCTCATTAGTTCATCTGACAACCATTTAGGCCTAAACCTTGAACAATATTTCTTAGTTGGTATGTAAAGCCTAGTAGCTTCCACGATAAGTTCTTTGAATGCTTCCCATTTTGAATTTGCTGTTGGCAATATCATCAGTTGATCCCACTGTATAGAATTTAAATACTGTCTCAGTCCATTGTAGTCGCCTTTACGAAAGCAATACCCCTTCCCTTTACCCCTAATGGTAGTTACCTCTTTGAGTAACTCCCACTTCAGCACACTGTGATCACTGCCACCAAGTGGTTCATTTATCTGCAGATTCTTAATGCATGAAGAATCACTACTGATAATCAAATCAAGAGTATTACTCCCTCTAGTTGCCTCCCGAACATGCTGATGTAGAAAACAATCATCCAATAAATCCACAAAAGCCTTGCTACTGTGTGAGTGACCAGCCCCCAAATTCCAGTCAATATCTGGGAAATTAAAATCCCCCATTATAAGACTCTCTGATTTACTGGCCCACTCTATTTCTCCGAACAGTTTCTTATTATACTCATCAGAGTCATTAGGCCTATAGCACACTCCTACTCTCAATTTTGATCTCCCAATGCTTATGTCACACCAAATTGACTCGACACTGCACTGTCCAGCGATGTCGACTGGCTTCACTTCCTTGGATTTTATGTGTTTTTTAACTAATAGCATAACCCCTCCTCCCTTCCTATCCTGTCTATCCTTTCTGTAGACATTGTACTCCCCAAATTCCAGTTCTGCATTTCTTATATCTGTGTGACACCACGTCTCTGAAATCCCCACAATATCTGCCTTTGATGTTTTGAGCAATACCTCAAATTCATCAAATTTATTTACTAAACTCCTAGCATTGGTGTACACACAAGTATACATGCACCTGTTCTTTTTCTTAGCTACCCTAACACAACCCATGTGTTTACTTGTACCCCAATGATTCCCAGCAGTCTCTGAAATATCCTGCATCTTATTTTCCAGGCTGCGGCTCATTCCAATAGAAGCAGTGCAAGAATCACTTTCACCTCTGCCAGTGGCTACTGTTAATCTATTAGTCCTTGTATCCCCCCAATCTAGCAGTTTTCCGACCCACCTAACATTGCCTCGATAGCATCAGCAAACATTCTTGCACCCTTTCTATTTAAGTGTATCCCATCCCTGTAGAAGCAGTCTCTCCTGTTACCAAGTACAGACCAGGCTGAAAAAAATTCTACCCCTTGAGCCCTGCACAATCTTTCCAGTGCCGAATTGATTGACAGGGCTCTCATCATATACTCCCTCCTATCGTGTCTGGGCAGAATTGCAGACACTTTCAATGTCAACCCTAATTCACGGCGGAAATCCCAAAGATTTCCGTGTGGATACAACGAAGGGAACATTAGCATTAGCATTAGCATTAGCATTAGTAGAGGCATTTGTAGAGCCGCATTCACTATCGCCAATATGGCTGCCAACCTCGTCGGACACGTTGTTCAACGCTCCGTCATTTCAGTTAATAACGTGTGGATTAAGTGTGTTTCCTTTCAGGAAAAGTACATCAATTAAATTTTAAACTCCAGTGGATTCTCCAGGTGAGAAACTTTTCTGTTTGTCTGGGCTTATTAGTTGAATACAAGCGTTTTTATCTGTTTCCTTTGTTTGCCAGACGGTACTGGTCACCATGCCGCTGACAACAGGGAAATAGAGAGTGCATGCAATTATTCTTGGCGGCCGCACTGGATCCAGCTCTTGACTGGGGAGGTGATCCATAACAGTGTAATTTTGGGCAAAGACTGCTCCAACAATTCCCAAAGATTTCCGTGTGGATACAACGAAGGGAACATGACTTGGTTTCCCCATCTCTTCCATAAACATTCTATGATGGAAGGCGATCTCCACAATTACTGCTCCTACGGAAAAACAAATCTCACCTTTGTGCTCACTGCCCCTGAAAACCCGCAGGAGAAAGTTGCTCCGGTCCTCTAGTGGTATTTTCGTGAATAGCTGTTCCCCCCCCCACGTGACTGTGGGGAACAGCCTAAATCTTCTTTAGTGCACAGAAATTCGCCAAATTGAACTACGAACTTGTAGCGGGTGTTTTTCAACACCAATAACAAAGCCCTATCGTACCAACATCCCACAGTCTCGGAAATCCGAACTTACCTGGATTATCTGAAATTATCCCAACATGCAGGGAAAAACTGACAAAGCTCAAACCACGACGCAGGAAACCAGCAAGGATGACATTACAGTCATAGAGCATCACGAAGGGTCGGCGGACCGTCGCGTGGGAACTTCCACTGCAATAGGAAAAAATTATAAATCCACTATTCTCATGTTGGAGCGGGATACCCGCTTACAAACCGACATGAGAGAATTACAAGAGACCCATGCATCGCAACGGGATTCCACCGAGGAGAAACAAGAAGATACACCATGAGACCCAACTCTGCCTGAGGGCACTGTCCTTCAACAAAAATTGATCTTGCGAACCGCCCTTGAAAACCTATTCAAGAAGCAGAGTTACCACAGGATTAAGAGCCGAAATAGTTTCCCTGTGGACTAAACTGGAAACAATTTTGGACCAAACCCGCCTGGAAAATGAAAAAATAACGGCCAGACTCGATGCCTATCTGGAATGTGGGGTAAACAAATTGCCACAGCGCACTCCCACTTTTGCTGAAGTGCTGAGGACAAACACTGCCAAACCAACAAACAATACAAATACAAAGCCAGAGGCAAGAAAGACACTACTCCCCAAACCTCACCTAGTGGTTCTTAAACCCACTACTCCGGACGGACACTAAACCAGCGAGGAAGTAAAAAAGAGAGTGATGGACTCCCTGACCGAGGACTTTAGGACAGCCAAAATAAAATCGATACGGAAAACTCGCACCACTGGGGTGATTATTGAAACTGAATCCAGCCATGATGCCAACGTTATCCTCAGTAATACTAAGATTCCAACACTTGGCCTCACGGCAGAACCACCCAGGAAGAAAGGACCCTCCATAGCCATCTATTAACCCCCGGGGCTCACATCTGGTGAGTATGGGCTTGGCACACCCAGGGTACTGAGCTGGATATCATCATTCTTCTCTTTCTTGGTGATTCCCTTCTACTTTTGACTCTCTTTCTCTCAGTAACTTGGGAATTTTTTTTTTCCTGGTGCAGAATAAGCCTCGGGCTTCCTTGCACCATATGGCTATTAATAATAATAATAATAATAATAATGACGTAGATAAAGTCCTTAGTCCAGCCACAATCCGTGATGAAATATACAGACGCAACCTACAACAGGACCTACCTAACCAAGACCCGGCGAGTGTTATTATCCCTAAATATCAGACAAGAAGCAGGTATGGCAACTCCATAAACTGGGTTGTAGAGCTTACTCCAGACGCATGGAAGATTCTCACACGGCAGACAAGAATATTCATAAACTGCGGATCGCACCGGTACAGAGAGCATGTACCCAAGTGCTTCCGTTGCTGTCGCTTCGGACACAAAACCCACATGTGTGCCCAAATCTTGACCTGCGGCCATTGTGCAGAGAAGGGGCACAACTTTGCAAACTGCCCCAACAAAGAACAAGAACCAACGTGCGTAAACTGCAAAAGCCTGAAACTCTCATACATCCATTCCATTCGTGACAGTAAATGCCCAGTATACCTTAAAGCCAAGAGTACCCACCAGCAGAGAATTGATTATGGGGACTCTGCCTAAAAAATATAACCACAAGTGCATCAGTTTCATGCAGATCAATGCGCAGCAGGCCAAAGCTGTGGCAGGCCAGATATGAAAAAAGGCAGATGAAGAAAATTGCGATATCATAGTCGTAGTTCTTGTTCAAGAACCCTATGCAGTAGCTAACGAAGTGTGGGGATACCCGATATCCTATAAAACCGTCCAGGTGGATGGTGAAACACCTTGAACAACCATTCTGGTTAGGAACCCAAACCTAACGGTCACAAAATCTCAGAGTTATGCTTGGCGTGGGCCTCCTGCATGCACATCATCTCTACCCGTGGAGATTTCTATGTCATATCTCTCTACTGTCGACCAGGCGAGGACATTCTCCCAGCAACACACTACCTGAATCAAGTTCTGGCAGAGCTTCCATGCTCCAGAATTCTAATCTCCACTGATGTAAACTGTCGCTCCCCCCTCTGGCACAGTGCCACCCCAGAGCACAGAGGATCCAGGAACAGACAAAAAATGGTGAAATTCTTGGCAAACAGTGGCATTGTCATACTAAACTGTCCAAATAACCTTCCAAATTTTGCCTCTACACTTTGGGAGGCAACTCTGGATGTTACCCTGTCAACAAGATCTCTCGCCTGCTATATAGCGGACTGGAAGGTCCAGGAGGGTTGGACCACATCCAACCACTGCCATCACTTTCCACATGCACAGAACAATACATCAAGAGCCCATTACCAGCTATAAGCTTCAGAGATATGCTGTGGAAAAGGCAGAGTGGAATGTGTTTGAGAAAGCGATCATTACAAATGCACAGAGACTGTTGACTGAGCACTACCAGACCCAAACCCCTGACCTCTACCAGTGTGCAGTCACCAACACAATTGTTGACGCAGGCCATCAAGAGAAAATCCCTGCGACCAGGGGCCATTCCCTGGTGGTCTAGGGAACTCAACCAAAAGAGACAAGCATTCCAAAGGGCCAGGAGTTCCAGCCCCCCAGAGGTGGAGGCCCTCAGGCAACAATACCAGGAAATCAGAAATGCCTACACTGCAATGATCAGACAGCGAAAAAAGCTGTCCTGGGAGCACCTGGTCTCCACGGTGGGAAAACTCAGACCCATGGGGAACAGTCTATAAAATCACAATGAACAAACTGCCCAGAGGTGACACCCTCTACCAGGATGCCCCAAGGAAGCATGACGAAAAATTAGAATAAATCGGTTAACAACATCCTAAACACCATATTCAAAATACTGGACAGCCAAAACTCCCCTGAGCAAGAGCAAATCTGCCGGGAGAATGACACATATCACACGATCCTCACAGAAGCACCCTTCATGCAGCTGGACCTAATATCTGCAGTCGGCAAACTAAGAAACAAGAAATCTTCAGGAATGGATATGATAGAACCTGAAATAGTCAAAAAGGTGGCAGAGCTTGCCCCAAATCTTCCCCTGGTCCTATACAACCACTGTTTCCGAAGCAGCCCCTTTCCCACAGACTGGAAAACTGCCAACATTAAACTGATTCTGAAAAGCCCAATCAAGCCACAACATATGCCTGATTCATACCGCCCAACCACTCTTCTCTCTGTACTAAGCAAAGTCTTTGAGCAGCTCCTATGCCAAAGGATAGAAACCTACTACAACTCAGCACAGCTTTCTGCACAGAACCAATTTGGATTTAGGAGAGACCGATCCACCACTGACGCACTTGAAAGAATCATCACTGTAGCTGAAAACTGCCAAAGAAAATACCTCCTCGTCATCTCTGTCGATTTTGTGGTGGCCGAGCGTCCTTGCGCGACTGAGGTGCTCAAACCTTCCCACGAACCTGTACAACTGCCTGCAGAGTTATCTCACCGAGAGACGAGTGGTGATCCAGGCACCTTACTCTAGAGTTGAAAGAGATCTACAGAGGATGCCCACAGGGCTCTGTGCTTGGACCGCTCCTTTGGAACTATGTATTGAATGAATTCCTCTCCATGGACCTTGGGGATGTCCGGACGCTGGCTTTTGCGGACGACCTAACCCTGATCTTGGAAGCTGACTCAAGGGCTCAGATGGAAACAACAGCAAATGGAGCCCTATCCGTCCTTCAGGAATGGACCAGAAAGCACCACTTGCAAATATCTCCAACCAAAACTCAGTCCATTCTCCTCATAGGATACCTTACACCCACAAGGCCTGCACAAATTAAAATTAACAAGAAAACCGGAAAACTGGTCATTCTCGACAGTAAACTATCTTTCCTACTACATCTGAACTATATCCATACAAAGATGAAGAAATACGCAGCAATTGTGGCAAGGGTCATCTGCCGAGACTGGGGCCTAAAGAGGCACACACGCCCTCCTCTACAAATCAGTCTTCATTCCAGCAGCTACATACGCCTCAGGTGTGTGGTTTAACAAGGCTACAAAAGCGGCAAATAGCAGGAAACAATATTACTCGGCGACCAGTGTTTCTTTCCTTGACACGTGCCTGTACACCGTCTCTACCCACACCCTGCAGGTGATCACTGGGGCCTTGCCTCTTGACGGGGAGGTGATACGCACAGGCATGCTGTACCAGCTTGGACGAGGAAAGAGCACGACATACAGGGACCACATTATGGACTCCGCTGGGAATCGATCTGCAGAAAAGAAACGACTACATACTATCTCCAATCCGTATGGCAACAACGTTGGATGGAGTCCACAAAAGCATTAGCATTAGCATTAGCATTAGTAGAGCATTAGCATTTCTTGCATTATGATGCAAGAAAGCAAGCTTATTCAGCATCAGCCAAAAAAAAAAAAAAAAAAAAACAACCACTACTCCCATTTCACCCCTCCGTTCGTTCGAAATACCTGTCCAGCTGAGCCTTAAATTTGTTTAGGCTATCAACTTCAACAAAGGGGGGATAACTCGCAAGTTCATTCCAGACATACAAACAATGTATCCAAAATCGCCTTCATGGTTCTCCCTGGGACTCTATTGTACTTACTTATTAACAGGACGCAGTGCTATATGCAGCAAGCTAACCAGACTGGGAATAGCCAACAATCCATTTTGTGCATGTTGATCACAGGAGACTTGGGACCACCTGACATATGACTGCCGACTCTATGAGGACCTCCGGGTCTATTCATCACTGAGCTACAGTTTATCCCTAAAGACAGAGAGCACCACATCCTAGAGGGTGACATCACCTACACAGCATTGTCCAAATATGCCCAAAGTCTCTTCACAAGAAGGCCAACCCTGCCACAACCACCAAGCCCACTTGACTAGACAGCAACCTGCTACTATGAAAACTACGGTGCAACCAACCCAAGCAGCAATGACTTGTTGCCTGGACAGAGGCACTTGACCACAATAGGATAGGATAACGCCTTCACGAAAATCAGAGCAAACCAGATTAAGACACCAATCCCCAGATGTGATTCAAATTCGGAGGAGACCGACTACAGAATGCAACGAAGCCTGGAGAGAATTCCACTTCCCCAACAAATCATCATTAAATGTAACTAACTGAAACACGACTACTGAATGACCAACAGATCCGGCCAGTAAACTCCACTTCCCGGACAAGAGTGATGAAAACGTGACAAACACTTGACTTGACTACCACTTGCAAAGACTACAATCAAGACAGAATGGATGGGACCTGAATCTCATGAATGACAACTACCTGATCAGACCTCTCTGAAGGCGAGACAGATACCACTGGACTTGACAGTGCAGCTCTGCTGCAAAGCGCCTTATTGGCGATTTAAATCGAGCTCCCTCTCTCTCTCGATTTACTTTATACGCTCCTCCCTGGTGGGGGGTTCTCCGTCTCCTCCCTGCCACCCCTCCTTTCCTCTGGTGGGGCCTGGGCAGGCCCACTGACCACTGGGGTCGTCTTCTATATCATCCCCACAAGAGTACGTGGCTTTCTCCTGCTACGCCCAAGAGCTCTTCGCAAGAAGACAAGTGCTCGCTGCAATGGAGCACAACTGAACCCTATACATGACAACCAGGAATAACAACTGAACCTACTTAATAAAGGATAAGAACTGACTTGATTAAACTGGACGGGACCTGGTCCCATGAGTGATATCACAAATAGGAACACTAATACCACTGAAGACCAACTGCAGCTTGCTGCTGGCCATCTTGGTTCTCAAACCATGCTCCCTTGCATGGTCCTATCTTTTCCCCTCTCCCCCAGCAGGGGAGGGGACGGTATTTTCCGTCCCCTCACCTCCTTGCCACTCCTCTCTTCGCCTGGTGGGGCATGGGCCTGCCCCACTGATTATCTGGGGTCACCTTCTCTATCGTCCCCATATTTCTGTCTTTTTTCCCCAGCCTTCTGTCTCCCCCACTCTACCTAATACGCAAGTGTATACCCACATAGTTTAAAATTTAATAATGAGTAAATTTAATTGCGTTCACAATAAACTCATTTGGCCTTTCTACTCAATTTTCTTCACCCCCACTGAGCGAAAATTTTATTTTATTTTATTATATATATATTTTTTTTATTTATTTTTTAGGTCCTAGCCACTGAAATCTCAGGAAATTAGGTGGTAGGACCTGCCAGAGTAAATATTTCAATACCAGTGTACCTGGTCTGCCTCCACGAGGCATAGTGTGGACAACGTTGGTCCCCAGCAGGGGTCTAGCGGCTAAATGGCCAGAAGAACGATACACAACACTACACTCAGACAATATCCATACACTTTTAAATCTCTGGCCTTTACAGTGAACTGTTACACCCACAATGAAAGCAACGCGGAGATGGGGGAAACACCTGGTGCCATTAGACACGAACACACTATACACTACATCATCCCCATTCTTGTCTTCCCCCCCAGTCTTCAGTCTCCTTCCCCCACTCTACCTATACATCAGAGTACACCCTAAACATCAAAATTGAACCTTGCACAACTTTTGACTACCAATTCTAGCGTTTTTCCTCCTTTTTATTTTATTAATATATTTTTTTAAGGTCCTAGCCACTGAAATCTCAAGAAACTAGGTGGCAGGACCTGCCAGTGTAAATAATATCTAAACTGCTGAGTACCTGGTCTGCCTCCACGGGACAGAGTGTGGACAACGCTGGGTCCCATTAGGGGCCCAGTGGCTAAATGACCAGAGGAACAACGGTACACGACACTACACACATACATAATCCATACACTTTTAAACCTCTGGCATTGACAGAGTTCCTCTTAAAAATATTTATTGCGTTGTATTGTTCTTCACAAATTTTCATATAACTCCGTTGACTGTATATTTAGATTTAAAAACCTGGGGGCGTTACAGTTTTCAGTATCTACCAACGAGCCGCCCCTCGTGGAGAATGCAACAGACCTGGAGTTGATTATCCCCTTGTATAAGGAAATGGTCAGGCCACACCTTGAGGACTGTATAGAGGTCTGGAAGCCTCATTTTAAGAAGGATGATGTAGAGCTGCTGAAACGAGTACAGAGAAGGGCAACAAGATTAGTGAATGGAACAAAGGTTTCCTCTTATGAAGAAAGGTTTAAGTTTTGCAAATTAGACACCTGCGAGGTGATCTGATTGAGGTGTGTAAAGCCTTGAATGGTTTGAGCATGCTCAATGCTGATGGGATTACATCAGTAGAGGCATACAATGCAAGAAAGCAAGCTTATGCAGATCAATCAAAAAAACCACTCCCATTCGTTCCAAATGCCTGTCCAGCTCAGTCTTAAATTTATTTAGGCTATCAACTACTACAACATAAGTTGGAAGTCTGTTACACCAATCAACCACCCGCTGGGTAAAGACAAATTCCACACATCTATTCTACAACTGTCTTTCCTCAATTTGAATCCATGCACCCTCAGTTTCTTAATCTCAGCAAGAGGAAGAATCCCATCAGCATCTTGCTCAACCCATTCAAGGCATTATACACCTCACAGGTACCTACTCTCCAGGCACTGCAATTTGCAGAAATTAAGCCTCTCTTGGTAAGAGCACCCCTTTGTTCCCACCAAACTTGTTGCCCTTCTTTGTACTCATTCTAGCAACTCTACATCCTTTCTAAAATGAGGTCTCCATACCTGTACACAGTACTCTAGGCGTGGCCTGATCATTGCCTTGTACAACGGGATAATCACCTCCCTGTCCCTGCTAGCAAAATTCCTATACATATCATTGACAAGACTCCATGACCTGCCCTGGCAGCCCATCTGCACTACTCAGCGAAATTCGTATTTCACTGCAGAATTACCCCCAGGTCTTTTTCACTTTCCACATCCCTGAGTGTAGTACCACCAGTTGGTACGTTTCTCTTGGGTGATTGCTACCCATATGCAGTACTTTACATTTCTCAATGTTAAACTTCAGTTGCCACTTCTCAGCCAATTTGCCCAACTTATCTAGATCCAATTGGAGAAGCAGACTCTCGTTAACAACCGTGCCAACATTTGTAGCATCTGCAAACATGTCAATGTGAAATATAACATTTGTCATTGTTAAATTTCATTTGCTACCTCTCAGCCCATCTGCTCAATTTTTCTAGATTTTTTTGGAGTAGCATACTGTTATTAACAACCCTGCCAACTTTCATATCATCTGCAAACTTGGAAATTAAGCCTGATGTACCTTTATCAATATCATTAATACAGAAAACATCAGTGGGCTCAACACTGAACCCTGGGGAATTCCATTAATAACATTAGTCCACGACGAGCAGTGTCAATTGATTACCACTCTGTCTTCTCCCACTCAACCATCTCTTTATCCATAGCAGCAATTTGTCCTTAATGCATATTGGATTTAATGTCTTAACTTGCAGATGATATGAAGTTTGGCAGGGTGGTTAATAACAGTAATAAGAGTATGCTACAGCAACAAGATCTAGAAATATTAGGCAGACATTCTGAGAAATAGCAATTGAAGTTTAACATTGAAAAATGCAAGGTATGGCATATGGTAGAAGCATGAGGGGCATTTGAAATGTTCCTGACCTAATATGAAGGGTTTAATTGAAGAGACTGGTTGTGTTACTTTTCAACATATTCTTGTTTGGAGTCAATATAATTTTTACCATTGATGCTGCAGTGCATTGAATCAACCTGCAAAGAACGTTTTCTCTTGGGACTCGAGGAATGTATCCACTCAGCAATGACATCATTGTCGGCGGTAAAATGGATGTTGCCAGGTATTTTTTCAAAGAAATAGGTGTAAGTCCCATGGTGCTAGATGTGGTAATAATGGGGATGGTCCAAGATTTCAAAGCTGCACTCATGTAGTGCAGCCATGGCAAGGCAAACTAGTGAGGTATCTTGTCCTGGTGGAACAAGACTTCTTTACTGTGTTCTTCGGCTTTGACTCTTGCCTCACAAGGTCTGTATAATATGCCCCTGTCAATGTCTGGCTTTTTAGAAGGTAATAATCCACAAGCAACACTACAACAGCATCCCAAAAAACTGATGTCACCTTGCCAGCAGAAGGAATTGACCAGGCTTTCCTTGCAGGGGAAGAAGTTTCCAGTTTGGATGGTTGAAAGTGATGAGGCATCTCATCTATGGCACAAACCTTGCAAGGGAATTTGCTGGATCTGTTTGAAAACAACGCAAATGCTTACTTGACAACCCTTGTGCATTTGAGACCCATCATGGTGACATCTTTTTCATAGCAAGAACTGTATTATGTTGTATACATGTTCAGATGGGATGCCCAAGACCCTGGAAATGTACCAAATTGTCACCTTCACCAGTCATAGTCAACAATTGGAGTGATGGACGTTGCCTGTCTTCCAGAGCATGGATCCTCTTCCAGGAGCTCTATCTCATTTAAATTCTGCTGCCCACTTCTTACCCATGTAATAGGAAGAAGCATGCTCCCCCATTGTTGTAAACATATCTTCCCGAATTGCTTTTGGCATTAGTCTTTTTTCTCAAATATTGGATGACTTTGTTTGTAGGATTTTAGGCACAACAGCGATTTAGGCCATATTGCACTATACTGTATATATTATGTCTCATGGGTAGCATGGTGGTATCATCACCAGCCTCCCCACACCGGGTGGAAAAGGCCCGGGTTCGAATCCCATCAATGACGAGGAACTTTAATGGGGTTTTTTCTGTGGCTGAGTTAGTCAATCTCAGGTGTAGATAGCAAGGTTTTTCTCCAGAACCCGGGGTTTTTTGTCCAGCAAAGCAGGCAAATCGACCAGAAAACATGCAATTTACAGAAAATACATATGGGTAGATGAAATAATTTTCTAGGTGACCCTAATAGTTATAATAGTTTAGTTTTTTTAACTTATGCTTGTCATTCATCCATTATTTTAAATCAAATTTTTATCATCTATCAGCTGCATCTAGTTAGGCACGTTAGCATATACAGGTAAAGCAAGTAACCTTCACCATGCCTGTCTGCCCGCATATAAAACTCGACTTTTGACGGATCGATTTATATAAAATTTTATATTTGGCACTTTTATAAAACATGTCCATCAGACCAATAGAAATCTGGATATTATTATTATTTGTGTCTGTCTGTATGTAATAACTCGATTCCTGGTGAATCACTTTTCATGAGATTTTATATTTAGCTGTTACTGCAGCCATCCTTCCTCAATTTGAATCTATGCCTCCTCGTGTGTATAGTCTGAGCAAGAGGATGGATTCCATTGGCACTGAGATTACTCAATCCATTCAAAGCCTTAAACACCTCAATCAGATCTCCTGAGAGGTGCCTGGTCTCTCTAGATGATGCAATTTGCAGAGCTAGTCTTTTGTGGTAAGCACACAAATTTGTTCCCTTAACTCATTTCGTTGCTCTTCTCTGCATTCAATCCAAGATCCACATCCTTCCTAAATGAAGCTTCCTGACCCATGTGAAACGCTCAAAATATGGCTTAACCATTATCTTATACCAGCATTTCTCAAACTGTGTTCTGCAGAATACTAGCGTTCCGTGAGATGTGAACAAGTGTTCCTTAAAAAATCGTAATTAAATTAAAAAAAATAAAATAAATTTTGCATATTTGTAGCCATAATAATAGTAATAATTTTTCATATTTATCTTACATGAATGAGATTATGGTTAAAATAATAAAGAATTCCATTTCCTTGCTTAAATGATATGGGCGAAGTTGGAAAGTTAATTCTAAATATCCCACATGGATCTTGTATTAACTTATAATTAAATTGGTGGAAAAAGGTAAATTTCATGCAAAATATATATAAAAAAATTGGGGGCAAGGCATTATTTCCCAAAAATTAAGATTTAATTGAGTTCAAGACTTCATGACCAGGCCATGGCATAACATATAAAACCTTCAACATTACCTCAATTTCCCCAGCAGTCTTAGTTAGATAAGTCAAGGAGTGAGGAGATGCTAAATGTTTTATTAGATATAAGTTCAGTTAATCAATATTATTTATAACAATATATTGTAACTGTCACTAAATTGCATTAAATTAATTTACATTCCTTTAATTTTTAGAACATGTATGGTCTGACAAAAGGATCCAATAAGGGTTCTGAAATGTCATCATTAATACAAATTTAGTGTAATTGGGTCTCAAGCATATAATAAACTAACTTTGTATTATCCACATGGTAAAAGAGTGGTTCATTACAAAATCAATGGATGGATAATCACCACAGTGTTATTCTGTAGCTATATGAGATCTAGGTATGGACCAGTTATGGTCTGTCATATTTGAGAACTTGAAAACTTTAGCATTAAAGAAACAAAAGCTAAATGTAGACATAAGCTGCTTGTGAGTTACCAGTTTAAGATTAAGAGATACCAATAAGAACTAATTTCCTACTCAGATTATCAATATCAGTGTTATAAATGTATGTGTAACAAAATCAATGATGGGACAACACAGAACTGAATATGAGAAATTGCTAACAAAGGGCACTGAAAATGGAGACAAAGGGTTCTTTTCATGTGTATATTAAAAAAAAAAAAACAGATAGCAAATCAAACAGGCTTCTTACTTGATCAAATTGGAAAAGTCATAGAAGTAGCAGATGAGTTGAATAGGTACTTTGCAATGATATTTAGGATCAACACACCCATTCACACATGCAAACCTTCAAACCTAACTCCTCTGTGCCAGTTAGACTGGTCGGGCAAGAATGCTTGGTTCTGTCACAGAACACTAACACATCCCGTTGTACACTTCGATGCATATTTGTGACCAAATTAACAGCAGATATATTCTTATATATCAATATGTATGCTAATATATCGATTTATTAATTTTTAATAATTGGTCTGCTTTCCAACCACCACAGAATATAGTGCTAGTTGATTTCTTTAGCTGGGCAGGATTAAACACTTGAGGTCTCAATCAAGAGGTGTGGGTGTGGAAGTGATTACTCAGGTTGGGGAACTACCACTGACCACACTTTTCATCAGATTTTATTACTTTTTTTTTAAGAACCAGTATTTTAAAATCGGATGAAAGTGTCAAATAATGAAGGCACAAAAGCTACAGCTTTGGCTGATATTCATTCATACCACAAAAACTTCAATGGAAATGTTCATATTCATGTCTTCAAGCAATTGTCACTAATGTTTCTGCACATAGAGCAGAAACATTAGTTGCAGGACTGTTAAAGCATTTACTCCAGGGGCTCACATCTGGTGAGTATGGGTTTGGCACACCCAGGGTCCTGAGCTGGATATAATTATTCTTCTCTTTTTTGGTGATTGTTTTCTACTTCTGACTCTCTTCTCTCTCTCAGGGTAATTGAGAAATTTTTTTTTTTTTTTTTGGCTGGTGCGGCATAAGCCGCACCATATGGCTAATAATAATAATAATCTGTGACTACCCTTACAGTTGAATGACCATTTTGAACCACACAGGAATAGTGACAAGGATTCAGACTGCTGTAAATTAAGCGAGATATCAATCTCAGAGAAGTCTAGGGAAAAAAACTACTGAAGTTGAATGAAGGTAAGGCTCTAAGAGTGGTCAGTTTCATTATACATCCTGTTATAATAAAAAAGGGTTTTATGTTAATACATAATCCCATTGGGATTGCTAATGAGATCATTAGACTCTGGGGCAATCCCCACTGGACTGGAGAAGTGCTATCAGCCCAATCCACAAAGGAGGGGCAAAGGATGTGATGGGCAAATACAGACCAGTAAGTTTGACTTCAGTGGTGGAAAGTTTATGGACCCTGTGGTTAAGAATACATTACAGGACTATCTAGAAATACAGGAAAATTCACATAGCAAGATTCAATGACAAGACCAGCTGAATAGTTGATTTTGAATTTATCTACATGAAATTTCCTATGTGAGAGACACATTAGCAGTTTTTGGTTTTTATTTTTTACTGTATAAAAATATATTCAGAAACTTTTTTTAAAGATAACTGACCTCATTAAACTAATTAAGAAAAACAGGGGAGTCACAGATACTATCGAATGCTATAGCTCAGGTTTCTATTCCCAAATACCAATTAAAAATGTTTAGAATCTTCTTGTTATTAGTATTTGGATAACTAGAAACCTTTTGATAGTATATTTTGTTTATTTTCTTTTAATTTATTTTGCTTATTTTTTTTTTTTTTTGGCTGGTGAGCAAAACCTGTGGCTTCCTTGTGCTACTATCAAAAGTTCTCTATGCACACATATTAGTTCATATATACCAATATAAATCTTTTGGATCTGTGCAGTAGTATTTCAGAAGCCAGTAGGTTTGGATTATAGAGTGATCTTACAGACTTACAATTTGGAATGGTGGCTGGATGCTACATCAGTAACTGTTCTGTGCACAAAACTGCAACTTATCTGAACCTCCCAAACTCCACTGTGGCAGATCTTTTTTCAAAGATGAAAGATTATAGGTGATAAGGTCTGAACAACTTCATAACTCATAGAACATATTTGATCATAATAAGGGCTGTCTGTGCCTTATGCTTGTCTAAAGAAAACATCTAGGCCTTTTTCCATGTGGTGTGGAGTGACCATATTCCTACCAAATGCCAAACTGGATAAAGGTGGTTTGTGGGGGGGGGGATAGTAATTGTATATTATGGAAAAACTATGGGTCCTAAAAAGAAATCTAACAACTTTTAATCCTATCATCGGAAAATACATGCTACCAAATTTTCATTCAGGAAAGAAATTTACTGTTATTCCGTGTTATTTGTTTTTAAATTTATTTGAATTTATATGAAATACACTGCAGCAAGGCATATAGTGAAAAAAAAAAAAAAAACGAAAGAAGGTAAACTGCAGCCATTATCAATCCACTGCAGGATGGAAGCCTCCTCAATGATTTACATTGAGGGAAATGGACTATAATCTGCCACGGTGGTCCAGTGCGGGTTGCCAGTTCAATTGTATTTAGCAGTCAGGAGCTTGAACTCAAAGAATATGTGTTACTGCACTCCCACTCTTGACTGTGGAGGCATAGAGTACTCTACACCAAATATCTGCATAAATCCAAATTAAGATTCACTTTAAAGTTATCATTCTAAAGTTATTCATAAATAAGAGGATATTCCACAAGTTTAGCCTTTTTAGATGTTTTCAGTTAAGTGTTTTCAAGTATACTTGTTTACTGTTTAAAGTTTATTTACTCTGATATGAGCATACTTACTATGAGATTATATACAAGTGTACTCAAGTTTAGCCATACTCTGCCAAGAGATACATGAAGTTGTTCACCTTGATTACATTACAAGGTACTGCCCTCATCTATGCCAGTGATAACAAAGACAAAAGAAATCATTCAAAGTTAGAATGTTATCATTCAAATTAGTTAAGAAATACATAAAATCCAAGGAAGTGAAGCCAGTGAACATCGCTGGACAGTGCAGTGTCGAGTCAGTTTGGTGTGACATAAGCATTGGGAGATCAAAATTGAGAGTAGGAGTGTGCTATAGGCCTAATGACTCTGATCAGTAACTCTCTGATTTACTGGCCCACAATAGAGTGGGCCAGTAAATCAGAGAGTCTTATAATGGGAGATTTTAATTTCCCAGATATTGACTGGAATTTGGGGGCTGGTCACTCACACACTAGCAAGGCTTTTGTAGATTTATTGGATGATTTTTTTCTACATCAGCATGTTCGGGAGGCAACTAGAGGGAGGAATACTCTTGATTTGATTATCAGCAGTGATTCTTCATGCATTAAGAATCTGCAGATAAATGAACCACTAGGTGGCAGTGATCTCAGTGTGCTGAAGTGGGATTTACTCAAAGAGGTAACTACCATTAGGGGTAAAGTGAAGGGTTATTGCTTTCGTAAAGGCAACTATGATGGACTGAGACAGTATTTAAATTCTATACAGTGGGACCAACTGATGATGTTACCAACAGCAAATGCAAAATGGGAAGCATTCAAAGAACTTATCTTGGAAGCTACTAGGCTTTACATACCAACTAAGAAATATTGTTCAAGGTTTAGGCCTAAATGGATGTCAGATGAACTGATGAGGCATATGGCAGAGAAGAAACATGCATGGGATACATACAAATTAACACGACACAGAAGCCTATGATAAATACAAGTTGATCTGTAACCAAGTTACAAAGGAGGTTAGGCAGGCGAAGGCAGATTACGAGAAATCCTTGGCAAGGGATGCAAAGAAAAACAGCAAAGAGTTCTTTACTCATGTAAACTCTAGAAGGAAGGGGATGAATCAGATTGGTCCACTTGATATCGATGGGTCAACTGTTGATGATCCTGCTCAGGTAGCTAACAAACTAAATGAATATTTTGCATCGACATTCACACATGAGAAGTTATTTAGCGAGGGGAAAGCCAGAGGTGTATTCAACTCTAGCAGTAAGCTAGAGAATCTTGTAATAACTGAGAGTAAAGTGGAGGAGAAATCGTTGAAGATAAACACAAGAAAGGCACCCAGGGTGGATGGGATCTATCCAGTTATATTAAAGGAGGCAGCAAAGGAAGTAAGCAGACCCTTAGCCATAATTATGAGAGCTTCCTTGGACTCAGGGGAGGTACCCACAGACTGGAGATGTGCAAATGTCACCCCCAATTCACAAAGGAGGATCAAAGGCAGGCTGACACAAGTAATTATAGACCTGTGAGTTTAACTTCTGTTCCAGGAAAATTAATAGAGGCACTAGTTAAAGAAGCACTGCAGGATCATTTAGACAAGACTTCAGCTATAGCTCGGACACAGTATGGTTTTGTTAAGGGGAAGTCATGCCTGACCAATTTGATTGGATACTATGATGCAGTCACAAAGGAACTGGATGCAGGGAATAACTTTGATATTATATACTTGGATCTTAGGAAGGCTTTTGATACTGTTGCACATGGAAGACTGCTACACAAATTGGAGCAGTGTGGCATTGGAGGCAAATTGCTGCTGTGGATAAAGGGGTGGCTGAGGGGGAGAAGACAGAGTGGTAATCAATGGACACTGTTCGTCGTGGACTAATGTTATTAGTGGAGTCCCTCAAGGTTCAGTGTTGGGTCCATTATTGTTTTCTGTATTCATAAATGATATTGATGAGGGTATATCAAGCTTAATGTTGAAGTTTGCAGACGATACAAAGGTAGGCAGGGTTGTCAAGGACACTACTGACACTACGCTGCTGCAACAGGATCTGGAAAGGTTGAGCAGATGGGCTGAGAGGTGGCAAATGAAGTTTAACATTGACAAATGTAAAGTACTACACATGGGAAACAGCAACCCCAGAGCAACGTATCAACTCTGTGGTAATACACTGACAGTGGTAGAGAATGAAAGGGACCTGGGGGTGGTTGTGCAGGCAGATATGAAGTTCTCTGAGCAGTGCAGACAGGCTGCAAGAGTAGCTCATGGTGTATTGTCAATGATATATAGGAATTTTTCTAGCAGGGATAAGGAGGTGATTATTCCCTTGTATAAGGCAATGGTCAGGCCACACCTAGAGTACTGTATACAGGTCTGGAGGCTTCATTTCAAGAAGGATGTAGAGCTGCTGGAACGAGTACAGAGAAGGGCAACAAGATTAGTGAATGGAACAAAGGGGTGCTCTTACGAAGAAAGGCTTAAGTTTTGCAAATTAGTGTCTGGAGACTAGGCATCAGCGAGGTGATCTGATAGAGGTGTATAAGGCCTTGAATGGTTTGAGCATGCTCAATGCTGATGGGATTCGTCCTCTCTCTCAGAATGATCACCTGAGAGGGCATAAATTCAAATTGAGGAAAGATAGATGTAGGATAGACGTGCGGAAATTTGCCTTTAGCCAGCGGGTGGTTGGTTGGTGGAACAGACTTCCATCCCTTGTCGTGGAAGTTGATAGCCTAAATAAGTTTAAGGCTCAGCTGGACAGGTATTCTGAACGAACAGAGGGGTGAAGTGGTTTTTTTTTTTTTTTTTTGGCTGATGCTATAAGCTTGCCTTTTTGCATCAAATGCCTCTACTAACGCTAATGTGGACCAAAGATTGCTAAAAGACAACATTTCTCATACAAACACATTAAGTAAACTTTAATAAATTATTTACAAATGGGGAATTTAACATTGGAAAAAGGCCTTGGGCATCATAATATGCATATCATAAAATAATTTTTGTCAACTGACAAAACTGAAGAAATAAGTTTATTAAAATATACAAATAAAATATAGTAATCCCTTGATTAATGCGCATTCGATTAATGTGCTAAATTTTTTGATACCAAAAATCAATTAGTGCGGTACAAAAATTCGATTAATGCGGTAGCTATAATGTGAGTCCATATTTTTCAAGCGTTTATTTAGTCACCGCTTCAATTTCATATAACTGAAATCTCAAATAAAATATTTTCTTTGTAAGCCACAAGTTTTCCTATGTCTGTATGGTTGTCTGCTAAATTAATTTATCAGACAACTGTATCAACTGCTAACAGTACATGTACATATTTTTTTTGTTTTTTCTTAAAGTTTAGCTAATACGTAATTTACCCTCAGCTATGAGCAAAAGAAATATTGAAGTGAAAAGTGATCGTATACAGAAGAGTCAAAAAGTTATTTCCTTAGAAGAAAAACTAGAAATAATAAAAAAAAAGCATGACAGTAAAAATAAGACAGGACCATCAGATGGGTGAATCAACAATATGAGCAATTTTGAGCAAAGCAGATGAGTACAAAGAAAAAAGTAAGGCTGTGCCAAGTTCCGAATGTATACAAACAACTTGAAATAGTTGAAGACTGTAACCAAAAAACGAATCTCTCTAAGTACAGACTAGAGCTGTATTTGAAGAATGGTTTACAGGCTATTTTTGCCCAACAGTTGAAAATTATTGCAGAAAAAATAATCATGATTTTAAAGCTTTAATTTTGGACAATGCTCCTGGTCATCCCATTGCTCTTGATTCCTTGCGTGAAAATATCAAAGTGATATTTATACCACCTAATACAACTTCCTTGCTGCAACTGATAGATTAAAGGGCTATCGCAACTTTTAAAGCTTACTACCTGAGAAGGGCTTTAATTTAAACAGGCAATTCAAGCAACATCTGTAGAGAATGCAATTTCATTAATAGAATTCTGGAAAAAGTAAAGCATCAAAGATGCCATTGAAAATATTCATCAGTCATGGTTTGAACTTACATCAAGCAATATGAAAGCCATGTGGAAGCATCTTCTTCCTCACTGTGCAAATGAATTTAAAGGCTTTCCAAAAGAAATGGAAGGAGTTGTTGAAGAAATAACTCGCATCAGAAAGGACCTTGGTTTTAATGAGTTAGACAACCAAAATGTTCAAGAATTAATTGAATCCCATTCTTAAGAACTGAGCAATAGCAATCTTCTAAATTTAGATACCCAACAAGCGTACGAAGCTGCTGATGATTGTCAAGGTGATGCAACTACCCATAAGAAAGAGGTTTGAAAGAGGTCACTCGAAAGGAGTTTGATGAGACTTTTTGCACTATTGAAGTTTTTAACAATGGCCAGCAACTAAGCGGCAATGCTTAGATGCTGACTCTAATGTAGAATGCAGCAGTAAAATTTGTTGAAAAGTGGAAGCTTTAATTTCTTATTGACAGATGTATGAAAAGAGGAAGGAGGAGGATACACATCAAACTACACTTACTAAATTTTTTTTAAAAAAGTAAAATATTTTCCTTTAACTTTTAATTTTGTTTAATTTTTATTGTGCTTTGTAATTATAATTTGTTGAAAGAAATTTAAAAAAATACAGTACTGTATAATTTCAAGAATAAATAAAAAATTCACGGAACCAATTACATTATTTTCCATGGGTTATTAAGTTCGATTTATGCGCTTTCGATTAGTGTGGCACTGTTTTGCGAGACGCATTAAGTGCATCAATCGAGGGATTGCTGTATATACAGTTAAAACTGAATATATTATTTACATAGTACAAATCTAGAAACATTTGGAGTGGTGTGTGGTCTTTTATAAACAAGCATGTGCTTTTATTCTATCGAATTTTAACTGTATATATTATTTATTTTATTCTGTATATTTCATCAGTGGTAAAACGATTTCATAATGAGAAATTTAACATTATAGCTTTATAATGTATTATATTACAACAAAGTTACATGATTCTTCTGAAATGTTAGATGTCATATTTTCATAATGCAGTAAATATTTTTCAGTTGTTTACACAGTATATATAGTAAATGAAAATGCTCATACACCATTAGTATGGTTTGTTCTGCTGGCTAAAACATCTGCCCTCATATTCAAATTAATAAAAATGAAGCATGACAAAACTTGCGTGATATTGAATCCTACAATAATGGAAGTGGGAAAAAAAAGTGTCATTTGATACTGGGAAGAAGTATGACCTAAAGAAATCGGGCTTTCAATAATATTGAAGGATGATATCAATTTCACTGGATCAATCATGAGTTTTTAACTGCCCATACAGAAATTTTCCTTCCTTTAACTTTTTCTTCTTCTTTGTCCTCGCCTTCTTCCCACGTTCATATGGGGTCGGCACTCTGCTCTTTCCATTCATTGCCCCAATGTTCCTATTCTAACACTTTTCAACTCCTTCTTCATCTCTAGCTGAACTAACTTCTTTAACCGGATCCGTCCTTTGTTCGATAGCCCTGACACATCTACTTTCCATGCCAACCTTCACCATTTATCCGGGCTAGGGATTTAAGCTGCCAATCTGCCAAGCCTTACGCAGCTCTTTCAATTAGTGATTTGGTATCCTGATATAGAAGCGGTAGCTCTTATACAATGGTGATGTCGCAGTTTAATAATTTTATGCAATTTATGCCGAATTTCTAATCCCACTGAATAAGCAGGTGGCACTGCTGTAGTTCTTTTATCTCGTGAAAATGGCTGACTCGGTAGACTGACTGTGACCTTGAAAATAACAGTAATAAATATTTGAGTATTTTTACATACAATTTGGTATCCTGAAAATTTCTATCGCAAAGCTATCAGGTAGCACAACTATTCCGCCAATAATTCCCAGTGACTGATTATAGTTCCTTAAAAATTTAATGATCTTGAAATTTCCTATGTTTTCCAAGAATAGTAATGATACTATCCAAGAATAGTAATGATAGCCATTTTAAAAAAAAGTTCATTTGTTTAACTTTTAATTTTGTTTAATTTTTATTGCGCTTTGTAAATTATAATTTGTTGAAAGAAAGATGCAGAATCTTTTTGAAATGTTATTGAAACCCACTTGAAGTGTCAAAATTTTCCCAAAAACAATCTTGTTGATTCAAACACAAAATAACAATTTAGAGGAACTGCAACTATTTGGTTGAAACCTACATAATTGATGAAAATATATTTTCTCCTGAGATATGAGCATCCCAGTCCCACTTCATCAACTGATAGAACTACAAATGTCTGAGTGTGTTTTTATGCAAAATTTAATTTAAGCTTTTACAATTAACATTTTTATATATTTCAGTTTGTTGAGATCCTAAAAAGTTTCAGGTCAATATATTCCACAGATAGCACTGTGAGAATATTGTTTATAGAAGAGTGGAATGATGAAGTGACCTTTCTACGTATTGCAATAAATGTGTTAACTTATCATATCACAATTATTATTTCCACTCAATAAATGGATCTGAATAGATTATTCAACAGGTTGCAGGATTCTTTATAACTGTTTCATACCTATGCTAAAATTAAAAGCAATTTTGGAGACTGTATATTAACAACAATTTTTAACTTATATTTAAGGGGATTATAAATTTTTCCCAGCCAATGGATAACCATTTTGATATTTTGCCAATTAATCTTGTAAGAGATGGGTATAAACTGGGAGCCCCTCACATATAAATTCTCAAAGGCCACAGCAGTCAATATGAACCACGAACATGGCATAGGAGAAAAGTCAAGCAGCAACATATTTTTTCCTGCAAACAAAAGTTGTCCAAATTTTGGCCATACAATTTTACAATTATAGAAGCTTGTTAAGCTGGTTTAACAAGTTGCTCTCACAGGTATGATATGAATCTTCCAAGTTATAATTTTTCAAAATAAAAAGTGTATTTACAATTTCCATTTCATACAATAAGCTTCAACAAAGCACAAGCTTAACAACATTTCTTTGATAAATTTTATATTCCACAGATAGCATTGTGAGAATATTATTTATAGAAGAGTGGAATGATGAAGTGACCTTTCTAAGTATTGCAATAAATGTGTTAAAATGTTTTTTTTTTTTTTTTTTTTAGGAGCATTAGCAACTAAGGCCATATTGCTCCGAGATATGCGGTGGTCATTCCCTGACCTTTCCGCATCCTCCGTATTTGGTGGTGACGGGCTTGAACCCCGGTCTAATCAAGAAGCGTGTGCTACGCATTGCTGCTCCTTCCCACCTGGCTACGGACGCACCACTCAATAAATGTATCTGAATAGATTATTCAACAGGTTGCAGGATTCTTTATAACTATTTCATACTAAGGTAAAATTATTCCACTGGTCATATATAACTAATCACATATTCCAAATGTAATGAATTACACTGCTAGTATTAAGAACATCAAAGGCAGAATTCAAGCTCTTTTCTAAAGTATTACTTAAATAGGATAATTTAACAATGACAAATTCTGAGAATAAACATGTTAATTTAACAGTGAAAAATTCAGAGAAGGAATAAGTAATAAGTTTAATGAGCTTGTAGAGAAAGAGAAATGATACGAAAAAGAAGATGGTTTATGAGATCTCTCCAAGAGTCATCATGTGGCATTGTATTTCTTTATATATTGAAATTAAATACCAAATTTATAAATAACTGATTAAGACGGCAAACTCTCTACTCCTAAACTTTTCAATATAACAAGGGTATCCTTCAACAATATATCAAAATTTTTGTACATGCTTGTTAGGATCCTCAGTGTTATAATTTCTATTTATTTCTACTTCAGCCTTAACAGAGTATATCTCTTGTGATGTACACTTTATACAAATTAAAATTTTTATGTTCATATATCTTCTTCAGAATCTACATCTACACACTCAGTATTTGGTACATTTCTGCTTTCATCTTCATATTCATCCCATGATGAATCAGAACGAAGTTGTTCAATTTTATCCATCAATGCTTGTAATTTGTGACTTAGACTCTTTGACAAAGAACTTAACTTTTCCTGCACTTTCTTTACAAAAGGGTGATCTAAAATAACAAAAAATGCAGCTTTTGAAAAAAAAGTATATTAATAAAAATATCAATATAAAATTTTCTTATGAAGAATTATCAATCAGAAATGTCGAATTATGAATAACCATTAAGTCTTGGAACATATAATAAGAAAAATACTGTAAACCAAAACTCATCAAAGGTATGTAGCAAAAATGTTTATAATATATTTAGTGAAGCAAATTTTCATACAAAATTACATTAATTATTAATTATCTCATAAATAACCATCTAAGTGGTTATTTATGAGATTACAAAACATATCTAGTGCTGTTAGGAGAGAATGTAATGATTTCACTGGCTAGTATGATCATTACTGTATATACTATATGAGGTGTGATCAGGAAGTTTGGGGACTGACTTTGTATCTTGAAATTGCAATGTTGTAATGCAGATGGACTGTGTGTCAATTAAAATTAATGTGCATTCTTGCCAAATTAGGTCTACATCATTTAAGTTAGGGATTGTTGAATCTCTTCTCCTGAAACAAAAATTCACAAAACATATTGGGAAGAGAGCAACAATCATTTTCAAGAAACAGTTATAACATTACATCAGGTTTTTATAAACAACTGCATCCTTGAATTACTATAATTCAAGTATATATCAAACTATAATTTAACTGCTCCCAAGTGACCTAAAGGGGATTCCCCACAGTTACACAGGTTTGAAACATGGTTTCAATTTATGATATGAGTTAGCACAGTTGCAAAGTGACATTTGATGAAGAACACAAAAGCCATTTTTGTGAAAAATGACTTTTATTAGTCAAAAGCAATGTTTTAAGAAATTCAAGGTTTCAACCAAACATATTTTCTATAGCTTTTCTTTCCTTTAAAAAAAAATCTCCACTTTAACAGTACAGTAGGCAAACAACTGTTCAAACCTCTAAGACTAAGTAACAGTAATAGTAAGAGCCATATAGTGCAAGGAAACCACAAACTTTTGATGCCTGGTAAAAAAAAAAAAAAAAAACTCCCACCAAGTAGATAAGAAAACACAAATTATATGCTTCCCTCCTCACACAGGTAAGTATCCAGCTGACCTTTGAATTTATACAAACTGTCAGCCTCAACTACCTGTGAGGGCAACTTATTCCAGCTATCAATGACTTGCTGGCTAAAATTTTTTTTTACAATCTAATCTAAACCTCAACCCCTGTAATTTGAATTTAATTCTGGAATTCTTTAGAACAGCCAAAATTCCACCTTCATTCATTTTACTGTCCATCTCAGAGCCTTGTAAACCTCAATCAGGTCAACTTGAGGTGCCTGGTTACCAAGCTCTGTAGCCCACATAATTGAAGTCTTTCCTGATACGGTTGCCTTCTGCTGATCTCACTATTCAAGTTGCATGTCTTTGGATCCTTTCAAGAAGTTCGATCTTTTTTCAGATGAGGTCTGTATACTTGAACACAGTATTCCAAATGTGGTTTTACAATTGCCTTGTACAGTAGGATTATGACCTCCCTATCTCTATGGCAGCAGTTTTCAACCTTTTTTGACTCGCGAACCCCTTTCAACGTAAAATCTTTTTTAGCGAACCACTAAGCCTATATTCTCTGAAATTGTATAACATTTCTGAATTTTTATTATAAAATATTTCCAGTACTACGTCTTTATAAGCAACATAGCATTAAGTATCATTTATACTTTGTAAAACAGGCTAAGAGCCGAAAAACTTGCTTCTCATCCAATGGTAGCCAAGCATTCTGGTCTCTTGCCAAAGCTATTGGCTGCAACTTTTGCCCATCTCTGGCCCCACTTCTGTCAAAACCAGATGGTTCTGTTGCCAAATCAGCCAAAGATAAATCTGACCTGCCAGCATCCTATTTTTCTTACAATTCATGTATTGATGATCTTAGTAAATCACCTCAAACCATTCCCAGTACACTCCATTTAATGCCTGCTGTGGTCTTCCTCAAAATGATGTCAGAAGGATTTTGATGAATCTGATGCTAAGAAAGCTCCAGGTCCTGATGGTATTTCTCCACTTGTTATCAAAACCTGAGCTCCAGAACTTACTTCTGTTCTTTGCCACTTTTTTCACTTCCTTATTCCAAAGGTGTTTTTCCTTCTGCTTGGAAATTTGCTCATATCCAGCCAGTTCTTAAAAAGGTGACAAATCCCTCCCATCCAATTATTGTCCCACTGCAATTACTTCTACTCTTTCTAAAGTAATGGAGAAATCAATTAATCGCCTACTCTTAAACTACCTAGAAACCTGTCTGATCAATAAACGCCAGTATGGATTCCGTCAGTGTCGATCCGCTGGTGACATTCTGGCTTATGTTACCCATTTATGGACAAATTCAACAGAAAAGTTCCGAGAAACACAAGCAGTTGCTCTTGACATCTCAAAGGCTTTGGATTGTGTTTGGCATAAGCCCCGGAGGCGACGCTGAGGCAATCTTTGACAAATCTTGCTTAGTTAGTGAGTGTGTCAACGCTTATCAACGCTCGTGCGAGTCACAAGTGTTGTGTTGTTCTGAGCCAAAACCAGTGTCCGAGCTCACACCTCCTCGTGGTCCGGGGTGGGCAGGCAGGGGTGATTTTCCCCTGCCTGGCGAAGTTGAGCTAAGACAAGGGGACGAGGTTCTTGTTTTGAGTTTCTCAAAAGGGGGTTTTAAATTTCCCCTTTTGAGGTGTTTTTGAGCATTTCTGTGCTCTTATTGTGAGTTTGAGTTGAGCTTTTACGCTCTTAAACTAAATTATTTGAGCATTTCCGTGCCCTACTTGGAATCAGTTTTGCTTTTGAACAAGGTTGCTCTAGATTACAAAACAGGCCTCTGGGACCTCCTCCTGTTTAACTTGGGCGGAGCTGTTTTTAGAGCACTCATTGAATAGTTTCTGAGTGATTTTAATATTCCATTTTGGCTTTGGATTAACGGCACCCTGTTTACTCATATTGCTTGGTGTAAATATTGTAAATAGTTTGCTGGTTGTCACTTTGATAATCAGATTTTAATTGTAAATAAATTGTTTTATATTTATATATAACATAATGTCTTCTTCAAGTGAAGAAAATCTTATTTCCATGGATGATAAGGATCTGCTGGCAGCCTCGGGTGAATTAACAGAAGAAGAAGTAGAAGTAATAAAGGAAAAAGTGTTGACAGAAGCACAAGAACTGACAGAATTAGAGTTATTTTGTGGGAAAACTTTGGTAAGAACACCTGTAAAGAAAAGATCATCATCTTTGCCAGATTCTCAACAGAACACGCAAAAAGAATCAAAGAAGAAAGAAAAAGTGAAGAAGGTGAGTGGTAATAAGACTGATAATGCAAGTAATGGTGAAAAAAGAAAGAAGAGAAAGCGAAAAGAAGATAGTGTGGGTGATAAATTGGATATAGAAGGATTTGATTATATTCGACAAGTAAGAAGTGAGTTGCATGCGTTTCTTTGGGACAGACAAACTAGAGTTCCAACAGCTGCAGTAGGAATGATTATGGAAAAATGGGACAAGTTGGAGAAAAAAGCTCAAGAAGTGCAATTGGAAAACATCTTGTTAAAGGATAGACTAAAACGAAAAGAAGTAAGACAGAGTGAGCAGACATATTCGTCGGTTGTGAAAAGTAACATAATTGATACGGTGCCAAAGGTAATGATAATAAAAGCTGCAACTGACAAGTATAAAACGAGTGAAGAAGTAAAATCAGATATATTGGAGCAAGTAAGACCCATGCTTTCAAGTATTAAAGTGCGTAATTTGAAGCCAATAAGAGACAGAGGTGTGTTAGTAGAGGCAGAGACGAGTGATGATCTTACCAAATTAAAGACTTGTTCAAAAATACAGGAATTGGGATTGAAATATGTTATTCCTAGGCCGATTTTCCCCAAAATAGTTGTGTTTGATGTGCAGCAAGATATAGCAAAAGATGATTTTTTGCAACAGCTATGGCTCAAGAATTTTAAAGAATTTGGAATTAGTGAACAGAAGTTTAAGGAAGGTGCTGAGTTTATGACTGTTAACATGAATAAAAACACTAAGTTAAATAACTGGATTGTTCAATTATCACCAAATTTATGGCAGGTTGTTAAAAGTAAGAATAGATTATTCATAGGATGGATGGCATACAAATTAAAGGAAGTGTTTTCTGTTACTCAATGTTTTAAGTGCTTAGCTTTTGGCCACGTCGCAAAGTATTGTAAGAGGGATGCTATGTGTGGTCGCTGTGCTGGAGCTCACTCATATAAGGACTGTCCTGATCGTGAGAAGAGTCCTATATGTTGTAATTGTAGAGGTAGAAATAGTGATACTGCTCATGCTGCTGTGGATAAGAAGTGCCCAGAATACAATAAAGCTATGGAAATTTACAAAAGGAAAATTGTTTATGGATAAAAAATTAAAGTTATTACAGTTAAATGCTCAAAAGGCAAAAGCTGTTTCATTACAAATTAATAAGTACATGGAAGAAGAGAATATTTCCGTGGCACTCCTGCAGGAGCCATACGTATTAAATAGTTGTGTTGTTGGATATCCAAAGTCTTATAAAGTTGTGTTTTGTGGGAAAAACCCTATGACGGCTGTGATAATTAAAGATTTTGATATAGTTGTAACGAAAGTTTTGGTATTGTGTAGTGAGAATTATGTATGTTGTGAAATACAAGGGAAATTTGGTAAATTGTATGTAGTTTCAGTTTATTGTCAGCCATCTGCAAATATTAAACAATATATAGAATATTTGGAAAAGGTTTATAGTATGATTGGCTCTTGTGGGGTTGTAATTGCTCTAGACTCAAATGCTACCTCTCCGCTTTGGGGAGGAGAAGTAACTGACGATAGAGGAATGTTGTTAGAGGAATGTGTAGTTGCCACGGGAATGGAAGTGTTAAATACACCTGGGCATGCACCAACTTATTCCACAGTGCATGGGCAGTCCCACATAGATCTTACCTTAGTAACAAATAGTATAGTGGGAAAGATTAAGAATTGGAAAGTTTGTGAGCAGTGCACCACTAGTGACCATAATGCCATCTCTTTTACTTATGATATGAATGATTTTGTAAGAGTAAGGTATGATGTGGATAGATATTTTGATAAAGTTGCGAGGTGGCCAAGATTCGATGATGTATTTTTAAGTAGAGTAAGAGAAATAGATTGGAATTGCCTTTCTTCCAATGATTATGTTGAACAACTTACGTTAATATTAAATGAAGCTTGTATTAAAAGTATGAAAAATAGGCAAGGTGTTATAAGACCTGTATTCTGGTGGACTCCAGAATTAACTGATAAAAGGAAACAGACATTTGTTAGCAGAAGAAAATTTCAGCAGGTGAGAAGGAATGGGAATAACGAGCTGTGTGAAATTTATAAAGAAATATATAAAAACAATAGAAGGGATTATGTGAGGTCTGTCAGCAGAACCAAACAGCAGATGTGGCAGAAGTATGTGAGTGAACAGGGTTCCAGAGATCCCTGGAAATCAATTTTTAGGCTTATTAACAACAAAAAGAATTTATCAAATATAATGTGTACGATAGGAAGTGGTTATGAACAGACCTTGACGTGGGAAGATTCTGTAAATAAGATCTTAGAGGAGCTCTTTCCAGAAGGTAGTGAGCATGGAAATTTATGGCAAAAGCAGGATCCGAGTAAATTAGTTTTGGAAGACAAATTGCAAATTCAAGACATAGATCAAGCAATGGACCAGGCAGGGGATGGCCGGTCACTGGGCCTTGACAAAATAGAAGTGTCAGTTATGAAAAGGACATATGGTATATTGCCAGAATTGTATCTAAATATGTACAATAAATGTCTGGAAGAGGGTGTATTTCCGGCTGGGTGGAAAAAGGCACGGATATCTCTTTTAATTAAAGATACAGATCGTATGTTAAATGAAGCAAGCTCATATCGACCTATTGCTTTACTTTCTGTGTTAGGAAAAACTTTTGAAAGAATATGTATTAATCGGCTTATAATGAAACCTAAATATAATGAAATGTCTTCTAGTTGTCAATATGGTTATAAAAAAGAGTTATCAACTGAGGATGCAATCTGTAAATTAATGCAGATGGTAGAAAGAAGTGATGAAAGATATGTGCTTGCTATCTTTGTGGATTTTAAAGGTGCCTTTGACCATCTTTGCTGGAGTAGTGTCCTCTCCAGAATTAGAGATATTAATAATACGAGTTTAAATATAGTCTTTGAAGATTATTTTTGTAATAGGAATGTGGTTGTTAAAACTGGATACAATCAGGTTGTTAAAGAAATAACAAGAGGATGTCCGCAAGGTTCGGTTATCGGTCCCTATGCCTGGAATATTGTGTTTGATGAGTATTTAAACATGGATTCTGATGCTGTAAAAATAGCGTATGCCGACGACTTGGTTATTTTAGTGAAGGGAAATGCAAGATCAGTAATTGAGAGTAGGGCTAATGAAGCTCTTGTGATCTTGCAAGAATGGACATTGAAGCATAGACTGCTGATATCAAAAGAGAAGACTGTTCAGATGTTGCTAAAGGGGAAACTAAGTATGAATAGAGTCCCATCTGTGAGGTTGATGGAGAGGCCTGTTCGGTATGCCCGAGTAGTAAAATATTTAGGTCTAAAATTAGAAGAAAGGCTCTTTTTTACCGAGCATGTCAAGTATTTAAAAGAGAAGATCTGTACATTATATGCCAAGCTTCGAAGAGTTATACGGAAAGATTGGGGTATTAAGGGAAGGGCATTAAATTTATTGTACGAATGTTTGTTTGTTCCCATAATATCTTATGGTGCTGGAGCTTGGGTTAATAAATTAAATAATGTTGTTATTCAAAAATACTTGATTCAAGCACAAAGATTTGCTTTGCTTGGTATTACAAGGGCATGCCGGACGGTGTCTTCAGACGCCTTGCAGGTATTAGCTGGAAAGATGCCAGCTTATTATGTAGTACTTGTTGCAGGACTCTCATATTTGACAAAAAGAAATATCAAGAAAACTGTACTTGGTGTGAGCACATGTCCAGATGCTAATAAAGAATATACAAAAGCAGATGTAAAATTAGAGAAGAAAAGATTTGTGAATGAAATTAAGATAAAATGGCAGGAATATTGGGATACATCAGAAAAAGGGCGGCAAACATATATGTTTCTGCCAAGAGTTGATATAGTTGATTTTAGAAATAAGAGCTGGTTACAATTTGGATTACAATCAACATTTTTGGTAACCGGACATGGATTGGCTCATAAACTATACCAACTAAGTCTGCATGATACTGGATTGTGCTCTTGCGGTGAAGAAGAGACATCTGAACATGTCATGATGTATTGCAGTCAATATGCAGATTTAAGGCATACTCTAGAACTATCTTTGGGCATTCTGGAGAAGGAGCTCCTCTATGTTATGTTTAATGACCGGCGTCTCTTTACTTATTTTAATAATTATGTAAATAGCGTATTTAAAAGAAGAGTAAGATTGCTGGATAGTAGAGGCACGCCTCCACGTGGCAGGGATGTCAACTCGGGCTATCAAGATCAATAAAGATGAAACTTGAGATTGATTTTCCTAGCACGAGGCTAAGTTGCCGAGCGTTATTGTTTTGTTAATTTCTTTCTTTATGGTTTATTGCGTTGCAAAATTTAATATAATAAAAAGGATTTCAGTATAGACTTTATTTCCCATTTTAGAACTAGCCACGGATGAGCCTCGGCTCAGGTAGTGGTTTCTATAATGGAGGTCAGAATGTGTTTGGCATAAAAGTCTTCTAAATAAGCTTCCATCCTATGACTACCAATTTTAAACACACACACCAACCGTTTATGACTGGTTGAATAATGAAATAAAACAAAATAAAATAATAGAAAAGACTGTAAAATAATATTTACAAAAAACTTTTAATCATTTACAAAAAACTAAACTATAACAAAAGTAAAATAAGTTAAAATGCATTAAAATATAAATATAAAAGCGATAAAAAGACGATAAAAAACACTAGAGCTTTCGGAGGTGTCTTCCTCCTTCCTCAGTAATAGTGAGACTTAAATGACACATCCTTAAATACCAGGTTCACGGCACACGTGGATGACCAGGCGCATACTCAGCATTCCTTTCACTTGTACCGGAACCGGAAGTGGACTGGACACGTGGAAAATTAAAACGTTTGTCTCTTGTCAAAACCACCGCCTCAAAAAGGGGGTGGTTTCGACAACGCTGTCATCCTTGACCGGGCGCATAGATTCTGGGACCGCAAGTGGCTGGAAAGTCTGTGGATTGGATCCTCTGGTAACAATAGTATAAACAAAGACAGGGAAGTTAGGCTTCACCCCCTTTTTGAGGGGTGGTTTTGACAAGAGACAAACGTTTTAATTTTCCACGTGTCCAGTCCACTTCCGGTTCCGGTACAAGTGAAAGGAATGCTGAGTATGCGCCTGGTCATCCACGTGTGCCGTGAACCTGGTATTTAAGGATGTGTCATTTAAGTCCACTATTACTGAGGAAGGAGGAAGACACCTCCGAAAGCTCTAGTGTTTTTTATCGTCTTTTTATCGCTTTTATATTTATATTTTAATGCATTTTAACTTATTTTACTTTTGTTATAGTTTAGTTTTTTGTAAATGATTAAAAGTTTTTTGTAAATATTATTTTACAGTCTTTTCTATTATTTTATTTTGTTTTATTTCATTATTCAACCAGTCATAAACGGTTGGTGTGTGTGTTTAAAATTGGTAGTATGAATAATCCCAACCTCAGAGGCCTTATTGCAGATATTCCATCCTATGGTTTGCCAGCTGTTTTTTGTAACTGACTATCCAGTTTTATCTCTGACCACTCACTGGTTAATGGTAGACGGCTCTCCATCTTCTAACTTCTCCACTAATGCAGGTGTTTATCAAGGTTCATTTCTTTCTCCCACACTTTTCCTCTTATATATTAATGACTTCCTTCCATTCACCGGAAATTGTATCCATAGTTTTGCTGATGATAGCACATTGCATTCTACCTTCCAGTTTGAGAAATCTTGCTCTGTTCAAACAGCTTCAACTTCTCAAACATCCACTACCATTCACTTAAATTCTGATCTCCAGGTATTTCTCCAGTGGGGCGAAGATAACTTAATTTCAATCCTTCTAAAACTCAGTCCTGTCTTATATCGTGCAAAAAGGATTCTTCTGCTCTTATTAGCATTAGCAAGTAAGCAAGCTTATATAGCATCAGCCAAAAAAAAAAAAAAAAAACCCTTATTTCACCCATCCACTCACTCCAAATGTTTGTCAAGTTCTGCCTTGAATCTATTTAAGGTATCAACTTCTACAACGACAGATGGAAGTGTGTTCCAGCAATTAACCACCCGCTGGCTAAAGGCCAACTTCCGCACATTTATCCTACAACTGTCTTTCCTCAATTTGAATTTATGCCCTCTCGTGATTATTCTGAGCAAGAGGAAGAATCCCATCAGCATTGAGCATGCTCAAACCATTCAAGGCTATATATACCTCAATCAGATCACTTCTCAGGTGCCTAGTCTCCAGACACTGTAATTTGCAAAACTTAAGCCTTTCTTTATAAGAGAGAAAACTTTTTGTTCCAACCCTTTGTTCCATTCACTAATCTTGTTGCCCTTCTCTGTACTCATTCCAACAGCTCTACATCCTTCTTAAAATGAGGCCTGCAGAATATACAGTACTCAAAGGTGTGGCCTGACCATTGCCTTATACAAGGGGATAATCACCTCCTTATGCCTGCTAGAAAAATTCCTATATATCATTGATAAGACACCATGAGCTACTCTCGCAGACCATCTGCACTGCTCAGAAAACTTCATATCTGCCTGCACAATTACCCCCAGGTCCTTTTCATTCTCTACCACTGTCAGTGTAGTACCACAGAGTTCATATGTTACTCTGGGGTTACTGCTTCCCATATGCAGCACTTTACATTTGTCAATATTAAACTTCATTTGCCACCTCTCAGACCATCTGCCCAACCTTTCCAGATCCTGCTGCAACAGCGTACTGTCATTAACAACCCTGCCAACCTTCGTATCGTCTGCAAACTTGGACATTAAGCCCGATATACCATCATCAATATGATTTATAAGTACAGAAAACAACAATGGACCTAACACTGAACCCTGAGGGACTCCACTAAGAACATTACTCCACGAAGAGCAGTGTCCATTGATTACCACTCTCTGTCTTCTCCCACTCAACCGTCCCTTTATCCATAGCAGCAATTTGCTTCCAATGCCACACTGCTCCAATTTGTGCAGTGTGGCATAATCTTTGTGACTTTGTATATGCTGATTACAATGTTTCTACAACTTGTGAAGTATTTCTGATGGACTTCATTTGGAATTGCTAATAGCTCCTCTTGTCATATTCGGAATAATTTCCTCAGATGTTGCAAATCTGTGATCTTTCGGGGTGGGGGGCTAGAGCTTTAAGCTTTAAAAACAAAAAAGAAAGGAAAAAAAATCACAGTCGCTTAATCCATTAAGTATGGCAGATGGGCTGCTACTCAAGAAATTCTTGAGTAGAAAGTGTCCAGTATGAAGGGGTTGTCGTGATGCAAGCTCCAATTCCCTAAAGTACACTTTTGCAGCCATTTTCACCAAACAGCATCACACATGTGCCATAGAACTATTTTATGCCGACCGGGCTAGCCAGGTGGGTAAAGTGCCTGCCTGGGAACCCAAAGGTTGTGGGTTCGAATCCTGCCTCGGGCTTGGATCAAAGTACTGCAAAAACCTTGGGAGGTGCATTATGGCCACAAAAGCCGATGCGCCAACAACTACCAAAAAAAAAAAAAAAAAAAAAAACCTATTTTATAGTATTCCTGGTCACTGTTAGACAATGCACATTGGGATATGTGCCAATGTCTTCTGCTTATCTGCAGTTTGTTTCTTCCATAATTACTTTCATAATAAAAGTAACAAATTGCAGGGACTATTATCTTTTATAGACCACTCAAAAAATAACCTGGAAAAAATGGTCCAGTCCTCTCAATGGAAAATTCCATCTTCTCCAAGGCCCAAAAATTGCAGAATTATCTTGAACAAATGTGAGGATCATGTTTATCTTACATTTCTGACTCAGAAGGCAATTTTTCCTGCATCGTCTAAGGCATGATAAAATGAATATCATAGGAACCATTTTCTGTAGTGAGGCAGTGGCAAAATATAGCATTAATGGGACATTTTTATGTAGTGGGCAGTGGGCTACATTTTTGTCTGGCCTTAATTCTGGCCTAAGAATCTTCACTTTAATCTTTCTTATGACAGAAATTATGACTCACAGATGCTGGATACAGTCACTTCCATATTAACACAGCCCTACTGAAGGTTAGTAAGCCAGTAAAGTAAGTTGTTGTTCCAGCTCTCCAAGTCCAAAGAAATTGTGAGCCATGCCACCTGCAACTGTAATTGTATGACCAGACAAATGGCCTTTCAGGAAAGGTGATGCTATACAGTTTTGGAAAAAAAATGGGGTTATTCTGGAGTTAGATGAAGTGGACAACTGTCAACAGTACTTCATACTGTAATTTGCTTGAAATCAGGACCAAACATTGAGGGTTAATATCAAGAGAGGAGGGGGAATTTATTTACAGCATGATAACACCTCTTTTCATGATGCCTGTACAAATGGCACCATTCAAGATCTGCATTTAGAAACATTGCCACACACTGTTTATATCCCTGCCTTTGTTTCAAGTAACTATAATCTTTTATGGACTACTCAAAGAGGTGTTACAGAGAAAGACCTTTCACTACAAGTGGCTCCAGCAAGCAAAACAATTGTATAACACTAAAGAGATATAGGTATACAATCATTAGTTTCACAAAGGATGACATATATTGAAAGAGGACACCGTATTAAAAAATGAGATTCCTTATTAGCATTAGTAGAGGCATACGATGCAAGAAAGCAAGCTTATGCAGCATCAGCCAAAAAAAAAAAAAGAAAGAAAAAAGAAACTGCTCCGATTTCACCCCTCCGTTCGTTCCAAATACCTGTCCAGCTCAGCCTTAATTTTATTTAGGCTATCAACTTCCACAACAAAAGATGGAAGTCTGTTCCACCAAACTACCCACTGGCTAAAGGCAAATTTCCGCACATCTATCCTACCTCTGTCTTTCCTCAATTTGAATTTATTATTCTGAGTAAGAGGAAGAATCCCATCAGCATTGAGCATGCTCAAACCATTCAAGACTCTATACACCTCAATCAGATTACCTCGCAGGTGCCTAGTCTCCAAACACTGTAATCTGCAAAACTTAAGCCTTTCTTCGTAAGAGCACCCCTTTGTTCCATTCACTAATCTTGTTGCCCTTCTCTGTTCTCATTCCAACAGCTCTACATCCTTTTTAAAATGAGGTTCCAGACTTGTATACAGTATTCAAGGTGTGGCCTGACCATCACCTTATACAAGGGGATAATCACCTCCTTATTCTTGCTACAAAAATTCCTGTATATCACTGAAAAGACAGCATGAGCTACTCTTGCAGACTGTCTGCACTGCTGAGAAAACTTTATATTACCCCCAAGTCCTTTTCGTTCTCTTCCACTGTCAGTGTATTACCACAGAGTTGATATGTTATTTTGGGGTTACTGCTTCCCCATTGACAAATTTAGTGCTGTTTAACATTGACAAAAGCAGTGCTGTGCATTTGTCAATGTTAAACTTCAGTTGCCACTTCTCAGCCCAACTTTTCTAGATCCCATTGAAGTAGCATACTGTCATTAACAACCCTGCCAACCTTCGTATCGTCTGCAAACTTGGACATTAAGCCCGATATACCATCATCAATATCATTTATAAATACAGAAAACAACAATGGACCTAACACTGAACCCTGAGGGACTCCACTAAGAACATTACTCCACGAAGAGCAGTGTCCATTGATTACCACTCTCTGTCTTCTCCCACTCAACCATCCCTTTATCCATAGCAGCAATTTGCCTCCAATGCCGCACTGCTCCAATTTTTGCAGCAGTCTTCTATGTGCAACAGAATCAAAAGCCTTTCTAAGATCAAAATATATGATATCAAAGTTATTCACTGCATTCAGTTGCTTTGTGACCACATCATAGTATCCAATCAAATTGGTCAGACAAGACTTCCCTTTAACAAACCCATGCTGTGTCCGAGAAATAAATAGTCTTGTCTAGATGATACTGCAGTGCTTCTTTCACCAGTGTGTCCATTAATTTTCCTGGAACAGAAGATAAACTAAGCGATCTATAATTACTTGTGTTTCCCTCGATCCTCCTTTGTGAATTGGGGTCATATTTGCACATCTCCAGTCCATGGGTACCTCCCTTGAGTCCAAAGAAGCTCTTATGGATATGGCTAAGGGTTTGCTTATTTCCTTTGCTGTGTCCTTTAATATAACTGGATAGATCCTATCCACCCTGAGTGCCTTTTTTATGTTTATCTTCAACAATTTACTCTCAGTTATTACAAAACCATCTAGCTCACTGCCAGAGTATAGTTCACCTCTGGCATTCTCTTCCCTGAATAACTCCTCATGTGTGAATGTAGATGCAAAATACTCATTTAGTTTGTTAGCCACCTGAGCAGGATCATCAACAGTTGAACCATCGATATGCAGTGGACCAATCTGATTCATCCCCTTCCTTCTAGAGTTTACATACGTAAAGAACTCTTTGCTGTTTTTCTTTGCATCCTTTGCCAAAGATTTCTCATAATCTGCCTTTGCCTGCCTACCCTCCTTTGTGACTTGGTTACCTTCTAGAGTTTACATACGTAAAGAACTCTTTGCTGTTTTTCTTTGCAACCTTTGCCAAAGATTTCTCATAATCTGCCTTTGCCTGCCTACCCTCCTTTGTGACTTGGTTACAGACCAGCTTATATCTATCGTAGTTTCCATGTCACCCATTAATTTATGTATCCATGCATTTTTCTTCTCTGCGACATGTCTCATTAGTTCATCTGACATCCATTTAGGTCTGAACTTTGAACAATATTTCTTAGTTGGTATGTAAAGCCTAGTAGCTTCCAAGATAAATTTTTGAATGCTACTCATTTTGAATTTGCTGTTGGTAACATCATCAGTTGGTCTCACTGTATAGAATTTAAATACTGTCTCAGACCACCGTAGTTGCCTTTATGAAAGCAAAAACCCTTCCCTTTACCGCTAATAGTAGTTACCTCTTTGAGTAAATCCCACTTTAGCACACTATGATCACTGCCACCTAGTGGTTCATTTACCTGCAGATTCTTAATGCATGAAGAATCACTACTGATAATCAAATCAAGAGTATTACTCCTTCTAGTTGCCTCCTGAACATGTTGATGTAGAAAACAATCATCCGATAAATCCACAAAAGCCTTGCTAGTGTGTGACCAACCCACAAATTCCAATCAATATCTGGAAAATTAAAATCACCCATTATAAGACTCTCTGATTTACTGGCACACTCTATTTCCCTGTACAGTTTTTTATTATACTCATCAGAGTCATTAGGCCTATAACACACTCCTACTCTCAATTTTGATTTCCCAGTACTTATGTCACACCAAACTGACTTGACACTGCACTGTCCAGCGATGTTGACTAGCTGCACTTCCTTGGATTTTATGTGTTTCTTAACTAATAGCATAAACCCTTCTCCCTTCCTATCCTGTCCTGTCTATCCTTCCTGTACACATTGTACTCCCCAAATTCCAGTTCTCCATTCCTTATATCTGTGTGACACCACATCTCTGATATCCCAGCAATATCTGCCATTGATATTTTGACCAACACCTCAAATTAATCAAATTTATTTACCAAACTCCTAGCATTGGTGTAGACACAAGTATACATGCACCTGTTCCTTTCTTGGTTAACCAGCACAACCCATGTGTTTCCTTGTACCGCCATGACAACCAACAGTCTGTGAAATCCCCTGCATCTTGTTTTTCAGGCTGCTGCTCATTCCAATAGAAGCAGTGAAAGAATCACTATCACTTCTGCCAGCGGTTACTGTTAATCTATTAGTCCGTGTATCCCCCACCCAAGCTAGCAGTTTTCCGACCCACCTAACACTGCCTCGATAGCATCAGCAAATATTCTTGCACTCTTTCTATTTAAGTGTATCCCATCCCTGTAGAAGCAGTCTCTCCTGTTAACAAGCACAGACCATGCTGAGAAAAATTCTACCTCTCGAGCCTTGCACAATCTCTCCAGGGCCAAATTGATTGACAAAGCTTTCATCATATACTCCCTCCTATCGTGTCTGGGCAGAATTGTAGACACTTTCAAATTCAACCCTAATTCACAGCTTTTTTTGAACAGATTTTTACTAAGAATTATTATTTTCATTTGAACTAACAAGACTTTTGTAGATTTATTGGATGATTGTTTTCTACAGCAGCATGTTCGAGAGGCAACCAGAGGGAGTAATACTTTTGATCTGATTATCAGCAGTCATTCTTCATGCATTAAGAATCTGCAGATAAAGGAAACATGATGTAGTAGTGATCACATTGTACTGATGTGGGATTTACTGAAAGATGTAACTACCATCATGGGTAAAGGGAAGGGTTTTTGCTTTCGTAAAGGTGATTACAGTGGTCTCAGAGATTTTTTAAATTCTATGCAGTGGGACCAACTGATGATGTTACCAACAGCAAATTCTAAATGGGAAGAAGCATTCAAGGAATTAATCTTGGAAGCCACTAAGCTTTTCATACCAACTAAGAAATACTGTTCAAGGTTTAAGCCCAAATGAATGTCAGATGAACTAATGAGGCTCGTGGCAGAGAAGGAAAAATATAAATTGTCAGTAAACACAGATGTCTATGGTAGATATAAGATCGTCTGTATGTAATCAAGTCACAAAGGATGTCAGGCAAGCAAAGGCAAATTACGAGAAATCTATGGCAAAGGATGTAAAGACTTCTTTACTTATGTAAATTCTTGAAGGAAGGGAATCAGTCAGATTGGTCCATTTGACTCCAACAACAGGGTCCACATCAACGTTTCGATTGCTGATGAACCTGCTGAAGTAGCTGACAAACAGAATGAGTACTTTGCATCTACATTCACACATGAAGAAGCCTGTAGGGAAGTAGAGGCCAGAAGCTTATCAAACTTTTGCAAGGAGCTAAATGATTTTGTAATTACTGAGAGCAAAGTGGAGGAGAAATTGAACATAAGAAAGGCACCTGTGGTAGATGGGATCTATCCAGTTATTATAAAGGAGGCAGTAAAGGAAGTAAGCAAATCTTTAACCATAATTATGAGAGCATCCTTGGATTCAAGGTAGGTCCCCATGGACTGGAGATATACATATGTATCCCCAATTCACAAAGGGGGAATCAAAGGGTGGCATGAGTAATTACAGACCTGTTAGTTTAACTTCTGTTCCAGGAAAAATAATGGAGTCACTGGTTAAAGAAGCAATGCAGGATTATCTAGACAAGACTGCAGTTATAGTTCAGACATAGCATGGCTTTGTTAAGGGGGAGTCTTGTCTGAAAAATCTGACTGGATACTATGATATGGTCACAAAGCAACTGGATACAAAAAATAATTTTGATATCATATACTTGGATTTTAGGAAAGATTTTGATACTGTTGCACATGGAAGACTATACAAATTGGAGCAGTATGGCATTAAAGGCAAGTTGCTACAATAGATAAAAGGATGGTTGAGTGGGAGAAGACAGAGAGCAGTAACCAATGGATACTGCTCTTCGTGGACTAATGTTATTAGTGGTGTCCCCCAGGGTTCGGTGTTGGGCCCATTGTTGTTTTCTGTATTTATCAATGATATTGATGAAAGTACATCAGTGTTAATGTCTAAGTTTGCAGACGATACGAAAGTTGGCAGGGTTGTTAATGACAATAATGATAGTACACTACTGCAACAGGATCCAGAAAAGTTGAGCAGATGGGCTGAGAGGTGGCAACTGAAGTTTAACATTGACAAATATAAAGTACTGCATATGGGTAGCAGTAACCCCAGAGTAACGTACCAACTGGGTGGTACTATACTCAGGACCTGAAATAATTGTGCAGACAAATATGAAGTTTTCTGAGCAGTCTAGACAGGCTGCAAGAGTAGCTCATAGTGTCATGTCAATGATACACAGGAATCTGCTGGTGATTTCCCCATTGAATTTGTTCAGCGGTCTTGCCACACCCGCTGCATGTGTGCTTGCAGTCTCCTCTTCTCCATTTTTTGTTTGGTTGTTGGTTAGATTCAGCAGTGCAAAGGTGATTGCATAGTCTGCACTGCAGTGCAGGCTGTGCAAAGTTGGGTTATCTTTGTGGCTGTAATGTCAGGTAACAAGATAAGGTAATGGTAATTAATCACTTGTTAACCATTTCTTGTATATTCAAAAAATTTTGTATAGTTATTGAATTAATAGCATCTGTTTTGTTTGCTGATTAATTCTGTTAATCTTCTTTTCCAATGAATAATTTTTTTTACTTCAAAGCTAAAGTACCATCTCCTTTTCTCATTTTATATATAGTTTCCCTAATTTCCTTAATTTAAATTTCATTAAACTAGCACTATAACTATACAGCCAAATTTTAGAACTCAGGAATGTTCAAATTTTTAATATTAATTAGCTTTCAAATGGAAGAAGTTGTAAAGTGGGGGGGGGGGACTTTTTAATGAGAATTCTGACATTATTCTTTAGTGTAAGTCAGGCTACATTAATTATACTTAGACAGAAATTTAATAATAATCCAGAATGTAGATAATTTAATTTAATTTACTGCTACTTCCTGTAATATTTAGGCTAATAAAATTAAATCAGTGTCAAGAAACTGAATATTATTATATAGCTTATCCAAACCTAATGGTGTGTACATCATTAGTGTTTGGCTAAGCTCTAATAAGAAAGACTCATATGTGAAACATTTCTGAATTTGAATTTTAAAGAAAAACAAGTAATTTATTTAAATTCTCCCATTCCTGCCTCAGGAAAGAATGTGTTAATTTAGTTACTGCTTTCATATCTCAAGTCAAGTCATATCTATCATATCTTATATAAGTATACAAGATATGATAGTCAAGCTATCATCCTTGTATACTTATACAAATTAGCTGCTATTAAATACTGTTAATGCACAATTGGTTCACAAATACAAAAACGAAGTACCATCTGATAATGTTTGATTTAATGAACAATCTGTAGGACATTAAGTGGGTAAGGTTGCTTTTAGAAATAAAGAAATAAACTTTCTTTACTTATAAAATGGAAATATACTATTTCCCCATAGAAGTGTTCGATATCTGATGCATTTGGAGAAAACAACACTCACAGAAAAGAAATTAATCTTGAGATAAGGTGCATGTTTTGAAAAGTATTATTAAAGAAAAATAATTAGAATCAACAATTTACAATTGAAAATCACATAAAAGCTGCTGTAAGCACATGCTGGACATATGATAAACATGCTAAATAGGAGTACAGCTGCCTAATAGCAGCAGTAAACTTGCCAGAAAATTGGAAAAGTGTGCATATCTTGTCTAGGATACATTTGCAAATTAAAATAAACACACAGAAATCAATAAATTTATACTATTTGACATATAATCTTCTTTTAAGAGTCTTTTATGTTAATAAATTTTCATTATTTGATAATCACACATTAAGAAACTTGCTGAACATTAAACAGCAGTACATAATCCTGTTAAATTTCAACTGACAAGTAATTAATTTTACTTATTCTATTCAAGAAAATTATACCATAAAGACCAAGACAAATGTAAAAACATACCAGTATAATGTATCTTTAGCACACCCAGAACTTTCACTTTCTCTAAGGCTAGTTTGCCATCTTCCTTACTTTCTAGTTTTGCTCTTGTGGGATCAAACTGGTACTTTAGCCAAAAGGCTGCTCGATCCTTCCACAAGTACTTCATTACATTTACTTGTGTAGGGACTGGACTTAAAAAAATAATAAATAAAATAATGACACTTGAATGAGAGTATAATAAATTCCTTAATAATGTCAGATATTTAATTAGCTTCAATGTTATTTATTATTGTTTTACTTTGTGTATACATTAGATAATTATAGAATGTCAACAAAATTGCAATGCTGGCTATATTGGAAGTACTACAACAAAATTTGGTTCCACTAAAACTTCTGATACAAGGCATATTATCACTATAACAGTTTCAGAACAGGACAATCCAGTACCGAGCTCACATTACACGTGCATTCCCACAACCCCCCCCTAGTCGATTCAGCCATTACCACAGTAAAACTAAAAACCAGTTACAAAATTCTCCAATAGAAGCCCTCATCATAGAATGATTCCATCACTATTCTAAATTAAACATTATAAATGCAAAACTACCCTCCAACCTTTCCCTGGTTTGGAATCTCACACATTTGAGATTTCTGCATGTCGCAAATTGCATCACGGGAACATAAAATTTTCTTTAAAATACAGCACGTGTTCTCTCTCCACTAAATTTTGTCAACTGAAGACGTTTTAACAAAACAAAATCTGTTTTACATATTTTAGAGTTCTTAATTAATTAATTCTCCATGACAACCAGGGATGGAGTTGTGCACTTCTGCTTCCTTGCACATATTTTAATTCCGTTTTCAATTAATTTATTCCCATCCTGTAAATTAATCTACTTAACTTTAAATTACCCAAACCCAAAAATTTAGTCATTTATTCACCCAAATAACAACTGCAGATCATCCAAGGTGAGTACCGTAAATTAAGCTTTTGCTATTGAAATTTAATTTACTTTGTGTATACTTATTAACTGTGAAAACATATAGACTTGCTGGCCAAAAAAATTAGAATCTTTATTCATATCTAGAAGGGCCACCTTTTATTTGAATTACAGCTGCAGCTCGTATACATTGTGGCATGAATTCCACTAGGTGTCTCAGGAAGTCTAGACCCAGATTTGAATATTCTTCTATCAAGATACAGCCACTCCCTGATTAACATAAGGGTTGCATTCTGTGGAACGCTACGCAAGTCAGAGTTTCCCTAAATAAGCAATTAGGGAACTTCTGCACTCGCAACTATGCGCACTGAATTTGATGGAAGCAAAAAAGAAATGTTCGACAAACATATAAATAGAATTATTCAATTTTTTTCTCAGGCACAGGAAAAATTACAAAAAGTGTACAGAATTACAAAAATTATAAAATTACAAAAAGAGAGAGGAGACAGGCATAACATCAGCAAGTTTTATCTTTTGAGCATCATTGCCAGAATTAACTCTCCAGCTGATAAGCATACCGCTGCAGAAGTTGAGGGCTGTGGAGATTTAGAAGGGGTTTTTTCACAACACATCACAAAATTTCCTTGCATACTGTTTTGGAAACCGGCATGATGCTTGAACCTATTAAACTACCCAATAATTCCAGTTATCGGAATTATTGCAAATGCAATAAGATTGAGTTTACTACCCATTTATAATTATATGCACTAACAGAAAAGCCCAATCAATTGGAAAGTACAAATTGTTTTTATTGTTGTATGGAAGTGATCTCCAGAAATGTATTTTAGAAAAATATCAAAAAGGCATTCAAAATTGATTCTTATAATGGAACATATGATAACGATGAAAGTGTAGTGCAATTTCCATTATAAAAATGATCTTTTAGAGAGATAAACAGCTTAGTTATATAGTGAAAATTTCAACTTCCGAGGTCTTGGAATGAATTACCAAAAAAAAAAAAAAAACGGTGTGCTATTGGGTTCACATTATGATATTTTCACGATACCTCCATTTATTCCTATGGGATGCAAAATACATTTCTATGATTTTTTAAAGTTTGCACCAGCCGGCAAAAACTTACGTAAAGTCGAATTACGTCACATATTACGTAAGTCGGAGAATGGCTGTATTTGTTGGCTGATGTATTGTGGTCAGTAGAAAACAAGCTGACCTGCTGCTTCCAACATATCCCAGATATTCTCAATTGGATTCAGATCTGGGGAATTAGGAGACAGGGTAGATGTTGGAAATCTTGGGAATGTTTCTTGAATCATTCAGATGCAATTTTTGCATGGTGGATAGTTGTGTTGCAGTCTTGAAAGAATCCATTGCAATCCAGGTGAAAATAAAGTACTGCAGAGTAAAGTTCATACCAACAGAATATACCCCATATCATGATACCACCTCTAGCATGATATGGGGTATATCATGACACCAGACTATCATTGGGTGGCTGAATGTATAGATTCATGAGGTTCACAGCATACTTTCACCCTATCATTGGCACAAAAAAAAATGTCAACTGAGACTTGTCACACCATATGATCTTGTTCCACAGTCCATTTTTGGTGGTGGTGGTGGTGGCAGCACTATTCCAATCAAATCATTTGATTTTTTGCAAAACGAAGTGGCTTTTGTATAGGCACATGACTACTAAATCCCAGATTGTTTAACTCCTGCCACATAGTTTGGTAGGAAATGTATCTTGCTTTGCCTAAATTGAATTTTCCAGTCATCTGCTGCATACTGGACCTTCTATTCTGATGCACAATTCACTTTAAAATCAGGTAGTCTTGTTTCTTGAAGCACCAAGAGCAAAACTACAGGAATTTCTGCTGCATATTTTCCTTTACTTTTAGAGCTGCTTCTCCATAAGATTGTTGCATTTGATTCCTTTTGTTTTTCTCATTTTTGGTTCCTGCAAAATGTGCTCCAACAATAACACCTTTTGGATCAGCTGAGAAGCCTCAGTAAAGTGTACGGTATTTATCTGATACCAAGAACTTGTGATCATACCATGTGACAACTTAAATTTGCGTACCATATGGCACTAACTATCTGTTGATGCCAATTGTAAAAGTTTTTCTAATTTTGCTAGTGAGTACATATTCCATTTATACTATTCTTTTTTTGTCTAAAATCAATTTCTTGCAAAAAAAAGTTGGGTAACCTACTTACATATTGATCTGTAAGTAGGCTTTAGCTTTCATAATTATGTTTGGTATTTATATAGGGTGATTCACTACCAGTGCGACAAACTTGCAGGAGGTGTAGGGGGCACAAAGACGAATCGGAATCACATAGCATTGCAGGGTCCGAAATGCCTTCGTCGTGCGGTAGAGGACGTTGAACAGGAGGTCGCGTGAACAGCAATCCCACTGGAAGTCAGCATTTGCAAACCGGTTCCCTAGGCAGTAGGATGGACGAGTATTCAAACGTTGAACTGGCCGACATGCACCTTGCATATGGAGCTGCGGACTGTAACGGGCACACCACTCTGCGCTTGTACCAGGAACGTTTCCCGCACGGGCGTGCTCCTCCCTACAATTTTCGCATGTGTGTACAGAAGGTTATGTGAGACTGGTTGTTCCACAAGAGGTACCATGAATTAATTACCTTGCAGAAGGCAATCCGAGTACGAGTACTCGAGCGATAGGCCAATGATTGGGTATTTCCCAATCCACTGTATGGAGGATACTGTCAACAAACCAAATGAGTTCATACCATCTGCAACGCGTCCAATCATTGGAGCCTGCAGATTATCCACTCTGGAGGACTTTTGCTACTTGGTTCCTTCAACAGAAACGGTTCGCGAATGCTGACTTCCAGCGGGATTGCTGTTCATGCGACCTCTCGTTCAACGTCCTCTACCGCATGACAAAGGCATTTCGGACCCTGCAATGCTATGTGATTCCGATTCGTCTTTGTGCCCCCTACACCTGCTGCAAGTTTGTCGCACTGGTAGTGAATCACCCTGTATATGTATCTAAGAAATTCAGTCACTTAATGAAAACAGTCATTAACCCTCTAGCAAGAACTCTATTGTATCCTAGCAACCAAAAAATCTTGCAAATTAAAATGTTCCTCAAGTATGGTCTTCAGCTTTGATCTGCATCATTGATTATTCTTTAATTGGAGAAGTATAGCCATAAAAAAAAAAACTTCACATGTTTCACAAAAAATAACACCCATGTTAATTTCCCACAGAGGTTTCTTCTAAAATTTTGCCTACTTCAGTGCCTTCAAGTTTAGATGTAATGCAGTCAGGAATTTTTATTTATTTTTTTATTTTTAAATAACAATACTTTTACTAAAGGTACTATTTGTTCTTATTACCTAATATAGTGTCAGAATTAAGATATAATAATATAATAAAATTTTAGAGTGCACTATTTCTTGCCTTCCCCCCCAAAATAATGATTGATGACCTTGTATAACTTGTCTGTGGATTTAACTTTTTTGACACACTCACTAAAAGATTAACTGCTTTTCAGAGATATTCATAATTTTTACCTAAAAATAACACATTATCACTTATAGTAAAAACTGTAAACTTACTATTGCAATATCTTCATCAATATCTTTGCTAAACTCTTCCATGCATCAATGTTATTAAGATTGGCATCATAGTCCAGAAAGGCAAACAGTAGTGGCAGAGATTTCTCTACACTGTACTCTGAAATAATCCAATAATATAAATTTCCAAATAATTTATACAGAATATAATATCATATTTATCTAATCAAAGGTAATTAAGATATTCTAATAATTTTATATAATATTATTTTACCCATTTCTTACTTTAGCACAATTTCATATCCCATCTTAGAAGTTTGTCTATCTATTTATCCAAATCTAAAGATATTTTTGAATTAATTTAAAATGCAAATAACAGTAATTAAACCACATGAACTGTAGTTATTAAGTGAATTTCATTGTGCACAAAGTATTACATTAAATAAACTCCTACACAACAGAAATGCTCAATAATTGGTAGTTTCTTTATTCTACATTAGATCCTATCATTAGGCCTAATCATGAAAGATAAGTGGTTACTAACCTGTATAGGATAAAAGACTATAATAGTCTTTTTAGACGGAGAATGTAATTGAATGTAGCATAACAGAAGACAGGGAATATTTTAATAATCGAAGAAACAAGCCTGTTGTCTTCATCAGAAAGCAGGTTTCTTCTATTGTTACCTGCACTGAACAGCAAATAATGTATTAAGTCTAGACAAGCAGCCAAGCTTGTTTAGACTTAATACATTATTTGCTTTCCAATGCTTTCACTTGATAGCCAAACTATCAAGTGAAAGCATAACAAAGATAACATTAGATAACAAATTTTCAAGGAGGTAAGGCACTGTTTATCTGAATTTCTTGGTATTTCTTTATAAATTTGGATAATTCTGATCAAAATATGACCTTAGTTTTTATAATATTCAATATTTTATAAAATATTGAATATTAAATATTTTAAATGTATGCATTTTACATACTTTTCTTTTAGAATCGTTTGCATAATTGTACTAGCAAGGTTCAACTGCTTATGATTTCATAGTTTCACAATCCACTACAAGTGTTTGAAAAATATATTTCTTTATATGCAGAAGTGGAAGCAAAACAGAGTCAGCATCATGTGTCATATACGTTAGCTCCTGTCATAAGTAATTTTCCTTTTTTTTTTTTTTTTTTTAAATCAGTGATTTTAAGGATGAACTACTAATCATAGATACTAGATCGTATGTATAGCTTAGCTTAATTTTCAGCACTCACCTCATAGTAATCCGCTTAGCTGGTGGAGGGTTTTACCACATACATAGTGGTTATAGGATTCTAATACTTTACAGGGATTATGGATTTAAAATTAAGTTATGGGCTATAAAAATTTTTAAGAAAGGAAAGTGCACCTTCCATGGTTGCCTAATTAAATTAAATTAAATGAAGAGAAAAAAATAAAGGAAAATATAAGCTAATAATTGCGCACGAGCGACTTTCGAGTTTCCTCGTCTTCAGTTAGCTATAGTGGAGGGGGGGGGAAGAGAGCGCGCTTGTGTTATATATGGGTTGGGTTCCCGAAATGCATTTCAGTGCACGTGGAAACTTAATACGTGCTAAATTCCAAATGGGGGAGAAATTGGTGGGAATCTTTTTGTTTAACACGTTGAGTGATTTTATAGCCCATAACTTAATTTTAAACCCATAATCCCTGTAAAGTATTAGAATCCTATAACCACTATGTATGTGGTAAAACCCTCCACCAGCTAAGTGCATTACTATGAGGTGAGTGCTGAAAATTAAGCTAAGCTATACATACGATCTAGTTATTACATTACAGCACATAAGGACTCCTTAAAAAATCAAGAGTTAATCATAGATACTTAAAAATTAGCAACGAGAAACAGATGCTTAGTAACATCAGAAGTATATCCTACAAAGTATGGGTTGTATTGAGCACTTCTATTGTGTGGATTAGAAATTAACTTGTGATAATAATGAAATTTGACATAGATTAAACTGATGTAAGGCGAGAACTAGTTCCTAGCATGGACCATTACTGGTATGACAACAATTCTAAGCTTAAAGGTACAAGTATCCTGGAAAGAGCAAGCTTCTTTTGTTTTATGCTAATCATTCACATGCAAGTGTTACAAGACTCTCTCTCTTGTCGGGTGACTGAACTTAGATTTTATGGCTTATACAAGCAATGGAAATTGAGTAATATAAGAATTTGTCATCGGAGATTGAAATGGTGACACTGCTTTAGTGTTGTGCATTTGATTCCCTTCTTGGTGATTCCAGTCTTCTGAACTAACGCAATACTTATGAGAACTTGTTCTTGATGCAGTATTTAGTCTTAATACATAGATTAAGACTGAACTTGGCTTTAACATGTTGATTTGTATTCCCTGGGATGAGAGTGACTGAGAAGTCATAGAACTGATATTCTGGAGCTCACAGTATTGATATTATTCTTGAACTGAGGATAGCATCACTGAATATGGTAAGACTCAGTGGCTTAAGTACATTGCTTACTCTCGAATTTTGAATCAGTCAGTTGGACATTTTTGTCTACTTCTGAACAGATGTACCTCATTCTTTGTAAGAAACTGTAAATCTGTATCTGTAATACTGTATGTATGATATTATAAATATATGGTTAAATAAAATTTTTGATATAAATTAAATTATGTAGCAAAGCTCCTTCACCTGTAACTAACCTTGAACTTTTATTCAAATATATATGTATATTTTAATATCAAATTTACATCAAAATACCTTCTTCTGCTCAGAGGTAAGTTATGAACTGTCTATATTTCAATTTTATTTATGCAAATTCTGAAACAACAACAAATCTGCCCTACTTTAGATGGCCACAATTCAATATCTTAGAGAAAACTGTTTATTATTTTTATTTTGCGTAAATTTCTTCCTTCCTAAATTTACAACTGAAGTGGAATTTAATAACTTATTAAAAAGTACTTACTATCATCCACCAATAATTCAACTAGGTCTAAAGCTCTTGGATCAGATTCAGACAGTTTGACCAATTCCTAAAAATAAAAAAATAAAAACATAATATAAATAAAAAAACAAGTAAAATATAAAAGGTTAAAATTAAGTTAAGATATCTTAATAATGTGAAAGAGCTAAGGGTGACAGCAATACTGGTGCACTTACAAGTCAGCAGTGAACCTTATGTTCTTGGAGAGTAGAACATTATATTCTTCTATGCATGTACACTTGCAATTGACAGTAAAATGCTAAAGACAGTGTTCAGAGTGTTAAAAATAAAGCAAGAGAGGATAAGGATGCAGCGTGAATGAAGCTGAGTGCATTTCTCAGCTGTAGGCAAAGAACAGAGAAAAAGGGGAAGCATGAGGAAAGAATGGGTCATATCCTCTATTGGGACCAGCTCATTGGAACTGACGAAACAACTAAAATGAAGAGAAAAAAAAGAAGAAAAAAAAAAAAAACATGTACAGCTCAGCTTTACCATTTATGGCTTTGACGTTTGCAATTTGAACATTTACAGAAAAATGACTGGGATTTTATCTGATATACTCATATCAAGCACTTAATCATTTCGTTGAATTTAATTCTTTTTTCCACTCATAGGATCTTAACCTTGCTGATCACAAAAATAACAGTTTTGTAGATACAGCATTTTGGAACAAGGTACCAAAATTCCAGTAACATGATGTCAAAAAAGAGAAAAAAAAAATTTCATTGAACATGTCATTAAGAAGTTTCAAATCAGTTTGTGATGATGATGTATAAAATGAGCATATGTTATGAAACACAGAAAAACTGTAATGTGGCCATATACACTCGTGATCCCCGAATTATGACCACTTACCTAAATTGGGCCTTCATTTGCATGGATAACAGCCACTATTCATCTAGGCATTGACTCCACTAGATGTCTGAAGATGGCAGGGATCTGCAGCCATGCTGCCTGCAAGGTTTCCCACAGTGTCAGAATAGATGACAGTTGCATGCCCATATTCCTCACCTACTGTTCCAAAATATCCCACAGGTGTTCAATTTGATTGAGGTCAGGCGATTTGGAGGCCAATCAAGATGGGTGATATCTTCACCATGTTCCTCAAACCAATCGCACATAGTGTGTGCATGATGACATGATGCATTATCATCTTGGAAGATCTCATTTCTTCCAAGGGAAGAATTTTTGTTTTCATAAAGATGACTACAGTGGTCTCAGATAGTTTTTAAATTCTATACAGTGGGATCAACTGATGATGTTAAAAACAATGAATCCTAAATGAATTAATTTTGGAAGCTACTAGGCTTTTCATGCCAACTAAGAAATACTGTTCAAGATTTAGACCTAAATAGATGTCAGATGAAGTGATGAGGCTCGTGGCAGAGAAGAAAAATGGGTGGGATGCATATAAATTATCAAGTGACATAGAAGCCTATGGCAGATATAAGCTAGTCTGTAATCAAGTCACAAAAGTGGTTAGGCAAGAGAAGGCTGATTATGAGACATCCTTGGCAAAGCATGCAAAGAAAAACAGACTTCTTTACTTTGTAAACTCTAGAAGGAAGAGGGATGAATCAGATTGGTCCAATTGATGTTGGTGGTTTGACTGTTGATAATCGTGCTCAGATAGCTGACAAACAATGAGCATTTTGCATCTACATATACATATGAGGAATATTGTAAGGAAGGAGAGGATAGAAGTTTACTAAACTCTAACAGGGAGCTAAATGATTTTGTAATAACGGAGAGCAAAGTGGAGAGAAACTGTTGAAGTTAAATATAAAAAAGGTACCTAAGGCAGATGGAATCTATCCAGTTATATTGAAGGAGGCAGCGAGGGAAGTAAGCAAATCTTCAACGATAATTATGAGAGCATCCTTAGATTCAGTGGAGGTCCCCACGGACTGGACATTAACATTAGTTGAGGGATATGATGCAAGAAAGCAAGCTCATACAGCATCGCCCAAAAAAAAAAAAAAACTCCTCCACATTTCACCAATACAGTCGCTCCAAATGTTTGTCTATTCTGGCCTTAAATTTATTTAAGCTATCAACTTCCACAACAACAGATGGAAGTCTGTTACGGCAATTAACTACCCACTGGCTAAGGAAAATTTCCACACATCTATTTTACAAATGTCTTTCCTTAATTTGAATCTATGCCCCCTCAGGTTCTTAATTGAGAAAGTGGAAGTATCCCGTCAGCATTGAGCCTGCTTAAACCATTCAAGGCTTTATACACCTCGCAAATGCTGCAACTTGTAGAACTTAAGCCTTTCTTCGTAAGCGCAGCCCTTTGTTCCTCTCACCAATCTTGTTGCCCTTCTCTGTACTCGTTCTAGCAACTCTACACCCTTCCTAAAATGAGGCCTCCAGACCTGTACAGTACTCAAGGTGTGGTCTGACCACTGCCTTATACAAAGGGATAATCACCTATTTGCCTCTGCTAGCAAAATTCCTATATATCATTGACAAAAATCTATGACCTGCTCTGGCAGCCCATCTGCACTGCTCAGAGAACTTCATATCTGGCTGCACGATTACCCCCCAGGTATTTTTCATTTTCCACTTCCTTGAGTGTAATACCACACAGTTGGTACATTTCTCTTCAGTTACTGTTACCCATATACAGTACTTTGCATTTTTCAATGTTAAACTGCAGTTGTTACTTCTCAGCCCATCGGCCTAACTTTTCTAGATCCTGTTACAGTAGCATACTAGCTTTAATGTTAATAATAACCCTGCCAACCTTTGTATCATCTGCAAATTTAGACATTAAGCCTGATATACCTTCATCAATATCACTGATAAATACATAAAACAATGGGCCCAGCACCAAACCCTGGGGCACTCCGCTAATAACATTAGTCCACATAGAGCATTGTCCATTTATTACCACCCTCTGCTGTCTCCCACTCAAACATCCCTTTATGCATTGCAGTAACTTGCCCTTAATGCCATAATTTGTATAGCAGTCTTCCATGTGCAACAGTATCAAAGGCTTTCCTGAAATCCAAGTATATAATATCAAAATTATTTTTTGCATCTATTTCCTTTGTGACCACATCATAGTATCCAATCAAATTGGTCTGACAAGACTTCCCTTTAACAAACCCATGCTGTGTCTGAACTATTACTGCTGTCTTGTCTAGGTGATCCTGTATCACCTCTTTAACTAGTGACTCCATTATTTTCCCTGGAACAGAAGTTAAACTAACAGGTCTATAATTATTTGTGTCACCCTTTGAACCCCCTTTGTGAATTGAGGATACATTTGCACATCTCCAGTCCACAGGGATCTCCTCCTGAACTCTGAGGATGCTCTCATAATTATGGATAAGGGTTTGCTTACTTCCCTTGCTGCCTCCTTCATTATAACTGGAAATATTCCATCTGTCTCAGATGCCTTTTTTATGTTTTACATCAACAATTTCTCCTCCACTTTGCTCTCAGTTATTACAAAATCACTTAGCTCCCTGTCAGAGTTTGATGAACATCTGGCATTCTCCTCCTTGAATAACTCCTCATGTGTGAATGTAGATGCAAAATACTCATTCAGTTTATCAGGTATTTGAGGAGGATCACCAACAGTCAAACCATCTATGTTAAGTGGACCAATCTGATTCATCCTCTTCCTTCTAGAGTTTACATAAGTAAAGAACTTAAAGAATTTTGCTGTTTTTCTTTGCGTCCTTTGCCAAGGATTTCTCATAATCTGCCTTCGCCTACCTAACCTCCTTTGTGACTTGATTACAGACTAGCTTATATCTGCCATAGGCTTCTGTGTTGCCTGATAATTTATATGCATCTCGTGCATTTTTCTTCTCTGTCACAAGCCTCATTAATTCATCCGGCATCCATTTAGGCCTGAACTTTGAACAGTATTGCTTAGTTGGTATGAAAAGCCTAGTAACCTCTAAGATTAAGTCCCTGAAGGCTTAGAATTCATCGTTGAATTCCCACTTAGAATTCACCATCAGTAACATCAGTTGGTCACACTGTATAAAATTTAAAAACTATCTGAGTCTACTGTAGTCACCTTTATGAAAACATAAACCCTTCCCTTTACCCTTGATGGTAGTTACATCTTTAAGTAAATCCCACATCAGTACATTGTGAGCACTGTCACCTATTGGTTCCTTTATCTGCAAATTCTTAATACATGAATAATCACTGCTGATAATCAGATTAAGGGTATTACTCTGTCTGGTTGCCCCCTGAACATGTTGGTGCAGAAAACAATCCTCCAATAAATCCACAAAAGTCTTGCTAGCATGCGAGTGGCCAATCCACAAGTTCCAGTCAATATCTGAAAAAGTTAAAATCCCCCATTACAAGACATTCTGATTTACTGGCCCATTCTATTTCTCTGCACAACTGTTCATTGTACTCATCAGAGTCATTAGGCCTATAACATACTTCTACTATCATTTTCCCTTTCCCAGTGTTTATGTCACAACAAACAGACTGAACATTGCACTGTCCACCCGTGTAAACTGGATGCACTTCTTTAGATTTTATGTGTTTCTTAACTAAAAGCATAACCCCTCCTCGCTTCCTACCCTGTCTGTCCTTTCTGTACACATTGTACCCCCAAATTCCAATTTTGCACTGCTTATATCTGTGTGACACCATGTCTTTGATATCCTAATAATATCTGCCTTTGATGTCTTAATTAGCACTTCGAATGCATCAATTCTATTTACTATACTTCTAGCATTAGTATACACGTATACATGCACTTGTTCTTACTCTTAGTTACTCTGATACAGCCCATGTATTTATTCTTCATGACGACTCGCAGCAGCTCTTGAAATCCCAAGCAACTTGCTCTCTAGGCTGCTGCTCATTACAATAGGAGCAGTGCAAGAATTACTTTTGCTTCTGCCTGCGGCTACCGTTAATCTTTTAGTCTGTGAATCCCCCAAATCTAGCAGTTTTCCGACCCATCTAACTCAATAGCATCAGCAAATATTCTTGCACCCTTTCTTTTTTAAGTATATCCCATCCCTGTAGAAGCAGTCTCTCCTGTTAGCAAGCACAGATCACACTGAAAACAATTCTAACCCGTGAGCCTTGCACAATCTCTCCAGTGCCGAATTGATTGACAAGGCTCTCATCATATATCCTTCCTATCGTGTCTGGGCAGAATTGTGGACACTTTCAAATTTAACCCTAACTCGCAACTTTTTTTCAGCATTGACCTGTACTTATTAAGTAAATCTGCAGATTTCCTACTCTTAAGGTCATTAGTGCCAATGTGTGAACAATAATATCACCTTTTGTGCTCTTAAAAGATATCTGCTCTACAACATTATGAACTTTTGCCCCTGGCCGACATACCGTCTATCGTTTTTGCATAATATATTCCGTCTCCCCAACAATAGAGTACCGACTCTATTGTCAGGTTTCTACTGTCTAGATGTGCAAATGTATCCCCAATTCAACATCAAAGGGTGACACAAATAATTATAGAACTGTTAGTTTAACTTCTCACATTTATATTCCAAGGAAAATAATGGAGTCAGTGATTTCAGTGATTAAAGAACTGATGCAGGATCACCTAGACAAGACTGCAGTAATAGTTCAGACACAGAGCATGGGTTTGTTAAGGGGAAGTCTTGTCTGACAAATTTGATTGGATACTATGATTTGGTTACAAAGGAACTGGATGCAAAATATAATTTTGATATCATATACTTGGATTTCAGGAAGACTGCTGCACAAATTGGAGTGATATGGCATTAAGGGCAAGTTGCTGCAATGGATAAAGGGATAGCTGAGTGGGAGACGGCAAAGCGGCAATAAATGGACACTGCTCTACTTTGACTAATGTTATTAGCAGAGTGCTCCAGGGTTCGGTGCTGGGCCCATTGTTGTTTTGTGTATTTATCGATGAAGGTATATCAGGCTGTTGTTGTTGTTGTATTTGGGTTTTCTGGCACAAGGGCCTCTTGGGCCATATTGTGCCTGTTCGATATTTGCTTATCACAAATTTCTCTTGTTATTGTGATCATAGGCTATTATAGAGATTTATCTGTTTCAAATAAGTAAACAGTTCCTCCAAATTTGCATCATTGCCAAGAATCTGCAATAAGGTTATCGGTTCCATCAAATGGGATAGGGAGGTAAAAGTTGATTTTCTGGTAGTTGAAAGTTGGGGACATTCAATGAGAATATGATATATTGTCAACTGCGACTGGCACAACAAACACTGAGGAGGGTTCTCTCCCATAAGCAAATACAGATGAGTTGAATGTGAGTGTCCGATGCGGAGCCTTGCTAGAATTACTTTTTGTCGCCTGTTTTTCCTGATACTAGATGTCCACAATTTTGGCTCTTTTTTTATCTGCAACAGTTTATTATTTATTTGAGCTTTCCAGAGGTCAGACCATTGTTTCCTACATGATGTTTCAATGATGGATTTGTAGTCGGTGTAGGGCACTGTTTGTTGAATGGAAGTGTTTGAGTCAGGGTGTTTAGCGGCGGTGTCCGCTTGTTCATTACCTGGAATGCCTGCATGACCAGGTATCCAGCAGAAGGTAACCTTCTGGTTGGTTTTTTTACAGTAAAATAACTTGGACCGTATTTCTTTAAGAATTGGATGAGAGGGTGACATGGTAGTTTGAATGGCAGTGATTGCGCTTAAGGAATCTGTATATATCAGAGATTGCTTTATACAGCTGTTGTGTATTCTATCTAGAGCTAGTTTAATTGCAAATAATTCTGCAGTATAGATAGTGCATTCCGTAGGAAGAGACACAGCAACTGAGAAGGCAGAAGAAACTGCTGCAGCACCAACGGCTGCATCTGTTTTGGAGCCATCAGTATAGATAGGTACTTTATCTGAGTTTTCCAACAAATGAGTTTTATGAAGCTGTTGATAGTTTATATTTGCCAGAGAGAATTTTCCCCATCTTGAAAAGAAATTGTCGCAGAGAGGTGAGAGCTCAGTCCAGGAGTTTCAGGAGTAGCAATGTCTTGGAATATGTTGTGAAATTTAAGATCCCAACTGATCGTGAGTTCTTGCAGTCGAATCCCTGCGGGGCGGTTTTCATTAGGCTTATTGTGATATAATTCAACATATTGAGGATCAAACAGGTACTGCCAGCTAGGGTGGAATGGCATGCTTTTAATTTTTGCTGCATAATTACACAATAAGGATTTTCTCCTGAGATGCAAAGGGGGGTTCATTTGCCTCAATATACAGGCTGTGGACCGGAGATGTTCTGAAGGCTCCCACAGCTATCCTAAGAGCACTATGCTGTATGGTGTTTAGACGTAATAGTGAACTTTTCCTAGCGGAGTCATAGACAGGTGATCCATAATCTAATCGTGATTTTATTAAAGCTCTATACAGATGAAGGAGAGAGCTTCTGTCAGCACCCCAGGACTTAGCAGAGACTGCTCTCAGGATGTTCAGTTTTTTAAGACATGTAGTTCGAAGGAAAGCAATATGGGAAGCAAAATTAAGTTTGTTATCTAAATACAACCCCAACAGACGGAAATTGTTAGTGACAGGAATCAGGTTTTTTTTTAAAAATATTTCTGGATCCAGGTGAAGTTTGCGTTTTTTACAAAAATGAATTGCACTGGATTTCTTTTCTGATAGGGAATAGCCATTCCGCAATGTCCATGATTCAATTTTAGCGATGGAAATTTGAAGTTGTCTTTCAATGGTGTTCATGGTTTGGGATTGACAAGAAACAACGAGGTCATCAGCGAACATATACGATTCTACTGTATTAGGTACATCCTGTGTCATGTTTGTAATTCTTATTGAAAATAACGTCGGACTAAGAATGGACCCCTGAGGAACACCCTCCTCTTGTTCAAATGATTTAGATAAATTGTTCATGTATCTAATCTGAAATGTTCTGTGGCATAGGAAGTTTTGTATAAAGTGGGGTAAATGACCTCTCAAGCCAAAAGAATGAAGATCTTGAAGTACACCGTATCGCCAGGTGTTATCAAAGGCTTTCTCAATATCAAGATTGATCATGACCAGATGTTGTCCCCTTATGAAGGCATTTCGGATGTTTGCTTCTGCTTTTATCATTACATCTAACGTGGACCGGTTCTTTCGAAACCCGTACTGATTTTTATTTTGCAAGTTGTTAGTTTCCAGGAACCACGTTAGCTGCCTGTGAACCATTTTTTCCAAGACTTTGCCTAAGAAGCTGGTCAGTGAAATCGGCCTGTAATTATGTGGAAAGCTGCGATCTTTTCCTGGCTTTGGAAAGGCTAGTATAATTGAGTGATGCCAGGAGTTTGGGTAAGTATTTTCTAGAAATATTCAATTGTAATATTTTAACAATGCCCTTTTTGTTCTGTTGTTTAGTTGGCTTATCATGACGTAGTAGATCCCATCTGGACCAGCAGCACTACTGGAAGTTTTATTAAGCGCCCCTAAAAGTTCTGTTAATGCAAATGGCTGGTTGTACGGGTGTGAAACTCTAGTGGAGAAATTGATCTTATGCTACTCTGATGATTTTTTAATTTTCTGAAAGATTGGGTTGTAGGTGGATTCGCCTGATATACTGGCAAATGATTCGGCTAAGGCATTTGCAATTTCTGCCGGAGGGGACAACTCCTTTCCTTTCCAGTTTAATATTGAAGCCGGGGACTGGACATATTTGCCATCAATTGTTTGCATTTTCTTCCAGATGAGTCTTATATCTGTGTCCTTGTTTATACTAGAGGAAAAGCTAATCCATGCTTCTCTTTTTGCTTTCCTTCTTATTTGGCGGAACTTAGCTTTCATTCTTTTAAAACTAATTAGGTTACTGGTTGTGGGGAATTTGCGGAACAAATTCCAAGCCCTTTTTTTTTCCTGTTTAGCATATGTACAATCCGGATTCCACCAGTAATTATTGTGTTTGCGTTTCCCAGGCAAGGACTTTGGTATTGTAGAGTTGGCAGCTTGTAATATTTGATTAGTTATATGTTGTGTGACATAATCTATGGGTTGAAGTTTAATTATTTCATCATCTAACTGAACATTTGAAGCATATTCATTCCAGTGTGCCCTACGAAATTTCCATTTGGAGCGACCAGGCAAAGGGGAGTTTACCCGTGTTTGCAGCTTGCAGAGAATTGGTAGATGATCACTATTTAGTGGATTTTCAAGAACAGACCACTCCGTATTTGTACATATGGAGGGAGAGCAGATTGAAAGGTCTATTGCACTCATGGATCCTGTAGAAAAATGTATATAGGTAGGCTCTCCAGTATTCAAAAGGGTAAGTTGGCACACACCGAGAAGATTTTCTATTTGTTTACCTCTTTTGTCGATTGTTGGAGATCCCCACAGCGAATGATGAGCATTGAAGTCTCCGAGCAAATAGAAAGGAGGTGGTAGCTGGTCTATTAGATTTTCCAGATTTTCTGAGGAGATTGAGGAATTTGGGGGAATATATATAGATGCTATTGTAATAATCATGCCAATTTCTGCGCGCATTGCCACTACCTCAAAAGGAGTCTGAAGAGCAACAGGTTTAGATGGAATATTATTTCTAACAAGAACCGCCACGCCTCCACGGGCCGGCGAGTCGATACTCCTATCTCTTCTGAACATGGTGTAATTTTTAATGGTAGGACACACTTGTGGATTTAAATAGGTTTCTTGTAGGGATATACATGCTGGTTCATAGCGGTTTACAAGATCATGTAAGTCATCTTTTACATTACGAAAGCCTCTACAATTCCACTGAAGAATTCTTTCCATTATGCGTTCTTGTTAGTTGTTTTTGCTTCTGACAGTTTTTTAGTTGTAGCTTGTTTATATCTCTCTATTTTTACTTTGTCTTTCTTAGAAAAGAAAGGACGTGTCGTGTTCATCTCATCAGTTGCGTGGAGTTCTAAAATTCCATCATCTGAATTTTTCTGCTGATCAATATCCATTTCCGTTGAAATCCATGGATGCACCATTGGGGTTTCTGTAGCTTTTGGTTTCATTGTTGACGCATCGGCTGGAATGGAGATTGGAGTGTTGCTGGCTTGTTCAGTTGTTTGTTGTGAAGGACACTGTTTGGGAGAAGTGAGTACGGATCGTGCCCAATTCGCGATAGATGTATTAGGAGGAACTGTAACGTCTGTTTGGATACTTACTGATTGCACCTGTTTGGCAGCTGTGGCATATGTACGCTTTGGCTCCATTTTGATTATTTCTCTTCTCGCCTCTGAATAAGTGACTTTGTTTTCCACTTTATATTTCTGTATTTTTTTCCCTTGCTTCCATAGTTCGCATATTTTGGAGAAAGCTGGGTGATTACCTTTACAATTTGGGCAATGAGGAGTGGTAGCATTGCAATCGGATTGGTTGTGGTCCTTCGATCCGCAGTTAGGACATATTGCCTCACCTCTACATGCAGTCTGAGAGTGTCCATATTTTTGGCACTTATAACACCTGATTGGGTTTGAGATGTAGGGTCGGACACGGCAATGGAGATAGCCTGCTTTGACAGATGTTGGTAAGATGGGAGAGCTAAAAGTGAGGATTATGCTCCTTGTTGGAATGAGAGTACCATCTTTACGAGTCATGATTCTCCTGGCTTGGATGACTCTTTGTTCTCGTAGCTCTTTGACTATTTCCTCCTCTGATACGGTTAATAAGTCCCATTCTGCAATTACTCCCTTGGAGGAATTTAAGGTGGCATGGGGAGTGACTTTTATTGGATGTCCGCCGAAAGTTGTCAGATTTAATAACTTTGCAGAATGCTGGGATTTCATGGTCTCTACCAGAAGATCCCCAGACTGGAGTCGCCTTACTGATTTTGGTGAACCTGCGACAGCCTCTAAGCATTTTTGCACAAGGAATGGGGACAATTTACTCAAAGGCTGGTCTGATGTAGAGTGCAGTATGAGGAATGCCGGTATCTCCTCTTGAGGATTTGTTTTCAACCTCTTGGGTTGGGAAAAGTCATCATCGGTGTGTTTTGTCGCTAGTTTTGAGCTCAGAGGCTCTAAAGGTGGGAACGTATTGTTATCCATCTTTGCTCCTTTCAGGCCCGGGAGAGTGGATTTCTTCTCCCAGGTTACCGGCCCCACCACGGGGAGGCAGGAGCAGTGCCACTAGAGTGACCAAACGGTATAAAAGTTAGTATATTAGTTTAAATGGAAAAAAGAAAGGTGATTTGCCTTTCTGAAACTTAGTTACACATCGTAAGTCTAAGTTTACTAGTATTTAATGAAAACGTAAGAAAACTTTTTTAACTGAACAAAAACTGCAGCTTCGAGAAAAACGCTCTAGAAATCACTGAGAATCGCTTGATCACTATAACGCTTGGCACCCGGGGCCGGTATATCAGGCTTAACGTCCAAGTTTGCAGATGATACAAAGGTTGGCAGGGTTGTTAATGACAGTAAAGACAGTATGATACTGCAACAGGACCTAGAAAAGTTAGGCAGATGGGCTGAGAAGTGGCAACTGAAGTTTAACATTGACAAATGCAAAAGTACTGCGTATGGGTAGCAGCAATCCAAGAGAAATGTACCAATTGTGTGGTACACTACACTCAGAGAGGTGGAGAATGAAAAAGACCTGGTGGTAATTGTGCAGCTAGATGTGAAGTTCTCTGAGCAGTGCAGATGGGCTGCCAGAGCGGGTCATGGAGTTTTGTCAATGATATATAGGAATTTTGCTAGCAGAGACAAGGAGGTGGTTATCGCTTTGTACAAGGCAGTGTTTCTCAACAGTATTTTAATTATCTCCCCCTAAAGGGCTTTTTTAGACAATTTTTTTCCTAATCGCCCCCATGAAAATTTAATATTCATGGGGGGGGGGGGCAATTAAATACAAAAAATAGTTAACTCTTTTTTATTCAATAGGATCTCTTAGCCTGATGCTTCTTATCTAAAAGTTCAATGTTCTGTGTGATATTAGTAAGTTTAATTCTAATGTTTCCTCTTGAATTCCTTTCCTTTGTTAATATTTTATTTACTGAACTAAAACCACTTTCAACCATATAAGACATTGGAAAACAAAGAAGTACTTTGGCCATTTCAGACCACATTGTTGGATAAAGAAGTTCAGTTGTTTTTGATCCCCAAAACTCAGCCATTCCATGTTTTTCGAATTTATGTTTGCATTCTTCGTTACTATTTAATTCAACGAGTTCTTGAATTTCTTCACTAGCAGACCGCATCCAATTGGATCTAACATCCATGACTTCACTTTGAAAGAAAATAAATCTGAAAATATATTTTTCATTTTACCTTTTAAAGAACAGAAAGGATCTGAATAATTCTTAAAACCATTCTTGGTGAGGGATTCATTGATTTCAGCTAAATCTTACATACCATGAAATTGTTTTCAAATATTTTCAGTATTTCAGTGAAGCTTTTAATATGCATTTCGCAGTCTATCACCATAATTAATTTCCCTTGAATTTAAAGTGATACGTCATTACATTTTTGAAAAATTCCAAGCCATATAGTGTACGTTGTTTTTGTGTTTGCTGATCACTATTTGCTAAATCTGTGTCTCCTTCGCTTTCTAAAAAACTAATTATCGTATCAAAAAAGGTTTTACAAATCTTGTTAGACAGTTTCCTTTAGAAAGCCATCTGACTTCTGTATTTAAAAGAATCCTCACATACTGTTCTTCATTATCAACACAAAATTTTCTGAAAAAGCGATCATATTTGCTGTGTGACTTTATTTTATTGATGGTTTTAATAACTATACTGAGAGATTGATAAAGAACTGGACTAATATTTTTTGCAACCAGATAATGTCGGTGCACAATGCAGTGTATTGCAAGAACTTTGGGACATATTTCCTTTAGGTGAGCTATAAAACCTTTGTCTTCCAACCATGGAGGTAGCACTATCAGTGGAACAGGATACTAAGTTTTCCAATGGTACTTTGTATTTCATCAAACCATGTTTTTACAGCAGCAAAAATGGATGCACCAGTACAGTCAGTTTCTATACATTTTACAAACATCTCTTCTTGCAATTCACAATCATCATCGAAATAATGGCTTGCCATTAGAAGGGCGTTATTGTCACTAACTGCGGATTCATCAATCTGAATAGAAAATTTTCTCACTGCTCTTGTCAACAAATTTTCTCAATCTTCAACATTAACTGACATCTCATCGATTTGTCCTCGAATTGAATTATTGCTCAATGGAAATGCTTTTAAAATACCGGAAAGATTTTGATGCATCACTGTTGAAATTACAGTCTCTAATGCAGGTCGTATACCAGTCTCAGCAACTGTATGAGCACTACCAGTTTTTTCAATGATTTGTGCAATTTTATAAGAATCGATCAGTCTGTCATCATTTGTTTGTGTGCACTTCTTAAATAAGGAAGTAAAAATGTTACATGGCTCAAAATTCTGTTTTAATTTTTTTTAAATATTCGATATGTTTACCAACTTTATCAGGATGTTTCCTTTTTAAGTGAACTAAAAGCCTTGATGGTTTCAGTGTCATTTGAAAAAGAACTATTACACATAAGACACATAGGCTGCCTTGAGTCAAAGGGGCTTTCAGTAAAACCATAAGTTAAATATTCATCCAGATACTGCTGACAGTATCTGGATGAATTCAACCCATCATGTCAAGTGCTTTTCAACACTTGACATGATGGGTTGAATAACTACAAAAAATTAAATAATAAAATATAAACTTTTTATTTAACTCATATAGCCCATATCACTCACAAAAGCGCTGTAGATTAAAAATAAACAACTTCCACAAGGAAATAATAAATCAATACTAATTGTCTCTTAAAAAGTAGAAACAATAGACTGAAACATTTCCTCATCCCATCCATGCCTCATATATTAACCAAAATGAAACAAAAGAATAAATAAATACACCATGCCACCGCCAAGGTCGCAGCTGTCAGAAAAGTGCAAATGCCAAGGATTGCCGAGACATTATCTCTGAAAGCACTTAGGCATTTAATGCCTATGAAAATCAAAGGTGGGTGAATTAAATCACACCAACTATCTTCCTTTTATTAAAATTTCTCACTCACTCTTAATAAAATATACCTATAAGTTAAAAATCAGTTGTCTTAGGGGAAAAGAAAACCCAATGAGAGAAATTAAATATTAAAGAATAAGATGTCATTGGTTAGCATTGAACTTTGGAAGGCCACAAGCCATTGTAATACTCATAATTTTTTTTCGTCCCCCAAAAACCAACTTTCGCCCCTGTTGAGAACCTCTGGTATAAGGCAATGGTCAGGCCACACCTTGAATACTGCATACAGGTCTGGAGGCCTCATTTTAGGAATGATGTAGAGTTGCTAGAATGAGTACAGAGAAGTGCAACAAGATTGGTGAGAGGATCAAAGGCATGCTCTTCCAGGAGAGGCTTAAGTTCTGCAAGTTGCAGCATCTGGAGATTAGGCACCAGCAAGGTGATCTGATTGAGGTGTTTAAGGCCTTGAATGGTTTGAGCAGGCTCAATGCTGATGGTGTACTTCCACTTGCTCAGATTAAGGACCTGAGGGGGCATAGATTCAAATTGAGGAAAGGGAGTTTTAGGATAGATGTGCAGAAGTTTACCTTTAGCAGCAGGTAGTTGATTGCTGGAACAGATGTTCCATCTGTTGTTGTGAAAGCTGATAGCTTAAATAAATTTAAGGCTGAACTAGACAAACATTTGGAGTGACTGGATGGGTGAAATGGGAAGGTTTTTTTTTTTTTTTTTTTTTGACTGATGCTATATAAGCTTGCTTTCTTGCATCATATGCCTCAATTAATACTAATGCTAATATTGTATGTAATGTCAACTGTCGCACAGTAACCTGCCATTGAGCCCATACAGTGTGCTGCACCCTTCATTCACTACAAACATCCACCTTGCATAATCCTTTACGGTTCTGTCAGCAGGAGGTGGTGTGACTCGTTTGATACCATTCTTTGTACACCTTAACTACAGCGGGCTTTGAGCAACCAACACAACATGTCATTTCCAATATGGAAGCACCTGTCATACCAGCTCCCACAATTATGTCCTTTCAAAACTCCTTATTACTATGTTACTATGTCCCATAACTGCTACTTTAACACTCTGACTTTCATGACTAGATGCAAATTACCACTGTTGTAACGTACAAGCTTTTTATATTGCGAGCTATCTGGCATAGTCCATTATGGATAGGTGGCTATAATCCAGTGATCATTGACTGTATAAAGTGTCCACATCAGCTTACTTGCTTTGCAATTGCTTTTAGACAACTAAGACAGACTAACTCGGCTACCCCCCTGAAAAAAGCCCATAACAATTCCACCCATCCACCCACGTATTCATGCTAACTTCTGTTAGCATGAATACGTGATGCTAGAGTGAATTACAAAAAATTGCTTATAGCCTACCCAATGGTGCCTGAAAGAGACCTATTACCATGTTTCACTTACCATTCATGGAAATGATATTTATCAATTGAAACACACACACACGCAACTTAACTAAATACTTTTCGAAGTATGTTTGCCGAACATTTTCATCCCTTTCAATAACCACATATCACTACCGAAATTTCTGTACCTTATTCTGAAACACCCTGTACTCATGTATTTTTTATTTGTATTACACAACTTTATTTTTTTCTATGATACACAATGTTTAAATCTATTGTTATTTATTTCTTTATTAACTACATATCCTATAGAAAATTTCCTTCCTAATAACTGGATACAAACCTTCATTAATAAATTAAAATTAAAGCTACACTTATCATGTTAAACAGCACACCTTAATATAAAATAAGAAATACAAGTGGTCATCTTATAGATACATATCTACACTCAGTGATCATTGAATTGAGACCACCTACCTAATACCATGTTGGGCCTTCATTTGCATGGATAACTGCTACCATTCACCCAGGCATTGACTCCACTAGATGTCTGAAGATGTCCATAGGGTTTTCCTACAAGGTTTTCCACAGTGTTGGAATAGATGACGGTTGTGCACATACATCTCACTTCCTGTTCCTAAACATCCCACAGGTGTTCGATTGGACTGAGGTCAGGTGAATTTAGAGGTTGATCAAGATGGGTGATATCTTCACTGTGTTCCTCAAACCAATTGCACACAGTGTGGGCCTGATGACATGGTGCATTATCATCTTGGAAGATCCCATTTCTGTCTGGGAAAAAAATGCAACATGGCATGGTGCACATGGTCTCCTAAAACCTGCCTGTAGACTTCACCAATGAAATGTTAGTCCATATGCAACAGGGGTCCTAGTTTTGGCTTGTAGCCATGAAGGGTATAGCAATGTGCCTTCTTTATACAATAAAGAGTTCTTTCTTGCTAGAAAAATATGCTCCACATTAAGCAACAATTGCCACCTGCCTGGATGGTGCACGATGGGTCTACTAATTCATGTTGCTTGTGCCACACATGACAGTATCCATTGGCATGTTGCACCAGGTATTTGCACTCATTCAACCAGCACACTCATTTCCGATCCTCCAGCGTCCAACCAGTATGTTATGTTGCTGACACCACAGCATTTTCCGTCAACAGTGATTAGCGGTGAGGAGAGGGGTGTCTCTTGGATCATCTGCATATGTCTTAGCGTTGTGTGCATTGTCATTTGGGATATTCTTGCATTTCCCATATTGCATTGCGACGTCCTATTCAGCCCATACAATGTGCGACACCCTTCGCTCACCACGAACACACCCCTTTAGGTAATCCTTTATAGTTTTATTGGCAGAGGTGGTTTGACTAATTCAACAATATCCTTTGTACACCTGTGGGAAAGTGGAAGGGATTTAATCCCTTCCACTTTCCCACAGGCCTTTAACCCCACTCAACAGTGATATGGTCCCAAGAGACTAGAGGTATTCCCAACTTCATTATAATTGCTTTATATGGCATCAGGAAACAACATCTTGCAAAGATTAATGAATACATTCAGGGCAGACAGACTGTCCTATCTGTGCTACAGCACAGAGTTAATGTTCTTGGGAGAGCCCAAGTTTCTATTATGCCACTTAAAAAAAAAAAAAAAAAGAAATTTGCTCATATTCATTCTTCATCAAACAAATATGAAGACAAATTCTTCATCAGATGGCCCACCCGAACCATTTGACCATGAGTACCAAAAATCTCAAGAGGTCACTAAGCACAGTGGATAGCTACCTACCATTACACTTTACTGGAAACAAGACAGGTACAGTGTTTGTTTCTATTTTAATCTCTCAATTAACTTGTATGTGGAGTACTGGTGATAGAAATTAAATTTATATGCTGCCTGATTGGAAAAGACCTTGGACAAGACTATTTTCTGAAGCTGTAATGCTTCCCATAGGAAATAATTTAATCCCTGATAACTTATTTAGGTAACAGTGTATTATCTATCTGGTAACTTACTTTCAAGCAGGATAATATGCTATATTATAAGGCATGGTTTTCTCAGTTTCAGGAACATGTTGGCAAGTTTGCCATGCTTCACCAGACTGCTCAGTCATCAAATCTCAATGTAACTGAGTACCTGTAAGATTATTGGCAAAGCCCATTATTAAGAACCCTCAGAATGAAGTTTAAATGTATGGTTTTAAAATAAAACCTTCCTGATGCAGTAAAAATGCCCTTTAGCAACCACATAATAAAATAAAATTTATAATTCCTAAATAAAATATTTATTTATTAAGAATAAATGGAATTTTATTATTTTTGGTTGCCAAATAATCAGAAGGCAATAAACCTGTATTAAAAAAAAAGAAAATTATGAAATCAAAAGAAATTTAGAATTTTTATACCTGTAGATATTTAATTTTCTTGTTATGTTGGCCATGTCTCTTTAAAAATTCATACATATAGATATATGCATTAAGATGTTCAGGATTAATGTCAATGTATTTCTGAAGAGCTGCTTCAGCACCAGTCAAATCCTCCTCACATTCCAAAATCTGGGGAAAATAAAAAAAAATGTAATAAACAGAGATAACAAAACCAAGCCTAACAATTTTTATCTGGACAAAAATAATATAAAATAAAATAAATTAAAAAGCAGCAAACATAATCAAACTCAAGGATGTTAACTTAATTTCTATTAGTATTAAAATGGCAGAACAATTCAAGGGAGCAAACTTTATGTAGCCTCAGCAAATTTTGCTACTAATTTCACGTTTTTTCTACTTCTTCCAAGTATTTATCTAATCTCACTTTAAATATACATAAGCTCTCTGAATCTAGAAGGCTGGTGGTAACTTTTTCCAATAGCTGATTATTCTTTGACTATACACGTTTTCTTGCATCCTGCTATAATAATGTTTCATCATCACTATCTGCACCTGTTATGTTTGACAAGTTTTAATCACTATAGTAATATAAATCAGTCCTCCTAAAATGGTATTCACATGTCATGTGCAGCCTTCTAATGTTTGTTATGCAGCCCCCGATGTTGTCAACATTTACAAGTTAACATCTTTGAGTTTGATTATATAATTATATCATATATTATTAATAATTTGGTTATATAATATATAATTTATTATATAATAATAATGATATTATTATTAAATCAGTTTATTGAACCGATTCTCCTGCAGACCATATTTATTTGGTCAGCAGGAGAAAATATGGTCTGCATCCCTTACACAGCCATTCAGCCAAGAAGGCGATCCATAATACAATCAATTATTTACATTATGTATTTGATAATAGAGAGCTATTAAGTGCTCGATATTTACTATATTCTATTATATTATGAAAACAACAGGGATTACCTTTATTTTAGATATAGGAAGCTTCTTTTCCAGCCAACCCTCTCCTAGTCCAACGTGCTAATAATTCTTTGGGAAGGGGATATCAATTTTACAAAAAATGTGGGACATCTTCCCCACTGTCAGAACCTTAGTGTTTAGACCCCTCGGTCTCAAACACTGAGCACTCAAGACTTCTGTCTTCAAACACCATACCTCTGGCAGCAAGGAAACCATTACGTGGATTGACAAAAATTAAATTTTGAAGGTCTAAAAAGCTTAATAAATAAATATGGACCGAATATTCTCTTTAGTCCTGTAGCTTGACTTTAGAATTAAATTTTAGGGGTCTAAAAAGCTTAATGGATATGGGGGGATTATTCTCTACATTCCTTAAGTCGGACTAGAACTTTTCGGGGTGTCATGTTCATAGGAATAGAGCAACTCACAATTAATCTGAAACTTTTGTCTTATGTTGTATTGTTTATTCTTCACACATGCATATAAGTGACCAATCGTTGGACAATAGGAATGGTCTACGGATATTGATTAAAATTTCTGCAATGAGTAACTTGTGGTAGTTGCGTTGAATATTTATAATTTTTGTTCAAATGCATCGGAACTTTCGTTCCACGCAATAAATGAACGACATTCATTCGGCTTTAATGAAACAAAAATTATAAATATTCAACACAACTACCACAAATTACTCATTGTAGAAACCTTAGAGATGAAACTACATGAAAATTCAATCAATATCCATAGACCATTTCTATTATCCGATGATTAGTCACTTATACGCATGTGTGAAGAACAAACACTACAACATAAGACAAAAGTTTCGGATTAATTGTGAGTTGCTCTATTCCTGTGAATATGACACCCCGAAAAGTTCTAGTCCGACTTAAGGAATGTAGAGAATAATTCCGCCATATGCATTAAGCTTTTTAGACCCCTAAATTTTAATTGTAAAGTCAAGCTACAGGACCGAAGAAAATAATTGGTCCATATTTATTTATTAAGCTTTTAGACCTTCAAAATTTAATTTTATGTCAATCCATGTAATGGTTTCCTTGCTGCCAGAGGTATGGTGTTTGAAGACAGAAGTCTTGAGTGCTCAATGTTGAGACAGAGGGGTCTGAACACTAAGGTTCTGAGAGTGGGGAAGATGTCCCACATTTTTTGTAAAATTGATATCCCCTTCCCAAAGAATTATTAGTGCATTGGACTAGGAGAACTGGCTGGAAAAGAAGCTTCTTATATCTAAAATAAAGGTAATCCCTGTTGTTTTCATTACATTAGGTATAAACAAACAAGTTTACATTATATATAAATGATATAAATTAATTTTTACAAACAGTAGATTTCACAAGATCAACTTACATAATTAACTGCCATAAATAAGAAATATTTACAAATTTAAGTAGCAAATTTAACAGCAAACAAATTTCAGTAAAACTTTAGCTACAGGAGTTGGGGCGAGCCTGGACACATCTCAGCATCTTGGTTTCTTAGGCTTTTTCAGTGGACAGTAGATATCATAGCTCCATTCATATGAAGGTTTCCTGCAGTTTCTTCGATCTTTATAGTTTTGAGTCACAGAACTTGTCTAGATCAATTGCTAGTCTATTGATAAGCTAGATTGTGTTTCCGGAAACATATTACTTAAGTGACCTAGATTATCTAGCCCTGCTTGAAAAGGAAGCCGAGGGTCAGCCGGATAGCATCTTGCTATCCTGGAAGTCCTGGGCAATATCATCAATTTTGGGGGCATCGATGTATCAGGTTATAAGTTTAATAATTAAGTTTATTAAGAAAATAATGATAAATACTGATACATAAAGGAGATTTAACAGTTTAGGTTTACAATTGGTGAATGCAACATATGGGTGGCAGTAATCCCAGTATAATATATCAGTTGAGCAGTATAACTCCTAGGATGATGGAGAATGAAAGAGACCTAGGGATAATTGTGATAATGATAATTGTAGCCTACCTATGGATAACTGCACTGTCTGACATAGTTCTCTGAGCAGAGCAGAGCAGACAACCTACTAGAACAGATCATGAAGTTCTGTCAATGATATACAGGAGCTCAGACAGCAAGGACAAGGAAGTGATTATCTCATTGTATAAGGCAATGGTTAGGCTACATCTTGAGTACTGAATACTGGTCAGGAAGCATAATTTTAAGATAGATGTGGAATGCTTAGAACAGGTGCAGAGAAGAGCAATCAGATTAGTCAAGAACACAAAGGGTTACTCTTATGGCAAAAGACTTCAGTTCTGCAAAGTGCAGCTTGGAAATAAGGAAATGGCAAGGAGAACCTGATTGAAGTGTTTAAGGCTTTAAATGTATGGAATAAACTTGATGATGATATTCTAACTCTTTCTCAGACAACATACACAAGGAGAACTGAAAAAAAGATGGCTGCAGGATAGATATGTAAAACTTAGCTTTCAGTAGAGAGTAATTGATTGTTGGAACAAATTATCATCTAGTGTTGTAGAAGTGGGTAGTTTGAATAAAAGAATTAGACATATTATTAGAGGGGATGGACGGATGGATGGATGGATGGATGGATGGGGTGGGGGTGTTATTTTTTGACTGATGCTATACAAGCTTGCTTCTTGGTTTCATTTTCCACTACTATTACTACTACTTTTTTTTTTTTTTTTTTTTTGATTTGGTAGTTGTTGGCACATTGGCTTCTGTGGCCATATTGCACCTCCCAAGGTTTTTGCAGTACTTTGATCCAAGCCCGAGGCGGGAATCGAACCCGCGACCTTTGGGTTGCCGGGCAGGTACTTTACCCACTCGGCTAGCCCGGTCGGCTATTACTACTACTAATAATAACAATAATAATAATGATGTTATTATTATTATCAGATTTAAATAAAATTCATAACTTATATGAACCATCATAAATGTTGATGTTCATGAGGTTGCATATTTTTGTGCCAGGAGAAATATGTGAAAATATGTAATATATTTTTCTCAGTAATGTCATGTCACTGATGTGCCATATACATATCAGTGTGGCCTACAAGTCCCCCCCCCCTTGCTCCAGAACTATTTATGTGACCCACTAGCCTCTTCCCCAGAAATGTTTGTGCAGCCTGCAAGCACTTCTGAGTTGGACACTCCTGTTTTAGGTTTATCAGCTTTCCATTCACCATTTGCTTCCATGGTATTCTGTTTTTGATTTTTAGCCTTAGCTAGAGTATGTCCACTTTTTTCTAATGCTTGCTTGCTTGCTTGACACTGACACCATTTATCTATTTTCTTCTTGGTCTGCCACCATTCATTTTTGTTTCAAATATCTATTTAGCTAATCTTCCTTCTCCCATCCCTTTGATATTCCCATAGCTACTTAAGTTTGTCCCACATACTTTGATTGGATATTTGCTATCCAAATATTTTTTCTCATTTCTTCATTTGTAATATGGTCATGCCACTGCTTTCTGTTAGTTATATTTATTTATTTATTTTTTATATTCTCATTTCTGAACCTGCTAATTTTTGGTCAATTCCTTTATTTCTTACCGCACTCCATAGGTTAAAATGAGCTTAAAAAAAACTTAAAAAAACATAAGATATTATCGCTTACATGCCTGATATATATATCAATGTATAAAAACATGTGTAAATACAATCCTTGATATGGATCTACTTTTAACTCCATTTAATTTGATTACTGTACTGTATATGCAAAATTAACAATTTTCATCTGAAGGTTACTTCTAAAACCTGCTAATTTTGTCCTTTGGCTAATTCCTCTTTTGCTTGAAATTTAGTTAACTGGTTTCCTATACTTCTTTCTTGATTTACTTCCATCTCTCATCTCCATTAAAGACTGTTCCCAGATACATTAAATTACTTAGTCCATTTATTTGTTATTTAATATAAATTCTAATTTTCCTCACCTGCCTCTCTCGCTCTCGCTCTCTCTCTCTGTGTTCATAATTTTTGTTTTGTGTAACTAATGCCATATTCTCTACAATCCTTATTTTATTCAGAGACTACCTATATGAATGATCCAATTTTGACAAATCTCACACTAAACTTTGTTAGTAACTTACATTCTCTTATTAAACAAAAATTATAAAAAAATGTACTCCTTTGCTATTTTTATTCATTTTTTAATCCTCTTAAAAGATTATACTTGATACTATATTTTTATAAAATTTGAAAAAGCAGATTTTGAAGAACCATTTCCAAGACCAACAAATACTAAATACAGGTTCTTGTTATGATCTCATAACTTTTCTATAAAATTACCAAAAATCTGACTGTTCTTCCTCTAGGTTACATTCAACAATACTTCTAATTCTCTTACCCAGTTTATCCAATATAAAAGGGCTAGAAATTAAATAATTGCAGGAAACTAATGTCCCTGATAGTATAATTACATAACTAAAAAAATATAAATTTAATATACTGACAATTATTAACTAAAGCACTAGAGAATATGGGCCAATATTTTAAAATGGGATAAAATTTCATCATTACTGATCTGATGTTTGTTCATATTTAATAACATTTTTGCTTATATACATCAGATACATTAGAATACAACCGAATTGTCATTAAGATCAAGCACAGTTTGACCTGTACTTGATCTTAATGCAAACATAAAAAAAATTTAAGGATAATCTTGCGTTTATAATTCCCAACTAATTCTAACAATAGCACAATAACTATCGGTTAAAATTACTTTCAACATAAGATATTATCGCTTACATGCCTGATATATATCAATGTATAAAAACGTGTAAATACAATCCTTGATATGGATCTACTTTTAACTCCATTTAATTTGATTACTGTACTGTATATGCAAAATCAACAATTTTCACCTGAAGGTTACTTCTAAAAACAGGAACTGCTATGCTTTTTTCTTCCAATTACAAAACATATTACCATAATACTTCAATAATATTTTTATTTACATTTTTCATTATATACTGAATAGCAAAGATAATTGTCATTGTTTTTCGATAATTTTTGAACAAAAGTACACAATTTTTTTCAATATTCTGATTTTCCAGAAGGCAAAAAACCCTAGGGCAGAGAGCGGGAGTTGGTTCGAATTATCAAAATGCTTGGATTAGTGGTATTATAATGCAAAAATACATTTTATTATGTATTTATTAATATAGTATTCATATTTCAATAAAGAAAACATGGATTTTTTCCATCTTACTTTGTTTAGCCCCTTCATTAAAGCACATCTAGTTGATATAAAAGCAGAATCTGATCAGCTGAAATCATTTTCTGTAGCCCATTCAATATGTGTTAAGACATCATTGATGTGATGGTTAGCCAAATTATTTTAACCAATTATTTTTCACCATATTTATATGACTGGCACTCCTTTTTGATCCTCTTAAAATTTTCCTTTTTTTTTTTTTTTTTTAAATCTTGTAAGGTGTTATTTATGATTTTGCTATTGGTCTGAAATTCAAAATAATTTTTATTTTTGCTTTAATCCAATCTTTAACCTCTTCACAACTCATTTCACCTTCTTGGCTCATTCACAGTTTTAGTTCAATAAAAAATATCATTTCTTCACTATCCTCAATTTCACCCCCCCCACCCCATGATTTCTAAATCTTCCAATTTTGGATGTTATTATTAAAACCTACAATGTTGTTATGTAGCAACCATTCAGACAATGGTAAGTTGTTTTCTTCATTTCCGTCATCATCTACAATTGAAATTTCATTTGAATTTAATTTCGATTTCTTGAAGCAATTTGATACGGTTGTCGAAGTAACATTGTTCCACACATCGTTCAATAAATTTATAGCATCCAATATCGATATAGACTCAGTAAGTTTCTGTTCTCTTTGACTGATCAGATGTAGAACTAGAAATCTTTTATAAACTCCTTCAATCTATTGATTACACTTATGTCCATTGGTTGTAAAATTGATGCTGCATTGGGAGGCAGAAACACCAGCTTAACATTGGACAAATTTTGAATCTGGGGATGTGCAGGACAGTTATCAACTAACAATAAAACATTTGTTTTCTTTTTGAATAGCTCCTAATAGCTCCTTATTCCAATCATTTACATATTGCCGAAAAATATCTGAAGTCATCCAAGCTTTCTTGTTTGCAGTGCAATCCACAGGAAGTTTCCTTACATTTTTGAAACACCGAGGTTTTAAGAATTTTCCCATAACAAATAGTTTTTTTTTTTTTTTTTTTAATCAGTTCCTGTCATATTTGCGCATATGAGCACCGTCATGCAAGCCTTTGATTTTTTTCCATCAACTCATTTCATCCCTTTGAATTTAAATGTATTGTCAGGTGTCAAATTTAAAAGTCCTGTTTCATTGACGTTGTAGATGCCTTTGTCATTGAACTCTTTCCTGATTTCTGCCCAAATATGGTTAATCCATTCATTTGCCATTATTAAATTTGCAGATCGAGATTCTCCACGAATTTTTGCATAAACGTTATGTTGGTTTTTAAATTGATCCAGCCAACTGTTGTTACATACAAAATTGTCATGTCCAAATTGTTTAGCAAATTTTTCCACTTGAGTCTTCAAGATCGAACCATCTATTGAAAATCCAGCACTTCTTTGTGTAGCGAACCATTGAAGCAATGCTTCATCAATGTTTGCAACCTTGCACTTTCTAAAATTTTTTTTTTCTTTTCGATTATGTTCTTTTCCAGTGCCAATATGTAAACATCTTTATTCTTCCACAATGTCAACACACTTGAAGAGGACAGATAAAACTTTTTACACACTTCAACAATTTTTGCGCCACGTTCTAACTCACAAATATTTTTGACTTTTTCACAAATCGAGAGGTACTTTCTTTTGTTAGTAGACATGTTCATGATGTTTATGAAGGAAGGGTTCATTTATAACTGATTTTACTTTAAAATGATAAAGTTATCTGCATTCTTAGAAGTCCCGAAATGCATACAACATTCTTAGAATGTCCTGAAATGCATACAACATTCTTAGAAGTCCTGAAATGCATACATTCTTAGACGTCCCAAAATGCATACAAAGTTCTTAGAAGTCCCGAAATAAATTTATGGTTCAGTGAATACAAGACAATTTGTAAATAGGGCAATGCAACAAGTGGAATGGCAATGCATTATTGTATAGTCCCCGTTTCTGGAAGGACAAGGTCATAAACTGGCCACTAATCCGATGCAGGTGGTCATAAAGCTAATTTGCCCTTTTTATTTTTGTCTCTTCCAAGGATTGGGCTTTTTCAACTACCTGAGCAATTAAGAATGTTTATGTTTGCATAGTTACCAAAATTTTTTCGGTATATCCATTTAGTATGCTCATTATAATAGTGAGCAATTGTATGGGAATATGTGTAAATTAAAATCATTATGGCTTTTTGCTCGTTATTTCCATCCTCGTTATAACCAAGTTGGACTGTGTATCAATTTAATTTTTTTGTATACTATACAATAATTTTGTTTTATCAATTTGATTTTTTCTTGGCACTTTGTTATATGCATACTATACAATAACAATGTTATATAAATTTTTTTTCCCCAGCACTTTCTTTATATTGCCTGAGATTCAGATGATAAACCACCTTAAAGCATTTTTATCTCCCCCTCTCATTCAAATATAAAAAAAATTTAACTTTTACTTTTTTTCCCTCCATAAAAACCAAAAGTACAAATCATGAAAAAATAGAATAGCTGGCTGTGTTTTGTAAGGAATAAAAGAGTGGACTAAAAATATATATATTTTTTTGCTACAGAATTTTTATTCAATAACTGTAATGGATAAAAATCATAACAAAACTAAACACTTAAATTATTCATATATATAATTTAAGTGTTCAATATTGCTGCCATGCTGAATATATCCATGCAACAGGTAGAACAAAACTGAGGCTATATTTATAGAGTCAATTTGTTGGGGCATTGTTGTGTGCAGATATGTGGGGTGAATCTAATCAATTTCTGAGGGACACTAAGAGAAAGTGTGTAGGGTGTGTTTTTTTTTTTTTTTGCTTTTTTTTGGATTATTACTCTCTTCAATGAAGTGATGGCAAAAGATACACAGATGGAGCAATAGATCCCTCTTTCCATATCTCATAAAATAATGCATTAGGCACCATTTCACATCAGAGAAATGAGACATGATTCCTTGTCATTACTCTTGGCTCAGAGTACCCCACCCCCATGCCCACACCCTATAAAAAGAAGTTGACTGTAAATAAAAGTGAGGGAGACAGATATCCTGAATATGCTGCTACCATCATATAACTACCCATAGTAATTTGTTATGACACTGTGATGTGCCATGGCAATTCACTTTTGAATAACTAACTATCTAGTTAGCTTCCACTTCTGAACTTGCTATAACAAGTGACAGTCATGCCTCTCTTCTCCCAAAATCATTTAATTCATGCAGAGTAGGCGAGCTACTTTAGTTGCTATTAATACAGACATTTTTTCTTTCTTTATAATGTGAAGTTAAATATGGTAAAAAGGGAATATTAAGAGAATTAAAGGCTGGGATCCATGCAGGAGGGATCCTAGCCAACATGAACAAAATATACAGATATAATATGTGCACAAACCTCAATTATTTTTGGAATAATAAAATCCCACATTCCTGGTAAGTCAAGAAGTTCCAAGAATACCTGTACAGTTCTGAATCCCAAAGTCTTTTTTTCAGCATCTTGATGATGGTCTATATCATCTACAAATAAACAAACAAAAATATTCTGGAATCACAGTTTATTCAGATTTCAGTTTAAATTTTGAAATAATATAACAAATCAAAACTTAGATTACAAAAACTGTCTTAATTATAAACTGGTGAGTGGGGTAAATTAAGCCAATTTTGTCACAGAACTCATCCTTTATGCTGCATTAGTTTAAGCTGATTCATACTGTAGAATTCAAAACTAAAATTAAAAAAAAAAAAGAAAAAAAAAGCACATACTGTTTTTCCCTGCTATGTGTATGCAATGGATATAATTCTGGATCTGGGATCTCTTATGATACTGTATTTAAGGCTTAAAAAAGATGGATAAACTAAATGCTGAGAGCACTGTTACATGAAAATACAGGAAAGGAGGTATAAATTTAAAAAGTACTCCTTTTGCCTGAAAATTTTCCTCAATCAAAGAGTGACTGACTGTTGCAATAACCTCTTATCTATTCTTATGTAAGTTCAGCTAACTTTAAAGGAGAGAGATTGGAGAAATACTTGAAATACAAGACAGGGGAGGATGACATTGCTTACTCTCTATTAGTTGTTTCCTTGAATCATTTTGCCAGTACTAACAGGTTGAATTTAAATCATAAGTATCCTAATAAAAATGTTAGTGATCCAATGAATTCGCTAGATACTCGTAAATATATAATAATGCTCCGTGGATAGTTCATATATACTACTGGGCACCCTTTCTTGTATGGTATATAATATACAGCAAGAACATGAAGCAAATATACATCCAATATTGCATATTGGATGGATATTTGTTCCAAATTTTGGTTTAATTAATTAAATCAATTTTTTGAGCTTTCACTTTCAGTATTGTTTTTTCAATTACTGATTTGCACAGGACAAGCCATATTCGCTTGATTTGCAGTTTTCCTACAAATCAAGCGAATATGGCTTGTCCTGTGTACGAAGTGACAACTTGTGGTGAGTATAGCTCTACTCAATGGCACACCTCCTGATTTGGAAAAAATAACACAATTAAATTTTTCAAGTGATTTTAAAAATCAGAATTAAATTAATTAAATAAATTAATCTACAGTTTCAAAACAACTGCAGCCTATAGTTCATATTTACTGCTTTCTAGCATCAGTTGAGTGCAGGTAACTGGGTGCCAGTGAGTTCCTCATGACTTCACTGTTTTTTAAGGATATCTTTATTCATTAGCCTATATTAAATTTATTTTTTATATATATAGTTTTTTTTTTGTTATTTCAAAAAAAGGAAAACAATTTTATGTTCTGTTTTTTTGAAAATCTACAAAAAATTCCTTTATGTGGTTATCAAAAATATTAGGTAGCACCAAGTGCAAATCAGATGTGGGATGGGAGAATGATTGATTCTTTTTTTTTAAGAGTTTTTGTCTGCTGCATGTTAAAAACTTTAAAGTTTTTGTAAGGGGTTTTTTTAGTTTCTATATAATCACCTCCTTACTTTTAGTAAGGAGGTGATTATATAGAAAAGTTGTGGTAGCAAAATTCTTAACTGCTATATATATATATTTTAGATCTTCCAAATTCAATTTGTCTTGGGTAGCTTTTGGATCATCTCCTAAGTGAAATGTCACATATTTCCAACATAATATATTGCAGGAAAAGGCGAGCCACCACTGGGTTAATTTAGAGTGACACAATGATTAAATGGTGTCACTCTGATATAGGGGATGCAAAATTCCAATATGGTAATACAATGTGTGCAGAAAAAACAAACATGAGAAAATGGGGAGAGGATTTATGGTTTTGCCTAAGAAGAATATGGATTATAAAACAGTATACTCAAAGACATGGACTGCCAGTGTAAAACTGACTTGGTCTACCACAACATTTGAAAAAAAAAAAAAGGAGTATGTTATAGGCCAAATGACTATAATGAGTATAATAAACAATATACAGACAAATATAATGGCCCAGTGTACCAGAATGCCTTATCTCAAAGGATTTTAACTTTCAAGATACTGACAGAAATTTGGCAACTTAGTCAATACAAAAAACAGTTTGTATCTACATTCATGCATAAAAAGTATTTATGGATGGGAATACCAGAAGTATACAGAGTTATAACTGGGAGCTAAATGATTTTTTGATATCTGAGAAGAAGATGGAAGAGAAATTGTTGAAACTAAAAGTAAATAAGGCACTCAGGGGCGATAGTATCTATCCAATTATATTAAAGGAAGCAGCAAAAGAGGTAAGCAAACCTTTTGCCACAATTGTGACAGCACCACTGGATTCAGGGGGGAGGTCCCTATAGACATGATATCTGAAAATGTCTGTTCTATTCACAAAGGGGATCAAAGGATGAGATGAGTAAGTACAGAGCTGCAAGCTTAACTTAGGTTCCAGGGAAAAAAAATGGAGTCAGTGGTTAAAAGAAGTATTTCAGAACCATCTTCACAGGAATGCAGTTATATGAAAATCACAATGGTGTACATTGATAAATACAAAGTAGTAAATTTGGGTAGCAACAAATTCAAGGTAGCTGATGAGGAAAAAGGCAGGCAATTTTATAGTACAGTCTGATATGAAGAACCCTGAGCAAAGTTGCTTGCAAAGCCCTTGGGGTTTTGTCAATATGCAGAAACTTTGCCAACAGCAGCAAAGGCATGATTATTCCATTGTATAAAGCAGTGGTGTCCAATCTTTTCTTGCAACATGCTAATTGTGTTCAAAATGTGCTAAAAAATTGCCACAGATTGCATTTAAGGATTGTCTTCACTTTTCATTAAAATAGCCCCACATGATCTGTGCTTGGCACCTTTCATTTTTGCTAATTATATAAAGGGGATTTACGGTAAGCATTTAAAATAAAAAAAAAAAAAAATACAATTTTATGTTTAAAAAATAAATGATTATCCTTGGAGAATTAATGTCATGAGGAGCTCACTAGTATGCCAAACAACACTAGTAGGCAGTAACCATGACCACAGGTTCCTGTAATCTTGTAATCTGGGTCATAATTTTGATATCATATACTCAAATTTCAAGAAAGCTTTTGGTACTGTTGATACTGCTGTGCAAACTAGAGCAGTATGGCAGTAAGGGCAAATTGCTGCTATGGGTAAAAAGATGGTTGAGTGGTTGTTGTTGTTATTTAGTTTTTAGGAGCATTAGCAACTAAGGCCATATTGCTCTGGAGATATGTGGTGGTCATTCCCTGACCTTTCCGCATCCTCCATATTTGGTGGTCATGGGCTCGAACCCCGGTCTAATCAAGAAGCATGCTACACACTGCTGCACCTACCCACCTGGCTATGGAGGCACCTGGTTGAGTGGGAGAAGACAATGGTAATCAATGGACATTGTTTTTCATGGATTAACGTTAACAGTGGAGTCCCTCAGGGTTTAGTGCTGGGCACATTGTAGTTTTCTATGTTTATTAATATATATACTGACGAAAGTATAGCAAGTTAAATATCTGTTGCAGATGACATGAAGGTTGGTTATGGTGATTAATGACAGTAATGATGGTATGCTACTGCAATATGATCTAGAAAAATTAGGCAATTGGGCTGAAGAATGGCAATTGAAGTTTAAATTGGATAAATGTAAAGTACTGCATATGGGTAGCAGTAATCCCAGATTAACATACCAACTATATGGTACTACACTCAGGGTAGTGGAAAATGAAAAAGAGCTGGGGGTAATTGTGCAGTCAAGATATGAAGTTCTCTGAGCAGTGCAGACAGGCTGCCAGGATAGCACATGGGGTCTTGTCAATGATATACAGCAATTTTTCTAGCAGGGATAAGGAGGCGATTATTCCATTTTATAAGGCAATGTCATGTCACATCTTGAGTACAGGATACAGGTCTGGATGCCTCATTTTAGAAAGGATGTAAAGCTGCTGGAACAAAGGCAACACGATTGATGAGAGGAATAAAGGGGTGTTCTTATCAAGAAAGTCTTCAGTTCTGCGAATTCAGTAGCTGAAGACCAGACACCTGCGAGACAATATGATTGGGATCTTTAAGGTCTTGAATGGATTGATAAAGCTCAATGCTGATGGGATTCTTCCTCTTGCTCAGACTACTACACACACACAAGGGTCGTAATCGAAATTGAGGAAGGATGGTTGCAGAATAGATATGCAGAAGTTTGCCTTTAGCCAATGGGTGGTTGATTGTTGGGAAAAATGTCCATCTGATGCTGTGGAAGTGGGCAGTTTGAATAAATTCAGGGAAGAACTAGACAAACCGTTGGAGGGGATGGATAGGTGAAATTGACAGGTTTTTTGGCTGATGCTGTATAAGTTGCTTTCTTGCATCATTTGCCACTACTTTTAGTAATATTAAATAATTTCTAAAAATAAAAGTGAAATTTAAATTGTGTTTAACTTCTCTACAATCTTTCACATCAGTTTGATAATTTTTTGTTATTCTTTCCAAATTAGGGATGCACATGTGCTGCAGGTTGGCAATTCTATGGTATAAAGCAATGGTTAGGCCATAACTTGAATAATGCATACAGGTTTGGAATCCTCATTTTAGGAAGTATGCAGATTTCTTGGAAAGGGTGCAGATAGAAAAGGACAATGAAATTAATTGGGAGCACAAAAAGTATTTTTCAAAGAAATACTGAGGTTCTGTAGATCAGTGTTCCCCAACCTGTGGTCCATATCACTTATGAAAGCAGTCCATAGGACCTGCCACTGACGGTAAACACAGATATTCCTAAAACAACATAAATATTCTTATAATATATACTACACATTAACATATGTATGAGTATGAGTACATATAACTGCATTTAAAAAACAGTTAACATATTTGCATATATAGTTTAATATTTTTTGTGGTCTGTGACTTTTCAGATATAAAAGTGTTCTATATCTGGAAAAAAAAAAAGGTTGGGAAACAATGCTGTAGATTGCAGTGTACAGAAACTAGGTATCTGTGTAGTGACCAGACTGAAGTGTTTAGAGCTATAAAAGGGTTGAGTAAAATAAATGCTGATGGTATTCAAAATCAATGTTTTAATGTCAATTTTGCAGTGATGTGGCCGTAGAAATTATTTCTAAATGGGTATCTAGCTACTTGAAAGAAAGGTGAGATATCTCAATTTTGGCTGAGGAGGCTCTCGCTCTCTCTCTCTCTCTCTCTCTCTCTCTCTCACACACACACACACACACACACACACACACACACACACACACACACACACACACACACACACACACACACACACACACACACACACACACACACACACACACACACACACACACACACACACACACAGAGATGTAAACTGGAAAAAATAAATAATGGCTACAGAATAGATGTATAAAGTCTTTGGCCAGAGAATAATTGATTATTGGAAACAGGTTCTGCTGTGTGTTACTAAAAAGGGTAGTTTGAATAATTTAAAGGATTGGACAAATCATTAGAAAGCGAATGAAGTTGGTATAATTTTTTTTAGATTTTTTTTTTTGACTGATACCATATAAACTTGTTTCCATGCATCATTTTTCCGATAGTAATACCAATACTAAAAATAGAAGCAAATAAATAAAACTAGACAATACACAGTCTAGTCAGTTTTTAGCAGGTATATCATATACTTACTAGTTTACCAAACTTTTAATGTTTGTTTTCTTTTACTACACAATTAAATTTATTGTGGTACATTTAATAGCTGACTTTAGTTTATTCACAGCTTTAAGTGTACTGAGAAAGAAGACAGATTATCTCTGATACAGTCATTAAAGAACAATACACTTCATTATCTTCTTATGTTAAAGAATAAATGGTGAAGGTAAAGAAAGTTAACATGAGAACCATGGCAAACTTACTGGACAAATTGGTTTCCCGCTACAGCAGTTTCTCCCTGCATTCTCGGTAAACAGATGGTGAGTGTTGTCAGTAGTGGCAGTAGAAGTCGATAATGATGTATTGATTAGTTTTTTCTCATTATTAAAAGCAGATTATTGGAGTTCGTGAGTGTAATGCCTTTGTGGCTGAAATTTACTTACGGGTACACCCCTCCAGACTGCTTCAGTCTTAGGGTGTTTATCCCCCCTTCCCGCTGTTTTAAAATAGGAAAACAACTTCTACAGATGGTGCATGTTATTGGTAGTGGCAGTAGAAGTCGTTTTCCTATTTTAAAACAGCGGGAAGGGGAGATAAACACCCTAAGGCTGAGGCAGTCTGGAGGGGTGTACCCGTAAGTAAATTTCAGCCGCAAAGGCATTACACTCACGAACTCCAATAATCTGCTTTTAATAATGAGAAAAAACTAATCAGTACATCGTTATCAACTTCTACTGCCACTACCAATAGTAATATTAAATAATTTCTAAAAATAAAAGTGAAATTTAACACACACCATCTTGTTTACTGAGAATGCAGGGAGAAACTGCAGTAGTAGGAAACCAGTTTGTCCGGTAAGTTCCCCAAAGTTTGCCGTGGTTCTTGTGTTGGCTTTCTTTACTTTAGCCAAAGAAATTTATTACGGGGAAAAATTTAGATACAGTACATTTTGATGTAAATTTTAATTTAAATAAAGCCAGATGTTTTAGACTATTACAGCCCCACCTCAGCAACACCAATGATAGTAAATTATACAATAAATAAAAACTTACATATACAATAAATAAAAACTTACATAGCAGGTGCCAGTTACCTACTATTGAAGCCTGTGTTCAAAAGGGAGTTTTGTTACCACAGATTTTTGGTAACAAAAATTCCTGATGTACTAAACTTGAAACTATCTTTTGATTGATTATCTTCCCCACACTCGCACTGTATAGATAAAATAAAGATCTGTTGTTATTTTTGTTGAAATTTTATTGGAATGTTGCCAATTATGGCTTTCTCCATTTATAGCATATAACTGTAAATGGAGAGCTATGGAAGTCTGATTTGTTGATTGTGTTGGTGCATCTTATACACCAGCACAATCAATGTTTTAACGTCAGCTTTGCAGTGATGTGGCTGTAGAAATGGCTTCTAACTGGGTAGAAATTTATCTAGATACTTGAAGGAAAGGAGAGGTATCCTGTTTTTGGCTGAGGAGTACAGTACTCAAGGTGTGGACTGACCATTGCCTCATACAAGGGGATAATCACATCCTTATCCCTGCTAGAAAAATTCCTGTACATCATTGACAAGACACCATGAGTTACTCTTGCAGACTGTCTGCGCTGCTCAGAAAACTTCATATCTGCCTGCACAATTACCCCCAGGGCAAGGGATTGAAGGCTGTCATTGCTGGATGGATAATGTGTCCCTTTGGAGGGGGTTTGTTTTTCTTTGATGGTGATATGGCTGAATGAATGGGTTCTGAGAGTTGGAATCTGGTGAATAGCTTACATAGAAAGATCCAGGAAGTATGGGGGGATAAGTTAAGCCTTCCCCTGTTTCTGTGGAAGGTAGATAATGCATGATGAGCTGGTGCAAGTAGAGCTGATCTTTTTTTTACAATCTTATGAAAGGTCATGTTGCTCCTGACTACATTTTCCAACTTGATATCCTTGGAATGTCCTAGTCTAGACTATAGCTTATATCTAATCACTGTGTCATTTGAAACATTAGCAATCAACTAGGCACATTGTCTTCTTGACTTCTTGTGGGGGAGGAGGACCCTCTTAGGACCCACTTGAGATTTGTGTTACTTATGTAAAGCACTATGCTTCTTCACTCCTCTTGATATCTACTTTCCTATTCTTGGCTGATAGGCGACAGTAAAAGTTGGTAGGATGTTTTGTTAATCTCCCTCTCCATTCAGTTCTAGGGGGAATCACCCTAGCTGCAAAATGCCACTAGGGTGTTTTACATAACTTTTTCATAGAATCTCTGGTGGCATCTATTATTTTATAGTATTTGCCTGATGGTGTAGTTTTCTTCATCTTGAAATTAGCATTAGCATTAGCAGAGGCATATGATGCAAGAAAGCAAGCTTATTCAGCATCAGCCAAAAAAAAAGAAAAAAAAAAAAAAAAAAAACAACCACTACTCCCATTTCACCCCTCAATTCGTTCGAAATACCTGTCCAGCTGAGCCTTAAATTTGTTTAGGCTATCAACTTCAACAACAAGCGATGGAAGTCTATTCCACAAACCAACTGCCCGCTGGCTAAAGGCGAATTTCCGCACACCTATCCGACATCCGTCCTTCCTCAATTTGAATTTATGCCCTCTCAGGTGATTATTCTGAGCAAGAGGAAGAATTCCATCGGCATTGAGCATGCTAAAGCCATTCAAAGCCTTGTACACCTCTATCAGATCACCTCGGCGATGCCTAGTCTCCAGGCTCTGTAATTTGCAAAACTTAAGCCTTTCTTCGTAAGAGCAACCCTTTGTTCCATTCACTAATCTTGGTAGATAAGGGCTGTAAACCTAAGTGCCCTCTGAATCATCCCATTGATGAATCCAGTTCCAAGACTGTTTGAATGGTAAAGATGTGGTGTCCATAGATTTTCTCTATATTACTATGAAAGAACTGTTTGAGATCCCATGGCTGTTTCTAGTTCCAGGGTAAAGCTGATGTTTGTGCCTTTGTTGTGAATTTTTAATACATCCCACCTCCCACACAGAGTTGGCTTTGTATTAGTAAAATCCCTTTGTGCAGGAATAGACTGTTGCTCTGTGACACTGATGAAGGCTCTAAGTTGGGAACAGCTGATATAAGATTGCCGTTCACACATGGTGATCAAATTTTGAGTGTCTATGAAGAATGGGTCAGCAAGGTCTTCCAACTTTGAATGTGAATGACTGGGGACAAGATGTGCAGGTGCCAGGATCTTGACAACAGCCAACATTGTTAAGTGCTCCTGTTCTGTGATGTCAAGAGTCTACTGACTGGCTTAACAGCAGCCAACCAGCCAGCCAAAGGTCACACGTGGGACAGCCACACACGGTTGATGCCCGCAGTGAGTGAACATCATGTGTCTCATCTCGTAACATAGCAGTGATGCAGCACAGTGGCCCAGCTAACTACCCAGTACAATGCAAAACTAATGTGGATTATGTGCCAGATATTAACCCATACAGGCTATGGCAGTTGACAACTGTCATGGGTGCACATGTTCACTGTGAAACAAGAAACTGTGCCTTGCATGGGCGGACAAGCACTGACACTGGGCCACTGACATGTGGAAATCTGTCACCCAGTCTGATGAATCCCATTTCCAACTCTATCAGGCTAATGGGTGTATTTACATTTGGAGAATTGCAACATGCAACCATGATGTGCTGTTGGTGTTCAGCAAGCCAGACGCAGTGGTGTTATGGTTTGGGGTCTGTTTTCTTGGCATACACCTGGGTCCTGTGACCACCATTAATCAACAGCTCGATGGGAATGCCTATCTTTCTATTTTCACCAACCAAGTACACACACCTTCGTGATGATAGTGTATCCAGACAATTCCAGAGTATATGAACAAGATAATGCATGATTCTACAAAGTCAGCAGGTTGCTAACTAATTTCGGGAACGTGACAATAAATTTTCCATCCTACAACCCAACTTACCCAATTGAGCATATTTGGGACCTACTGGAAAATGACATTCAATGCTACAACTATCCATTGGACAATGTTTGGGCATTAATGAACACAATTTGCAATGCACAGGTAGCACTACCACAGGATACAATGCAACACCTTGTAGAGTCTATGCCAAGATGTGTACAGGGTGAATTATGGGCAAAAGGTGGCCTCAAGTATTAAGTAGGTGTTGATAATGCAAAGCCAACTCAATATATATACAACTTGTATATTGGGATAAGGTGATATGGGCATGCACATGTGCACATACAAACACATACCCACAAGAATCATCTATTTCTTTGGTATGTTTATTATGTTCCCATTGTCTTCAAAGTAGATACAGTAATACCCCGAAGTTACGCGATAGGTGGGTCCGACGAAAATCGCGTAAGTCGAATTCGCGTAAGTCGGGGTACAACTTTGCATATAAATACATATAAGTTTTTCTTAATTGGGACCAAGGACTAACAAAAACACTAGTTTAGAAGAAAAATATTAATAAAATTGCAGTTCTTTATACATATTAATACAAAATATGTATTAAAAAAACAAATGACTTACGTTAAAAAGTTATTTCGATGTCGATGGCTTCATAAAATCTAACAAATTCGTCTGACGACACAGCGCGTTCTTTTTTTCACGCAGAATTTCTTCGTAGCAAGCTAATAATTTTTTTATTCCTTGCTTTGTAGCTATAACGCGTTCTTCGTTGGAGTCTATGTTTTCTAAAATTTTTAAGCCCTTTACAATTGAGCCCTTTTCAATTTTCAACCTGTCAAGTTTGCAATTGTCATGTGCTTTTCGCCGTTGCTTCATTTAGGCCTGCAGCACGTGCAATATCACATGGTCTTTCATTTCGCTCAAAGCGTTTCACAATTTCATATTTTTTCTCTATCGACAGAGGCGGACTGGCAATAAGCCTTACCGGGGAAACCCCGGTGGGCCAGTGTGATTTTGGCCATAAACCATAGTATGAGGCCACTATAAATTTTCCCGGGAAAGAATTTTTGACCCAGTCCGCCTCTGTTTATCGATAATTGCTTTTCTTTTTCTCTCTGAATCTGCAGTGCCTTCACCAGGACGCTTCCTTTTCATTTTTAGGGAATAAAGCACAATTACAAAACGAGGAGGCACGCTTGATACGCATAAACAAAGCTGCGCGCATGTAGCAACTGAATAAACAACACCATAAAGGCAGAGATACACTATTAACACCTCACATTTCTAGGGGTTACTACCATAAAACAATAAAAATCCAGTTGCATTTCTGCTAGTGGAATCTGTTATAAACTGGTAGTAAACTCGATCTAATTGCATTTGCGATTATACCGATAGCTGGAATTGTGTTGGTTTTTACGTTATATTATGGTGAAATGTGTTTCCCCTTCACTGATATAAAAAACATAAAAGCAGCAAAGTTGAATTTTGTTCATATTTCGCTCTCAGTCTCCGCCGTCGCACCGTATATCGATAACATATGAAAAACGACCTTGAAGATAGTGGGCGGCAGCGTTGCCAAACGAAAAAATCAGGAACCGCGTAACTCCGAGTTCGCGTAAGTCGGGGTAGCGTAAGTCGGGGTATTACTGTACTGAATAGTAAGAGTAAACATACCACTGCCGTATCTCATATATCTATGTCTGGCAATGTTTCTGCCATAATAAAGAAGCTTTAGATTCTACTTCCACATCAACAACATAAGCAACTTTATCCTAGAAATAGAAAACAACCATGATCATTTCGATAAATAGTAGTCTCCTCTTTCTTGATGTGATCATTAGGATCTTTCTTTCTCTCTCTTTCTCAGCAAACTTACCAACATCCAATCCTCTGAACATTGACCCTTGAAAGTGCTCTCTCTCAATCTCTCCATCCATCTAAATAAATCGACAGACATCAAATCTGTACTGCACTTCAAATCCAACTTGAAATAAGAGAAGTCAAAGAATCCTACTTTCACCTATCATATTAGAATAGGGTAGGAGGTTTCAAGTGTAGTGAAGAAACACAATGATAAAATGTTTTATACAGTGTAACAGGAAGCTTGAGCAAATTCTAAGAGCATTCCCCCCCCCCACAAGATCAGGAACATAGTGTATCAGGTTGACTGCCTACGTAGCAAATGCTACATAAAGGAGTCATACTGGAAACTGTAAAAACTGAAAAACCATTCCAGGGACAGCAGGAGGACACAGCCATTTCATAGTATTGCAGAAAAATACCAGGAGGACACAGCCATTTCATAGTATTGCAGAAAAATACCAGGATCACCTGACCAACATTCTGTCAGTGGTCCACAACCACAAGGGATTCACAATACAGGATTTAAAGATTCATTAAAGCTTGATGATACTATCCAGCCCGCCATCTGAATTAAACAGAAATTAACAAATTGGACACCATGATCACCCTATTTGAGCAATCCACCAGGCTGCATACATGTGCCTTATTCCAACTCTTGGAGCCTAACCAATCATATCAGATTCCAAGAAAGAACAGCATTTCTACCCCCCGTCACACACACACACACACATCCCCAGGAAAAATAAGACAGCTATCCAGACTGTGAGTGATTTTAACCTAAGCAATTTTTTTTTTTTTTTTTTTATGTGAAAACATCTTTGGTGGCATTTACTAAATTTCGGACTGAAGTAAAACCAATTGATCGCAAAAATTTGAAGCCAAAATGACACAAATTACGTCACTTCCTAAATGACGCTAATGAAATCACTAACATTGATTCTTGATGTGAAAACATCTTTGGCAGAACCTACTAAATTTCGGTCCGACAGTCGGTGTTTGGTCTGTTGGCGACAATGTGGAATGGAAATGACACAAATTACGTCACTTCTTAACTTACGGTAATGCAGTTGCTAATGTTACATTGTTCATACTAAATATTTCGGACTGAAGTAAAACCGACTGGTAACGAAAATGCAAGACAACATTTAGGAAGTATGCAAGAAGTGGGTGTGAGCATAAGCTCATGGCTGCTACTTCCTAAATGACACTAATGTTTTTTCTATAAAGTAATTACTTTAGTTTTGCATTTTTGTAAGTTTCCATAATGTCATGTATAATGTTTAAAAATTGTTATATTGAATGCTGCTTTCTTTGTGTTTGGTAACAAAAGGAAATAAAAATATGTTATCATAATATTTACTTGAAGCTTTATTAATTTTATACCAAAAAGGGATTCAGATCATGATAATTTAATAACTAGTAAAACAGATTTAGTGCAGTGCAGTGGCATAGTTGGTCCAGATGCCATTAGACCTTGAAACACCACTCACTGTTGGTCCAAAGCTTCTGTAAGCTGATTTTAAGGGCCTCTAAAAATACGTGCATCAGTGTCTCTCAGACTACTTAAATTCAGTATTACACGCTAGTTGTCCCTCAAAAGTAGCAGGGTGGTTAAAATTATTATCTTCCTACACCAGGTGGAAAAGCCTGAGTTTGAATCTTGTTAATGATGCAAGGAATTTTTATGGACTTTTTTTCACAAAGTGGGTGAGTTAATTGATCTCAGGCGAGAGCAACATAGTTTTTTTTCTCCTGAAAACTCGGGTTTTTCATTAAGCAAACCGACCAGAGAATGCACACAATTACAGACACAATATACTGATGTCTCATAGCCTTAGTTGCTTTGGTACTTAACATATACTTTACCACCCACTAGATCCACTATTATGACTATGGGAGGTGGAAGCAATAAATGTAGTGTTATTTTGTTTAAGGAGACGACTGCATACACATAATAAAAGTGCAGATTATAAAATTTTGGTATATAAATGCAAAACCACATTATCTGAAACCCATAGTTGGCAAATCTGTGGTTGGGGAGGGAGTCCTCTTTTTCCAATGATTTCATTATAAAAATAATTTACTAATTAATCAATTAATGAAACTAAAGTTTCATTAATTGATTAATTATTAAATTATTTTATATATTTTTAAAATATGTTGAAAAGTGTGAAAATATTCAGACAACAGATATTTCTGAAAAATATCATCACATAAAATACAAAGAAGAATAGTTGATAAGCCCACATACACCCAGTGGTATATGTGATTTCGTCAAGAAGTCATATCTAAGAAGAGGAGAGAGAATCTATGCATGCAACCTGTTTTAATAATAACAGGTTGCATGTATGTATTTTCAGAAAAAGAATATACAGTAATAACCCGACTTACGCAAACTTGGAGTTACGCGGTTCTTGATTTTTTCGTTTGGCAACACTGCCGCCCACTATCTTCAAGGTCATTTTTCATATGCTATTGATATACGGTGCGACAGCGGAGAGTGAGAGCGAAAGATGAACAAAATTCAACTTTGCTGCCGCATGAGCTGCACACATATACAAGAATTTGTATTCCAACTGTCATATTTATATGTGTGTGTTCGAATTCGTGCTCAACTTTTGTCGGAAATTACATTGTTTTCACGAGAGAAATGGATTGTGTTGGTCGAGCCGTATATTGATGGCATATGAAAAACGACCCTCATTGTTTCTCTTGCTGTGATATGCATTGGACGTGTTTCGTGTGAACTCTACGTGCACAATTACGATTCTACGATCGACGAAAGTTAAGATTATTTTGTTATACATTTTCTAAACCCTTAAAAAAACTATGTCATTTAAACAAAGTAAATCTGATTCTCCTGCACCTAGTAATAAAAGGAAAACGATATCTTTGGAATGTAAACTTAACATTATCAAGGATTTTGATAGCAGAATGAAAATTTGTGATTTGGCAAAGAAGTTTGAGCTACCGGAATCCACAGTAAGAACAATTATAAAAGATAAAGAAAGAATTCTCGAAGCAGTGAAAAATGCTCAATCCTTGAACTCAAGCATAATTCGTAAATGTCATGGATGGAAACATTGCTGAGATGGAAACAATGCTGAAATTATGGTGTGATAATCGAGTAAAAGTGAAGAATTGTCCAGTCGATCAGAACACTGTGTGCTATCAAGCGAAACTGATTTTTGAGAGGTTGAAAGAAGAAGCTGGGGAGGCGGGCAAAGATGAAAACTTTGTAGCTAGTAACAGTTGGTTCAATCAATTTAAAACTCGCTGTAACTGGCACAGTATCGCAGAGAGTGGAGAGGCGGCAAGTGCCGATAAAGAAGATGCGTCTTCTTTTCCTGAGACACTCAAGGCTATGATAGAAGAAGGTGACTATAGCAGTGAAACCGTATTTAACGTGGATGAGACTGGCCTGTTCTGGAAAAAGATGCCTAAAAGAACTTTTATCGCGTGTGAAGAAAAAACTTTCCAGGCTTTAAGGTTTCTAAAGACCGATTGACAGTGATGGTTGGCGGGAATGCAGCTTGTGACTGCAAGTTAAAACCTCTCTTAATTTATCGCTCCGAAAATCCAAGAGTTTTAAAAAATATCTAAAATTAGCTTACCAGTGATTTGGAAGTCAAATCACAAAGCTTGGGTGACAGCTTCCGTTTTTGAGGACTGGTTTGGTCACCACTTCATATCCGAAGTCGAACGTTATTGCAAGTCTAAACAGATTCCATTTAAAGTGATGCTTCTTATTGACAATGCACCCGGTCACCCTCCTACCCCCCTAATTAATTTTGACCCACGTGTGAAAGTTGTGTTTTTGCTTCCAAACACAACCAGCTTGCTTCAACTGATGGACCAGGGAGTCATCAAAACATTCAAGGCCTACTACACGAGGCGTTCGTTTGCACGCCTGAATGAAGCTATGAGACAAAATACTGAGATATCTGTTAAAGACTTTTGGAAACAATTCAATGTTTTAGATGCCATAAGAATCATTGAAGAATCTTGGGATGAAATTCACAAAAAACATTGAATGGTGTCTGGAAGAAACTTTGTCCATTTTTTTTCAAAAATGAGATGAAAACAATGCCAGAAACTGATCATGTCGCTCATGTGATAGGAGAAGTTGTTAATCTTGCCAGGCAATGGTGATGATGTCAACGAGCTGTTGGATTCACATAGTCAGGAGCTGACAATGAATGAGCTCACAGAGATGTGTGAGCAAAATGTCACTGAAGTATCTGACACTTCAGACCCAGTTCCATCAGAAAAGCAAATGACAATTGCAAGCTTGACAGAAGGTCTCAGCTCAATTGAAAAGGGCTTAAAAATTTTAGAAAACATAGACTCCAACGAAGAACGAGTTATAGCTACAAAGCAAGGAATAAAAAAATTATTAGCTTGCTACAAAGAAATTCTGTGTGAAAAAAAGAAGGCGCTGTGTCGTCAGACGAATTTGTTAGATTTTATGAAGCCATCGACATCGAAATAACTTTTTTATGTAACTCATTTATTTTTTTAATACATATTTTGTTGTTGTTTTGGTTTTTAGGAGCATTAGCAACTAAGGCCATATTGCTCAGGGGATATGCAGTGGTCATTCCCTGACCTTTCCACATCCTACGTATTTGGTGGTCATGGGCTCAAACCCTGGTCTAATCAAGAAGCGTGTACTACACACTGCTGCTCCTGCCCACCTGGCTACAGAGGCACCTACATATTTTGTATTAATATGTATAAAGAACTGCAATTTTATTAAATATTTTTCTTCTAAACTAGTGTTTTTGTTAGTCCTTGATCCCAATTAAACAAAATTTATATGTATTTATATGCAAAGTTGTACCCCGACTTACGCGAATTAGACTTAAGCGATTTTCGTTGGACCCACCTATCGCGTAACTTCGGGGTATTACTGTATTACATATTCAGTGGAAATAAATAATCAACCCAGAGTTTGTCTGATTAAATTATGATTTACATAATTAAATCGATCAAACTTTTCTTTTTTTATTTTATTATTAATTTCTTTTTAATGGTCATCCAAAGACTATTAGAATGTATGATATGCTTTGTACTGTTGATGGCATCTGGGTTAAGAAGTTAGGAGAAAGTTGTTGAACTGGACTTAATTTCTATAGGTTGTAATTTTCAGAACACATAGTAAGAAGGTAATTCCATAAAATAAAAAGTACACAGAATAAGCTAAGAAAAAGAAAAGTTAGTTTGACAAGTCTGACATTAACTGTGAATAAATGCTGAATAGCTGATTCATGTGTTCTGACTGGTTTTGAAAAAAAGAAGCAAAATTCAGAACAGTATCCAAGGAAATACCTTAAAAAAAAAAGGAATGCAACAGAAAGTAAATGTCCCTGTGATAGGGAATAGAGTAAGTTCTAGGGTAAGGAAATTACTATTAATTAACAAGACTGTTCGCAATTTGTACAATTAACAACTGCTCGAAAAAAAAAAGTTGGAAGAAGCAATGATTTTCATATGCTTTTATACTGTCTAAAAGTCAGAGTTAATTTGATAAAGACATTTGTTGTTAATGATGAGCATGGGAATGACAAATTCTCCTCATAAAGGAAAAAACAGACTGCAACTATTTTCCATCAATATTGGCACACTTGAGGGGAAATCATGGAAAACAAAGACTATGAAAAATCAAGAGACTTTTCAGTTTAGATCTGTAACAGACAAGTTTACCCATTCATAAAGATATAACAATTTTTTGATTTAATTCTTTTATTTAAAAATTACCAACTATTTCTACTGATTTTTTCTAATGCTTATAGAAATATATAGAAATTTATATATTAATGATAATTCTTAAAAGATTTTTTTTTTTTTATATTTATTCTCTATTTTGAAGTCAATTTATAAACAGGTAAGGCATATTACAAAGATTAAGTAGCGTTTGCAAGAATTTCATTGCATACTTACCTGAACTGGTTATTTCATACTGCATCTGAGCCCACTTTACGTAGTCTAGTACTGCTATATATGCTTTCAAGAGGGGATCTATGATATAATTTTTTTTAAGATTTCGCCTCCGCTTTGACAAAATATGCTAAAGTTTAAGAAAATGAAAAGTTAGGATGATAATGATAAATATCTAAATGACATATATAAAACTTTAGACAAATATCTAAAGGAGTTATCGCTTTTTCTCAAACCCATTTAAGTTTCACTCACACACACACACACACACACACACACACACACACACACACACACACACACACACACACACACACACACACACACACACACTTCATTGTATCTTCCTGTGTGCAATGTCATCTGAAGGTATCAGTTCATTATCCTGTAATAATAATATGCCATTGCACCATGCTGAATTCTTATTTGCAAACTGCATAACAGGTGCATGCTTCTGCATCATCTTGAATATACAGGTAACCATCAGCTAGCAAATTTCATTAGTTACTGTTCATTAGTCGTATGGTATATAAGTAGTTAATTCCAGGAAATAAAAGTGCAATTATTGCTCTTGATAGAGAGGGCTTTTCTAGTTGATATATTTCCAAAACAGATGGGCTGTAATCATCTTCTGTGTGAAGAATTCTTAAAAAGAAACAAGAGGAGAATGCCAAAAGAAAATCTGGAACAGTGAGGTGGATTAGTAGTCTAGCACACTTTTGAAAACAACTAAGCCTCCATGATTGTCATGCACGATCCACAGACCTAAAACCCATGTGGTAGAAACTTAATGGTGTAAAGAAGTGGTTTTCAACCGGGGTGACGCAACAATGTTCTAGGGGTGCCGTGTAATTTGGGTTTAAGTTACTTAAAGTTATTATTATTATTATATATTTTTTAAATTTGTATATTTATTTCATTATAAAAAGGTGTACAGTATCCATTGTGCTGTATCTTTTTAATTTTGTAGTGATCTATAGTTGATCTTTATTTAGTACCTCTATATAAAGAAAAAAATATTATATAGGAATATTAGTAAATTAATAAGAGGAGTTTACCTCAATATAGTACGTGGAACACTTCCGTATGATACCCTCCAGAAATTAAAACGGAAAAAACGAAAAAATCGACAACTTACCGGTACATTAAAGTAAAATATAAATAATTAAATAATTAAAGTAAAATATAAATAATTAAATAATCAATTTAACACAATTCAAAATCAATTCAAAACAATTAAAATTCAAATTAACGCAATTAAAAGAATCTAACGAAAATATTCAAAACGATTTTCCTTCCTGAAGCTGACAATGCTTTTCGACCGACTGTCGTGATCACAGGAATGAAAATTACCGAATCAGGCTAAACCTGCAACTTAAATAGTGATTATATGTCTTCGCGCATGCGCGTAAAGGTCCACGCATCGGAGATCAAATATGGCCGCCGAACATTAACAGAATTCTCGTGTAATTTAATTTCAACGGTTTCTGCAATTAATAGTCGCGTATAATTACGTTGAACGTTAAGTATTTTGGCCTCGTTAAATAAAAAAGTATGTTTTTCGTTAATGGCATGAAAGGCTAATTCTGACGCTGCTGAACGAGAAGCACGAACTGAGGCTTCGTGTTGATTTACACGAATATTAAGCGAAAACCGCGTCGAACCCTGGTAAGATGGGTCGCAATCACCGCAAGACATGTTGTATACTAGATCATTAATTTGTGTTGCGAACGCGGACAGAACCGAGCGATTGTTCAGTATAGTGTGTAACTTCCGTATAGGCCTAGCTATAATTTTAAATTCAGTATCTTTAAAGAATCTGTTAAGCTGTTTGTGCCACTGTTCAACATATGGGACAGAAATAAAGTATTTTTTGATATTACTATTGTTGATTGGTGTAGTATTTTTTATCCTATCCTTGGCTTGTACCCTAATTCGATTTATTGTGTTAATGGGATAACCCCTGTTCAAGAATCTGCTAGTTAATATTTGTATTTCTGAGTCCAAAGCAGAATCCGTCGTTGAATATTTATAGGCATTTAGAAATTGATTAAAGATAATCGATCTTTTGTAGGTGAACGGGTGGTAGCTATTATAATGTAGAAGCATACCGGTGTTTGTGGGTTTTCGATAGATGCTAAATTGTATTTTGTTCGAGTCACGGGTAAACGTGAAATTTAGAAAGTTTAATGACTTAGTATCCGTATCTTCCCTTTCCAATGTAAATTTGAGTCTAGAATGAATATTATTAAACGAATGTAAAATGTCTTGGATAGTACTACTATCAGTAATAACTAGAACATCGTCTAAATACCTCCCATAGTATGTGATACGGGGATGAAAAGGTGTCAAATGTATCTGCTCAATCGTTGAGAGATAGATCTCTGACATTAAGCCACTCAGGCTCAAACCCATTGGTAATCCAAAAATTGTTTGTACACCTTGTCTCGAAAGGTGATGTAGTTAGCCTCAACTAATAGTTTAATTAAGTGAAAAATTTCCTTAATGGGCAGCTTTGTATAATTAATCGGTGTCGAGTTTTTATTTAACATATCCCAAATAATATCTAATGTGTATTCAACTCAGACTCAAATTCTAGACTCAAATTTACATTGGAAAGGGAAGATACGGATACTAAGTCATTAAACTTTCTAAATTTCACGCTTACCCGTGACTCGAACAAAATACAATTTAGCATCTATCGAAAACCCACAAACACCGGTATGCTTCTACATTATAATAGCTACCACCCGTTCACCTACAAAAGATCGATTATCTTTAATCAATTTCTAAATGCCTATAAATATTCAACGACGGATTCTGCTTTGGACTCAGAAATACAAATATTAACTAGCAGATTCTTGAACAGGGGTTATCCCATTAACACAATAAATCGAATTAGGGTACAAGCCAAGGATAGGATAAAAAATACTACACCAATCAACAATAGTAATATCAAAAAATACTTTATTTCTGTCCCATATGTTGAACAGTGGCACAAACAGCTTAACAGATTCTTTAAAGATACTGAATTTAAAATTATAGCTAGGCCTATACGGAAGTTACACACTATACTGAACAATCGCTCGGTTCTGTCCGCGTTCGCAACACAAATTAATGATCTAGTATACAACATGTCTTGCGGTGATTGCGACTCGTCTTACCAGGGTTCGACGCGGTTTTCGCTTAATATTCGTGTAAATCAACACGAAGCCTCAGTTCGTGCTTCTCGTTCAGCAGCGTCAGAATTAGCCTTTCATGCCATTAACGAAAAACATACTTTTTTATTTAACGAGGCCAAAATACTTAACGTTCAACGTAATTATACGCGACTATTAATTGCAGAAACCGTTGAAATTAAATTACACGAGAATTCTGTTAATGTTCGGCGGCCATATTTGATCTCCGATGCGTGGACCTTTACGCGCATGCGCGAAGACATATAATCACTATTTAAGTTGCAGGTTTAGCCTGATTCGGTAATTTTCATTCCTGTGATCACGACAGTCGGTCGAAAAGCATTGTCAGCTTCAGGAAGGAAAATCGTTTTGAATATTTTCGTTAGATTCTTTTAATTGCGTTAATTTGAATTTTAATTGTTTTGAATTGATTTTGAATTGTGTTAAATTGATTATTTAATTATTTATATTTTACTTTAATTATTTAATTATTTATATTTTACTTTAATGTACCGGTAAGTTGTCGATTTTTTCGTTTTTTCCGTTTTAATTTCTGGAGGGTATCATACGGAAGTGTTCCACGTACTATGTTGAGGTAAACCCCTCTTATTAATTTACTAATATTATTATCAACGTAGAACATATTGAGTATTACAGCTCTGATTCATACTATCTATATAGGAATATATATTAAAAGGTTGAAAACCACTGTGTTAGGTATTTCTTTTGGCCTAGGGGCGCAGTAAAAAAATTACTAGGACACTAAGGGCACCGTGAACAGAGAAAGTTTGGGAACCTCTGGTGAAGGGCAAGTTAATGAATCGACTGACAAAGACTTGTCAAGAGTGGCCCAAAAGCATATTGATCTCATAGGACAATATTGACCAAATCTAATAAAAAACTGCCAACTTAGATTAAATAACATGCTAATTGTATAATTGAATGGTGAGTCCAAATTTAATTTTGTTAAATTTGGACTCCTCTGATGAGTCCAAATTTAACCAAATTTAATCCCCTGATACTGCATCTATATGTCATTAATGTCCTGGTGAAACCTCTCACCCTGTTCTTCCCTAACACTTCCTAGATGTCAAAATTTGAAATATTCTAATATAAAATCATAATTACATATATATTTCAAAATTTTGTATTCAACCTTTCAGGGAGAACTTCCCATGGACTTTGTAACCTTTTGCTCATGGGGTCCGCTTCATACCTTAGAATGTAACTCATCACACCCTTTTAGCCAATGGCTGTCCCAGGGGTGTCTCTTTTTTTTTTTTTTTTTTAGGAGAATTAGCAACTAAGGCCATATTGCTCTAGGATATGCAGTGGTCATTCCCTGACCTTTCCACATCCTCCGTATTTGGTGGTGACGGGCTCGAATCCCGGTCTAATCAAGAAGCGTGTGCTATGCACTGCTGCTCCTTCCCACCTGGCTACAGAGGCGCCTCCAGGGGTGTCTCCTCAACAGAGAAATAAATTGATAATAATAATAATAACTCCTCCAAGGATCAGATGGGAACCATATTCTTGCTGTAGGTTCAGTGAAACTCATTAAACTGACCACATTCAATCAACAATGAAATTTCCATTGATCCAGATGGTGTGGAAATGCGTAAGGAGAAAAGGAGTGGGAATAACACAATTTGTAAATGGTACTGTTAATGGTGACTACTAAAAAAAAATTTTAAAAGAGATTTTTCTGCATGTTATCAGACTACTTTCAGGACACTGTATTTTTCCCAGCAGGACTTTGCCCTTTTTCACGTTAGAAGCAATGTAAGTACAAATAATATGTTAACAATTAATTTGTACCAAATATTCTAATATTGTTTTATCTTTAGGTAAAGAATTTTATGTGAGTCTCTCATATCCATTGTTTGTAATGGCCATGAAATAGTGCAGATTTAAACTCCACAGGGCAGCATGGCAAGAAGTCCACTAAACACTTACCTCATTTTAAAAACTGATCTATGATGAGTCAAATTTCTGTCCATTCATTTTCTTGCAGATCCTTCTACTTTACAGCCTATCTTCAGCATCCAGCAATAGTCAGTCATCATGTTGACATTCCCTCTCCCTTGGTACCTCATCTACATGTATTTAATGTCGTGTTGAAAACTCTCACTCTGTTCTTCACCAACACTTCCTAGATTCTCTGGGAAGTAATTGAAGTGGGAGTGTAAAAAATGTATCTTGACACTCATGTTGCAGCCCAGCTTCTTCAAGTTTGCCAACATATTTTCATTATATTCTTGCAGTCTGGATCCTTGTTATTCTCTAAGAAGTTCTCAACAACAGATCTGAAGCTAATCCATGCCTGTTTTATTCATAGTTCCCTCAAAATCTCAGTCCTTCATCAGATTACTTTCATCAAATTTGCATCAGCTTGCAAATTTGTAATCCAACAAAATACACTGTTTTATCTTCTCTTGGGAGATATATGGAAATTTACCACAAAAGTAGTTGAAGCAGGGACCTTCTTGAGGTAAAGCTTTCACAAACTGTTTCATCAATCCCAGTTTGATATGCAAGGGTGGAAGGACAGCAGTTTTGGGGTCTACCAGTGGTTTATGAACTGTTCTTTGATCCAGGCAGAAAACTGGCCCTCTTTGTCCAGACCTTGACATCCCAGTGCTTATTCCTTGCCTGACTGTCCCATTCACACAAAAAGCAAGGCATTTTTGTGTAGCGAGGTTGCTGTCCAAGTAACATCATTTTAAAGCCAGCACAGACCAACAAACCATGTACTTCATACTTAATATTTGTCAACAACTTGAGGGGGGAGATGGGATTAGGGAGAGAGAGAGAGAAATATTGCTGCATTTCTCTAATTATTATCCACCAAAAACATTATCCACCAAACTGTTCTAAAATAGAACAGTTTGGTGGATAATGTCCATGTCAGCATCATCATCATCATTTATGGTCTAGGGTTGGTGAAGTTCTCTACATTGAGAAAGAATCTGGTTGTAGTTGGATCAAAGCATCAACAGTGGTCAGTAGGCGGTTGTCTAGCTGAAAGTTGTTTTTGGTGAAGGAAACAAAAGCTTTGGTAGCAGAGTCCTGAAGTAGTATAAAGTTCTACTTAGAACTTAACAGAGTTTCTTCCTGACCAGGAATAAGTGAAGGTAAAAAGTGTATCATAGGCAGCCGTAAATCTGCACACAGATAACAAAGGAAAAGGACATGTTCCCAATTTTCAGTATCACCACAAATACATGAAGGTGAAGCTGTAAGATGGAATTCAGCCAGTTTGGCATTTAATAACCAATGCCCAGAAATGGGAAATAACATATATAAGTCTGGAGTAAACCAGAAGAATTATTTTCCACAGATGCAAAAAGACCATTTGGAATGAATGTGAAAGTTACTTGTCTCTTAAGGGAGTTATTATCATGCCACTGCCGAATCAAAACCCTCCACAAGCAACATGACTTTTCAACCTTGGGATCAATGGCAGTGTTAACTGTAAGACCCAAAAAAACCAGTAGCAGTCCCATGTCTTATATAAAAACTAATACTGTGGAAATTAAGCAGTAAATCAAGGAGCAAACAATTGTTAAGGACCTGCAGGGCAGTTGATACTGCAGGCCAACACATTGCCATAAGTATAGACTGCTGGATGGAAGATAGCTTATTCTGCACACTGACTTTATGGGGATGCAAAAAACCAGGCATCAGTGCCATAGGTACAGATGGGAGCAAATGCAGCTTTACATGCAGATAATGACAATTCAAAACCACAAGATTGTTTAGAAATGCAGATCAGCATGGATGTATCTTATTGTATGTAAACTGCTTCTTCTTGAAATGAGCTAACATTATGAATTACACTAATATTTATGCAGCTAATCAACGATACCTTACAGATAACTGTGTCCATTGCTCTGCACAACCCCATTATCCTACCTTTTTGAAATGCTGCGATGACTTTACTTCTGCTATCATTAAAATGACAAACAACAGTTAGTCTTAAAATTACTGTTTTTTGATGGCTTGCTTGTTGAATGGAAACACTTGTAAACAGACAAGCCATAATAGCATAATCAATAGTTAAGGAGTGAATTAACTGTCCCACATGTAAAACCTATTGTTCCTCATAAAATTTGTTTAGAGCAATAAATTATTTACATTTTTCATGAGTCCTGATTTACAAGGAGGGTTCAGAAAAGATTTGTATTCATACAGAAGTAGTTCTGATAGAAGTCTGAAACAAACATCATGCATTACACTTTTCAACATAGTCACCAGACAAAATGACATTTTTGCCAGCTCTCAAAACACATCTGCAGGCCAGTTTTGTAGAAGTCCTCTGGCTGTCCTTCAAACAACGACTCAGCAGCAAAATGATTTCCATGAAGAAATGACTTTAGGGCAAGAAAGAAGTAAAAATCAGAGGGTGCAAGGTCAGGGGAATAAGCAAGATGAAGCAATATTTCAAACACACATTTGTGGGCACAACTTGCTGCAGTATGCAAAGAATGCACAAGGGCATTATCGTGGAGAAGGTGCACACCTTTCGACAGCTTTCCCTATCTTTTTTCTTTTATAGCAACATGCAGCTTTACGAGGAGGTTGGAATAATACTTTGCTATCACACAGTACAGACCTTTTTTAAAGGTGTAATATTATTATTATTATTATTACACCATGCTGATCCCAAAAAACTGACAGCATCAATCAGACGGCACTTGGTTGCACCTTTGCCTTTTTTTTTGGGAGGGGGGATTCTGCATGCTTCAATTGTTTTGACATTGGTAGCAGAGTCATTGGATCCATCATTATAATCCTTAGTGTCAGGATTATAATGATGGATCCAAGTTTCATCCATAGTGACTAGCTGTGAAAAAACTCTTTTCCTTTTCCTGGTGACTAGCTATGAAAAAACTCCCCTTGCTTTTCCTGGCCTATCAATAACATTTCATGTGCACATTGTGCCCTTTTCTTCTTCTGATAAGGGGTCAGAAGTCTGGGAACCCATCTAGCAGACACTTTACTCATATGCAACTGTTGATGGACAATGATCTCCACAGATCCTACAATTTGGAGCTCTGTAGCTAGTTCTTTGATACTAGTGGGCAATCTGCCAGGATTAATGCCTTGATTTTTGCAATATTCTCTCATCTGTTACAGCAGTTGCTGGGTGTTCTGGGATTTCTTCATCATGCACTGAGGTCCTTCACACTTTTGAACTGTTTATACTAATGTGCAATGACCCTGTAACCTGGGAAGTTATTGCCATAAACAGTGACCATTCCTTCATGGATTGTTTTGAGTGTTTTCCCTTGCAGAAAGAGGAACTGAACCACTGATCTGCATTCCACTTTATCTATTGTGACACTGTACTTCATTCAGTGCTGCAAAGAAAAAAGATGAATTGTCAGATTGAAACCAAAATTTGTGGTTGCTAGATATCAAGCAAAAAAATTTATCTTTTTATCACAACTACTTCTGGGTAAATAGAAATCTTTTTTGAATCCTCCTCATACATAATAATAATAATAATATTATTATTATGTTATAATGTTATATTATGTTAATTAATATTAATAATAATAACATTATTATCATTGTTGTTGCTGTCGTTATTATTGTGTAATATTTCTTACCTGTATAATATCTTGAGCTTGTTGAACCTTGTTCTGCTTTACCAAATAAATGAGATACTCAAGGCATATCTCTTTCTTATTTATATAATTTAAGTTACCAATATGTCTTCAGGTAACAGCACATACAAAAAGAAAAATAAATAAATAAATAAATAAATAATAATTAAAAATAATATATATATATATATATATATATATACATACATGAGGTATGAAAGGTGCAGAAAAGCCATGTTAAGGCAACAAAGCTGCCAGTACATGCACCATGTTCACTTCATTCAATGCTGTAAAGTTATAGTTGTAAGTTGGTGTGCATTTATTGTGCCTCTCTTAATATTAAATTAACTTCTCGATTAATTTCTGAAGTGGATTTTGCTTCAAAAACATAAAATTTGTGAAAGTGTAAGGAAATGAAATTTTGGGTTAAACGGATGGGGGACTCTCACCGAAACTTAAAAATTGTTAAAAAAAGCTTATGAGAAGTTTGTAATGTTGAAGGGGTGAGAGTTTGGGTAGCATAAATGATTTTACAAAAGAGGAACCGCATCCATGATAATTCTTAATCTGGCTGTCCAACAACAAGGAAAACAGATGAAAATCAGTTTTCATTGTTGTGGTTTCATTGTTTAAGAGCCAATCTGCATGCTGTGTGGGTTGAAAAACCCAGAATAACTCACTGAGAAAATCAAACTCCCTCTACTTGAGATCAGCTAACTAGAGCCACAAATTAAGAGGACTTAAGAAATTCCACCAGCTATAGGTGGGAATTGAATCCAAACCTCTCTAAATGAGTGACAAGAAACAAACCACTATAGTGTCACAGAGGACAGGATGGAAAAGCAGAGCAAATGGCTGAAGCAACAGTAAGCAAGGATGAGCAAATCAAAATTCAAGGAAATACTCAGTGTGTTCTTCAATAAAAAAAAGGCACTGTCCATGCAGAAATTTGTTCCTGAAGGAAAAACTTTGATTATATATTTTGCCTTCAAGTTCTGAAGATTTTGAGGGAAAATGTGTTCTTAAAAAGTCATAAACTCAGGCCAAATAAGTAGGTATACAATGTTATAACTGATAATGCAGTGAGGCAATTTCAAATGAAAAAATTGCCCTATTATTGCCTGATTTGTCTCAATCTTTCTATTCTCAAGTATTAAAATCTCACTGAAATACAGATTTTGGGTATTTGGAGGAAGTCTAATGGTGAAGGCATTAAAATTGACACCAGTAGAGTTTCAGAAATGATTTCAATTATAGCAGAAGAGATCAACTTTGCATAGAGCTGTCCAAGGGAACTATGCTGAAGGGGAGAAAAGCAAATAATTAACAGGTTCAGTTTTCATTTACTTATAATATCATTTGTGGAACTATCTAACCATACTCGGTAAATATATATATTTTAATGTAATGCAAAATTATATTTTGAAGTCTACATATTTATCATTCATAAATCAGAATAGCAAAAGCTTGTTTTTATAGAGAAAAAATGATAGTTGATATCAGATAGTAACACCTAACACTGAAATTTACAACACTATGAAATACAGAAATCTATTTGGATAAATAAGCTGGGATAAGATAAATTTTTTAAAACTAATTATATAACTACAGTAAACTGTCGAAATAACAACACCCCAAATAGTGGAACGTTCGAGCTAAAGGCAAATTCAGATCAGATGTTTACATACAGCTCAGAAGTCTTGCAATGCCAATAAAAGAAAATGGCAAGTCACGTGATTAATGTATTTGTTTACTTTCGCAATTTTGAAAGTTTGTTATTGTTATTTGGTTTTTAGGAGCATTAGCAACTAAGGCCATATTGCTCCGTGAATATGCGGTGGTCATTCCCAGACCTTTCCGCATCCTCCGTATTTGGTGGTGACGGGCTCGAACCCCGGTCTAATCAAGAAGCGTGTGCTACGCACTGCTGCTCCTTCCCACCTGGCTGCAATTTTGAAAGTGAATTCTGTACTGATATCATAAGATTAATTATACCACTGTTTTACATTTATTTCAAATTAAAAACCCCTCACTACAGCTTCTAAAGTTAATAAACCTCATACAGAGAAGAAAAGAAGAGCAACATTAAAGTTTAGCAACAAACTTGATATAATAAAGAAAATAGAATGGAGCATAAGTAGGAGTGTATTGATGGCAGAACATAACAATGGACTGACAACATTGTATGATATTGAACAATCAAAGCACAAACTTTTAGAATTTACTGCATGTTCAGAACCTAACAATAAGAGAGCTGATAAAAAAATGTTTACACAAGCCAAAATTAGAAAACTTAGATAAAGTGCTGCATGATTGGTTTTATCAAAACGATCAGCAGGTATGGTTATATCAGGGTCAATGATTATTGCCAAAACTAAAAAGACTTTGAAGAAAAAAAGGGCATTGATACAATGATTGCTTTTACTAATGGATGGTTAACTAAATTTAAGATAAGTTAACTAAATTTAAAATAAAACTTTCTAGATAAAAGAAAAACCGAAATAACAGCACCTTCAATACCTGAAAGTGCCATTATTCTGAAGGTCTACTGTATTGCTAATTACCATCTTTACACATTAATATGCACTTCGACGAGGTCAACACACACATCGATACACTGAGAAATTGAAAAAAAAAAAAAAAAATTCTCTCCATTATTATTTTTCTTTTAATCAGCTACTGACTGTAAAAATCACAAATCCACACTGGCAAATAATACTCTTCCTATACCTGGGTTAGTGCCCTTAAACTCCTAGATTATCAAAAAGAAAGTAGCAAGGTTAATTAATGATTCCTCAATTACAAACTCACTAAACTCTCCATCAGTATGCCTTTTCTAGTTATTTCCATGGGCACTGGTCTTTTGAATTACCATCAGTAATTATAATTCCACCTTTATCTACTAAATAAGTTAAAACATGAACATTAGCTGGGTGACATCCATCTGTTCACAATCCAGCTCCAGATTCAATGAGCTAACATTCCTTCTTTTATTTCAGTTCTTTGGAACAATCTTCCTTTTTACATCTTTCTCAAGAATTACAATCTATGGAAATTCAAGTTGATTATTTATTATTATTATTTCGTTTTTTTTTAGGAGCATTAGCAACTAAGGCCATATTGCTCCGGGATATGTGGTGGTCATTCCCTGACTTTTCCGCATCCTCCGTATTTGGTGGTGACGGACTCGAACCCCGGTCTAATCAAGAAGCATGTGCTAAGTGGGAAGCACATGCTTCTTGTATGAGCTCCTTCCCACCTGGCTACGGAGGTGCCAATTCAAGTTGAAGGTCAATATCTGTCCTCTCGGGAGGATTTAGAAAATTTGGGCAGATGGACTGAGAACTGGCAACTGAAGTTTAACAATGACAAATGCAAAGTACTGCATATGGGTAGAAGTAACCCCAGAGTAATGTACCAACTGTGTGGTACTACACTTAGGGTGGTAGAAAATGAAAAAGACCTAGGAGTAATTGTGCAGTCAGATATGAAATTTTCTGAGCAATGCAGACAGGCTGACAGAGCAGGTCATGGGGTGTTGTCAATGATATATACAGGAATTTTGCTAGCAGGGAAAAGGAGGTGATTATCCCTTTGTATAAGGCAATGGTCAGGCCACACCTTGAGTACTGTGTACAGGTCTGGAGGCCTCATTTTAAGAAGGATGTAGAGTTGCTTGAGCTCGTTCAATTATTGTACTAGCATCTATTTATAATTCATATACAGAACCTTAAGCATAGACAGTGGCACTACTGGCCACTATCTATGCTTAACACAGTTACTGTGTTCTCCTGGATTTTATGTTAAAATGTGATTTTAAGAAGAGTTTTTTGATTTTTCTTAGTGATCACCTTGTTAACAAGTTGCATTGTAATTAGGGTTGAGTGTTTTTGCACCATATCAGGTAGTATTCAACTACTTATAGACATGCATTTATTTGACAGTTGGGAAATGTTCTTATTTCTAATGGTCAGCTGATTGTTTGCCTATGACGGCAAAAGCCGAGAATTAGGGTTGAATTTGAAAGTGTCTGCAATTCTGCCCAGACACGATAGGAGGGAGTATATGATGAGAGCCTTGTCGATCAATTCGGCCCTGGAAGGATTGTGCAAGGATCAAGGGGTAGAATTTTTTTCAGCCTGGAATGTACTTGTTAAAAGGAGAGATTGCTTCTACAGGGATGGGATATACTTAAATAGAAAGGGTGCAAGAATATTTGCTGATGCTATCGAGGCAGTGTTAGGTGGGTCGAAAAACTGCTAGCTTGGGGGGAGACAAAGACCAATAGATTGACAGTAGCCACTGGCAGTGAAAGATATTCTTGCACTGCTTCTATTAGAATGAGCAGAAGCCTGGAAAACAAGATGCATGGTATTTCAGAGACTGCTGGGAGCCATTGCGGTACAAGTAAACACATGGGTTGTGTTAGGGTAGCTAAGAATAGAAACAGGTGCAGGTATACTTGTGTGTACACCAATGCTAGGAGTTTAGTAAATAAATTTGATGAATTAGAGGTATTGCTCAAAACATCAAAGGCAGATATTGTTGGGATATCAGAGACGTGGTGTCACACAGATATAAGGGATGCAGAACTGCAATTTGGGGAGTACAACGTCTACAGAAAGGATAGACAGGATAGGAAGGGGGGAGGGGTTATGCTATTAGTTAAGAAACACATAAAAACCAAGGAATTGAAGCCAGTCGACATCGCTGGACAGTGCAGTGTTGAGTCAGTTTGGTGTGACATAAGCATTGGGAGATCAAAATTGAGAGTAGGAGTGTGCTATAGGCCTAATGACTCTGATGAGTATAATAAGAAACTGTACAGGGAAATAGAGTGGGCCAGTAAATCAGAGAGTCTTATAATGGGAGATTTTAATTTCCCAGATATTGACTGGAATTTGGGGGCTGGTTACTCACACACTAGCAGGGCTTTTGTGGATTTATTGGATGATTGTTTTCTACATCAGCATGTTCGGGAGGCAACTAGAGGGAGTAATACTCTTGATTTGATTATCAGCAGTGATTCTTCATGCATTAAGAATCTGCAGATAAATGAACCACTAGGTGGCAGTGATCACAGTGTGCTGAAGTGGGATTTACTCAAAGAGGTAACTACCATTAGGGGTAAAGGGAAGGGTTATTGCTTCCGTAAAGGCGACTACAATGGACTGAGACAGTATTTAAATTCTATACAGTGGGACCAACTGATGATGTTACCAACAGCAAATTCAAAATGGGAAGCATTCAAAGAACTTATCTTGGAAGCTACTAGGCTTTACATACCAACTAAGAAATATTGTTCAAGGTTTAGGCCAAAATGGATGTCAGATGAACTAATGAGGCATATGGCAGAGAAGAAAAATGCATGGGATACTTACAAATTAACACATGACACAGAAGCCTATGATAGATACAAGTTGATATGCAACCAAGTTACAAAGGAGGTTAGGCAGGCAAAGGCAGATTACGAGAAATCCGTGGCGAGGGATGCAAAGAAAAACAGCAAAGAGTTCTTTACTTATGTTAACTCTAGAAGGAAGGGGATGAATCAGATTGGTCCACTTGATATTGATGGGTCAACTGTTGATGATCCTGCTCAGGTAGCTAACAAACTAAATGAATATTTTGCATCGACATTCACACATGAGGAGTTATTCAGCAAGGGGAATGCCAGAGGTGTATTCAACTCTAGCAGTAAGCTACAGAATCTTGAAATAACTGGGAGTAAAGTGGAGGAGAAACTGTTGAAGATAAACACAAGAAAGGCACCCGGGGTGGATGGGATCTATCCAGTTATATTAAAGGAGGCAGCAAAGGAAGTAAGCAAGCCCTTAGCCATAATTATGAAAGCTTCCTTGGACTCAGGGGAGGTACCCATAGACTGGAAAAGTGCAAATGTGACCCCAATTCACAAAGGAGGATCAAAGGCTGACACAAGTAATTATAGACCTGTGAGCTTAACTTCTGTTCCAGGAAAATTAATGGAGGCACTGGTTAAAGAAGCACTGCAGGATCATTTAGACAAGACTTCAGTTACAGCTCAGACACAGCATGGTTTTGTTAAGGGGAAGTCTTGCCTGACCAACTTGATTGGATATTATGATGCAGTCACAAAAGAACTGGATGCAGGGAATAACTTTGATATTATATACTTGGATCTTAGAAAGGCTTTTGATACTGTTGCACATGGAAGACTGCTACACAAAATTGGAGCAGTGTGACATTGGAGGCAAATTGCTGCTATGGATTAAAGGGGTGGTTGAGGGGGAAAGACAGAGAGTGGTAAACAATGGACACTGCTCATCGTGGACTAATGTTATTAGTGGAGTCCCCTCAGGGCTCAGTGTTGGGTCCATTATTGTTTTCTGTATTTATAAATGATATTGATGATGGTATATCAAGCTTAATGTCCAAGTTTGCAGATGATACAAAGGTTGGCAGGGTTGTCAAGGACACTACTGACACTATGCTGCTGCAACAGGATCTGGAAAGGTTGAGCAGATGGGCTGAGAGGTGGCAAATGAAGTTTAACATTGACAAATGTAAAGTACAGTCTGTCCTCGTATAGCACGATAGTTGTGTTCCTAGAAACCCTCGTGCCATGCAAAATCGTGCAATATAAACAACACAGGCCCTATGGGAAAAGTGGGGTTAGGGCCGACCACCCAAGATTGAACACACATTTGGAACCAAAACATTACCAGACACAATAAATAATTGGGTAATTTTAATCGTTATAAAATACTTATGTATTCTATAACGATTTTATAACGTATTTTAATCGTTATAAAATACTTACGTATTTTATAACGATTAAAATTTTATAACGTTATAAAATACGTAAGTATTTTATAACGATTAAAATACGTAATAAAAATAATATTATAATATATTTTTATTTTTATTATAATATAATAAATAATAAAAAATATTTATTTTTTATTATTTATTTAAATAATAAAAATTTATTAATAAAATATTAAAAAATTATTATATTAAATAAAATAGTCGTAATAAAATATGTAAGTATTTTATTACGACTATTACGTAATAAAATATTGCTAATGCTTTTGCTTCTATCGTAAGCAAACTTGTTTTTTGTTTGATTTTCTATCCAAACAGATGACAGCTGTTCCATCTCTTCCAATTCTTGTGTCTTAATCTAATGGATTTTAATTACACTTTGAGTTGTTCCTGCTATGAAAGTTGTTTTTATTTTCTCCGCATTCTTTGTAATTCTCGGCGTTGCCTCATTTCGGTCTGTAGCACGTGCAATATCACGCGGTCTTTCATTTTGCTCAAAGTGTTTCACAATTTCATATTTTTTCTCTATCGACAGAGGCGGACTGGCCATAAGCCTTACCCGGATAATCCCGGTGGGCCGGAGGCCGGTGTGATTTTGGCCATAAACCGTAGTATGAGGCCACTATAAATTTTCCCGGGTAAGAATTTTTGACTCAGTCCGCATCTGTTTATCGATATTGCTTTTCTTTTTCTCTCTGAATCTGCAGTGTCTTCGCCAGGACGCTTCCTTTTCACACCTTTTAAGTATTTTACTAATTTTTATGGAATAAAGCACAATTACAAAACAAGGAGGCACGCTTGATACACATAAACAAAGCTGCGCCCGTGTAGCAACTGAATAAACAACACCGTAAAAGCATAGGTACACTATTAACACCTCACATTTTACTAAAGCAAATTTCTGGGGGTTACTACCATAAAACAATTTCCAGTTGCGTTTCTGCTAATGGAATCTGTTATAAACTGGTAGTAAACTCCATCTAATTGCATTTGCGATTATATCGATAGCTGGAATTGTGTTGGTGGTGAAACGTCATTATGGTGAAATGTGTTTCCCCTTCACTGATATAAAAAACATAAATATATTTTCAGAATCTTCTCTTCATTCCTATCGTGTTGCGTTCGGTTGGGGTGATTCTGCGTTCGACTGCCATTTCTTGTAAACACAAAGGCGAATCATGTATAAGCGAATTCGGTTTGTGTTATATAAGATATCGTTCCCCTATTTATAAATCGTGTATGATCGAATTCGTGTAATGTAAACATGTGTTATACGAGGACCGACTGTACTACACATGGGAAACAGCAACCCCAGAGCAACGTATCAACTCCGTGGTACTACACTGACAGTAGTAGAGAATGAAAGGGACTTGGGGGTGGTTGTGCAGGCAGATATGAAGTTCTCTGAGCAGTGCAGATGGGCTGCAAGAGTAGCTCATGGAGTATTGTCAATGATATACAGGAATTTTTCCAGCAGGGATAAGGAGGTGATTATTCCATTGTATAAGGCAATGGTCAGGCCACACCTAGAGTACTGTATACAGGTCTGGAGGCCTCATTTCAAGAAGGATGTAGAGCTGCTGGAACGAGTACAGAGAAGGGCAACAAGATTAGTGAATGGAACAAAGGGGTGCTCTTACGAAGAAAGGCTTAAGTTTTGCAAATTACAGTGTCTGGAGACTAGGCACCAGCGAGGTGATCTGATAGAGGTGTATAAAGCCTTGAATGGTTTAAGCATGCTCAATGCTGATGGGATTCTTCCTCTAGCTCAGAAAAATCACCTGAGAGGGCATAAATTCAAATTGAGGAAAGACAGATGTAGGATAGACGTGAGGAAATTTGCCTTTAGCCAGCGGGTGGTTGGTTGGTGGAACAGACTTCCATCCCTTGTGGTGGAGGTTGATAGCCTAAATAAGTTTAAGGCTCAGCTGGACAGGTATTTGGAACGAACTGAGGGGTGAAGTGGAAGTGGGTTTTTTTTTTTTTTTTGGCTGATGCTGCATAAGCTTGCTTTCTTGCATCAAATGCCTCTACTAATACTAATACTAATGTTACAGCATAGCGTAAATACTTAACATTTTATCTGGCTATAATTTAAAATTTATTCATTGGGACTAAGTCTGTACAAACCACCATGAAAATGTGTTTAAGAAAATTCAGAAATTATTAATATATTGGACATTATTAGCTGGAGACTGAGAGAGGAAGAGTGATAATGCGCCACCTCACTGAAGATTAAAAAAAATAATAATGGGGGGCACTAAGTGGGGTTTTGCTATAGTCACCTTTCCTCTTCAAGAGCATCTCGTGGGATGCATGATGCTCTCCCTATAATTAAAGCTGGCCCCTTTCAAAATCGGTCATGTGGTAGGCAATGGCATACCACCACATTATCTGATGCCACAGAGACCATAACAAAACCAACTCCAAAAAACTGCTGTTAAAGGAAGACCTGCAACTAGGTGGAAGGACAGGATTAGTGAACTTTTTGGCATGACATTTTGCGATGCCACTCATATAGCATATGATCGATACAGTTGGAGGATTTTGTTGATGGCCACAACAGCTCCTCAGGGAACTATGTGACTGGAAGAAGAAGAAGATACAGAATCCGAAAAACTAAATCTCTGTTTATATTCAATTGTTAACAGCAGGCAATATTTTCTTTTTTTTTTTTTTGTCTTCTTAAGTCCAAATTTCTCAACTAGCACGCAACCATCAGAATTTCTGAGTATTGGATTTGTTTTCCTGCTGTACTGCCATCCATTGATACTTCATATAAATGATCTGGAAAACCAAGTTGATGTTTATTGATGTTTACATTTAATTCTTAATGACAGATGCCATTGTTGTTTTTTTTTTGTGTATAAGTCACAAGTAACTTATACTGTGTTAGAGCAAAGTATTTAGATATGCCGTCAAGATCTATCAAAGGTCTTCCTGATGACAAAATTGAGATATTGTTAGTTGTTGGGTTTTTTGGCACAAAAGCAACTTTGGCTATATTGCGCCTATCTATTAATGTTTAGTGACAAGGACGTTTATATTTCTTAAATATGATTTATATCTGGTCAAAATATCCTAATAATTTTAAATAAGTAAATATATTTTTAATGTTGGAGTTATCGCCTAGGATTTGTGATAAGGTCAGAGAATCTTGGAAATGTATAGGGAGATGGAAGGCTGATTGTTGCGCCATGTGGTATTGTGGACATTCTATAAGGAAATGTTTTACAGTGAGTTGACAAGAACAGTGAAAACATTCTGGAGGGTTTGCATTGGTGAGTAAATAAAAGTGCATGAGATGTGTATGTCCAATGCGCAGTCTGGTTAAAATGACTTCTTCGTGCTGATTTTTACGAAGACTCGAATTCCATGGCTGAAGTTCATGTTTTATTTCAAACAGTTTATTGTTTGATTCATTTTGCCACATTTGTGACCACTGAGTATAGAGAATTTGTTTTATAATAGGCCTGTAATCGGAATGTGGAACTTTGTAAAGACTTAGGTTTGTATTTGTAGGATTCTTTGCTGCTCTATCGGCTCTTTCATTAACTTCAATGCCTGTATGTCCTGGGATCCAACAGAATTTTACTTGTCTCATTTTACTTTTGAGTTTCACAAGATGAGCTTGTATCTAATAAAGAATGGGATGCAATGGAGTCTGCCGTTGTTGCAGAGCATGTATTGCACTCAATGAATCAGTGTATATGAGATGTTTCAGATGCGGGGAAGATGCTATGTATTTTAAGGCCATTAGTAAGGCGAATAGCTCGGCAGAATAGCTGCTGCATTGGTTTGGGAGTTGCTGTGAGATAACAGTGTGTGGAAAGACCACTGCAGCACCAACTTTGGTGTCTGTTTTAGAGCCGTCTGTATATATATGAAGGTATTCAGAGAACTGTGATGAGTGGGCTGCATGCATCTGTTTTATGTTGACATTTGCCAAAGTGCTTTTTCCCCATTGTTGAAAATAAGTGTCACAGTTAGGCATGGAAGTGTACCATGGTGGAATACTTATGCTATTATCCTAATGTATGTTGTCAAAGCTTAGGCCCCATTTTGAAACTATTTCTTTCAGTCGTATTCCAGCTGGTTTATGTACTGTGGGTTTATTGTTGTAGAGAATTTCCCACTGAGGGTTAAAAAGATGCTGCCAAGTAGGATGATGAGGAAGACTTCTTATTTTAATTGCACAGTTTAATAGCAGCATTTGCCTTCGGATATATAGTGAGGGCTCATGGGTCTCTGCATATAAGCTTTGGACTGGTGAAGTTCTGTATGCCCCTAAGGAGATTCGTAAGGCACTATGATGTATGGAATCAAGCCATTTGATGATACTTGGTCTACATGAGCTATACACAGGGGTGCCATAGTCTAGTCTTGATCTGATTATAGCATGGTATAGGTGAAGTAGTGTGAACCGATCAGCTCCTCACTTCATTGCAGAAAGAACTCTGAGAATATTTAGTTTTTTTTGACAGGTTGTTCAGAGGCATTTGATGTGTTCCAAAAAGTTAAGTTTTTTATCGAGAATCAGGTCAAGGAAAAGTATACTATTTGGTAGGGGTATCAGCTGGTTTTCTAGTCTTATTTCTGGATCTGGGTGTATTTTTCGCTTTCTACAGAAATGTATGGCCATTGTTTTTTGTTGTGATATTCTGTAGCCATTGTTTTTAGTCCACGATTCTATTTTTTTCACTGCGCTTTGTAACTGCCTTTCAATCATGTTCATGTTTTGTGAATGGCACGAAATAGTGACATCATCTGCATAAAGGAATGTTTCCACTGTTTTTGGCAGGTCTTTTGTAATGGAATTTATTTTGATTGCAAACAAGGTTACACTCAGTACTGAGCCTCGAGGAACTCCTTCCTGAGTATATTTGTGACAGATTGTTTTGATATTTTACTTGGAAGGTTCTGACTTTCAGGAAATTTTTTACCAAGAGTGGTAAGTTACCTCGCAAACCAATGCTGTGGAGATCATTAAGAATGCCATATCGCCAGGTAGTATCAAATGCCTTTTCTATATCGAGACTGATCATTATTAGATGCTCATTCCTTAGAAAAGCATTTTGGATATTTGCTTCTGCTTTTATCATGGAATCTAGAGATGATCTATTTTTACAAAAGCCGTATTGATTTATGTTAAGTACATTATATGTTTCTAAAATCCAGGTTAATCTGTTGTTCACCATTTTCTTGAGGATTTTCCCATGGCAACTTGTTAGGGCTATTGGACGATAATTTGTGGGGATCGTATGATCTTTGCCAGGTTTAGGAAAGGCAATTACAAGGGAGTGAAACCAGGAATTTGGATAGTAGTTTTCCATATAAATTCTATTGTATAGCATAAGTAATGCCTTTAGAGATTTTTGATTAAGTTGTTGGATCATTTCATAGTGAACTCCATCAGGTCCTGCTGCACTGTTCCTAGACTTAGCCAGAGCTTTTTGCAATTCTTCTATGTTGAAAGGTTGTTTATATGGGAGTTGTTGGCTGGTATTAAAGTTTAGTCTGTATTTTTCAGCTACAGTTTGAGTTTTCTGAAGGAATGGGGTATATGCCGATACTGCTGATATATTTGCAAAAGTAGTTGCAAGTAAGTTTGCGATTTCCTTGGAGTTAGTTATTTCCTGTCCATTCCAGATTATTAGTGGAGTTGGAACTGAAAGAAATTTCCCATTAAGTCTTCTGATTTTGTTCCATATGACACACGAGTATCTGTATTTTTGTTAATTGTGGAGGCGAATCGTATCCATGAATCCTTTCTACTTTTACGCTGGATATATCTAGCTCTGGCTCCAGGTTTTTTAAAATTTATGAAGTTGATGGAAATGGGATACTTTGGGAAGAGATTCCAAGCCTTATTCTTCTCTCTTTTGGCTATACTGCAATCTTCATTCCACCAAGCTGTATCATATTTATGATATTTTCCAGATGACTGAGGAACTGTAGCTTCAGCTGCTATTAGAATTTGGTTTGTGACATGAGCTGTAGCATCGTCTATGGGCTGAGTGGTGATTACTTGTTCGTCTATTGCTGCAATTCTTTTATATTTTGTCCAGTCAGCTTTATGAAACCTCCATCTTTTTTGACCATCGTGATGTGTAACATCATTTGTTAATATTTTGCAGATCACTAGAAAATGGTCGCTATTAAGAGGATTTTTCAAGATTGTCCATTCAATCAGTGGATATAGGACAGGTGAACATATGGAAATGTCAATTGCACAGGCTGTTCCACTGGGCAAATGAATATATGTCGCAATTCCAGTATTAAGGAGAGAGAGATTTTGCTCTTCCAGTAATTTCTCAATCAATTTACCACGTTTGTCTTGGTGATGGGACCCCACATGGGATGGTGTCCATTTAAATCTCCCGTGATACAGATCAGATGTCAATCGCAGAGGCTGTTCCACTGGGCAAATGAATATATGTCTCAATTCCAGTATTAAGGAGAGAGAGATTTTGCTCTTCCAGTAATTTCTCAATCAATTTACCACGTTTGTCTTGGTGACGGGATCCCACATGGGATGGTGTCCATTTAAATCTTCCATGATACAGACCGGGGGTGGTAGCTGGGTTACTAATGCTTCTAGGTCTGAATATGCATACTCTTGATTTGGGGGAAGGTAGAGTGAGACCAGTGAGAAAGTAAACTGGATTGAGACTCGTACTGCATGTGGTCTAAAACTGGCACCAAAAATTTGTCACGACAAATTTAAGCAAGACTTTTGAAAGTCATAACTTTGAAATAAAAACCTTTGGTACCTTCTTCTTTGGGCATTCCATTTAACATCTGCATGAATTCAGCCTAACTAAATATGAGCTCTTATACTTGTTTGCTGGCTGAGATAGACTCAATCTGAGTCTATCTTTGATCCTTCAAAGATAGACTCAAAATTTGACCTATCTTTAGGGACAAATATCTTAATGTGGGACACCTTCAATTCTCTCGTTTTTGCCACCACTGGAAAGAGCAGGTTTTAAGCAACAAGAATCATGGTTTTGCAGTTTTGTGTCTTGCTATTTAAAGCCAAAAAATGGTCTTAAACATTTTATAGTTTCCACATAATATTTGCATACTTATTTGATGGTGAAGTTTCACATCTCAATAAAGAAAGAACTATTGTATTTACAAGAGTGAAATTTTCTGCAATTACTCTGCCCCTTTGGTTTAAGGAGAGAGGATATATTGCCAATGCACAAAAAGATCTGTATTTTTTACAATGGGGGTGCAGGTGGTAGATGACTCTCATCAACCGGTGCAATACCACCACTTTGCTTATTGGAGGCTTGAAGTGGTGAAACCCATGTTTTGTCTCTAGAGCAAAGTTTCCGGCATCCCCCTGCCATACTTCTCCTTCAACCCATGCACGGTACTAAGTACTATAGGTTTTGATACCTTTCGTGTTTGGGGTTTTCATAAAAAAAAAAAAAAAAAAGGCAAGAAAAGAAATTGAATGGGTTTCTTTAGTGCAAGTTCTCAACCCTGAAAAGTGGTCTTTATTCAGGATTCCAAGCATAAAGATGATGTTCTATTGGTTTCTAAGCTTGAAAGAAGTTGTAACTGCAACAAAATTTATTTAAAACACAATATAATTTGAAATAAGCAAGTGAGTGTGAAGATATTGAATCACTGCTTCATAATGGACTGGAATTTTTCATTGATGGTTGATATTACTATTTCAGGCAAGCTATATTTTCATCCCATTGCTGTTGTTTTTGGAGCTGGAAGATTGGCAATAATTTGTTGTTCAGGAATCCAGCAGACATCTAGCAGGTCAGTGAAATGAGCGAGCTGCTCCATGAGGATGCATGAAATTTACCAATACATCATTTCTTCAAATGAAATTTCACAAATATTTCAAATCCATCAATTATTGTCATAAATACAGGCAAAGTATTGGCCAGGTTGTAAATTAACAATTGGCACTTACTGAATATTGGTTTCACTAGTTTGATCTACATAAGTTAAAAATGATGATGGTGTGTCATTTGATACTCTGTAAACATGAATCTGTATTGCATGAATAGGAATGAAGTGATGATTTTCTCTTGTTCCAGCAATAGTATGACTGACAGATTGAATCTTTTCTCTTGAAATGGCCTTACTTGCTCAATTTCCTCTTTAGAAACAAAACAGAATTTTTATTCCGGTCACATGCTTTTCACAAAATTCAAACATGTTTCTTGGTGTCAGAGGATTTGGTTTCAATTGGGCATTGGAGACTTGTACATGCTGCTAACTGTTTTATTGTTCCACCAATTCCATCACATGGTGACTTGCCGTAGCTAGTGTCAAAGAAATTCCATTCAGCACTGATGTCAAAATCCTTCTGATGATGACACAAGTTTAATAAAATTCTTGAAATTCTTGTATTGAGCTGCGGAATCATCACTGAAGTAGTAAATTTCTGTCAAAACTCTTCAAATATTCAGTTAAGTTGGTTAGAAAAATATGCACTGCAATTGTGCCATGTCGAAGGCAGTCACTGATTATGCAGAAACTTATATTCTGAAGTTCACATTCCTTGTAATAAAATGACAAATGGATGCAATGTAGCCTGACTATTCTCCCAGTGAAACCCTTGAACAGCATCTTGCACAACAAATGAATAATTTTCTGCAGAATCCACGAAGATGACCAGTTTTCCTGTCATTAGGCTTTCCTTTGTTGGCTTCAAATGGTAGCTTTGATGTTTAGCAATGTAGTGATGACAGGAAAAGTTAAATATCTTTGTACTCAATTCTTCAATAAAATCTTCTGTTGTTAATTGCTTTGTGTCCAGTGCATCACTGTCAGTGTGTATCCATTGCTTGAATTCAATAATATCTTCTGGTTCATTGTTTTCAAATATATTCTCTAGAAACTTTTTTAATTCATCTATTCCTGGACATTTTTCACACCGATGAAGTATACAATCTTTTGACTCCAAATCACAGACTGTTTTACCAATGAGAACCTTGTAATCACTTCAACAGGCCTTGCTGCTAGCATTAATTTGACATTTTGATGGATTGTGCATATCCATATAGAATGTGTTCCTGGTGCACCAACTGTGACACACCACTTGGGTCGAAGTTCACAAAATTTAGAAAATCCAATGTCAGATCCATTTCTATCTCGATAAGTTATAAACATTTCCTTCAAGTTGCTGAGTAGTAGCCGCTTTTGCATTTGCATTTTTATTCCATCTGCATTTCTAATGGAAATGTAATCTTTCTTTCTAGGGTATATCCGACTAAATTCATCATCTTCAAAAAAATTCCATCACCTTTTGCTTTACTTGCTCAGAAAGCTTTTTTTCCTTGCTTTTTTCCAGGTATGGCCATGATTCCTTCTTCTGCTTTAAGTTTTCTAGCTTTCTTGACCATTCTTTCTGAGACACTAAACTCTTCCACTGTTTTCTTTATGGACCAACTAACTGGAGCTAGTGTTAATATTTGAAGTATTTCTGAATAACTTGATACCATCAACTTTTCTTTCGATTCTTTCAGCAGCTCATTGTAATCTAAGCAATTTCCACACTGATGACTTGCACTCGGCTCCACGATGTCATTTGGATCCAAGCCACCAACAGATGCAATTTTACTGGCAATTACATCTTGTACTTGACTTGCCTTCCTTTTGGCATAGCCTTGTGAGTCTCTCTTAGCCATTTGCTGAAATTTCAGAGGAGAAATACCAATAGCCATCAAACTGATCGCTATTGGTATTTCTCAACAACGTCTGATCCAGATGAAGTTGATGTTCCTGTTGCTGCTTTTTGGCTGTTAGACTCTTTTCGGCATGATGGGCAGGCACAGCTTCTAGCCTGATTTTATGTCTACCTTTGTTAGGTCTTGCAGGTAGTCTGCCACTGACAAATAAATTAGTAGTAGACTTTTTTCACCATATGATTTTTCTTCTGAAAAGGATTGCAACATGAATGCTGAAAAAATTCAAATTTTGTCAAAAGCAAAGCTTCATGATGTAGAAAAATTGTATCTTCTTCACCTAGTTTTAATCCACAACATCAACCTATGAGCTGCTGTTCTTCAAATTCAAATTCTTTAAATAATTTTAACCCAGTTTTGCATGTTTAGGATAGCACATGACATTTAGAATTATCCATATGACTGATGGTGCATGAGTCCAGCTTATCTCCAGCAAAATATTCTGATTCTGTTTCTGCAAGCAATGAAACTTAATTAACTTTATTACAGTCAAACAATAAAAAATAGAGGAACAAAATAAACAAACTGTTCATCATGAAGATAAAACACATTAATAATGGCATGGTTCAAATATCAGCTATTTATACTTTTTTTTGTATGATTCTAGAATATTTCAGAGTTCTAGAACATTCATCAGGTTTTTTTTTTTTTTTTTTTTGGGAATTCAAGAATATTCTAGAATGTTCTGGCTAGAATATTCCAAGATTGTAGAATATTTTAGAATTCTAGAATATTCTATAATTCTTGGGCATTCTTATAGAATATGCCAGGATTCTAGAACATACTTTATTTATAGATTATTCTAAAAATTAGGCAGGATTAAGGAAGTGTTCTGCAACCTAAAGGGACATAAATTCAAATTAAGAAAAGACAGAGGTAGAATAGATGTGCAGAAATTTGCCTTTAGCCAGCGGGTGGTTAATTGCTGGAACAAACTTCCATCTGTCATTGTGGAAGTTGAATTTGAAGGGAATGAAGGGAATTTGAAGGGAATGATGTGATTTTTTTTTTTTTTTGGCTGATGCTGCATAAGCTCATACACTTGCTTTCTTGCATCACATGCCACTACTACTACTACAAAAAAGATTTCACAAAATAACAATACAGCACATAAAACTACTTGATGTTTAGGCTTAATTTTAAGGCCTTAAGTGCAAAGACACAAAAAAGATAAACCATGATCCTTGTAGCTGAAACTCTGCTCTTTCTAGTGGTGACAAAAACAAGAGAATTGAAGGTGTCTCACATTAAGATATTTGTCCCTTAAGATAGGTCAAATTTGACTTTCAAATTTTGAGTCAATCTTTGAAGGAAAATATCTCAGCCAGAAAACAAGTATAAGAGCTGATATTTAGTTAGGCTGAATTCATGCAGTTGTTAGGTGGAATGTCCAAAGAAGAAGGTACCAAAGGTTTTTATTTCAAAGTTATGACTTTAAAAAGTCTTGCTTAAATTTGTTGTGACAAATTTTTGGTGCCATTTTTAGACCACATTGTTAAAAATGTGAAGGTTTTTGAGACTGGACACCAAACGTTTTGCATTCTCTGCCAAAAGTTAACTAGGTATACCAAGTTTCAGAGCACTACCTCTCACCATTGTGCAACAGTAACATTTAAAACTTTAAAATTTTTTTGTGATTTATTCCGCATAACACAAATGACCTCCACAAAAAATGTGCTAGTGCCTCAAGCATACTATATTTTGAACTGAAATTTTGCACAGCTTCATTTGAAACCTGTCTAAACATCCACACCAAGTTTAAACAAAATTGAAAATGGTTGGCAGGAACCCCTAGGCCACTTGACATGGAATGACCCTCATGTAACCTTAAAAATAAATAAATTTTGAACATCACGTTTCAACTAGTAATATTTTTGATTAGTTGGACTGCATGGGAAAACGTGAAAATAATGCTGGACTGAAAGGGTTAAGTTTACTTGAATTCTGAAATATCAATACCCTTTGGCACTCCCATTGTGGAAATGTTCATCACTGGCTCTCGAGCCCTATTCAATCTCATATGGTGTAACTAAAAGTATTACAAAAGAAGAGTAACATATCAACCCCCTAGGCAGCACTACTATTTATTTGAGGTGCAAGACCAAAGCAGGTCATGATTTGTTTCAAAATAATGGATTAATGAATTTATTGGCAAATGCAGTTTGTTCTTAGCTATTTATGAGGTACCCAGCTAAGAGCAAATAAGGCTTTTGCCAACTCTTGTACAGTAATGTAAATAGCTCCTACATGCCTGAAGTTTTTTTATCTAAATTTATGCAAGTGTACATTGGTTGAGAGAGAGAGAGAGAGAGAGAGAGAGAGAGAGAGAGAGAGAGAGAGAGAGAGAGAGAGAGAGAGAGAGAGACAGACAGACAGACAGAGAAGCAATAGTAACAATCCTGGTGGATTTCCTGCAACTATGCATAAAAAAAAATAAATAATAGCCTATGGTTTCTTCACTTATAGCTTGCTACTCCCTTTCTTTACACAAATAAATAATTTATGCTACTTGTTTAACCTCATTTCATGTGATATTGATGTTGGTTTTAAACGCAGCTGATTAACCGCATTTATCAAACTGAAATAGAAAAATTCATTTTTGTAAATAGAAGTGGCTCCACTTTGATTTACAATGGTGATCTTATTACCATTGTAAATCAAATTATGGCTTAAAAAATTTAGGGCTTATGACACCACCTACAAATCTACAGTGTTCCAACTAAGTAGGTATAAATCCTGAAGTGTCAGCTGAACAATAAGAAAATTTCTATTGTTATTGTTTCAAATATAAAAAATTAAGGAATTCATTACATATGCTCTAGCAGTACATATACTCATGCAGACATGCTTACATATGAAGACACTTTAAGAAAGAATATTCTTATACAGAACTTATTTTTGAAGAATAAGTTTGTGGAATTAGTTATTGGGGGGGGGACCATATGGTTATTACCTCACTAGTTGGTCCAGATCTTCTGATGACGCTCTGGGATGATTTTCCAACACTAAGAAACCAGCCTAAATATAGCAAAAATTAATACCCATTTAAACAAACAACAGGAAAACAACATACACATTTTAGCCTGACTTGTTAAGTTAAACTACTGTAATATGTTAAGTTCAAATTGAAGTAAACTTGTGAAAATTAATAACAACATTCAAAAATAATAAGTAACATTAAAACAATTCATATATAAAGAGGTGTACATTAACTTTTTATGGCAATACAAGTAAATGCAAATATGTATATAAAATTTTTTGTTAGAGTTTAATTATTAAGATTTCTGAAAGTGGTTTGTTAAATATCAGCTAAATGTTAATTTGTGCACAAAGTTTTAGCTTGTACACATGACTAATGTAGAGATTCTGAAACCTTTTATCTTGAACAGAACTCTCTCTCAGCATAGTTTAACAAAGAATTTGATGTAACTATATACATTTAATAACTAATAGTTATAATAAGCATAAGTAGATGTTTCTATATCCATTTAATACTGTTGATAATTCTTGCAGATATCTTTAGTGCATTAGCAAGCAATATTTTAGAACAAAAATACAATAAGAAACAGATGTTTAATAACTTATGAATGACAGAAATGATAAAGAAGCCAATATTCACAATGAGTGTTGCTACAGCTCATCATGAGGTCACTCTTTAATTGGTTAGATTCCTCTGCTCTACAGCACGATAGTTCTTAGCTGAGCGTGGGTGACCTCAACAGGAGAGAAGGGCAGCTAATATCATCTGTATTGACCTTTTGGGTGACTGAAGGATTCTGCAGTAGAGATTTTCAATAGCCTTTTCTACCTCAATAATACAGAATAGTCAATAATTTCCTCTATGTCAATATTTTCTTCTGCAGTGATGTTCTTAGCTACTTCATTTAATGATTAGTATTCATTCCATATTTCTAACAATTTTCTACCCTTCCATTTTAATTTTGTTCTTATCATTTCTGATTACCTTAATTATGGTTCCCTGCCCAGTCCCTTCAAAAAATTGTGTAACCAACAAAAAATTTTGTTGGTTACACAATAAAACTGACTGTGGACTGGTCAAACTCACCAGTCCACATTCTTCCTCCTTAGATAGAAAAAGAAATATTTCCATCTATAAGGGACAAGAAATATTAATGATTCTCCACTCTAAAGGTATCGTGTGGGATCTAATGATCTTATTAGACTCTAGAATGATCCATCTCACACTCCACCTCTGAGTATAACTTAATGTATACTGTCCACTCATAGGGCCTTACCCTATCTCAGCAGCACTTTTCTAAATGACACTCCACAATGATAATTATATCCCTTATTTTATAGCCAAGCCATCTGATTCCTCTTCACTGTTTTCCCTTGGTTCAAATATGCGTTCAATTGTAAAAATCCTTGCAAAGAATGTTAAACTTGTCTGCCACTTTGGGTTGTATATGAAAGGATAATTCCTGGTTCTTATCCCTGGCATATGAAGCTGAGCCATGTGCAACTTGAAACTCTTCTGGGCAATCTTCAGTCCCATTGGGTGGTGGAGAGAGAGAGAAACGGGGGGGAGGGGGGGAGAGAGAGAAAGAGGGGAAAAATGAAACAATGGCTATAACTGAACAAAACTTAGTAAAATTTTAATAAATTAGGTTTAACTACAACATAGGAGAGAATTTAAATAATGCAAAAGAAAATTAAGTCACTGAAAGTAAAATATCCCTAAATAATTGGTAACATAAACTAAATAAATAAAGTATGTCCCTGCTAGTTATATATTTAGCTAGTCTGTCACAACAAGATTACCAACATAACAAAAGTACAGCTCTACAATGCACATACTAAAGAGTATAAGCAATGTTTTCTTTTTCCTCTTCCAGCACTTGCTAGGTTATAGAGAATTCTCCTCGTAGGTAAATTCTTGTTGCATTTTGTGCCTCTAGGTCACTATGACAAAGTGAAATTATTATTTTACTGGCATTGGAGCTTGTTGTATATGTACAGGCAGTTCCCGCTTTAGAGGTTCCCGGGTTTATGGGTTCTTTATATCAAGTATCAACAAAATCGAAAATATGAACATTAATTGCAATAAATAAAGCTAAACATTTATAAATATGGCATTTCAAACCACACGCATAGCTATATAATACAGTGTTAATGTTCATGAATTTGTTTGTTCAGGCAGAGATGAGGGAGGTCAAACTCTTAAAGAATTTTGGAAAGAATTACATATTTTAGATGCAATAAAAATAACAAAACGAGTGGGACAAAATTACAGAGAATATGAAGTGTGTTTGGAATAAACTCTGTCATCAGTTTATTGATAACTTTGAAGGATGCCAAGAACCAGTAGAGATTGTACAAAATGAAACAGAAGCAGCTGAAAATGTTGCCAACCAGTTGCAGCTTGAGGTTTCTACAACTGACGTCACTGATCTGCTTCAAATGCACAATGAAGATCTCACAAATGAAGACCTAACTGAAATGGCAAAATGTGAAGAAGTGGAGGAAGAAGAAGGAATAGCTGAAACTCCTGTTTGTTCCTTCACTCTCAAGGGGCTTAATGAAGCTATTCAACACAAAAAGCAACTGAGATTTTCAAGTGACAAGATTCAAATTTCGAGCACACTAGAAAAGTTGCTACAGATTTAAAAAATGCTTATGCATGCTATTGTGAAATTTATAAAGAAAAGACTCGTGGAAACAAACAACTCTTGAAGCATTTCAGAAGATGATTCCTTGTGCTTCCAACAAATCAACAATGAGTGAGGAACCATCAATGCGTGTGCATTTAGTTGATGATGTTGAAGAATAAAAATTCTTTAACATTTGTATGACATAAATAATTTCTTTATTGTTATAATTTGCTTGATTTTAAAAGCTATGCTTTCATTTCTTTGGATAATAAATCATTGTTTTGTTGACCTTTACTTAACATTACTATGGTCAAATTTCACTGTTGAGAATGTAACCCATTTTTAACATTACGTCTATGGGAAATAAACTCTCACTTTACGAGGGCGCACTAGGAACAAATTAACTCATAAAATCCGGGAACTACCTGTATATTACACAACATATTGTATATGTATATTTTGTCAGTATATGAGTGTTTACAAGTTGATTTGCATGATGTGCGGCTGAAAAAAATGGAATAATCCACAGAGAACTCCACTCCTGTCCAGTGGTGAGCTATAATGGGCTTGTATGGGCTCATGAGAGCCCATTGTTATTTTTTTTTGAAAATTTGTGAGCCCATTTTTGAGATAATCATTTATTTTACAAATGAAATCCTGAATGCAATTATTGAGTATCCAGAGCCAAAACTATGGTGGGGCGAGCGAGGCCCCATTCCCAACATTTTAATGGCACAATCGATCAGTTACGTATTTTAAAATTGCTTCATTTTTGATTTAATTACAGTCTGATCTCTGTTTAATGAACTTCTTTATAGTGAATTTTTTTAAATTCTTCTTGGTAATTACATTTAAAATAGTTTCTGTTGAATGAAGAAAATTTCCATGTAACGAAAAGATTAGGAGAGACAACTTTGTATGCATTGTTCTCACCTCTGGCTTTTAGGCAATTTAGGTAATTAGAAAGTGCGAATTAAGGGTGAAAGGGATTACCATTTCACAATGTTAGTGGTGTCCATAAAACCTGTGCAGTCACATACCGAGAAGTCGCGCTAGTCAATATGCTTTCCATAGTCAGTCAGAGGATTAAGAAGACTCCCAACATGGATAACAGTCTCTGGTCAACCTGTGTTGTGGTTCCCCTTTACTCTGACAAACAGGCATGATGTTTTTCAGAGAAGTGAGTGATCCATGCCTTCCAGTAAATTTCTCCTGTCTATGTTTACATGGTCACAGTAGCTGAATATCCATGTAATTCTGACATTTTGCTCAATATTCAAAGAACTAGTGACAGTAGCAGTGTAGAGGAGGGAGGAATTGAGGCAACTAAGATATTATATAAACTTTATGAAGATGAAATGTTGGCAGATTTTGAAAGTTCATCGAGGCTTTCACTGTGTTGAAAATGTTCTAAAATATAATGGCATACAGGCAATAATTAAAAAAAACACTATCATCAATCTCCAAAAAACCAGCATGAATTAAGGATGATTGCTAAAGAACTTGATGTGGAAACTATTAAGATCGGTCGTGTGTTCGGGCCACGATGGGCAGCTTGTAGCTTGCAGACGGCAATTGTGGGTTGGAGGAATTATCCTGCTTTGTGCAAACATTTTGATTCAGAAGTTAAAAATTCCAGATTAATAATCAACTTTTAAATCTAGAATTTCTTAACCATTTAGCACTAATGATCAACATCCTGCAGGAGCTCTCTTATATTTCAGAAGCTTTAGAGAATCACAATGGTAAAAGCATATAAATTAATTATTCGAACTATTAATATTATTGCTAATTTTAAAAATTCTGAAGGAAATTATGAAGCTAAAATTGAGAGCATGTTGAAGTGGAAAGAATCTGAAGGAATCAAAATCAAAAGTAAAAAAAAAATTACCTTGTGACAAGTTATTAAATGCATTGTTTTATCATTAAAGGATAAGTTATTAATGCAACAGGATGATTTTAAATTAAATAAAGAAAATAACAATACCATTGAAAGAAATTTTAAACATATGCTACCTGAAATCGTAGAATGTAAAAGAACTTTCATCTTGGTGGCAAGACTGTGAAAACCGAAGAAATTTAAGTTATCTGATAAAATATGAAATAAAAATTAATGATTTTAGAGATTTTGTCAAAGACAGTTTATCTTTAAAATCGAGTGAAATTCCCTTTTCAATTAAGAAAGCCAGAAAATATCTTTGAAACCACTGCAATTAGCAGTGCTGAAGCTGAGTGAGCTTTCAGAGTAATGAATAATATTGTAACAATTAAACATGCTGCAGATTATCCACTGTCGATCCACTGCAGGATGCTGGCCTTCTCAACATGTTTCCAGCAACTGCCATCTTGTGCTTTCTGTTGCTATTGTACACCAGAAAATTTCATGATTTCATCAATCCACCTCATCTTTGGTCTTTTTCTTGGGCATTTTAGAGTCAAGTGGTATCCATTCTAAAATTTGTTTGGTCTATTGTATGTGACCTGCCCATTTCCATTTTAAGTGCTTTGTTCTTACAATGATGTCACAGACAAAATCAGCATTCCATACTTCTCTGTGTGACCCTCAGTCTTTGTAAAGCTTTGGCATTTAATGTCTATGTTTTGCAACCATATATTAGGACGTGTATGTATGTATGTGTAACCTGTCTATGGTGGCTCTCAAACTAATGTCCATCTCCACCTAATGTCACTGTGATGAAATACAGAAACTCTATAAAACGGTCCTGACATGTGGTTAATGAATGTTCTGTAGTATGTGTTGTGAGCGTCAGGTCTCTTTGCCACCAGGAAGCAGCCATCACCTGGACAACTGCTGCCCAGTGCCCATCCTTGGCATGTGGAGCCGAACCTGTTTCCTGTCTATTATTGCATCCAGTGGAGGTAGTGCAAAACCAGTGGATACACTGGCCCTGTACTCAGGTTGCCCAGTCCTGAATACTATACTGTCGTAACCATGGACCTTTCAACTGTCCATGGGGAATACACAAAATCTCATACCCAGGCTACCCAAACCTGGGTACCCGCAAAAAAAAAAAAAAAATAATAATAATAACGTAAATGTAACGTAACATAATAATAAGAACATAACCCCCGCAATTCGTGGGGGTTACGTTCCTGAGAAATGCCACGAATGCCAAAAACGCGAATACTGAGTTATGGCTCCCACAGTAATAAAGGGATTCCGTTTCACAGTATGAAATATATAAGAAAAACTAGTCTAAAATTCTGTCTATGTATGTATTATATGTACCTTCATAATATGACTATGTACATAGACAGTACATAGTGAAATGCAAGCTTATGGCATCGAAATGAAAATAAGAAACAATTTAATATTAAATGTAATATTTATTAGAAATTTCAAACAAATCTTTCAAACCAGCACCTTTGCTAGCTAAAAAACTTATCCCGCCAGTGTTATCAACAGTTTCGCTAAAGTGTTGATAAAGCAGTTTTGCCTTTTCACGAATGATGAGTGAACTTAACGGAATTTTATCTTGAGTTCGGTCTTCTATCCACAGATTTAAAGCTTTTTCCATTTTTTTAAATTTAACATCATGAGTTACAGAGCAAATTTTTGAAGTAATTAGCGCATTTTCACGGACACTATGGCAGATTTTTTCTTCCGATTTTTTGATTGATCGTACTGCTGACTCATTGATTTTATGTTTTGCCACTGAGGAGACACTTTCACCATTAGAAATTTTGTCTAATAACTCAATTTTATTCGCTAATGTCATCACCTTCTTTGATATTTTCACATTTTCCTTGTTATTCGTAGCCATATTTTTGTACGGGTTAGAAAGAACTTGTCCACAATAAAGTCACTTTCTTCCATTAACACACTCGAAAAAGTCTGTTTTACACTGCAAAACGGTAGATTTATCACTTTTGTAAGCATATAAATTAAAAGCAAACGACAAAACCTTCCATGACAAGTGCATAACACATATTGAACAAGGATTAGCGAGAAACATCCACGCTCACGATTTTGTCACCCCTCTCCCCTCACCCACTGAGCGCTGTTTTGACCGGGAAAGATAATTTTAGCCACGTCCATGTTTTTTTATGGCGGAAAATGTTCACGGCACTTTAAAATTCACATTTTTTTAGGTTTCATTTATTATTATTATTATTAGCCATATGGTGCAAGGAAGCCTGAAGCTTATGCTGAACCAGCCAAAAAAAGAATTCCCGTGTTACCCAGAGAGAGAGAGAGAGAGAGAGAGAGAGAGAGAGAGAGAGAGAGAGAGAGAGAGAGAGAGAGAGAGAAGCAGAAAGGAATCACCAAGAAAGAGAAGAATGATGATATCCAGCTCAGGACCTTGGGTGTGCCAAGCCCATACTCACCAGATGTGAGTCCCTGGGGTTAAAATCAGCGACCGCAAATACAGATACCGCAAATAGCTGGGGTTTACTGTAGTTATAAACATTGTAACCATGGTATATATATATATATACACAACTATAAACAAATCAAAACATGCTAAAAGCAGCCAAAGAACAAAATACTCTCTCAGGTTATTGTCCAAGATTCCAGTCTACTCCAAAGTTAGCAATGCATTAGCATTCATAGTTCAGCAATGCATTAACATCAGCAAATTAATTTTAAACATACGACACTTAATTATGTTCATTAGAAATCTCACAATATGCATACTATAAGAAAAAGGCTCTTCTTGAAAATGTGGCTCAAGAATTGCTATAGAGCCATAAAATTATTGTAGTCTTCAAGAAGCACATCATCATTATCATCACTATCCTAACACCTACTTATACCTGTGCTTCCTGAGCAATAAGCTCATATGCAGTTTATTCCTCTATCCTATCAATTTTAATCTTTTGATCCTTAGTCAAATCCTCTGTATGATAAATCAAACATTAAGGATATGTTGCCACCCCTACTCTGAAGAAGCAGACCTCCACTATCTAGAACTCAATTAAACCTTAAACTTCCAGCCAGATTAAAAACACTAAACATTAAAATTCATCAATATATTTTTGTATTTTATACTTTTTATACAACTCTAAACAATAAAATTCATCAATATATTTTTTCAACATTTCCTTTTTATACAACTATAAACTATAAAATCAATAAACTCCAATTCCAACTAAATCTCAACTCCATAAAAACACTATTTACATATATACAAATTTTTACAATTGTCTAATCCTGCTTACTTCTCTAGCGAACTCAGCAAAAGCTTCATTCCTCTCTCTATTCTTAAACAAGTCACTCCAGGTGCATGATGTAGGCGCCTCCGTAGCCAGGTGGGAAGGAGCAGCAGTGCGTAGCACACGCTTCTTGATTAAACCGGGGTTCGAGCCCGTCACCACCAAATACGGAGGATGCGGAAAAGGTCTGGGAATGACCCCCGCATATCCCGGAGCAATATGGCCTTAGTTGCTAATGCTCCTAAAAAAAAAAAAAAAAACCAAACCAACCAGGTGTATGAATCGGACCCAATCTGCCTAATTAACATATTCCTTGGTATATCATATCTTACACACTGCCGTAAAATATGATCTGTATCCTCTACCATCCTTATACACATTAGATTTTTTTCTACACCAAGCTCTACCAGTCTTTTCTTTAACCCATATCCAGTTATTAACATTGTTTAGAACATTCTTAGACTAGACCAAGATGAAGTCTCTTTCATAGTTTTCATCCCAGGCAGAAAGGCAAAGGTAACACACCCCTTAGCAGAACCACTCCAGCTTTCCTGCTATACACAGTCTATATCTTGCTGTAACCTTTTCTTTTCTATTTTCAAATCATGTCTTCCATACTCTCTTCTCTAGAAGATTTTATTCTCTTAAGTTCTATTCTTTTATTATTCTCAATAGCATATTCCACTGTCCTTTTAAGTATAATCGGATCCACTGGTTACTTTCATGCAATAACTTGCACAGTATCATTTGAAACAATTCTGCAGGACTGCGTCACCACCAGAAGGGCAAATCTCTGTGCTGAAATAAGACTTCTTTTAACGTGGCTATTAGTAACTATGTCCCCAAGTGCCACATGCATATGTCACAATCGGTAGAAATATACATTTATAGAGGAAGTCTAAGGACTTGCCTGTCACTTCCCATTCTATCCTTGTCTTTCCTAATTTTTAAATAAATCATCCTCACTTTATCTCTTAATTTTTGCACACTAACATTGTTTTCAATTATTCCTGGAACAGAGATGACCAATTCTCACTTATTCCTGGAACAGAGATGACGTTGTAGAGCGGATATCATCTTTTAAGGGCTCAAAAGATATCATTGTAGAGTGGATATCATCTTTTAAGGGCTCAAAAGATATCATTGTAGAGTGGATATCATCTTTTAAGGGTCATATTGTTGTACACGTTGGCACTAATGATATTAAGAGTACGAGACCGGCAGAATTACTTAACAAGTACAGGTCACTGTTGAAAAAAAGCCGTGAATTAGGGTTGAATTTGAAAGTGTCTGCAATTCTGCCCAAATATGATAGGAGGGAGTATATGATGAGAGCCTTGTCGATCAATTCGGCCCTGAAAAGATTGTGCAAGGCTCAAGGGGTAGAATTTTTTTCAGCCTGGTCTGTACTTGTTAAGAGGAGAGACTGCTTCTATAGGGATGCGATACACTTAAATAGAAAGGGTGCAAGAATATATGCTGATGCTATCGATGCAGTGTTAGGTGGGTCGGAAAACTGCTAGCTTGGAGAGATACAAGGACTAATAGATCAACAGTAGCCACTGGAAGAGGTGAAAGTGATTCTAGCACTGCTTCTATTGGAATGAGCAGCAGACTGGAAAACAAGATGCATGGTATTTCAGAGACTGCTGGGAATCATTGTGGTACAAGTAAACACATGGGTTGTGTTAGGGTAGCTAAGAACAGGAACAGGTGCATACATACTTGCATATACACCAATGCTAGGAGTTTGGTAAATAAATTTGATGAATTTGAGGTATTGCTCAAAGCATGGTATTTCAGAGACTGCTATTAGTTAATATGCAATTAGTTAAGAATGCTATTAGTTAATAGAATGCTATTAGTTAAGAAACACATAAAATCCAAGGAAGTGAAACCAGTCGACATTGCTGGACAGTGCACTGTCGAGTCAGTTTGGTGTGACATAAGCATTGGGATATCAAAATTGAGAGTAGGAGTGTGCTATAGGCTTAATGACTCTGATGAGTATAATAAGAAACTGTACAGGGAAATAGAGTGGGCCAGTAAATCAGAGAGTCTTATAATGGGGGATTTTAATTTCCCAGATATTGACTGGAATTTGTGGGTTGGTCACTCACACACTAGCAAGGCTTTTGTGGATTTATTGGATGATTGTTTTCTAAATCAGCATGTTCGGGAGGCAACTAGAGGGAGCAATACTCTTGATTTGATTATCAGTAGTGGTTCTTCATGCATTAAGAATCTGCAGATACAGGAACCACTAGGTGGCAGTGATCACAGTGTGCTGAAGTGGGATTTACTCAAGGAGGTAACTACTATCAGGGGTAAAGGGAAGGGTTATTGCTTTCGTAAAGGCGACTACAATGGTCTGAGACAGTATTTAAATTCTATACAGTGGGACCAACTGATGATGTTATCAACAGCAAACTCAAAATGGGAAGCATTCAAAGAACTTATCTTGGAAGCTACTAGGCTTTACATATCAACTAAGAAATATTGTTCGAGGTTCAGGCCTAAATGGATGTCAGATGAACTAATGAGACATATGGCAGAGAAGAAAAATGCATGGGATACATATAAATTAACATGTGATACAGAAGCCTATGATAGATATAAGTTGATCTGTAACCAAGTTACAAAGGAGGTTAGGCAGCCGAAGGCAGATTACGAGAAATCTTTGGCAAGGGATGCAAAGAAAAACAGCAAGGAGTTCTTTACTTATGTAAACTCTAGAAGGAAGGGGGATGAATCAAATTTTTCCACTTGATATCGATGGTTCAACTGTTCATGTTCCTGCTCAGGTAGCTAATAAACTAAATCAATATTTTGCACTAACATTCACACATGAGGAGTTATTCAGGAAGGGGAATGCCATAGATGAAGTAAAAACTGGCAGTGAGTTAGATGATCTTGTAATAATTGAGAGTAAAGTGGAGGAGAAATTGTTGAAGATAAATACAAGAAAGGCACCTGGGGTGGATGGGATCTATTAAGTTATATTAAAGGAGGCAGCAAAGAAAGTAAGCAATTCGTTAGCCATAATTATGAGAGCTTCCTTGGACTCAGGGGAGGTACCCACAGACTGGAGATGTGCAAATGTAACCCCAATTCACAAAGGAGGATCAAAGGCTGACACAAGTAATTATAGACCTGTGAGTTTAACTTCTGTTCCAGGAAAATTAATGGAAGCACTGGTTAAAGAAGCACTGCAGCATCATCTAGACAAGCCTATTTATTTCTCGGACGCAGCATGGGTTTGTTAAAGGGAAGTCTTGTCTGACCAATTTGATTGGATACTATGATGTGGTCACAAAGCAACTGAATGCAGTGAATAACTTTTATATCATATATTTGGATCTTAGAAAGGCTTTTGATACTGTTGCACATGGAAGACTGCTGCACAAATTGGAGCAGTGTGGCATTGGTGGCAAATTGTTGCTATGGATAAAGGGATGGTTGAGTGGCAGAAGAGAGAGAGTGGTAATTAATGGACACTGCTCATCGTGGACTAATGTTATTAGTGGAGTCCCTCACGGTTCAGTGTTGGGTCCATTGTTGTTTTCTGTATTTATAAATAATATTGATGATGGTATATCAAGCTTAATGTCCAAGTTTTCAGACGATACAAAGGTTTGCAGGGTTGTTAAGGACGCTACTGACGCTATGCTGCTGCAACAGGATCTGGAAAGGTTGAGCAGATGGGCTGAGAGGTGGCAAATGAAGTTTAACATTGACAAATGTAAAGTACTACATATGGGAAACAGCAACCCCAGAGCAACGTATCAACTCTGTGGTACTACACTGACAGTGGTAGAGAACGAAAAGGACCTGGTGATAATTGTGCAAGCAGATATGAAGTTCTCTGAGTAGTGCAGACGGGCTGCAAGAGTAGCTCCTAGTGTCTCATCAATGATATACAGGAATTTTTCTAGCAGGGATAGGAGGTGATTATTCCCTTGTATAAGGCAATGGTCAGGCTGCACCTTGAGTACTGTATACAGGTCTGGAGGCCTCATTTCAAGAAGGATGTAGAGCTGTTGGAATGAGTACAGAGAAGGGCAACAAGGTTAGTGAACGGAACGAAGGGTTGCTCTTACGAAGAAAGGCTTAAGTTTTGCAAATTACAGTGTCTGGAGACTAGGCATACTGTAATGATACAGAAGTAAGTAAAATGGCCAGAAATATGTGTAATGTCACAATGACAGCATAAATCAATCCTAGAATATCAGCCATCAATTCACTATTTTCCTTCCACATCATCCTACTTTCTGTTAGATTTTTAGTCCTAAAAAGAGTAAGTCCTCTTTCTTCTAATGCTTGCTTGACAACATTAATCAACCTTTGCCTTAAACTAAACCTATTACCATCCATTTTTATTCAAATATCTGCTTAGTTAATCTCTTCTTCCATCATTTTTATATGCCCATGTAATCTTAAGTTGATCAATTTATCTTTGACTATATATTAATTACTGCAAAATTTATTTCTTATTTTCTCATTATCTTAGCTCATGGAAAACCAATGGGAAATATATAATAATAACTAACTAAAACCTGTATGTCAAAAGCATTAAAAAAAGTGCTAATAAAAAGAATGTACTGAAATGGTAAATAAACAATGTGAAAAAAATGGTACTTATTTTTAACGTTACTGTTTTTATTAGTTCAAAATTTGAAAAAAAGAAAAACAAATATGAAAATGGAGCTTAGATACTTTAAAGATAAAATGATTTGTCTTGTGTAGCTCTAGACAAATTGCTTGCAATAACTGAGCTGCACCATGGAACCTGTGGCTTATAAGGCACCCTCTCGCAACGTCCATTAAACTGCTAGCAAGACTGTATCCTGCACCTTTAAAAGAAGAAAAAAATCAATCAAATAAATAAATAAATAACTGACTTTCAAACTATTTATATATGATTAGATATAAATACTGTAACTCTTTCTATTTAAATGCTAACATTAAAATGGATGAGTTTGAATAAGTGAAAAGTTGGTGTAAATGAAATGCATTAATACAAACAGATTAACATATGTAAGAACTTTCTGAATATATGAGGTGTGATCAAAAAAGAAGACTTTGTATTTTTAAATTTTGGTGGTGTAGTGCATTGAAACTTGCCATAATATGTCTGGTGACTCATATAGACAAAGCAATGCATGAATCGCCTGTTTATCTGCAGTTAGACTGAATTAGTGCACATTGAATGGAAGGCATTTTGTGTTTCATTGCATTTTAAAATAAGTAATTTTACTGGGCAGTGAATTTGTGTGTGTATAAATATGTTTATAGAATTTCATTTTAAATCAGGGAAAAATGCAACAGAAATCCATGAAATATTAAAAACTTATAGAGAAAATGTTATCAGTTGTTCAAAAATTTTTCAGTGGTTCAAAAGTTTAAAGAGAGCTGCTGTCTGTTGAAGAAGATCCACATTCTAGCTAACATTCAACTTCAAAAAAACTGAACTGCTCATTTGTTATCTGATCAGAAGTGATTGACATGAAACAATTTAAGTTTCTAGTGAAACTGGTATTTCTTATGGAACAAGTCCATAAGAAATACCAGTTTTTTAATACTGGTATTTCTAAGATTTCGTAATATGATGCATTTAAGTGAAGTCCGTGCCTCCAACTCTCAAAGTCCTCACTGATGATCACAGAGCGTTCTTGCACGTCAGGATACAAATACAGAAGCAAAGAACAATTTCAATGCAGATATTGAAATAGTTTGAGAAAATAACACTTCTCTGTGTTATTTTTTTTACCATTACTGCTTAGTGAAAATATCGTCACTCCTGTGACAGAGCTTGGGCTCTTTTAGAAATAACTATTTAAAAACTCAAGTGTTGTTGTGACTGGTTTTAGAATTATTTGGTTCCATCATCAGACAATAGGTAATCTCAAATAATGAACTGGTGCTGAGTGTTGAACAAATGTATTGAATCTACAGTGGCGGACAAAAAAACTGCATCACTTATGAATTTTGCAAATAATGTGTTTAGCGCTGCATTGTGGGTTGCAGTAATATTCAACATGCATTTGTTAGATAGGATATATATCTCTGTGAATGAAATCCAATAAAAAGACTCCACCTGATATACCTAATTGCCGTAAATATCTGCTCAAAGGGAAAAATACATAATTAATGGAAATATGAGAAATCATGCAAATGGCAATATGACAAACAAACATACATTTTATTGCATTTACATGTACAAACTGAAACAACAAGTTAACATAATAGTATTATGTACTGTAAATCAGCAAAATAAGTTCTCAATATTTTGTTGTTTCTCCTTGAGCTGTAATTACAGTCCTGCAATGATCTGGCATAAAGTTAATTAACTTCTGGATATACGGTTACCCAATTTCCTGGTACCACACCCTTACAATGCTCTCCTGCAGCTGAATCTTACTTGTTGGCTTCTTCTAAGCAATTTTAGACGACATTATGTACCGGCAATTTTCAATAGGGTTCAAATCTGAACTGTTGCCAGGCCAGTCCAACTCTGTAATGCCAGCATTTCTGAGGCATGAGTGCACCTTAAGAGAGAAAAATGAGAGAAAACATTGGTGTAAGTATGTTTTAAGCCTTCTGAGACAAGAAGACACACTCATCATTAAATCTAAATAGCATAAAACTTACCAATTTGGTGTGTGGCAGTGTGTTGAGTCCTGTTGAAAAAATGCAGTTTTAGACGTGTGTGGTAATCATTAATAACGGGTTTCAGGCACTCCTCCAAGATAGCAGTGTAGGTTTCTACATTCACCGTTCCGTTAATAAACTTCATTCATTCCCCCTCCGTAGCCGAGTGGGCAGGAGCGGGAGTGCAGTAGCACACGCTCTTTGAGTAGACTGGGGTTCAAGCCCCGGACTGCTGAATACGGTCAATCTGCCAACCTGCACTGGACCAGCATGGCAGATTATGGTCCATTTCCCTCAGCATGAATTGTTGAGGAGGCTTCCATCCTGCAGTGGGTTGATAATGGCTGCACTTTACTTTACATTCCCCCTTGCTTGTTGTGCATCCCCAGACCATCTGACCAACGGGGAACTTTACAGTCTGTGTTATGCAGTCCGGATGGTATGCCTCCAATTTTCATCTGACATATCGCTTCCCATCCGAGCCATGCAGGTTGAATTTCGATTCGTCAAAAAAGATGGTGTCCCATTGCTCTTTTGTCCATGAAACATGCATTTTAGCCGAAGCAAGTCACTTCTTCCTCCTTTGTTGGGTCAACAAAGGCTTCTTCTTGAACCGATAGGCATACAGACCACACCCTGAGGCCATCTCAAAGTCCAGTTTTAGATCAGGAGCACTAGCTTGGTGACTACGAAGGCATAGCTGTTTCAAATATCGATTTTGGGAAGGCATAGTCACTCTCTTACAGCCTGATCCAGGTCTTCTCTTTACATCACTGGTTTCGCGATTTAATTTCAGCACCCAGGATACTGTTGACTGGTAGCAGCCTATTTTATCAGTGATAGCACACATAGAAAGCCTTACCTGGGACAGAGCAACAGCTACACTTTTTTTCTTGGTGTCAACTGAATGTATGGAGCCATGCTTACACCTCCGCAAAACAGGGTACTTATGAGTGTATAAGTACCCTATTTTGTGGAAATGGCTGATGCAATATCTTGCAATTACCGTCTAATGCAATCAAAGCATTATCTGATGCAATACCTTTGCTTTGCAATAAACAAAACTGTAATCAAACAATATCTTATACATTTCACTAAAAATGGTACTTTTTTTTTAAGGTGAAGCAGTTTTTTTGTCTGCCACTGTAAATGAGCAGCTACGCAGTGTTTAGAAGAAAAATTTTCAATTTAAAATGTTGTTTGGTTTTTAGGAGCATTAGCAACTAAGGTCATATTGCTCCGGGATATGCGGTGGTCATTCCCTGAACTTTCTGCATCCTCCGTATTTGGTGGTGACGGGCTCGAACCCAGGTCTAATCAAGAAGCGTGTGCTACACACTGCTGCTCCTTCCCACCTGGTTACGGATGCGCCCCAATTTAAAATGTAACCTTTTGTTAAGTGAATAATAAAACTCCTATGAGTGAGCAGTGTGGGCCCAATGCAGCATTCAAATACAGAAGTGGGGTACCATTTCAACGCAAATATTGAAATAGTTTGAGAAAATAACACTTCTCTGTGTTATGTTTTTCTCACAGGAGAGAGAATATAGTGCTTCCTGTGACAATGGCAGATCTTGAACTTAGTCTCTTTTAAAACAACAATGAATCCATGAGTCAACCTAAAGAGAAGAGCATTATTTGCTCAAACTATGTCAATATCTGTATTGAAATAGTACCTGATTCTGGCACTTTCCATTCCATTCAAGAATTTGTAAAGCACTTCATTATTCTGGTCTCCCATCTGCTATACACACTAGACTTAGCATCCTATGATTTTTTGTTTCAAAAGGGTAACACCCCCTTAAAAGATCACAGATTTAAAAATTTTGAGAAAATTATTCAAAAAGAAACATATGAACTATTAGCAATTCCATGAGGAGCCGATCAGAAATACTTTCAGAAGTTGGAGAGGCATTGGAAATGGTTCAACTTCTGGAAGAAAGTACTTCAAAAGAGATTCATTCAAATAGCCAAGTAAGCTTCATGACTTCCCAAATATCAGTTTGGTCCAGAACATTTTGCTCTCACTTCATATTAATAAAAAAAAAAATGAATCAAACTGATATATAGTTGCTAATGGTAACTACAGATTGTCCATGTTTCTTTAAAAAAAGATCTCAGACCACAAAAATTAAAAAAGATTGGGAGGAGACAAAACTATGTCATTCAGTTATTATTCTATAATAATCAATAAAAATTCTATCAATCATCCACAGACAAATTCCATGGATATGTTTGTAGAAAGTTGAGTGTGTTCTAAATTTCAAAGGCATTTTACTAGATATGACATTAAGGCTTCTATATCCTATGTCCAGTTTTCTTTCATAATTGTTGGCAGAAGTTCAACCTGAGGCTTCTTGCCAATGCTACAGCCCCAATCTTTGGTTCTTTCACTAACATTTTTTTCATTTCTATATTTAAGATTAGACATCTAGTTATAGATATCTAATAAATATTTATAACTAGATATATCTAACTATCTAGTTTTAGATTAAAAAAAAAGCGATTTAACTAGAACATGTCAAGTTAAATGCTCTTTTTGTTCCTTGTCACTCATTTGATGAGACCTGTGTCAAGTTTCTTCATTGGAGGAATTTCTCAGGTCCTCTTTAGGTGGAAATGAGTTAGTTAATCTCAGGCAGAGGAAGGAGTTTTATCTTCCCTACCTCCATGTGAAGCTGAGTTACCTATCAGTCAATCTGGAGTTTTTTCAGTTCAAGAAGCATATAAATCAGCCTGTGAACATAAGCACGGAATAAGTAGAATAGACACAGACATGGAAGACAACAGGATCCACTGTTTCAAGCTTGTATAATTTCCCTGGAGTGTCTGAGCATTTTGTACCCAGATTGCATGGGATATTAACATTAGCATTAGTTGAGGCATATGATGCAAGAAAGCCAGCTTATACAACATCAGCCAAAAAAAAAAAAAACCACCCCTTCCCATTTCACCCACCCGGTCACTCCAAATGTTTGTCTAGTTCAGCCTTAAATTTATTTAATCTATCAACTTCCACAACAACAACAAATGGAAGTCTGATCTAGCAATCAACTACCCGTTGGCTAAAGGCAAACTTCTGCACATCTATTCTACAACTGTCTTTGGAGTGGTTAGAAGAGTGTGTGGAGATGGGGAAAGGATTACAGATGCCAAAACTGAAGAACAGCACTCATAAGAAATATCTATATAAAAGGCAAGTAGCAGAAACTGAACTTTATCTGCACTTTATCTCATAGATAAAGTGCAGATAAACCCGCCTTTGAGACATGGAATACTGTCAACTGGTATTGACATTATTCCATGTAAGGTGAATTTGCGCAACACAAGTAGTTGTTTAGAAGAAAAGTAATGCTGAGAGCAAAAAAGAAAACCCAGTTTTTTTTTATATCTTCTTCAGTTTTCTGAATATTTATGATGTGCTTATGACAAAACAGATTAAAAGTCAGGGTAATCTCTAATAGAGATATGTAACTTTGTCTAGAAATCTGAGTGTTATTCAAAGATAAGAATAGGAGCAAAAGACTCTTTTTTGTGAGATATAAGAGAGGACAGCTTATTTCTCACAAAAGGATTGAAGTTTCCTTCACTATGGAGAATTATCTGGAAATTGGCATTTAAGGAACTCGTTATGGATATCTGAGAAGTTGAAAACATTTGTGTAGGGCGAGGTTTCTCAAACTGGAAGGTGGAATGTAGCGTGTTACCTTCAGCCAAACTATGGATAAGATTCTGAGTCAGCAGAAGTTCATTAATACATAAGGGGAAAGGAGTAGGAGAAAGAACTGAACCATGGGGGGAACGCCAGCATTAGTGGAGAAGTTAAAAGACAGAATACCATCTAACATCCATCTGCGGGAGCATTCAGAAAGAAACCTGGACACCTAATTTCAAAAAAAAACAGCCAGTGAGCTATAAGATGGAAGCTTGTTTGGAAGGCCATTATGCCAGACACTCGATCAAATGACTTAGAAATGTCAAGAGCAATTACTTGAGAATTTACATTGAGTCAATCCAAGGATGAGTAGCTAAAGCCAACAGTGTTGATCCAGTGGATTGACCTTGGCAGAATCCATTAATCAGATAGAAAGTTTCAAGAATGCTTAAGAGTTGATGAATTAAGGAGTTGGCCAACTGCGTAATCCATCAGCTGCCAACTCAAGCAATCTTGATGTATTACTTTGCAAAGAGTAGAGGTAAGTGCAATGTTGCATAATGGGAAGAGATGGATTTATAACCCTATTTAGAAACTGGCTGGATATGAGCAAATTTCCAAGCAGAAGGAAGAATGTCAATGAAATAAGAGTACAAAGGTGACACAAATGGACTCGAGCTCAGAGTACAGGTGAAGAATGTCATCAAGACCTGGAACTTTCTTGACATCAAGGTTGTTCAGAATTCTTCTAACATACTTATGTGAACACCATGGGAGGAAATGAGTGGAGCGTAACAAGTTTTCTCAGACAAACTTATGTAGTAATCATACTCTTTGAAGAACTGAATTCTTTAAGAAGTTTCCAAATATCATTTTTACTATTGTATACTCCTTTTACTTGTGTGATACTTCAGTAATGGTTATTTTGGGAATTAACATAGCCCCAATCAATATAACAATGAAACTTTGCTTAGCTTTAACAGCAAAAAATTTGTTTTCATCCATTAGATTTCGCTGTAATCAGTAGCAAAATGCTGCACATTTTGTGAAGTCAGGCAGTCTTCATTTATGGACAATGCTTGTTTTGTATGGATTTAAATACAAGTTGGTGAAGTGCTCTCCTCCAAGACTCCCTATTTACACTCAACCATTTTGCTAATGCCTTTAGATTACACATGATACACTCACACCTGTTGTTTTTTTGTTCAATTGCTTGTCTAGAAGCTCCCATTCGATAATTACATTTTGGCAGGAAAGCTAATCCTGTGATGAACATTTTTTTTTAACAATGTGTCCTTGAAAATAACAATCAACAATAAAAACACTTAAAATGAAGACACTCAATCCATAAAGGAAAGCAAATAGCAAATCAAATTTTACCAACAGAACAGTGAGGCTAGTCTTATTACTACTCCATACATTTAAGTCATTAACAGAAGGAACTGAGGATCACCCATTCTCACAAGAAAAACAAATAAGTATAAAATTTTATTAGCAGAACAACAGGGCCAGTATTATTTGTGTCACTCCATATATTAAGTCATTAATATACACCAAGCAAAATGATATATTACTTACTTTCATTTTTCTCATAAAATTCCCTATACACATCAGTTGAAAACACTGTATTACTACAATCAACTAGATCAAGAACTTTTACCTAAAAAAATTGCATTTATGAAAAATAATACATACTGCATTTTATAATGAAAAAATTTTTCTTAGCATATAACAGGACAATATTTATTAATAAGAAACAATACACATATGAGATGTGGTTGAAAAGACTAAGGACGTAAATAACATATGGGGGTACTTTGTGGGCTGTTTCCCCTTCAAAGTGGTCCCACCATAGGCCTCAACACAATGATTTCAGCAAATTTTTTGCTTATGGAAGCATTCTTTATTCAAGGTCTTTGGCACATTCAGTGCATTTTCTCGGGTCAATTCATCAATGTCAAAATTTTACCCTTTAAGTGAAAATTTCATTTTGTAGAGAGGGAAATCCAGAAAATAAAGTAGTTACAGAAATGTGGGAACCTGAAATTTAGCCAAAATTGGCCACAGCAGGCGTACATTATCATGATGCAGAATCCTGCTCTTATTGTGTCAAAATCAGTCCAATTTGTCCTCACTTTTTTTAACAGTCACTCTAGTATACTTTTGTAAGATTGCTGACTTACTGTCTGATGTAAAATGAAGTAATAATAGTGAACGATGCCCAAAAAGAATCAAAAAAATTGATCAACATTATTTTAATGTTTGCCACGCTTGTCATGGTCATTTTTTAGTTAGGGAAAATCTAAACTCTACTACATATACTGGGCCTTTGTTTCAAGGTCATAACTGTAGACCCATGTCTCATCACCTGTAACAACTGAATTCATGAAATTATGTCATTTTCAGCCAGCACCAGTAGTTCCTAACACATTTCAATGCATTGTCTCTTCTGGTACTAAGGATTCTTGTAATTAATTTGTCATGCACTTGCCATCTGCAATCTTCACTTCAGATGGACTAAAGTAAAAAATCAATTCTATGTCATTTGCAATTTCAATTATTGTAAATATGCAACTATTATGCATGATCTTTCTCACTCAAGTCATGTCATCAGCTGTTTTTCAAGTGAAGAGGTATCCACTGTAAGGGCTATCTCGAACTGATTCCAAGGAATCTTTAAATTTCATATTTACTTTTTAATTTTTTTTACATTAAATCTGACACCCACAAATGGTACTTTTGTCAAAAGAACAGCCTCAAAAGCTTCTTTTAACAGTTCATTAGTTTCTGTAGCTGATTTTCCAATTTTATATCAAATTTGATGCAAATTCTTTGCTCAATTGTTTCATACATTTTTTTGCAACATAAAATCTGCTAAAACAGAAAAACACATCTACACTCAACAACTGACTGTACAACATATGAAAATGGGGTGAAGGCTTTGTGTTTGTTTGCTTAAGAGTTTTATGGTGCATTAGCATCTGTGGCTATAATGCACCAAGTAAAAGGGGTAAAGGCATGGTGTGCAAGATTAAACATGCCATTTAGACACTACGTATGTGTATATCTCTCCCTCTCTCTGGTCTGGCAAGTGTAGGGGAATTAGTCCACATGCTTTTCAATCCCATCCTCTGTGCATGCGTGCGTGTGCATGTGTAAAAAGCTTCATAGCTGTATTTAAGAAAGAAAATTACACTGATCCTAATACAAAATATTGGAATAAAAACAATGTCTATATGGCATTACCATTTTGTTACTGTATAATTAAAAAAAAATTGATAATCTTTCTGTCTAAATAATACACATGAACATTATGTTTCTATTAGTGTATATACATTCCTCTTTTAAAAACTGTAAAAAATTTTAATACAAAGAAAACTGTACACATTTCTTAAGTTTAATTTCTGTCTGAGGATGCTTTCATCTCTTCAGCGACAATGGGCAAAAATTGGCTGCCAAGGATTGAGCCTGCATTAGAGATACTATTATCAATGGACTACCTAAATTTCTAACATAATTGTGTAGGGCAAATATGACCTATATGAACATTTAAAGGTACATATAAAAGAAGTTGTGTAGTTAATGGAATTAAAATAACCATTTGGCTGTTCACTTAGATCTCATACATTACTTATAGATTGGCAGAAATTTGCTAACTGTGACTATCCATCATCTGATGAGAGACCAGTAGTCTTGAAACAGCTGTCACTAAAGTGTTTCAGTTTTAAAGAAATGGTGAATAGTATGCTTATCTCCAAGTAGAGATAGGCATACAAGGCTATCAAAATGTTTTCAGAATATGAGAATACATTTAAAACCAAAGACTCGTTTAACTTACCTAATTTTGCATAATGTCCTCTACAAAGTACACCCATTAGGACTTACTACAACAAGCCCAAAGCATCTTCCATTTTGGAAGCATATTTTTTTTTTTGTCACTGTGAAATCTGCAATTTTTTGCACTGTGAAATCTGCAAAAACAGAAAAACATATCTGCACTCAACAAGTGACTTTGGAACATATGAGGACAAGGCTTTACCATTTTTTTTTTTTTTTTTTTTTTTTGTAATACTATCAAGTAATCCAAATTTATTGACTCTCCAAGACTTCATTAAATCTCTTTCTTTCGAGCTTTGGTTTCATCTTTAAATACGAATTCACTGGAAGGAAGGTCCACAGAGCAGGAGGGGAAGGAACAAAAAGCTTGGTTTTTGGCCAGAAACTGTCATATAGACTATTTCTGTTTCTAAAAACTATCAAAACATTTTTGCTTTGCTTGAACGTTTCCAAAAGTCATCACAGTAACGTTTTACATTTCTGAAGCTGTTTTACCAAGGCCTTACCTGTCAACATTTAGAAAATGGAAAATGAACAACTTTTCACAGAGATGCAATTTTAGTTCTGACACTATCCAAATGGCATTCCTCAACTTTTCTTCCAAATTAGTAGCTAATTAATGCATGTCACATGCTGCAGAAGGTAAATTATGCATAATTATGAAATATAATTTATTTTTCATTCTATTCAGTTACATAATATTGGCTAATATAAGGTCTTTACATTTCACAACCTGGTTGAAGCTGACATTCAAATTTAGGTGAATTACCACAGTGCAATCACATCACTCAACAAATTCAATGTAATCTTCTTACACACAAAAATTCTTTTAAAAAAACGAAAAGAAAAAAAATAAATAACCTAACCTTCTTTTAAACAATTACAAAACAATTATAATATACAATTTTTGCACACTGCAAATAAACTACACAATAACCAGTAACAACAGTCATGCACTAAACTCTGCCCTGAATCATCAATGCTATCTAGAAAAAACAAGCATTGAAATTAAGATATTAAAAGTTAAATCTTCATTAAAAAATTAAATAGGTAAACATACCTGTCAAAACATGATATATGAAGTCCAGATATATTTTTTCCCAATGCCATTATGTGTTTACACATACTGGAAGTTTGCATGTAATGTGTAAACACATAATGGAATGTAGTAGCTATACTTAAGCTAAACACAAATGTGACCACCTAATGTTAGCTTTTAAGTGACATTAAATTCAGAAGGGTACAATTAAAAAACCAAACATTTGTGTATTTGTAAAGTAACAAACTTAATCAAAAACTGCAAGAAAATTAAACTTATTGGAAACCTAGAAGAAAGATAAATTTATCATGAAGCCAGAAAATACTTTATTGGAAAATGAAGAGTTGGCAAGTATGATAACTTGAAAGAAAACTTGATATAAATCATTTGTTCTTTGAAATCTCTATTTCTAAAATAATTGTACAGAACATATTATACATGTTACTAATCAGTTGCATATGTGACTAATGAAACACCAAATATCATATGATGAAGAAAACCACAATAAAAGTATACTCCCTCATCATGTAACTGAAAAAATTATATTACTATTGGGTGTTGTTATATGACCATTCTCAGCTTCAAGGGTAGCACCATATGCATGAGAGGTATATGCTATCAATAATATTTGTAACAAATGTGTTGTATAAGCATATATAGATCAGCACAAAGATTATTTATATCATAACAAAATTTAATACAATAATGACCATTTGTGGAAATTGGCAACGCAGTGAATGAATAATACACTGAAGGATAACTGACCAATTTACAAGGTATAGGTAGTAACTGTGTCAATGGCATATATGGGCAATATAACAGATGAATAAGTAACAATTTCAGGGGAGGGAGGGGGGGGAGAGAGAGACTAGGATGATCTGAAATGGCCAGGTGCAACAATAATTCCATATTAAATATGAGGATATAAGGAAAAAAAACTCTTAGTATAAAAATATTCAATCAAAAGGTTAAGTGTAAAGTGTGTTAGTTGTCTGATGGCACCAGGGGTTCCCCCCATCTCCGTGTTGTATCTTTTGTAAGTGACACAGAACTCTGTGGAGGCTAGAGATTTAAAAAGTATGTGAGGAGTAGTCTGTTGTGTAGCATTATGTTCTGTTGTTTCTCTGATCATTTAGCTGTTGGGCCCCTACTGGGACCCACTGTTGCCCACACTTTGCCACGAGGAGGCAGGTCAGGCACCCAGTAAATTATTTAAGTACTCTGACACACTCCACCACCTAATAATTTCCAAGGATTTCAGTGGCAAGGCCTATAAAAAAAAAAAAAGGGGATGAACACTAGAATTTGGCTGAAAGAGATTTACAAGAAAGCAGTAGAATTTAGACGTTGATTAGAATTTGGCAGCATTATTAGGGGTGTACTTGATCAGTTTAGTGAGAGAGGGGGATAGAAGAATGGGAACGATAGAGTAAGCATCCCCAAAGAGATCAGTAAGAAATAGCCATAGTAAGAAATAGGAATAAATTAGAATCGATACAAAGGACAATACTACTCACTATTACCAGAGTGTGTCACACAGTAAGCACATCTGCACTAAAGTTGCTGGCCAGAGTGCTCCCATTTTACCTGGAAGTAGTCAAAAGAGGCTTATATTATAGGTTTAAAAAGAGCATACCAACAGATTTTCTGGAGATAGCCCTTGATACAGCTAACATCTTCAATGCTGAAAGAAAAAGAATAGCCACAAAGCTCCATGAGCTATGGCAAACAAAGTGGGAGCAGGAAACCAGAGGTCTGGCTATCAAACGGTTTCTGCCACAGGTGGCAATGGTTAGCGTAAAGCCACCTAAGTGGTACGCCCCTGGACTTTTTACAACATTTATATTGACAGGTCATGACTCCCTAAAGGCTAAACTAACTTCCTTAGGGCTGACTGATGACCCAAACTGCACCTGCGGCGAGAGTGAAGACTGGGCACACATTCTATATGAATGTATAATATATGACATCCCCAGAATAGAGCTAATAGCACAGATTGGCCCCCTTTCCAGGGGAGAAGAACATCGGTTCATCATAGAAGAGGAAAATTATAAAGCCTTTACATCCTTAAAAAAAAATATTCGAAATGTGCAGAACTATCCAAAGAATGGCAATTAAACAATAATCAATAATTAAAACTGCCCACATTTCCCGCCAAGCCCAGACGATGGCTTAAAAACTGTCAAGATAGCAGTATTCTGTGCCCTGACAGAAACCTGACATGGCAAACCTCCCAGGACTACTCTGCCATATATAGGAAACTGGGGCCCACACCAAACAAGTAACCAAATAGGGGAGGGAGATGTACAGGCAGCCAGGGAAGCAGAAAAATATCAGTAAGCTAATAGCAAGAGGATGCAATGTAAAATGAATGAATAGGCTGGGCACTGAGTGAACTAGGAATTATGGTAAAAGGGCATAAATGGCAGTTTTGGTGAAAGAAAGAGTGCCCTAGCATGAGGGAAAGAGAGAGTGAATGGGAATGAGTGAAAGAGCAAATGTAATTGGCCAAAAGAATACAGAGTTAATAACTTAAGGTGAACCACGCACCGGCTCCATAGGTGATAACAAGTAGGAACATTGCACGGTATATGATTGCCAGGGTCTTTCTTTTGAGCCTCCAGTCTGATCGACTGATCTTGGCAATCATACCTGCATAATTTCTCACTTTCTTCGCCAAGTAGGTCAAATGGGGATAAAAAGTTAATTTAGAATCAAAGACCACTCCAAGGTATTTTAGCTCTGTTACCATTTTTATAGTGGTTGTGTGTTAATTTTGATTTGTGGACATCATATGTCCAAATTACCTTTTAGAAGTATTTGTTTTTTTAGGTGATATTTTGAGCATGCATTTGTGCCCACTCCTGCAGCTGCAGGAGGGCAGCATTTGATCTTTGCTCTACAATCACTCACATGTTACCTTTTACAAAGAAAATCAAGTCATCTGCAAAGGTCAGGTTTTCCACAGGGCCCAGATCCAAAGCCAGAAATTCGTCCAGAACAACGTTCCAGAAGAAAACGCCACAGATTGAACCCCTTGGGCAGCCTTTATTCACAGGGTGTGCCAATTCCTGGAACTTTGTGCATACTGAGACACTTCTGTCTGTAAGGTAGCTGTTTATTACCTTATAGAGGTTTTGTGGGGCATTTGCCTGGTGGCATCTCTTAATGACAATAGGCCACCAGAGTGAATCAAAAGGTTAGTGAAGGGAACTTAAGATGGTACAGAAAGGATGGGAGAAGGAAAATTAACTAAGCAAAAATGAATGGTAATAGGCACAGAGACAAACCAAGAGGATAATGAACTGCTGGTAACAAGCAAGTAAGGCGCCTCCGTAGCCAGGTGGGAAGGAGCAGCAGTGCGTAGCACATGCTTCTTGATTAGACCGGGGTTCGAGCCCGTCACCACCAAATACGGAGTATGCGGAAAGGTCAAGGAATGACCACCGCATATCCCGGAGCAATATGGCCTTAGTTGCTAATGCTCCTAAAAACCAAATAACAACAACAACAACAAGCAAGTAAATTAGAAAAAAGTGGGCTTAATCCAACTGGAGTTAAAAGATCTAATAGGATAGCATGGAAGCAATAATAAATGGAACGCTGACAGTCTAGGACTCATTTATATTACCACAGTGAATGTATGCCCATGGGAATAAGAAATGTGGATTATGACTCTATATCAGAAAAAAAATTATTTAAACTGAACGTAAAAAAATAATTGATATCATTTTGTTTAGGTATGACACAAAAATTTTACAGAAGAATTATTGATTTTTCTAATTATTATTACTATAATAACAATATTTTAAGCAGCATTTTTATATTTATATATTTAAAATAATTTTATATGCATGTACTATCTGTTATATACTACATTTTTATAATTTTTTTTCAATTTTACAAGTACAGTATTATCAAAAGAAATTACAGTTGCAATTAACCATAAGGAGTAGTTTCTTAACTCAGAACTTAATTTCATTAACTGTAATCGTTGCACTTTTCGTTTATTGCATCTTAATCCACTTGTTAATAAATATATCACTTATCATATATTGTATTGCATCAAGATTTTGATTTTAATTGTATAAAAATTTAATTATGTCATTTTGTTTTAGAACAATACACTCCCTTCTTCTCTAGAATAATTAGTACAATATACTGAACATCAACATTCACTATAAATAAGCAATACCTTGATCCTGAATGGCAAAAACTGGAAAGTTAAAAAGGTTGGTTGTTTGATTTTTTTTAATGGCACATCAATAGATTAGGCCATAATACGCCAAGTCTGATAAAAGAGGAAATTGCAAATAAGCAAAACTGTGATTAAGGACTGCAATCAGCAAAAAGATAAGCACTTTTTGAAATAGGCACTTAATGAAAGTCATTAGTCTCAAAGTTTAAAGTGATTGTAACATCTCGATGACTACAATCAGGCAATTCTCCCAACATTCATTCTAACATGTCGTGTGTTGCATGAAAAAATTCAACAGTGTAACATGTAAGAATCATGTTGTCCACAGAATTCGACTATCTCATTCTGCCTGCATCCAAAAATTCATGAAGAAAGAAGAGAAAGAAGAAAAAATTCTGTCGGCATCCAGAAAGAAGAGAAAGAAGAAAAAATTCTGTCTGCATCCAGAAAGAAAGGAAATGGGGAGAGGCATCTTGTTGATACAAAGACAGATGATCTAAGTTAATTTCAATGATCTGTTCTAGCAGAATGTTTTCTAACTTGTCAAAATATATAACTCTGTGGATGATTTTTTCAAAAAGAAAAATGGAGTGCACATCTTTGAGTGACTGAGAGCACAAAACATATTCATCCATAAACATATTCATTGTGTGGGACAGCTGAAAATAGCTATACATGAAAATAAAAATAATTAAGTTTTTTGGAAGCAAAACCAGTGGTGAGCTATAGTGGGCTCGCATGGGCTTGTGAGAGCCCATCGTTATTTTTTTTTAAATTTGCAAGCCCATTGTTGAGACGATTATTTATTTTACAAATGAAATCCTGAATGCGATTATTGAGTAAGTACTGAGAGCTGAAACTATGGTGGGGCGAGCGGGGCCACGTCCCCAGCATTTTAACGGCGCAATTGATCAGTTATTTATTTTAAAATTGCTTCATTTTTAATTTAATTACATCAGACCTCTGTTTAACCAACTTCTTTATAGCGACTGAAAAAAAAATTTTTTTTTATTCCCCTTGGTAATTACAATAGAACGTCGGTTATCTGGAATAATTTCAAAGGATGATCTTTCTTTTTTATTAATGGTAGTACAATAAGCACCGGTTATAGTGATTACGTTTGCAAATTGAATTTCGATTCTAATAAGCAAAAGATTACTACCCATTTATAACAGATTGTACAATCAAAAAGCCCAATAAACCGAAAATTGCTAATTGTTTTTATCGTTTTATGGTTGTGACCTCTAGAATTCTATGTGACTTTCAGAAAAATATCAGAGACTCATAGTTTCCGAGAAAACAACGAGTGAATTTCAGATTAGTTTAGCCCCAGATTCGGTAAGAATAATATCGGCCTGAAACTGTGCGATTTATTATTTTTCTCAATTTTTTAGGTAAAATGTGAACAAAATAAAAACGTGTAGATGCATAGTTTTAACATTGCAAAAAAAAACCGGAAATTATTAATAGAATTAGAAAAGGTGAAAATTTAGAAAATTTCCCCAAATAGTTTAATGTGGGGACTTCAACAATTTACATCTAGAAAAATTCCAATACTATAACAGAATTTGTGTCGATTATGGATAGTGAAGGAGGATCTAGCAGGAAAAAGACATGTCAAAACTTGAAAATGCCGCTTTAGAGAGTGCACTTTATTTGGGGTTTCCCTAGAAGCGAAGTTTAGGTGAACCAGTGTCTGGTCCAATGTTATGTGAAAAAAAAAAAAAAGCAATGGATTTTAATCGAAAATTAACAGGTAATGAAGAGCTTAAGGCAAGCACAAAGTTGGCTGAGAAACTTTAAACTGAGACAAGGTATACGTGAAGTAGATATTCAAGGCAAGAAACTTTCTGCAGACGAATCGGCAGCGGTGTCCTTGCAAGTTTGCTTCAGTTATAGCAAATTACGAGAAAGAAAACGAATATAATGTTGATGAGGAGGGCTTATTATGCAAAGCATTACCCAGAAAAACCCTAGCCACTAAAAGAAAAATGCCTGCACCAGGTTTTAAGATGAGGAAAGAGCGAGTTACAATTGCTATGTGTTTTTTTTTTTTTTTTGGTAGTTGTTGGCGCATCGGCTTCTGTGGCCATAATGCACCTCCCAAGGTTTTTGCAGTACTTTGATCCAAGCCCGAGGCAGGATTCGAACCCGCGACCATTGCTATGTGTGCAAATGCTACTGGGACATGCAGATTGCCCGTGCTCATTATTGATAAGTTGAAAAAAACCGATAGCATTTAAAAATATTTCTAATTTTTCTGTTTTGTATAAAAATCATAAAAATGCCTGAATGGGTATTTCTGTTTTCTGAGATTGGTTTATGATTTTTTTTATTTAATCTTACCTTACAATCAATTATCTGGAAAATTTGGCTATTTGGAAGAGGTCTGACAGCAGTTATTTCAGATAAATGATGCACTACTGTACATTTAAAATAGTTTCCGTTGAACAAAGAAAATTTCCATGTGACGAATGGATTACAAGAGACAACTTTGTATGCATTGTTCTCACCTCTGGCCTTTAGGCAATTTAGGTAATTAGAAAGTGCAAATTAAGGGATTACCGTTTCACAATGTTAGTGGTGTCCCTAAAACCTATGCAGTCACATACTAAGAAGTCGTGTTAGCTAATATGCTTTCCATAGCCAGTCAGAGGATTAAGAAGATTCCCGACACAGATAATAGCCTCTAGTCAACCTGTGTTGTGGTTCCCTTAAGTGTAGTACTGTGTGGTACTACACTTAAGGTGGTAGAAAATGAAAAAGACCTGGGAAGAATTGTGCAGTCAGATATGAAGTTTTCTGAACAATGCAGACAGGCTGCAAGAGCAGGTCATGGGGTTTTGTCAAAGATATACAGGAATTTTGCTAGCAGGGAAAAGGAGTTGATTGTCCCTTCGTATAAGGCAATGGTCAGGCCACGCCTTGAGTACTGCATACAGGTCTGGCACTAATGAAATATTTCTTTAATGATGTTTTCGTTATTCCTTAAGTGCTTTACTTTCGCTCACACACACACACACACACACACACACACACACACACACACACACACACACACACACACACACACACACACACACACACCAAATATATTTGTAAGATTTTGTCTTAGTTTCATGATGTTTTCATGTTTCCGTTGCATTTCTACTGTGTATAATGATCCCTCATTTGCAAATTCAGCAAGTATCAATGATTTATTGTTGTCGATTTTATAACCTTTATGTGAATAAATCATGGATAAATATTTTTTAAATTTGATACAAAAATACCGAAAAAACGGTATTTTTGTATCAATACCAGGATTTGAATACCGGAAAAAAAATGACTGGTATTCGGGATCCCAGTAAGCACTAGTGCAAACATTTTGAATCAGAAAAATATTCTGGATTATTAAATTGACTTTTAAACCTGGAATTTCTTAACGATTTAGCACTATGATCGACATCCTGCAGAAGCTCTTTTACCTTTCAAAAGCTTTACAGATTCACTATGGTAAAAGCATAAAAATTAATTATTCAAACTATCAATGCTATTGATAATCTGAAAAATTCTGAAGGAAATAATGAAGCTAAATTTGAGAGCATGTTGAAGTGGAAAGAATTTGAAGGAATGAAAATCGAAAGTAAGCACATGTTTAAAAAATTACCTCATGACAAGTTATTAAATGCATTGTTTTATCTTTAAAGGATAAGTTATTAATGCAATAGAGTGATTTCAAATTAAATAAAGAAAATAATGATACCATCGTCAATGAGGAATTGAAAGAAATTTTAAACATAGTTGAAGCAACATATGCAGCTGTTAACAATGGAATGTAACGAAAATGCAAAACGAAAAAAAGAAATTGTTGACAAGTATTGTTTCAGTCGTATGACAAATACTTGTATCGCTGCAGTCGTATGATAAATACTTGTATTGTTGAAATCATACCATACTGCAGCAGTAACTTCAGGAAGTATGATTGCGACATCATACTATTCGAAAATTCTAAAAAGTTAGAACTCCAGACACTATTGTATCCAAGTATGACAGTAAGGGGAGAGAGGCATGACAACCAGGTTTTTAAGTTTTTTTTTAGATAGACCTAGGAACATTATAGACATACACTTATACGAATGATTAAAGGGTAATAAGCCCCATCTGTCCACCCCACTGAATCCGCCCGACTCGAGATATTACAAAGGGTTTTTGCTACCGTAAAGGTGAGTACAGTGCTCTCCGACAGTTTTTAAATTCTGTACAGTGGGATCAACTGACGATGTTACCAACAGTAAATTCTAAGTGGGAAGCGTTCAAGGAATTAATCGCGGAAGCTACTAAAAGTTTCATACCTATTAAGAAATATTGTTCAAGGTTTAGGCATAAATGGTTATCTAATGAACTAATGAGACTCGTAATAGAGAAGAAAAATGCATGGGATGCATACAAATTAACACGTGACACAGAAGCCTATGATAGCTACAAGTTGATCTGTAACCAAGTTAAAAAGGAGGTTAGGCAGGCGAAGGCAGATTACGAGAAATCCTTGGCAAAAGATGCTAAGAAAAACAGCAAGGATATCTTTACTTATATAAACTCTAAAAGGAAACGGATGAATCTGATTGGTCCACTTGACATCGATGGTTCGACTGTTGATGATCCTGCTCAGATAGCAAACAAACTGAATGAGTATTTTGCATCTACATTCACACATGAGGAATTATTAAGGTTTGAAAATGGCAGAAGGTTATCAAATTGTAGCAGGATACTTAATGATTTTGGAATAACTGAAAGCAAAGTAGAGGAGAAATTGTTGAAGTTAAACATAAGAAAAGCACCTGGGGTGGATGGGATCTGTCCAGTTATATTAAAGGAGGTGGCAAAGCAACTAACCAAACCCTTAGCCATAATTATGAGAGCATCCTTGGACTCAGGGGAGGTTCCCACAGACTGGAGATGTGCAAATGTAACCCGAATTCAGAAAGGGGGATCGAAGGGTGACACGAGTAATTACAGACCAGTTAGTTTAACTTCTGTTCTGGGTAAAATAATGGAGTCGCTGGTTAAAGATGCATTGCAGGCATCTAGACAAGACTGCAGCAATAATCCAGACACAGCATGGGTTTGTTAAGGGAAAGTCTTGTCTGATAAATTTGATAGGATATTATGATGCGGTTACAAAGGAACTGGATGCAAAAAATAATTTTGATAACATATATTTGGATTTCAGGAAAGCTTTTGACACTGTTGCGCATGGAAGACTTGTACAAATTAGAGCAGAATGGTATTAAGGGTAAGTTGCTACAATGGATAAAAGGATGGTTAAGTGCGAGAAGACAGAGGGTGGTAATCAATGGGTGCTGCTCTGGGTTCGGTGTTGGGTCCACTGTTGTTTTGTATATTTATCAATGACATTGATGAAGGTATATCAGGCTTAGTGTCGAAGTTTGCAGATGATACAAAGGTTGGCAGGGTTGTTAATGACAGTAATGGCAGTGTGCTACCGCAACAGGATCTAGATAATTTGGGCAGATGGGCTAAGAAGTGGCAACTGAAGTTTAACCTTGACAAATGCAAAGTACTGCATATAGGTAGAAGTAACCCCAGAGAAACGTACCAACTGTATGGTACTACACTTAAGGTGGTAGAAAATGAATAAGACCTGGGAGTAATTGTGCAGGCAGATATGAAGTTTTCTGAGTAATGCAGACAGACTGCCAGGGCAGGTCATGGGGTTTTGTCAATGATATATAGGAATTTTGCTAGCAGGGAAAAGGAGGTGATTATCCCTCTGTATAAGGCAATGGTCAGGCCATGCCTTGAGTACTGCGTAGAGGTCTGGAGACCTCATTTTAGGAAGGATGTAGATTTACCTGAGCGTGTACAGAGAAGGGCAACAAGATTGGTGAGGGGAATGAAGGGATCCTCTTACCAAGAGAGGCTTAAATTCTGCAAATTGCAGTGGCTGGAGACTAGGCACCTGCGCGGTGATCTGATTGAGGTATATAAGGCCTTGAATGGGTTGTGCATGCTGAATTCTGATGGGATCCTTCCACTTGTTCAGATTACGAACCTAAGGGGGCATAAATTCAAATTAAGAAAAGACAGATGTAGAATAGATGTGCGGAAATTTGCCTTTAGCCAGCGGGTGGTTAATTGCTGGAACAAACTTCCATCTATCGTTGTGGAAGTTGATAGATTGAATAAATTTAAGGAGGAAGTGGACAAGCATTTGGAGGCAATGGTGTGATTTTTTTTTTTTTTTTTGGCTGATGCTGCATAAGCTCATCTGTAGTAGTGGCATGTGATGCCACTGATGTAGTAGTGGCATGTGATGCCACTACTACTACTACATCAGTCACGCAAAAAGCATCATGCACTCTAATCACATTACTAGCAGTACATGTGTGGGAAGCACCTCTGGTGGAAGCTGCAGATGATGTCAATTCTGTGACCGATCAAATTTACTTGGTAGAAAGTCAGAAAAACTGCGAGTCCATTGTTAAAATAATCACAGCTCACCACTGAGCAAAACTCATTAGTTACAACAATACTTTTATTTGGTAAAACAGTGTTTAATTTCAATTTAATTCATTACAACCTTTATCTAATTTATTCAGAGAAAATTGAAGATCTGCAAGCTATTATTTTACAGCACAATATTATCAAGCACACAATGACAATACAAATTTTATATATACTGTACTAAACTTTGTGAGCAAATTAAATTATTTTATTAAATAGTCAGTGAAAATTATAAAAAGTAGCAGCAATAAGGTGTGGTTGTGCCTCATTTCAAATTTAGCCTTAGACCTTTTTCAATGTTTCCTTCGATCCTCACTGCAGATTTGCTATTTTTATAGCAAATTTTAGAGATCTGCAGTACGTAAAGGGAATACACTCTTTTATTCCCCTTAAAAGTAGAATGATGCTTTGATGCTGTAATTTTCAAAAATTCTAAAGGAAAGATGTCTAGATTTCTATGCTTTTCAAGATATCCTAAATATAGGTTTGTAATGCTCTCATGATGTTTCCATAATATCTTAGAACAAATATTTGATACTGATATTCCCTCTTTAGCTTAAAACCTTATTATTCTTTCCCAAGGTTACAGTACTCAACCCTCAATACTCTTAACCCACTTCTCTAAAATACATACATATACTTTAGCTGGCATACTAAGAAATAAAATTCCTCTGTAATTGCCACATTCAACTTTATTTCCCTTTTTTCTTATAATGGCACAATTAATGTCTTTGCCATCCAAACTTTCCAGGCATGTCCTTGGAAAATGACCTCTGGATACTGTGCTATTAATACCACAACACTTTTCCCTCTACCTTTCAGCATTTTAGGTTTTTAACTTTGAACTACACCTACAGAAAGGCCGCCGTAGCCTAGTGGTCAGGTGCGTGGGTGCACAAGTACACATGCCTTGAGTGACCGGTGTTCAAGCCCCTGACTACTGAATACGGTGCTGTTTCTTGTATTCTGTCTATCTTGTGAACTCCTGACCGTTTGGTCGTCCCGGAGTATAAACAGAAAATTTAAGGGCCGCCATAGCCTAGTGGTCAGGCACGTGGGTGCATAAGTACACGTGCCTTGAGTGACCCGGGTTCAAGCCCGTGACTGCTCAATACAGTGCTGTTTCTTGTATTCTGTCTATCTTGTGAACTCCTCTGACCATTTGGTCATCCCGGAGTATAAACAGAAAATTTATTTTTAAATAACTCCTCTGACTGTTTGGTCGTCCTGGAGTATAAACAGAAAATTTATAATTTTTTATTTACTGCCTTTTGATATATTTTGATTTGAAGTTTCTGTGGTGTAGTGGTTATCACATGTGTCTAACGTGTATAAGGTCCTCAGTTTGATCCCAGGAGGAAACAATATGATTTTTAGTGGCTGCCTGTGGTAATGCATGGCACAAATTCTCATACTGAGAGATCATGCTAATTTGCTGCAGTAAAATGTTCTCAGCTCATTGTTAGTTGCTGTGCTGTTATGTTGGCTGTAAAGTTGTTTGAAAATGTTCTCAGCTCATTGTTAGTTGCTGTGCTGTTATGTTGGCTGTAAAGTTGTAAATTCTTCTGGTCTTGGCCATCCAGTGTATTATTTATATTTTCCATGGTTACCTCAGCACCTTGAAAATAGCAATAGTATCCAAAATTTCTTAAGCTTCAATCCTACTCTATTCTTCATTAATGTTTTTAGATCCTCCATTTAGCAATTTGCCAAGGTATTTACTCTCATACTTCAAAAACAAAACAAAGATTCTAACGTTTGTTTTTTGCTTCACTTTTATCAATTTTGATTACCTTAGTTATGGTTTCCCCTATGATCTGCGATATTTAACTAATTTTCAAAAATATTTGCCACCACCTTGGTAACTGTTTTCAGATATACACAATATAATATTTTCTGCTCTCCTTTAACTCACTGGAAGTTGTGTGAAATTATATAAAAAGATATAGTTATTTTGACTCAATTCAACAGATTTTCAATTTTTTAAAAAGAATTACTGACAAAAAACTACTTTCAAAATAATGCAAGTTACTTCTATGGGCAAAATGATGTGTGTCTACGTGCACATGACTGTGTGTGTGTGTGTGTGTGTGTGTGTGTGTGTGTGTGTGTGTGTGTGTGTGTGTGTGTGTGTGTGTGTGTGTGTGTGTGTGTGTGTGTGTGTGTGAGAGAGAGAGAGAGAATTTTTTCTTACTAATTTAGGAGTCATATCCTCTTGATCCTCCCCAAATTTCAAGTCTATTCCTACACATGATTTGTTCATGTTCTAGTAATTTTTCTGTTTCAGTCCTATAAAAAAGGTAAAAACATGATAAATACATAATTTATTTAGTTTTTAATTTTTTCCTTAAAAGAATGCTGCTATTTCAAAATTAAATACTTATTGAATTCTATTAGATGAAATAAAAATGGTGACTTACAAATGACAGCATAATTATAATTATTATTTTAATTTTGGGTGTATTTTTTCAGTATAAACTGTATGTTTTGCTCAGCATACACCCAACATTAATTCAGCTATTTCCATGTACACATCAGCATGTCTTTGGTAAATATAACTTCCAATATTCTTCCTTTTAACTACTTAGGGATGTCACTGAGGAGTAAACTTCCTCCTTCACATAACCTCCAAACAAAATCTAATGGACCACCCACTAGTTTCTTTTATATCAGATGAATGGGGATGCAAAGAAATTGGTCTTCCTCTTCTTATCAACTTATTCGGAAACTAGTCAGTGCATGATTGCTACAACATTACAAAATTTGGACGGGGAAAGAACTCTTGCTGAAAGGAAACAAAAAATCTTTCAAAGCTGTGGAAAAACATAATTATAGTATGTCCAAACCCACATCAACTAGTTTTCTGTCTGAATGAAAATATTTCAACCACTTCTGTTTTTGTAAATGTATACTACATACTCAACTTAGGAGTATCTCTTCCATGTTTTAGGTATTCACTGGGTGAACTAAAATTTTTGAAATTATCAGGTATGCTTGTCCAAACCCAGTTTGCATGTCTTTCATTTCTGCCCTGTCCTTTTATAATTTTGGTAACTTACACTATATTATCTGGCCATGTTACCAAGACCATGAGCTAAACATTGGGTTATTATTATTAGTAATGGAATATGATGCAAGAAATCAAGCTTATAAAGCATCAGCCAAAAAAAACCTCACATTTGTCCATCCTCTCCAATTGTTTGTCTAGTTCTTCCTTGAATTTATTCAAACTACTCACTTCCAAAACAACAGATGGAAGTTTATTCTAACAATAAACCACCCACTGGACAAAGGCAAACCTCAGCACATCTATATTGAAACCATCCTTCCTAATTTAAATTTATGTCCCCTCGTGTGTAGTCTGAGCAAAAGGAAGAATCAATCTATTCAAAGCCTGAAACACCTTAATCAGATCACCTTGCAGGTGCCTAGTCTCCAGATGCTGCAAAAGACTTTCTTGGTAAGAGCACTCTTTCATTCCTTTCACCAATTTTTTTGCCCTTCTCTGCATCCATTCCAGCAGATCTACATACATGCTTCGTAAAATGAGTCTTGAGACCTCAAGATATGGTCTAACCATTGCCTTGTAGAATGAAATAATCACCTCCTTATTCCTGCTGTCAAAATTAGTAATAGCCATATAGTGCAAGGATGACGGGTTTTTGCAGTACTGGTCAGGAAAAAAAAAAAAAAAAAGTAGATAAGAAAATATAAATTATTTGCTTCCCTCCTCACATAGATAACTATCCAATTGGCCTTTGAATTTATTCAAACTGTCAGCTTCAACAAACTTCCTAGTCTAGTCTAAACCTCTTCCCTGTAATTTGAATTTATGCCCCCGAGTTCTGAAATTCTCTATAACAGTGAAAATTCTGCCTTCGTTCATTTTATTAACCCCTCTCAAAGCCTTATAAACCTCAATCAGGGCACCTCTGAGGTGGGTGGTGGTTGTCAAGCTCTGCAGCCCACATATATGCCCTTTTGTCAATTTCACCATGCAATTTGCCTGTGTTTGGTTCCTTTCAAGAAGCTCAATATCTTTTTTCAGATGAGGTCTCTATATACTTGAACACATTATTCCAAATGTGGTCTTACAATTGCCTTATACAGTGGAGGTTATAGCCCTCCATATCTCTACAGGATAATATATGATAAATCATCAAAAATTAATTCTTATCTAATATTGAAAAGAACCCCATGAGCTTGTCTACATTGCTCATAGAACTTCATATCTCACTGCACAATTACCCTCAGGTCTTTATCATTTTACACTACCCTGGGTGTAGTACCACACAATTGGTACATTACTCTGGGGTTACTGCTACCCATATGCAGTACTTCATATTTGTCAATGTTAAACTTCAACTGCCATTTCTCAGCCCATCTGCCTAATTTTTTTAGATCTTCTTACAGTCGCTTACCCTGATTACTCTCATTCACCACCCTGCCAACCTTTATATCATCTACAAAACTGGGACATTAAGCCTGATGTATACCTTCATTAATAAATATAGAAAGCAATGGACCCAGCACTGAATCTTGGTGGACTCCACTAATAACATTAGTCCATAATGGGCAGTGTTCAATAATAACCATTCTCTGTTTTCTCCCACTCAAACATCACTTTATCCATAGCTTGCCCTTAATGTCATACTGCTCCAATTTTCTGAAGGAAATAATACCCAGTTAGACTGAACAGAAAAGACTGCTTCTTAACAAATCCATATACCACGACAGCAGTATAATGACATTCCTTGTCTGAATGGTCCTGCATTATTTCTTTAACCAGAGACTCATGAGCTGTATCACAGTTGGCTCAAATCACTGCTCCAACAAAACTTAGCTTGGTGTCAACAAGAAACTGAAAATGTCATATAAGAAATACTGGCCACTCACGTAAGAAACTGTTCTCAATTTTTGGAGTGATGTGGGAAGAGGACTGACAAACATGCCTTTCCATTTCATCCCACCGATGCTCGTTGGGATTGAGATCCAAGGGATGACAAGTGCAAATGCTTGATGCATTCCTTGTGTTCCTCAAACCATTCTATCACATATCTGGTGAGATGCATGATTGCAATGTCATCTTGAAAGTAGTTAAGTAGTCCTATATGCATGCATAAACATGCAACATTTTTGGGTACACCTGATTTGCACATGCACTGGCATTCATGGTATGCTTTAGTGTTTTTGTGGTATACTTATATGTCACAAAAGCATGCTCCACACCCATTACATCTCCTCCAGGAACCTATACTACCAGTATGCAATGGACAGTTCAAGTGCCTCATAAGGTTTTCTCCATATGTGCACTCTTCTATTGTTGCTGAAAAGAATAAACAGACTCACTGGACCACGATTAGCCTTCAAGGAGACTATCATTCTGTATAGAATGATGATAATTTAATAATGTATGATAATTTATGGTATTGATTAATGATTGTAGATATTTTAAGGCTGCAAAATTATAATAGCAATAATCATTTGTATTGCATATCTATTACAATGAATTCTTTTCTGCAAAAATTATAACAGCAATAATAATTTGTGCTGCATATCTATTAAAATGAATTCTTTTCTGCAAACAGTATTACACAAACCTGTAAATTGGCTAACTTCTGTTGACTTTCCAGCTATTATTTTTAATTTTCATTTCACAGCGTGCATGCTCATGTGAAAAAGAAGAAAAATAACGTTGCCAGCCTTCAAGTTTTAATAACAATTTGATGCAGAGCCTGTATATTTCCACAGAAAGTGCACAGCATATTAAAACCTATGACCAAAGCTGCATATAAGTTATATGGCAGTATACTGTATAACTTATATGTGGTTTGGCCGGTGGTGATAATATAAATCAGCTACTAAAAACAGTTACAATGATGTTGTAAACTCCTCTTGCCACCTTGGTGCCATATTGATAAACTGACTACTCATACCGGTTTCACTCAGTACTATTCTGGTGAAAATGGTATTCAGATTGCTTGTCCCAAAAGGCCAAGTAAAACACATCTGTACAATGCAAAAGCTCAAAACAACTGATAAAAATCTGCAGCACTTGACAAAAATGTAAAATAATACATCATGTGGTAAATGTACTTTTGTAGCAGTGGTAGTAGAGGCATGTGATGCAAGAAAGCAAGCTTATGTAGCATCAGCCAAAAAAAAACCCATTTCACACATCCATTCCCCTTTAAAACGTTTGTTCAGTTCCTCCTTGAATATATTTAAGCTGACTTCCACAACAACAGATGGAAGTTTGTTCCAGCAATCAACTACCCGCTGGCTAAAAGCAAATTTCCACACATCTATTCTATAACTGTCTTTCCTTAATTTGAATTAATGCCCCCCTCAGGTTCGTAATCTGAGCAAGAAGAAAAAATCCATCAGAATTGAGTTTGCTCAATCCATTCAAAGCATTATACACCTGAATCAGATCACCTCACAGGTGCCTAGTCCCCAGAAGCTGCAATTTGCAGAAACCTTACCAAGAAGCCTTTCTTGATAAGAGGACCCCCTTCGTTCCCCTCACCAATCTTGTTGCTCTCCTCTGTACTTGCTCAAGCAACTCTACACCTTCCTAAAATGAGGCCTCCAGACCTACACGCAGTACTCAAGGCATGGCCTGGTCATTGCTTTGTATAATCACCTCCTTTTCCCTACTAGCAAAATTCCTGTATATCATTGACATTATCCCATGACCGGCTGGCGCCTCCGTAGCCAGGTGGGCAGGAGCAGCAGTGCGTAGCACACGGTTCTTGATAGACCGGGGTTTGAGCCCATGACTACCAAATATGGAGGTTGCAGAAAGGTCAGGGAATGACCACGGCATATCCCGGAGCAATATGGCCTTAGTTGCTAATGCTCCTAAAAACCAAATAACAAACAAACAACCATGACCTGCTCTGGCAGTCTGTCTGCTCTGCACTGAACTGCTTAGAAAACCTCATATCTGACTGCACAATTACTCCCAGGTCTTTTTAATTTTCTATCACCCTAAGTGTAGTACCACACAGATGGTAGATTTCTCTATGGTTACTTCTGCCCATATGCACTACTTTGCATTTGTCAATGTTAAACTATAGTTGCCACTTCACAGCTCATCTGCCCAAATTTTCTAGATCGCTAGATCCTGTTGTAGTAGCACACTGCCATTACTGTCAACCTTTGTATCATCTGCAAACATCAATATTAAGCCTGATATATCTTCAATATCATTGATAAATATACAAAACAGTGGGCCCAACACCAAACCCTGGGGAACTCCACTAATAACATCCACTTGGATTCAAGTGAATCACATTGTGATTCACTTGGATTTATAAAATCTTTATCTATAAATAATTCAAGTTGTTAAATAACAATGAATTTTGCTGACTATTATGCAGTGTGAAACTATAAACAGCTGAACTGCAGCATAGGGTACACCGATGAAAGTGAGAAAAGACGGCAGTGATTGACAGGTGAAGGCACCTCCCACTCAGTGGTGATTGACAGTTGAGTTCTGTAATTGGGTGATTACTGTGGAGGCATTTTCTTTTTGATGGGGGGTATAAACACCCTATGTAAGCTAAACTAACTGCTTAGCTTTGGTAGGGTGTTTATCTTCCCATCCTGCTGTTTTTGAATTGGAAAATGAGTTCACAATCTAAAAATAGCGGCAAGTGGGGAAGAAACACCCTAAACCAGAGGTGGCGAACCTATGGTACGCGTGCCCAAAGTGGCATGCATTCAAATTTTTTGGACACGAGGAATTCAGAGCGTCCCAAAAAAACTTCGAAACAACATCACTCCAGGAATCCACCTTAAGTCATGACCTGGGCCCGCCCATCCTCTCTGGAAGGCACGTAGTGACGTTACACCATTCAGTAAATAGCTGTATTTATGCGGTGATTTGTTTGAAGGCGGAGACATACTGGCGAAACCCTGACAAAATTGCCTTCTGAGGGGCACGCGTGATTTGTTTTTAAAATTTAGCCAATTTTGGCACACACCCTTAAAACGGTTGGCCACTCCTGCCCTAGGCATATCAACCTAGGAGGGCAGTGGGCAGAGTCAATTTATCAATCCTGCTTTCCCACTGTTTTGCTAGATGCCATGTTGGCCGGGGTACCATAATTTGGAGTTTTACCCTATAAACTCTGGACAACCATCGCCTGATCTTCAATAATCATACCAAAACGAGCTCTCAAGTCCTTGGGATTACCCCCGTGGCGTTATGGCAGTTTCGCCACTGATACTATGTATGGAATTGCTATATATCCGGCTTCAAGTTGGACAATCCGCTTTTCCATGAAGAGGACGTCAACTGTCCGGCTTTCTCAGTTAAAATATAAATTAAACAAATTCCAGTGAACAAGTATTTACGACAACAATGTCGTATTCCCCAAAGTTCGGCTCATTCCGATAGTATTTATTCTAAAGTTCGGCTCATTCCGATAGTGTTTATTCTAAAGTTCGGCTCATTCCGATAGTGTTTATTCTAAAGTTCGTTCTCATCCAATTTCTTTTATAGTAGAGATTAATAATCAAAACCACAGCAACTTCACTGTCAGGCTTACTAAAAGCAAGTCACGTAGCTTCACGTTTAATCGATTTAAGAAGAAACGATTTAATCGTCCGCTTAAAAGCGGGAGATTAAACAAGACAAAATTACAAAGCACTAACTCACGTTTCAATATTCAAGATTGGCAGTTCCTAACTTACAAGGTTAAAGTTTACAAACGGGTACGGACACCTACCTTGAATGTTCGGTGGGCGTGGTCTGCCTGACGCCGTGTTTGACAGGCGTTGCTTCTCCGAAGAGGTCACGTGGTGTTTATGACGTCACTTCCGATCATGTGACGTATGACGTATTTGGTCATGTGACATGTGTGCGTGTGGAGGCTGCCGAGACTGCGCATTGCCGTAGTAAGCTGGTCACATGACATCAATGGCGTTATGCCCGCGCTTTTCTTTGAACTCACTCAGCAACCGGCAGTCTCACAGAATGTACATCAATGGCGCTATTCCCTGCTGCTTTCCTCGGATGTCGGCAACAGCAGTCTGAGAGAATGCGGGCATCCACTTGTACACATGCGAAGTAGCGCTAAAATGAATGCATTTTTAACACCGGCTGCCTGCGTGCTTGCCACACACACATGACCACAGAACTGGCTAAACTTTCGAAAGCTAGTCACGTGTGTTACACGTCATACACTGGTCATGTGACATGCCGTTGCTTACTCCGATCTCGGCGACAACCAGTGAGAACATCCGACCACAGAACTTTAGCCAGTTCTGTGGTCATGTGTGTGTGGCAAGCACGCAGGCAGCCGGTGTTAAAAATGCATTCATTTTAGCGCTACTTCGCATGTGTACAAGTGGATGCCCGCATTCTCTCAGACTGCTGTGGCCGACATCCGAGGAAAGCAGCAGGGAATAGCGCCATTGATGTACATTCTGTGAGACTGCCGGTTGCTGAGTGAGTTCAAAGAAAAGCGCGGGCATAACGCCATTGATGTCATGTGACCAGCTTACTACGGCAATGCGCAGTCTCGGCAGCCTCCACACGCACACATGTCACATGACCAAATACGTCATACGTCACATGATCGGAAGTGACGTCATAAACACCACGTGACCTCTTCGGAGAAGCAACGCCTGTCAAACACGGCGTCAGGCAGACCACGCCCACCGAACATTCAAGGTAGGTGTCCGTACCCGTTTGTAAACTTTAACCACTTACAACCTAGCCCCACACAACGGTAAAAATATCTAAAGAAGTTTTAAAATAAATAAATAAAATGTAAAACAATATAAATAAATAAACAATTCTTTAAACTAACTCCGTTTCTTTTGCTATATTAATATGAGGATTAGGTGTGTAATTTAAAAGTATTTTAAATTTATGTATTTATGTAATATACAGGGTGTCTCAAAAATACACATAACTTCAGGAATGAGTTCCTCATATGGAGGCAATAAAAATATTTTATATCAACATAGTTCCAGAAATGCTTGGCTCCCGAGTTATTAACCGGAATCCCGCAGGTGATTTCCTTCATCACAAGGTACTGACAGAATCTGGTGGTTTTCCATTCCGACCATGTACTCAAATCAGGAGAAAGCGGATATGAACTTTATGTACGCAGGGTACTCTGCTGGTGACAAGGCCTGTACCCGTTGTACCGGTAATCTGCTGGTGACAAGGCCTGTACCTGTACCCGTTGCAGATGATAAGGATACAGTTGGTGTTCTCACAACACTCTCCAAATAGTCGAACTTTGAACAGCCAGGTGCATTGCTATTCTGCGTGTGCTGATTCCAGGAGTGGCATGCACAACATCCAAAATCTCCTCCTCTACTTCAGGAGGCGTAGATCTTTGTCTTCCTCTGCCGGCAGCACGAGGTGTAAAGGTATGGGACCTTTACACCTCGAGCGATGTTTACACCTGTTCACAAAAGCGGCAATGGATACCTTCAAACGTTTTCCTGTCTGGACATCTTCGTTCTGCGAACCTTTCGTGGTATAAACGACGAGCCTCCAGAGCATTGCCGTCCGCCAAACCGTACATAAAGTGCATATCCGCTTGCTACTGATTTCAGTACATGGTCGGAATGGAAAACCATCAGATTCTGTCAGTACCTTGTGATGAAGGAAATCACCAGAGGGAGATAAAACATTCCGCTTAATAACTCGGGAACCAAGCAATTCAGGAACTATGTTGATATAAAATATTTTTATTGTCTACATATGAGGAACTCATTCCTGAAGTTGTGCCGTGTATATATATGTAGTTTTTTTTTTTTTTTTTTTTAGCGCTTAGTGAAGTTCTCGTTCGAGACACGACGAGACTCGATGCTGATAATGACGGAGAAATTTTTATGCGCCTTTCTCACACCGTAGCTGAGTCTGTCTTAGGCGAGGGTGGCGTGGTTTTTTTCTTCTGGAAACTCGGTTTTCATTCAGCAAACAGAAAATCAATTTACACGGAGCGATATGGCCTTAATAGCTGATTTTAGCATTAGCATTAGTAGAGGCATTTGATGAAAGAAAGCAAGCTTATGCAGCATCAGCCAAAAAAAAAAAAAAAAAAAAACCACTTCCACTTCACCCCTCTGTTCGTTCAAAATACCTGTCCAGCTGAGCCTTAAACTTATTTAGGCTATCAACTTCCACTGCAAGGGATGGAAGTCTGTTCCACCAACCAACCACCCGCTGTCTAAAGGCAAATTTCCGCACGTCTATTCTACATCTGTCTTTCCTCAATTTGAATTTATGCCCTCTCAGGTGATTATTCTGAGCTAGAGGAAGAATCCCATCAGCATTGAGCATGCTTAAACCATTCAAGGCTTTATACACCTCTATCAGATCACCTCGCTGGTGCGTAGTCTCCAGACACTGTAATTTACAAAACTTAAGCCTTTCTTCGTAAGAGCACCCCTTTGTTCCATTCACTAATCTTGTTGCCCTTCTCTGTACTCGTTCCAGCAGCTCTACATCCTTCTTGAAATGAGGCCTCCAGACCTGTATACAGTACTCTAGGTGTGGCCTGATCATTGTCTTATACAAGGGAATAATCGCCTCCTTATCCCTGCTGGAAAAATTCCTGTATATCATTGACAATACTCCATGAGCTACTCTTGCAGCCCGTCTGCACTGATCAGAGAACTTCATATCTGCCTGCACAACCACCCCCAAGTCCCTTTCATTCTCTACCACTGTCAGTGCAGTACCACAGAGTTGATACGTTGCTCTGGGGTTGCTGTTTCCCATGTGTAGTACTTTACATTTGTCAATGTTAAACTTCATTTGCCACCTCTCAGCCCATCTGCTCAACCTTTCCAGATCCTGTTGCAGCAGCATAGTGTCAGTAGTGTCCTTGCAACCCTGCCAACCTTTGTATCGTCTGCAAACTTGGACATTAAGCTTGATATACCATCATCAATATCATTTATAAATACAGAAAACAATAATGGGCCCAACACTGAAACCGGAGGGACTCCAGTAATAACATTAGTCCATGATGAGCAGTGTCCATTGATTACCACTCTCTGTCTTCTCACCCTCAACCACCCCTTTATCCATAGCAGCAATTTGCCTCCAATGTCACACTGCTCCAATTTGTGTAGCAGTCTTCCATGTGCAACAGTATCAAAAGCCTTTCTAAGATCCAAGTATATAATATCAAAGCTATTCCCTGCATCCAGTTCTTTTGTGACTGCATCATAGTATCCAATCAAATTGGTCGGGCAAGACTTCCCCTTAACAAAACCATGCTGTGTCCGAGCTATAACTGAAGTCTTGTCTAAATGATCCTGCAGTGTTTCTTTAACCAGTGCCTCCATTAATTTTCCTGGAACAGAAGTTAAGCTCGCAGGTCTATAATTACTTGTGTCTGCCTTTGATCCTCCTTTGTGAATTGGGGTCACATTTGCACATCTCCAGTCAATGGGTACCTCCCCTGAGTCCAAGGAAGCTCTCATAATTATGGCTAAGGGTTTGCTTACTTCCTTTGCCGCCTCCCTCAATATAACTGGATAGATCCGATCCACCCCGGGTGCCTTTCTTGTGTTTATCTTCAACAGTTTCTCCTCCACTTTACTCCCAGTTATTTCAAGATTCTGTAGCTTACTGCTAGAGTTGAATACACCTCTGGCATTCCCCTCGCTGAATAACTCCTCATGTGTGAATGTCGATGCAAAATATTCATTTAGTTTGTTAGCTACCTGAGCAGGATCATCAACAGTTGACCGATCAATATCAAGTGGCCCAATCTGATTCATCCCCTTCCTTCTAGAGTTTACATAAGTAAAGAACTCTTTGCTGTTTTTCTTTGCATCCCTTGCCAAGGATTTCTCGTAATCTGCCTTCGCCTGCCTAACCTCCTTTGTAACTTGGTTGCATATCAACTTGTATCTATCATAGGCTTCTGTGTCATGCGTTATTTGTATGTATCCCATGAATTTTTCTTCTCTGCCATATGCCTCATTAGTTCATCTCACATCCATTTTGGCCTAAACCTTGAACAATATTTCTTAGTTGGCATGTAAAGCCTAGTAGCTTCCAAGATAAGTTCTTTGAATGCTTCCCATTTTGCATTTGCTGTTGGTAACATCATCAGTTGGTCCCACTGTATAGAATTTAAATACTGTCTCAGTCCATCGTAGTCGCCTTTACGGAAGCAATAACCCTTCCCTTTACCCCTAATGGTAGTTACCTCTTTGAGTAAATCCCACTTCAGCACACTGTGATCACTACCTCCTAGTGGTTCATTTATCTGCAGATTCTTAATGCATGAAGAATCACTGCTGATAATCAAATCAAGAGTATTACTCCCTCTAGTTGCCCTCCGAACATGCTGATGTAGAAAACAATCATCCAATAAATCCACGAAAGCCGCGCTAGTGTGTGAGTGACCACCCCCCAAATTCCAGTTAATATCTGGGAAATTAAAATCTCCCATTATAAGACTCTCTGATTTACTGGCCCACTCTATTTCCCTGTACAGTTTCTTATTATACTCATCAGAGTCATTAGGCCTATAGCGCACTCCTACTCTCAATTTTGATCTCCCAATGCTTATGTCACACCAAACTGACTCAACACTGCACTGTCCAGCGATGTCGACTGGCTTCACTTCCTTGGTTTTTATGTGTTTCTTAACTAATAGCATAACCCCTCCCCTCTTCCTATCCTGTCTATCCTTTCTGTAGACGTCGTACTCCCCAAATTCCAGTTCTGCATCCCTTATATCTGTGTGACACCACGTTTCTGATATCCCAACAATATCTGCCTTTGATGTTTTGAGCAATACCTCAAATTCATCAAATTTATTTACTAAACTCCTAGCATTGGTGTACACGCAAGTATAACATACTTGCAAGTATACGCAAGTATGTTAGGGTAGCTAAGAATATTCTTAGCTACCCTAACACAACCCATGTGTTTACTTGTACCGCAATGGCTCCCAGCAGTCTCTGAAATATCATGCATCTTGTTTTTCAGGCTTCTGCTCATTCTAATAGAAGCAGTGCAAGAATCTCTTTCACCTCTGCCAGTGGCTACTGTCAATCTATTGGTCTTTGTCTCCCCCCAAGCTAGCAGTTTTCCGACCCACCTAACACTGCCTCGATAGCATCAGCAAATATTCTTGCACCCTTTCTATTTAAGTGTATCCCATCCCTGTAGAAGCAATCTCTCCTGTTAACAAGTACAGTCCAGGCTGAAAAAAATTCTACCCCTTGAGCCTTGCACAATCTTTCCAGGGCCGAATTGATCGACAAGGCTCTCATCATATACTCCCTCCTATCGTGTCTGTGCAGAATTGCAGACACTTTCAATTTCAACCCTAATTCTCGGCTTTTGTTCAACAGTGACCTGTACTTGTTAAGTAATTCTGCCGGTCTCCTATTCTTAATATCATTAGTATGATGCTCCTAAAACCTTACTACAAAAGCAACAAGTTATTAAAAGCCAACATTTCCAGTTAAAATGTGCATTAATCTCACTAACACATAAGATTTATTAACGCCTCCTTAAAAGCGTTAATGTATCTATCATTCCTTATAGCCCTATTTTCTGGAAATCGTTGTCCTAGCTGTCTGACAAGTTAAAAGAAAATATGCATACATCTGTAAGGTAAAATTTACACTATGTATATTAACAGATATATAATAATAAAATAACACTATTATACCATGTAAAAGTTCCTAACATATAGGTTTCGCAAACTCGTATATAATACAAGCTCAATACTACACTAATTTGTTAGCAGGTGACGTTTTGGGTCCTTGCCGAACCTATCTTCCGGCATAAATTGTTGTTGCTGTTGTAGGGTTTCAGGAGAATTAGCGACTAAAGCCATATTTACATATTGCTCCATGTATATTGTCTGGAAATTGCATTTTTTCCGAGGTCGGTTTTCTGTTTGCTGGACGAAAAACCAGCATTTCCAAGAAAAAACCATGCTACCCTCGCCTGAGAACGACTAAGTTAGCCACGTTGTGAAAAAGGCCTATAAAAATTCCCCGGGGCTCGAACTCAGGTCTTCTACACCCAGGATAGGTAGGACAGCGATCCTACCAACTGTGTTACCCATGAAGGCAGACCATAAATGCTATGGAGGAGAGGGGATATAGGAACATCTTCACAACATAAAATTATTATGAAATTAACAAGAAATTAAAACTAATGTAACTAAGGATGTATACACTCACATTAATATAATATTGAGAATAAAAAATGTAGAGCTCTGTAATCAATTTAAACCACAAGCTAACCATAGGGGATCACATTTGGTGAGTATGGGCTTGGTACACCCAGGGTCTTGAGCTGGATATCATCATTCCTCTTTTCTTGGTGATTCCTCTCTCTCTCTCTCTCACACACACACACACACACACACACACACACACACACACACTCTCTCTCTCTCTCTCTCTCTCTCTCTCTCTCTCTCTCTCTCTCTCTCTCTCTCTCTCTCTCTCTCGGGGTAATTCAGTATTTTTTTTTTTTTTGGCTGGTGCAACATAAGCTTCAGACTTCCTTGCACCATATAGCTGATAATAGCATGACAAAAAGCCTAGTAGCTTTTACAATTATTTCCATTAATGCTTCCAATTTTCTTTTGCTGCTGGCAACATCATCAGACAGTACACAATTTATAGAATTCAAAACCTGTCTGAGACCACCATAGAGACCCTTATGGAAGCAAAAGCCCTTACCATTACTCGTAGCACTAGTTATGTCCTTAAGAAAGCACCACATCAGCACATTATGATGATCACTGCCACCCAGAGTGTCTTTTACCCGCAGGTTCTTAGTGCGCGAAGAGTGCCTGCTAATGATTAGATCAAATGTTGCTTCTCTAATATCGCTGTAGAAAGCCATCAAATAAATTTACAAGTCTTCCTAGTGTTCCAGTCAATATCTAGAAAGTTAAAATAGCCCATTATAAGAAATTCTGATTTAGTCTTTCTTTGTATAATTCTATGTTATACTCATCCAAAAACCATAACACAACTATTATTTTTAGGCCACCCGAATAATTAAATTCATCTGCTGTGCTGTGTGTCTTATGTCTGCTAATTGTTTGTGTTCTATGGTACATTTCTCCGTTTTGCTAGACGAAAAACCCCAGTTTCTGGGGAGGGGAAAACCTTGCTGAGACCGACTAACCCAGCCATGGAGTGAAAAAAAGTCCATTAAAGTTCCTTGTGTTATCGATGTAATTCGAACGCGGAACTTTTACATCAGGTTCTTTCGAACGCGGGCCTCTTCCATCAGTCTGTGGGTACGTCCTCTGAGTCCAAAGAAGCTGAGAGCTTCTTTGGACTCAGGGGAGGTACCCATAGACTGGAGATGTGCAAATGTGACCCAAATTCACAAAGGAAGATCAAAGGCTGACACATTCTGATGGGATCCTTCCACTTGTTCAGAATATGAACCTAAGGGAGCATAAATTAAAATTAAGAAAAGACAGATGTAGAATAGATGTGCGGAAATTTGCCTTTAGCCAGCGGGTGGTTAATTGTTGAACAGACTTCCATTTGTGGTTGTGGAAGTTGATAGGTTAAATAAATTTAAGGAGGAACTGGACAGGCATTTGAAGGGAATGGTGTGATTTTTTTTTTTTTTTTTTGGGCTGATGCTGCATAAGCTCATAGACTTGCTTTCTTGCATCACATGCCACTACTACTATTCCTACTACAAGTAATTATAGAACTGTGACTTTAACTTCTGTTCCAGGAAAATTAATGGAGGCACTGGTTATAGAAGCACTGCAGGAACATCTAGACAAGACTTCAGTTATAGATGGACAGCATGGTTTGTTAAGGGAAAGTCTTGCCTGACCAATTTGATTGGATACTATGATGCAGTCACAAAAGAATTGAATGCAAAGAATAGATTTGATATCATATATTTGAATCTTAGAAAAGTCTTTGATACTGTTGCACATGGAAGACTGCTGCACAAATTGCAGCAGTGTGGCACTGGAGGCCAATTGCTGCTATGGATAAAGGGATGGTTGGGTGGGAGAAGACAGAGAGTGGTAATAAATGGACACTGCTCATCGTGGACTAATGTTATTAGTGGAGTCCCTCAGGGTTCAGTGTTGGGTCCATCGTTGTTTTCTGTATTTATAAATGATATTGATGATGGTATATCAAGCTTAATGTCCAAGTTTGCATATGATACAATGGTTGGCAGGATTGTTAAGGACACTACTGACAGTATGCTGCTGCAACAGGATCTGGAAAGGTTGAGCAGATGCGCTGAGAGGTGGCAAATGAAGTTTAACATTGACAAATGTAAAGTACTACATTTGAGAAAGAGTAACCCCAGAGCAACGTATCAAATCTGTGGTACTACACTGACAGTAGTAAAGAATGAAAAGGACCTGGGGGTAATTGTGCAGGTAGATATGAAGTTTTCTGAGCAATGTAGACGGTCTGCAAGAGTAGCTCATGGTGTCTTGTCAATGATATACAGGAGATAGGTGTGCGGAAATTTGCCTTTAGCCAGTGGATAGTTGGTTGGTGGAAGAGACTTCCATCCCTTGTTGTGGAAGTTGATAGCCTAAATAAATTTAAGGCTCGGCTGGACAGGAATTTTTTCGAACAATCGGGGGGGAGCGGTGAAATGGGAGTGGGTTTTTTTTTTTTTTAATTTTGGCTGATGCTGCATGAGCTTGCTTTCTTGCATCATATGCCTCTACTAATGCTAATGCTAATGCTAATGCTAGGTGTGGGGAGGACGGCGACGTTACCACTGTGCTACACTCGCAGACTTTGTTATATTCATCACTGTCATTAGACGTCACAAGTTTTGCAAATTACAGAGTCTGGAGACTAGGCATCGGCGAGGTGATCTGATAGAGGTGTATAAGGCTTTGAATGGCTTGAGCATGCTCAATGCCGATGGGATTCTTCCTCTTGCTTAGAATAATCACCTGAGAGGGCATAAATTCAAATTGAGGAAGGACGGATGTCGGATAGATGTGCGGAAATTTGCCTTTAGCCAGAGGGCAGTTGGTTTGTGCAATAGACTTCTATCACTTATTGTTGAAGTTGATAGCCTAAACAAATTTAAGGCTCAGCTGGACAGGTATTTCGAACGAACGGAGGGGTGAAATGGGAGTAGTGGTTGTGTTGTTTTTTTTTTTTTTTTTTTGGCTGATGCTGAATAAGCTTGCTTTCTTGCATCATATGCCTCTACTAATGCTAATGCTAATGCTAGACCTATAGCACCTCCAACTGTCATTTTTGTTTTTCCAGTGCTGTCCCACGAGACTGACTCAAGATTGCACTTGTCATCCATGTCTACAGTGTGCACTTCTTTAAATTATGCTCCATAACTAAAAGTATGATCTCACCTGCTTCTTTGTGTTCTTTCTGTTGAAATTCTGCATCCCTTATGTCTGAGTGACACGACTTCTCTCACATACCCATATTGTGTATTTGATGACTTAAACAATACTTCACATTCATCAAATTTATTTACAATGCTCCTAGATTAGGAGCTAACACAACTTTTCACCTAACACAACCTATGTATTTGCTTCTTTCATGATGGTCTACAGAAGGGCTTGACATCACTGACAACTTGCTTTCCAGGTCGCTGCATATTCTAATAGAAACCGTGCAAGGATTAATTTCATTTCTGCCTGCGGCTCCAGTTGGTATATTAGCATTAGTTAGTAGTAGCACAAAGAGCAAGAAAGCAAGATTATACAGCATCAGCCAAAAAAAAAAAAAAAAAAAAAAACCCCTTCCCATTTCGCCTATCCATTCGCTCCAAAAGTTTGTCCAGTTTAAAGTTGTTTCTTGAATCTATTTAAGCTGTCAACTTCCACGACAGATGGCAGTTTGTTCCAGCAATCAACTACCTTCTGGCCTAAGGCAAATCTCTGCACATCTATCCTGCAGCTGTATTCAGCATGCTGAACCCATTCAAGGTGTATACACCTCAATCAGATCACCTCGCAGGTGCCTAGTCTTCGGCCGCTACAATTTGCAGAACTTAAGCCTTTCTTGGTAAGAGGACCCTACGTTTTCCTCACCAATCTTGTTGCCCTTCTCTATACACACTCAAACAACTCTACATCCTTCCTAAAATGCGGTCTTCATACCTGTACACGGTACTCAAGACATGGCCTGACCATTGCCTCATACAAATAGATAATCAACTCCTTATCCCCACTATTAAACTTCCTGTATATCATTGACAAGACCCTATGAGCTGTTCTGGCAAACTGTTTGCACCCTTCCGAAAACTACACATCTTAGTGCACAATTATACCCTACAGCTTTTAATTCTCCACTTCCCTCATTGTAATATCTTATAATTTCTACTTTTCTCTGTGATGACTGCTACCCATATGCAGTTTTAAATTAGTTATAGCTTTACTAGAATAGCCCAGTATTTTAGCATTAGCATTAGCATTAGCATTAGTAGAGGCATTTGATGCAAGAAAGCAAGCTTATGCAGCATCAGCCAAAAAAAAAAAAAAAAAAAAAACCCACTTCCACTTCACCCCTCTGTTCGTCCAAAATACCTGTCCAGCTGAGCCTTAAACTTATTTAGGCTATCAACCTCCACCACAAGGGATGGAAGTCTGTTCCACCAACCAACCACCCGCTGGCTAAAGGCAAATTTCTGCACGTCTATTCTACATCTGTCTTTCCTCAATTTGAATTTATGCCCTCTCAGGTGATTATTCTGAGCTAGAGGAAGAATCCCATCAGCATTGAGCATGCTTAAACCATTCAAGGCTTTATACACCTCTATCAGATCACCTCGCTGGTGCGTAGTCTCCAGACACTGTAATTTACAAAACTTAAGCCTTTCTTCGTAAGAGCACCCCTTTGTTCCATTCACTAATCTTGTTGCCCTTCTCTGTACTCGTTCCAGCAGCTCTACATCCTTCATGAAATGAGGCCTCCAGACCTGTATACAGTACTCTAGGTGTGGCCTGCCCATTGCCTTATACAAGGGAATAATCACCTCCTTATCCCTGCTAGAAAAATCACTATATATCATCAACAATACACCATGAGCTACTCTTGCAGCCCGTCTGCACTGCTCAGAAAACTTCATATCTGCCTGCACAACCACCCCCAAGTCCCTTTCATTCTCTACCACTGTCAGTGCAGTACCACAGAGTTGATACGTTGCTCTGGGGTTGCTGTTTCCCATGTGTAGTACTTTACATTTGTCAATGTTAAACTTCATTTGCCACCTCTCAGCCCATCTGCTCAACCTTTCCAGATCCTGTTGCAGCAGCATAGTGTCAGTAGTGTCCTTGACAACCCTGCCAACCTTTGTATCGTCTGCAAACTTGGACATTAAGCTCGATATACCATCATCAATATCATTTATAAATACAGAAAACAATAATGGACCCGACACTGAGCCATGAGGGACTCCACTAATAACATTAGTCCACGATGAGCAGTGTCCATTGATTACCACTCTCTGCCATCTCCCCCTCAACCACCCCTTTATCCATAGCAGCAATTTGCCTCCAATGTTACACTGTTCCAATTTGTGTAGCAGTCTTCCATGTGCAACAGTATCAAAAGCCTTTCTAAGATCCAAGTATATAATATCAAAGTTATTGCCTGCATCCAGTTCTTTTGTGACTGCATTATAGTATCCAATCAAGTTGGTCAGGCAAGACTTCCCCTTAACAAAACCATGCTGTGTCTGGGCTATAACTGAAGTCTTGTCTAAATGATCCTGCAGTGCTTCTTTAACCAGTGTCTCCATTAATTTTCCTGGAACAGAAGTTAAGCTCACAGGTCTATAATTACTTGTGTCAGCCTTTGATCCTCCTTTGTGAATTGGGGTCACATTTGCACATTTCCAGCCTATGGGTACCTCCCCTGAGTCCAAGGAAGCTCTCATAATTATGGCTAAGGGTTTGCTTACTTCATTTGCTGCCTTCTTTAATATAACTGGATAGATCCCATCCACCCCGGGTGCCTTTCTTGTGTTTATCTTCAACAGTTTCTCCTCCACTTTACTCCCAGTTATTTCAAGATTCTGTAGCTTACTGCTAGAGTTGAATACACCTCTGGCATTCCCCTTGCTGAATAACTCCTCATGTGTGAATGTCGATGCAAAATATTCATTTAGTTTGTTAGCTACCTGAGCAGGATCATCAACAGTTGACCCATCAATATCAAGTGGACCAATCTGATTCATCCCCTTCCTTCTAGAGTTTACATAACTAAAGAACTCTTTGCTGTTTTTCTTTGGATCCCTTGCGAAGGATTTCTCGTAATCTGCCTTCGCCTGCCTAACCTCCTTTGTAACTTGGTTGCATATCAACTTGTATCTATCATAAGCTTCTGTGTCATGTGTTAATTTGTATGTATCCCATGCATTTTTCTTCTCTGCCATATGCCTCATTAGTTCATCTGACATCCATTTTGGCCTAAACCTTGAACAATATTTCTTAGTTGGTATGTAAAGCCTAGTAGCTTCCATGATAAGTTCTTTGAATGCTTCCCATTTTGAATTTGCTGTTGATAACATCATCAGTTGGTCCCACTGTATAGAATTTAAATACTGTCTCAATCCATCGTAGTCGCCTTTACGGAAGCAATAACCGTTCCCTTTACCCCTAACGGTAGTTACCTCTTTGAGTAAATCCCACTTCAGCACACTGTGATCACTGCCTCCTAGTGGTTCATTTATCTGCAGATTCCTAATGCATGAAGAATCACTGCTGATAATCAAATCAAGAGTATTACTCCCTCTAGTTGCCTCCCGAACATGCTGATGTAGAAAACAATCATCCAATAAATCCACAAAAGCGCTGCTAGTGCGTGAGTAACCAGCCCCCAAATTCCAGTCAATATCTGGGAAATTAAAATCTCCCATTATAAGACTCTCTGATTTACTGGCCCACTCTATTTCCCTGTACAGTTCCATATTATACTCATCAGAGTCATTAGGCCTATAGCACACTCCTACTCTCAATTTTGATCTCCCAATGCTTATGTCACACCAAACTGACTCAACACTGCACTGTCCAGCGATGTCGACTGGCTTCACTTCCTTGGTTTTTATGTGTTTCTTAATTAATAGCATAACCCTCCCCCCTTCCTATCCTGTCTATCCTTTCTGTAGACGTTGTACTCCCCAAATTGCAGTTCTGCATCCCTTATATCTGTGTGACACCACGTCTCTGATATCCCAACAATATCTGCCTTTGATGTTTTGAGCAATACCTCAAATTCATCAAATTTATTTACTAAACACCTAGCATTGGTGTACACACAAGTATACCTGCACCTGTTTCTATTCTTAGCTACTCTAACACAACCCATGTGTTTACTTGTACCGCAATGGCTCCCAGCAGTCTCTGAAATACCATGCATCTTGTTTTTCAGGATTCTGCTCATTCTAATAGAAGCAGTGCAAGAATCTCTTTCACCTCTGCCAGTGGCTACTGTCAATCTATTGGTCTTTGTCTCCCCCCAAGCTAGCAGTTTTCCGACCCACCTAACACTGCCTCGATAGCATCAGCAAATATTCTTGCACCCTTTCTATTTAAGTGTATCCCATCCCTGTAGAAGCAATCTCTCCTGTTAACAAGTACAGTCCAGGCTGAAAAAAATTCTACCCCTTGAGCCTTGCACAATCTTTCCAGGGCCGAATTGATCGACAAGGCTCTCATCATATACTCCCTCCTATCGTGTCTGGGCAGAATTGCAGACACTTTCAAATTCAACCCTAATTCTCGGCTTTTGTTCAGCAGTGACCTGTACTTGTTAAGTAGTTCTGCCGGTCTCCTACTCTTAATATTTACGAACGGTAGCATAGTTGAAACCCTTACCGATACTTTTATGCAATTACAAGGCCGAGTAAAGAATAAATACACCAAATTAATCAGAAAATCACAAAATAATGTTATACTACTAAATTTAAATCAAAAGTTTTAGAAAAACAATAATTTCAAATCAATAAATAAGAAAAATCCACTTAGCGGCTTTGAACACGACCGTCTCTATTTTCTGTGGTATCCTTCCAATTTGTGTTTTTTAGTGACCCCTCTTCAATGGTAGAGTTGATTATGTATACACTTAACTGGGTTAGTCACCCTTTGCCTAATGAGCTTATGGATGAGCTCCCAATGGTTGTTGTTACCTTCATTTTGTACTAGCCTGTGCCACATGTTCTCCTTCTGGTGATATATTTTGTTGGATAATTACGTCCATATGATCCAAATGCTCAAGGAGCTGATCAACAAGGTTGGGTTTGCCACACCTACAGGCACTTTGAAGACATTTTCTGATGGATTTCAAATGTTCTGAGTTCTGCTGTCTCCCACGTACACTTTTGGATGGCATTTTCTTTTGATCATTTAGACTTGTGATGCGTGCTGTAGGATCTCAGTGACAAGATTAACATTTTATGTGGCTGATTGTAGTCGTTCTTGTGAATGCTGTTGTTGAAGCAGCTGGATGGCTTGGTAAAAAATATTCCATTTGGCTGATTTTACAGTGAACCTTGCTGTCAATAGTAATGAGGTGGAGTAGGGATGACGTTGAAGATTTTGAATGTGATCACTAGTGGTGAGATCGTTATCCATCGTTTTTAATGTCTCACCAGAAAGAAGCAAATGTGAAATCAATATTTTATGTGAAGCTGATTCAGTGGAATATCATGAGGCCAGGAAACCCTCTGAAGTCTGTAATCTGGTTATGCCACAGGGTAGATTTGGCATTCGAATCCATCACAATGAGGATGGTTATTCCCAAGATCTAGAGTTCTGTCAAGCTCAGCCAGGTGGAGACACATCCAGTGAGTATTGGAAATATGCAGATATGAGTGTTATCTTTCCAAAGATTCCTTCCAGTGTGGCAGCTACTCGATGTGTTGGGCAAAGAGACTAAAGTCTTGTAACAACAATGTCCAGGTTTATGATTATTGATGCAAAACTGTTTCGATTGGACTATCGTATCTTCCTATGCATTGGGGTAACCTGCTACCCAACCCCTAGTGCAATAGGGTTCCTGGAGGAGTGAGTTCATCTAAGAAGTCTTCCACAACTTGGTGCAGTTGTCCAGAGACTGTAAAGGCTTTGCGGGCATTGACTTGAGCAACTTTGAGTCTGTATTGCTTGATATGACAGTTATCTCATACCATAATTGGTGACTTTGGTTTCAATCACAAGTTTATTGCTGTTCATTTATATGATGGACATGTCACATCACTGACTGGACATGAAGCCACATCATATTACAGTTGATACAATGTGGATGAGCTCTGCTCTAGCATTCCTTGTAAATATGCTTCTCTTCTCCACAGTGCACATGGAGAGATTTCCTTAGACACCTAGTAGAAGTATGTCTACACTGATGAGCCAAAACATTATGATCACCTACCTAATATGATGTTAGTCCTCCACATGCAACCAAAACAGCTGAAACCCAGCGAGGCATGGATGCTACAAGATTTCTAAATGTCTTGTGGTACCTGATACCAACACATAAGCAGCAGATCCTTTTAACTCCTGTAAGGTTCATGGTTGAGATGCCGCAGATTGGAATTGCAGTTCCAACACAAACCACAGATGTTCGATGGGATTGATATCTGCAGAATTTGGGTCGGGGCAATACCTGGAAGTCTTCATGTTCTGTGAACTGGTCTTGAACAATCTGGGTGTGTGGTATGGCACATTATCGTGCTGAAGGACGGCACCACCAGAGGGAAAGGCTATTGCCATGAAAGGGTGTACCTGGTCAGCAATGATATTTAGGTAGGTGGTAGATGTGAAAGTGTCCAGCAGAACATCGCCCAAAGCATGACACCACTGCCACCATATACTTTTTGTCTCACGGTGCATCCAGGCACCATCACTTCCCCAGGTAAACGATGCACACGTACCCAGCCTTCCACATGGTGCAACAGGAAACATGATTCATCAGACCAGACGACCTTCTTCCAATCTGTTAAGGTTCAGTTTCGATACTTGCGTGCCCATTATAGGCACTGTCGCCAGTGAACCATGGCTAGCATAGGCACTCAGAGCAGCCTGTAGCTACGCAGCCCCATTTTCAGCAGGGTTTGATGTACTGCATTGTGACACATTACTCCCATCACCAGCATTCCAATTACCGGCTAGTTGCACCACAGTCGCCCTTCTGTTGTCACGTACCATCTGGGAGAGCCTTCCCTCACCTTGAGCATTGATGAGCCGTGGTCACACAACACTTCACTGGCAGTGAGCATCCCACCAGCCGTGCTGTTTCGGATATGCTCTGACCCACTCATCCGGTCATTACAATCTGGCCTTTGTTTGTTATTTGGTTTTTAGGAGCATTAGCAACTAATGCCATATTGCTCCGGAGATATGCGGTGGTCATTCCCTGACCTTTCCGCATCCTCTGTTTTGGTGGTCACACTCGAACCCAGGTCTAATCAAGAAGCGTGTGCTACGCACTGCTGCTCCTGCCCGCCTGGCTATTGGCCTTTGTAATGTTGGAGTAAAACCTACTCCAACATTAACACCCTGACCTGGTCTTTTATGTCTACAGAACACACACATTCTAGGTTTCTTGAAATAATTTCATTAACCAAGTCTTGTTTGGTAACTTATCTACATCAAAAACCAGTAGATTTGTTCTGTGATGCTTGGGTATCTCTGCTTGAAGTCCCAATTTCTTAAGAGCTTTACAATTTTTGATTTGCTGTTTTTTCCAGTGCTGTGGCTGGTTTCATAAAGCTGCAGCCACAGCATCCTTATCGCTTCAGTGGAAGATAATACAAAATGTTATAAATTATCTCATTGTTCTCATATTGGAATAATCTCTTCAGAGGGTGAGTAAAACACATATGGAATGGTCTGTAAGACTTCAAACTTAGAGCATGTGTGGGATGCTCCTGGAAGATTAGTCATATTCTACATCTTCCAAAAACCTCATGATCTTGCTTCATTCCCAAGAATGGGAATTCATACCTCAGCTCTAACTTTCACATCATGTGACTCTGACTTCATGATACTGATCTGTAATGCAGTGCCCAGCCACTTTATTATAACAAGCTAAGTGTTTGCTCTAACACCTAGCATAGTTGACAAGGTCACACATGTATTGCAATCAACAGATAATATGGCTTAGTATGGTATGTGATCTCTGTGGGTTATTTTGATGCAACACGTTTGGCTGCTCAAATTCAGCAAATTTTAAATTTGTGCAGCCACATTAAAACAAATCTCTTAACGTTTTGCCATAATCTAATAACATTAAAAATAGCATGAAATTTCTTTGTGATGTTGATCTATCTATATGCTACCTATCCACTTTATTAGGACTATGAACATAAATGTGTTGGAAATTCACTGCTGTTGGCCTGATTCACTACTTTGACACAATATAGCACAAAGACAAGGTGTTAAAAAGTTATACAAAGAATACTGACAATTCAGAAAATGTCAATTCTTTAAGGACCTCATGAAGATTTGGCATGCAAGGTGTGGCTTCGAAGGTTCCACAGTTGGTAGAATCGCTGCTCTCCCACATCAGGTGGAAAAGACCAGAGTTCGAGTCCCATCAATGACATGAGGAATTTTTATGAGCCTTTTTTTCACAACATGGTTTAGTTGGTCTCAGGCAAGGGTAGCATAGTTTTTCCTCATGGAAACTTTGGTTTTTTGTCAAACAGGTAGTCAACCTCACAACATACACACGAAACTGTATGGCTTTAGTCACTGATACTCCTAAAACCCTACTACTACAAGTAAATGTTTAATTTAAAACATCATTATTTGATTCCACTATGTTTGTCTTTCATGGTAGCACAATCCAACTTAACAGTTGGATTTTGCTACCATGAAAGACAGCTACTAAAAGTTACTAGTCTCAAGTCTTACTATTTAAGTCAAATGAACAGTGGACTGAAATAACATGAAATATCAAGTTTCAGTACAAATGGTGTCATTCGGATTCTTCTTTGATCACCTATGCATTTTTATAATGGAAAATGCTGGCAAAAAAAAAAGTTACAGCTGAATTTCTCCACCTTATCTAAAATAATGGCTCATACTTAGTTAAATAGATTAATGTTGTTGATCTGTTTTAAATTTTTTTAGGATTCAATAAATATAAAGAACCACCAAGAAATGTATTCTTGAGTGATAAATTTTAAATTACGGTTATTATGGAATGTGATAAACAGAATGACAATCCGCTTACATTAATACCTATTCAGTACTAGTCAGAAATATTTATAGTGATCTCATCTTTATTTGTGGTATAATCATTATCACATCAAAGTATAAAAAAATCATTTTGTTCACAGGCTTCATCTTCATCATTTTTACGTCAATATTCTTGAATTTTTAAAATTAATGAAATAATTTTATTTCTCACAAAAATACCATAAAATAATATGTACAAGCAATAAATCTTTCAAATATTTACAACTTTTAAATTAAGATGGAAAATAAAAGAAAATAAAAGAAAAGAAAAGCATTTAGAAAAGTGTATGCTAGATGCATAGTGCAGCACTGAAAGAAAGCATATCCCTTTAAAATAATTTTATACTTTTGGTGCATAAAATTTATAATTCATAGATTTAAGAGACTAATAAAAAACTTTCCGGTTTATAAATTAGAGAATTCTGTGATATGATTGCAACACTGCAGAATTTTACAACAGAGAAAAATAAAATATATGCAAGTCACTTGGTAAAACAAATTGAGACATGTAAATATAAAACATCACAAAAGTATTCATTATAAGAAATATGTATTTTTTATAATTAAAATAACTTATCTATTATTAATATACTGAATGACTAAGTTCAGGTCTGAAACTTATACACAACTCCTTTACTTTGGTTACATCACTGTCACTGGAATGTAAGAAATACATCAATACACTAATTATAACAATGATCACAAATTGGCATCACAAATCGAATAGAAAATTAAATAAATAGAGCAGTACAGTTTAATTTAGGGAAACTCAAAATTTTATTGATATAACAATTAGTAGAGATTATATGGCCACAGGATGAGGTTTAATGTGATGAATGATTTATTCAGACCAAATCTGAAACTCAAATGCAAAGAAACTACAAAACAAATCCCAGGAAAGAACCCAATCATAACTATCAATTCATGCTTGGTAAAAAATGTGTAAAAATGCAAGCTGCGGCCTTAACAAGTTAAGCTGATAAGGTCTTGGAAGATTTTTTTCAATATCTTTTGAGATGTACTACTCTGGTCACCATTTATGTATACAGATATTTATGTATCTTGAATGTAGACATACCAGACCAACTTTTGGTTTAGTATGTCTACATTCAAGATATCAAGCACTCTGCTATTTACCAAGTTTTATATTCTGTCATCATGGTTACACACATAAATTATTTTATCTTCAGAGTTGGATTATTTTATCACAAAACTTACTGCTATTATATGTTAACTTTTAACTAGTTTTACCCATTACTAGTTTCATGGAAGTACAGTTGGAGTGTTCACCTTAGGGCTATAAAAGCTCTTGTCTCTTCCACTATCACTTTCTACTTAGGAAAAAAAAAAAAAAGAGTGCTGTACAGCTGCTTAGGATGTTTGTGCTGTTCTAATTGATTTATGTACAGACAGAAGTTTGTTGGCATGTCCTGCAACTGGCTATGATTGTTCACAGGCAAGTTAGAGCAGTGACGGGCATAATCAAATGAGTAGTAATCAAGAGATTTCAACATATCAAATGAAATGATCGATTATGCGAATCACTACTAAATAGCGAGAGAACTCAAGTCTTTCCAGTTCCAAGTTTCTTCAGTAAAGCTATTAGCTGCCTTAAATAAAAATCACTGAAAATAAATAAAAAATAATAAAAAAAAAAAACTGCTTATTTTAGGTTGCCATTTGTAAACATCAATTTACAATTTTCAGCTTTCTAACAAAGAAACCCTCATTTAATCCTCATTAAAAAAAAAAAAGATTTCAATGAAAATTCATTCACAATTGCTGAAGTCGCAAACCACAGTACCACTTGAGTTGCAAAGCTCAAAGACAAGTTGCATACATATATTCATATATGTCACAGTAATCAAAGCGAAATAATATTTCTTATGTGGGAATCAACGAATTGAATTATGTTATAATCAAAAATGTCGCTTAAACTGAAGTCATAACTAAGTTCAGCTCTACTGTACTGTACTATATTGTGCAGAACAGAATTGCCCCTTTTTTTTTAATAAAACCCACAATATAATTAAACTTTAGCATAATGAGTTATGTTTTTAAGGTGGCAATACATTTCAATACATTTTTACAATCTCTTGAATAAAATTTTGATAGAGCGGAAATGAAATCTTTTAACTTACATACATCCCATCCTGCCACCAATACAAACTTAATCAATAACGTCAACTTAAAAATTAAAAACAACCTGCTCAGACCACACACACACAAGGGGCACAAATTCAAATTGAGGAAGGACGGTTGCAGAATAGATGTGCAGAAGTTTGCCTTTAGCCATAGCCAATGGGTGTTGGAACAAAAAATCAACCAACCATTCATTGTTAGAACAAACTTTCATCTGCTGTTGTCTAGTTTAAATAAATTCAAGGAAGAACTAGACACACTATTGGAGGGAATGAATAGGTGAACTGGGAGGTGTTGTGGTTTTTTTTTTTTTTTGTCTGATGCCGTATAAGTTTGCTTTCTTGCATCATTTGCCACTGCTAATGCTATATATGTGTGTTATAGATATAAGAATACAGTATAATTATAATTTAAGTCATTGTTTGAGCTTGCAGATTTCATTTTAATTGATGCACCTATATTCAAGAGCACCACACAAAATCCCAGTCCCTTCCTTGACCTTCAATCTTTGAAAATATTTATCCCATGCTGAGGCCTGTTTTTGGTGTAATCCTGCACTTTCAGGGTGATTATAATGCTTCTATGACTGTGTTTGCATTTTCTAATGTTTTGAATTAATATAATTTTGACCACAATACAAGTAGCAAAGTACAGTAATTAAATTAAGTACTCAAATAAGATCTTTTAATGTAAATATACGTTTTTAAAATTATTTTCCGATATTCACAATATGACTTGACCTGCTGTATATTTTTTTATATATTCCCTCAATTAATATCCCTCTGATAATTTGATAACCACTTATTAGACAACATAACAACTGAGTTGCAAATTTAAAATCAAAATTTCTTTACAAAATATTAGTAAAAGTACGTTACTCTAATCTTAAAAACATTTTGAGAATGGGAATTTAAGAAGTATTTTTCAAATATGTTCATGCTAAAACTTAATTTTTCTATAAGAAATAATTTCACTCCTTTATAAAATATACACTTGTATTATGAATGAATAAGTAATAAAGTGCTCCTACACTAAATCTTATATAAAACCACAGTCACTGAATGAGAAGCATACGATTAAAGTTTTAAAAATCAACTCTGGTGACTTAAAATCCTCTGGATTGCTGTGCAGCTACAAACTCTGGATAATCAATGAATCCATCTTTGTTTCTATCATCCATGTCTAAAATTGGATCAATCATAACTGCCAGTTCATTATCTGAAAACAATTTATGAGCACCTCCTTGTCCTCTGGTGTCAGTTTGGCTGCTTTCTTCCACTAGAAAACAAAACAGTATTGCTTTGTGTAAATACATTTATATATTTGGATCCACTTAAAAACATTCAGAAAATTTTGATAGCAAGACAGAATCCCACACCATGCCTTCTGCTATAAATCACATCAGTTGTTGATGTGAAAAAGAAATTAAAAGGAACTGAGAAAGAAATAAAAAGGGAACTATCTAATCACACTATAAAACATTCAATCATGTCTTTCAATAAGCTATAAATATACAAATAAGGAGTCTTTCTTTTCTGAGACAATGCTGTTTGTATGAATATAAATGATCTGAATTCAAGTTAAAACCTTAAAACAAAGATTTGCACAAATTTAGTAGTAATTACAGAAGTTAATTACATAATGAACTTCTGTTTAAAATCTACTGTTCTGTTTAAAATCTAAAGCAACTAATAAAAAGCTGCTGAAAATTATTTGTGAAAGAGAAACTTTATGTGAAACTACAAGAAATCAGAATGGTAATTTTCAGGAATGATATTTGTTTCAAGGAAAATAATGATTGCTTCATAATATTTTTAAAAAATAAAAATATAATTTGATTTAAAGTCTACTGGATCAGTGATGTTGTAGAAGGTTTACCTTGTAAAATATTTAGATTGATGTATGTCGACAGAATTTTCTCTAGGCAATGCAAGGAGCACATTTTAGGCCTAAATTTATTGTCAATAGTTAAATATAAAGTTTGTTATGCTTAAATTTTGTACATTATCATACTTATCTGTTGGTTAGATGAATTTAAAAATATTGCATAACTAAGTGGTAACAGTTCAAGCAATCTGTACAACAGCTCACTCTTAACAATAGGCTTGTCCTATGTCACTCGTGATTCATGCCTAGTAACATGCACGAGGCAGAGATTCACAGATTTATAGATTAAGCCTTTTTCTATGTCTGTATTTTTCTTCATGGCGCTTGTGTCAGTGAGGAAAAAGACAGACATAGAAAAAGGCTTAATGTCAGTGATCTGAATAACAATTGTAGCCTGTTAGAATTTCAATGAGTATTAGCTATAAATGGAAAAAATAAAAGTTTAGAAAGCAAAATTGTATGTTTCTTTATTTGTAAGGATAGCATGTACTTCAAAAAAAATATTGACTATGGATGAAATGGGCATACCCATTTCATCCATAGTCAATACTTTTTTTGAAGAATGAACATCACAAGGATGAAAACATGTACTATCCAAGCCAGCACAATACCACAGGTTATCAACTCAGTATCCACTCAGCACAATACCACTCAGGTAAAACCTACTGGGATAACAAGATATTGCTCCATTATATATTGGCCAATAAATCAAAGAGATCTTAACTGAACAGTTTCCTGAAAAGATAATTTTACGTTACTTTTGCCAGGCCTAAGACCAATGGATTTTTGTTTGTGGGGATACTTAAAGTGAAGAATTTATAGATTCACAGAACAGTTCCACAACTGAAAGTGACTTTAATTAAAGCAGTAACAAATATCTCAAGCAAAATGCTTTCATAAGCTTAGTCATATCAAAGAATGTTGTAAAGTTTGGATGAGTAATGAGTAATAAAGATTTTTGACAGCCATTTTATTGTCATTTTTTGTGTTGGTTTCTTTATTTGTCATAAGACTAGTCATCCATTTTTTCATGGAGAAAAAACTAAGGCTTTCAAAAAAATAGCAATTTAATAATGATTCAAACTGCAAACAAAAAAAAAAATTTCTTCCAACAGATAACTACTGGAATGTGTTCCAATTTAAGACTGCTTATGAGAAAAAGGCAAGTGCCTTTTAATTAATTAATTTAAGTACTAGAAATGAAAATTCTCGAAAGGAAGATAAGAAAAGGACTAAAGGTAGATTTTATCAGGTAAAGAATGTTGCTTATAGAGAGATAATTTCACTGTGGTGCACTTCGTCAATGTACTGACAGTTGAAATTGAAAGGCAACATATTATTTGATGCTATATGTCAGGGGCGGCCAACAAGTTGATCATGACGAATTTAAAATGTATATAAAAAATAGATTAGTCAAAATCTGAATGTTGTTATTATATGTGCCCCACTGCATACACTTATTAAAATCCGTTGAACTACATGACTACTATTGTTGCCATGCAGCCGCTAGGCTTATCTAGTGAAAATTCACACAGTTACGTTGTAGGGAGTATGTGTAGAATTCTTATTTAGCTTACTTAATATTAATAACTGGACAATTTAATACCCTTTGATTTAAAATGAATACTACAAAAAAGAGCAAAACATATTTTCATCAAGAGTGGGAACTAGAATGATTTTTTTTTAATGATAAAAGAAAAATGTTGTTGTTTGATTTGCAATGCTTCCATGGCTATACTCAAAAAAAAGGAAATTTAGCCCACTCCATGGTAAATACCATTCGGATTTTCCGAATGGTATTTACCATGGAGTGGGCTAAGAAACCATTTTTACCATCTAGAAAAAATAAATTAAGACTTAAATCCAGATTATTCGCACAACAATATTTCTTCGTGATACCTAATTTACAATCTAAAGCAGTAACTATAGCATCATTAAAAGTGAGTCATCTTCTTGCAAAAAAAAGAAACCATTTTCTGATTTTCAATTCATCAAAGATGCATTTTTAGAAATAACAGATTCTCTGTATTCGTTAATATTGATGATGGTATATCAGGCTTAATGTCCATGTTTGCAGACGATATGAAGGTCGGCAGGGTTTTAATGATATTAATGACAGTACGCTGCTGCAACAGGATCTAGAAAAGTTGAGCAGATGGGCTGAGAGGTGGCAACTGAAGTTTAACATTGACAAATGTAAAGTACTGCATATGGGAAGCAGTAACCCCAGAGTAACGTATCAACTGTGTGGTACTACACTGACAGTGGTAGAGAGTGAAAAGGACCTGGGGGTAATTGTGCAGGCAGATATGAATTTTTCTGAGCAGTGCAGATGGTCTGCAAGAGTAGCTCATGGTGTCTTATCAATGATATACAGGAATTTTTCTAGCAGGGATAAAGAGGTGATTGTCCCCTTGTATAAGGCAATGGTCAATCCACACCTTGAGTACTGCATACAGATTTCGAAGCCTCATTTTAAGAAGGATGTAGAGATGTTGGAACGAGCTGTTGGAAGGGCAACAAGATTCGTGAATGGAACAAAGGGTTGCTCTTACGAAGAAAGGCTTAAGTTTTGCAAATTACAGTGTCTGGAGACTAGGTACCGGCAAGGTGATCTGATAGAGATGTATGAAGCCTTGAATGGTTTTAGCATGCTCAATGCTCATGTGATTCTTCCTGTTGCTCAGAATAATCACCTGAGAGGGCATAAATTCAAATTGAGGAAAGACAGTTTGAGGACAGAAGTGCGGAAGTTTTCCTTTAGCCAGCGAGTGGTTGATTGCTGGAATAAACTTCCATCTGTCGTTGTAGAAGTTGATAGCTTAAACAGATTCAAGGCAGAACTAGACAAACACTTGGAGCGAGTTGATGGGTGAAATGAGAAGGGTGTGTGTGTGTTGTTTTTTTTTTTTTTTGGCTGATGCTATATAAGCTTGCTTTCTTGCATCATGTGCCCTTGCTAATGCTAATGCTCTTTTTGAAAATTTTAAGAACAAAAACGAAATTAAAAGTGCTCTTCAAGATCTGCAATTATCTCAAAATACTGTGATGTGATGCACCAAAAAAATAAGTAAAAATGTGAGCGAAATTGTGTTCTCATATTGCTAGTTGTGTGTCCTCTTCTTTACAACTGGATGAATCTATAGACGTCAGTGATACAGCTAAATTGCTCATTTTTGTTTGTATGGTTTTCAATGATTCTGCCACTAGAGAAGAACTGCTGGGTATGATTTCATTAAAAGAAAGAACTAGAGGTCTTGATATATTTAACACATTCAAAAACTTTACTGAAAAAATTAAATTACTACTATTTAAGCTCATATCAATAACAACAGTTGGAGCTAAAGCAACGATGGGGCATCTTAACGGATTCATCGCATTGTGCCAAAAGGTTGACGAATTCCCAGATTTTTTGAGTTACCACTATCATCCACCAACAAGCGTTAGCCAGCTAAAGATTAAATACTAAAAGTATTATGAACATAGCTTTCAAAATCGTGAATTCCATCAGAGGACAATCTCTTCAAAGGAGACTTTTCAAAATGCAACTCGATGAAAATGAACCAGATCTGATATTACACGCAGATGTGGAGGTGGCTGAGTCAGAGTAAGTTTCTACAGAGATTTCAAAATTTGCTGAATGAAATTAAAAAATTTGTTAATCAAAGGGGGAGATGATTATCAGCAGCTACAAGATACAGAGTGGTTGTGTGATCTGGCTATTTTGGCAGATTTTACCAGTAAATTAAGTGATTTGAATTTGGAATTGCAAGGTAAAAATAAAAATGTGGGTGACACGATTAGTAGTATTTCTAATAAATATCAATTTTTGGCAATGGCTAAGGATCTTAAAGAAAAAAAATTCAATCATTTTGCAAAAATGCAAGATCATTAGCAAAAATATCCTGTTTTTGAATTTAATAGTGATAAATATGTTTTTGAAATTGAGAAAGTTGTGGATAATTTTGAAACCAGATTCAATGATTTTAAAACAATTGAAGACATTGTTCATTATATTTCTTATCCATTTAATGTCGACTTAGATACAAAACAAATTTCAGAAAAAAATCGCTGAGATTTTTCACATGGAGAAAATATTACTTGAAAATGAAATTATTACATTGTGAAATAATATCTTTCTAAAAGCCAGATCATCAGAAAAAGACTTTTGGAAATATGTTTGCCGAGAAAAGTACCCAAATGTAAAAAAATGCAGTGAACTTTTAAATTCCTGTTTTGGTTCCACATATCTATGTGAATCGGCCTTTTCGTATTTGAAACAAACAAAGATGACGAATCGCTCTACTCTTATGGACTTGCATACAGAAGACTACGGTTGGCCTTATCACAGCATATCCCTGACTTTGAAAGCTTGGCAGATGACATTGACACAAACTTCACATAAATTAAAAAATTTAAATACATATGAATTTAAAATAAGAATTCTGAATTGTATTTAATTTTAAAATTTATAAACAACTTTTTTCAGTATGTGTCGATTAACTTTTTCAACCATATGCAATGAAATTGCACATCTTGAGATGGTAGATCACGGCATGTTTTGAAGAAAAAAAGTAGATCACATCACAAATTAAGTTGGCGACCCCTGCTATGTGTGTTAGGGTTAAAGGAGAAACCATGCCATCTTTAATTAGCAAGGATATCATATACACAATTTTTGCACGGAAAAAATATTTCCGTGCAAAATTCTTAGGCAGACAATGCCTGCCTAAGATTACTGTATTATTTTAGTAATGAATGGGCCTGGAGTACTGGGGTCCATAGTTCAAATACAGATATATACAGTTATACCCAGTTATTTATTAACAAATAAAGTACAAATAAAATAAAATAAAATAAAAGTACAAAGACCAGTAGCTTTCGGAACGCGTGTCCCTTTATCAATTGATAAGTTAATATAAAATTTGAATACATTACAAGCAAATGTGGCACGTTAATCATGCGTCATTGTTGTAGCACGGACGTGTGCTGCTTTACGCCAGTGATCATCCATCAATAAAACGGTTGTTTCTAGGATGGGATGTAGACGCATGCCTTTCTGGCGATTTAATGCCTTAGGATTGTTTATTATGTTTAGTGACTCTAGCCATAGGCGGTGGCGAAAGTGTCGTGCGTGGTCCACTATCTCAAAGTCGCGCTTGGGGTCAAGATCGTGGTTGGTAGCCCAAAAATGTTCTGCGACCGCGGACTGGTCAGTTTCGGCAAGCCGGATTGCTCTGTCGTGTTCCGTGAGGCGATCCTGGAGATGTCTCGATGTCTCACCTATGTAGCAACTGTTACAGGCCCTACAGGTGATACGGTACACTACATTGCTGCGTAAGACAGGTGTGACAGGGGTCTTCACGCTGGAGACAAGTGAATGTAGGTTCCTACCGGGTAATTGCACACATTTGATGTTGTAACTTCTAAGGACCTTCGAGATACGTCCTGACACTCCTGGATAGTACGGAATGTAGGCGGACGATATGCCGACTTGCTTCGGAGGTCTTGGGTTGGATGTAAGTTCTTCTGCCTGTAACAGGCATCTGTTTAGTACATGGGATGGATAACCGCATCTGGTTAGGTCCGCCTTCACACGGGAGATCTCGTTACGTCTAATTGTGTCGGTGCTGGAATGGCTCCAGGCCCTGGAGAATAGGTATGAAGTGGTGAAACCCACATTTGGTCTCCAGAACAAAACTCTGGCAATCCCCCACCTCTTCGATCATGCAGTATGATTGATGTCTTTAGATATTATGATGGGCATCATGGCAAGACCCAATCTTCCTTACATTTCGAGGATACAGCTCTAAAACAGTGTTTGCAGGCTAGCTGCTAGATGGTCCATCAGACTGAACTTATTGGTAACTTTATAGGTGACTTCCAGGTCAGCTAGTGTGTAATCTCGCTGCCTCTACTCTGCCAGATAGTGACTGGAGGGAGTAAGAGTACTGTGTATATGCAGGAAGAGGGACAATGTCGAGGCCATGTTATGTCATGTCACCTTAATAAACTTCGGATAATTAGAAATTCAGAGTGGGCATTCCCTTTTCAATAACACAGCCTGGCAGGATGATGTATAAAGCATACATTTTTATAATATGCAAAAAAAAAAAAATGATGCAAAGACTACTTTGACATATTTTCCACCTATAACATTCAATGCCCATAGTGTTTTACTGATGTGGACAAAGAAAATTTGAGGAAAATCAAGCAATACAAATAGCTATAGGAAATTAACACAGAGATGAAAATTACCAACGGACATGAAAATACCTTTTGGGGCAATAAACAGACAACTTTCAAGATTTCTCCTTGTCATAAATTGGAAATGCTTTGCAGAAATTGCAGTTTGGCTAGCAATTCAGTTGTTTTCTCATCAATTACAAGCATCAGTTAAAAAGTAAATTTAAATCAAAGAACACCCCTTTAAAGGCAAACTGCAATTGCATTTGATTGGAAAATTGAATTAAATAGCATTAAAAATTGTTTTCAATGGGATGTCTCAGGCACCCAAACACCTACTACTCCCAAGGCATTTTGGAGTGAATAGTACTCTACCAGGTAAACAGAGTGTAATTTTGGAGGTGAGCACCAAAAAATACAGAGCACTACAGCAAACAAGCACTGAGTGAACCACTACAGCAAGCAACAACCGCAATGTCTAGTGCAGTATTGCTAATCAGTTAATTGGGCTGTATACACCAATGAGCCAAAACATTATGACCAACGAGTCATAATGCAAATTGAAGCAACTGCAGGTGAACTATGGCATGTGCACGGGTCGGGATACAGAATAAAAAACACCTGATACTGAGCTCTGTTAATCAGTGTTACTCTTGTTCTTCAGATGGGAAAGGCAGCGGACTTGAGCGAGTTTGACAGAGGCCAAATTGTAATGGCCAGATGACTGGGTCAGAGCATATCCAAAACGGCACGGCTGGTGGGATGCTCAGTCAGCTGTGGTTAGTACTTACCGAAAGTGGTCCATGGAGGGAAAACCCACAAACTGCTGGCGAGGTGTTGGGTGACCACGGCTCATCAATGCTTGAGGTGAATGAAGGCTCTGCTGGATGGTATGTGGCAGCAGAAGAGCGACTGTGGTGCAACTAGCCAGTAATTGGAATGTTGATGATGGGAGTAATGTGTAACAACACACAGTACATAGAACGTTGTTGAAAATGGGGCTGCGTAGCCGCAGGCCACTCTGAGTGCCCATGCTAACCACAGTTCACCGGCAACAGCGCCTACAATGGGCACGCAAGCATCAAAACTGGACCTTGAGTGATTGGAAGAAGGTTGTCTGGTCCAATGAATCATGTTTCCTGTTGCCATGTGGATGGCCGGGTATGTGTGCATCATTTACTTGGGGAAGTGATGGCACCTGGATACACTGTGGGACAGATACAAGCCGATGGCGGCACTGTCATGCTTTGGTTGTTCTGATGGGATACCCTGGGTCCAGTGATCCATGTGCCGGGCACTCTGACATCTACTACCTACCTAAACATCATTGCTGATAGGTACACCCTTTCGTGGCAATGGTCTTCTCCTTTGGCGGTGCTGTCTTTCAGCAGGATAATGCACCATGCCACACCGCCCAGATTGTTCGAGACTTGTTCGCAGAACATGAGGAAGACTTCCAGGTATTGTCCTGGCCTCCAAATTCTCCAGACATCAATCCCATCAAGTGTCTGTGGTTTGTGTTGGAACAGCAACTCTGATCTGTGGCATCTCAACCATGGACCTTACAGGAGTTAAAGGATCTGCTGGTTATGTGTTGGTACCAGATACCACAAGACACATTTAGAAATCTTGTAGCATTCATACCTCGCCGGGTACGAGCTGTTTTGGCTGCACGTGGAGGACCAACATCACATTAGGTAGATGGTCATAATATTTTGGCTAATCGGTATATTCTTCCATGGCAAATGACCAGTGAAACTTAACAATATTTTTGAAAGATATTTTGCTGGGACTGATTGTAGATATTCCTGTCAATACAAGGTGTGATATGTTTCATGCACAATGGCACTGCCAACCATTCTGGTCAATGAGCTCCTTGCTTGTTGACCAGAATGGTTGGCAGTGCCATTGTGCATGAAACATATCACACCTTGTATTGACAGGAATATCTACAATCAGTCCCAGCAAAATATCTTTCAAAAATATTGTTAAAATAATGTATCCCATTTAGGTAGCATTAAAGGGGGGGGAGGACTATTTTTGGTCAACATAGTTACCTAATGGACACCCTCCCCTTGACTACTTCCTGCGAATCATTTAAAGAGCTTAGTGTATGAATATTGCAGAAGTGTAGCAGCAAACAGAATGTGCAGTTGAACAGTCTGAACACAGCAGGAGCAGATTGTTCCAGCTTGAACATGTATAAGCATATTCTGCAGTCCCTAATTTCAGAATATGAGGTGTACGTTCAAGAGCAAGAACACCTCTGAACAATTATTGTAGAATTAGTATATGAACTTTAAAAATTAAGGGTCTTTACTTTTTGTACGTCTTTTTGAAAGTTCAAAATAATAACTCTGAAATAAAGTGTTTTTGGGCACTCATTTATATGACCTTTTTTCGTATTTTGAATCCTAGAATATGTCCCAAAATTTTTGCACATACTTTTGAAACACTTTGCATTTTATTTTTCCTAAAATCTTAAAATAAAACAAAGACATTACTAACTGAAAACAAAAATGTACAAATCTTTTAATTATCTGATATAAATCATTACAATTCAAAGAAACTTTCACTCACTGTGCCAATGAATAAGAGACTTGATTAGTTCACAGCCATCTAATTTGTTATTATTATCACTGTCATGCAGCTTAAAATAATGAAACTGAAGCTCTTCTTCAGACATCTTGGACAAGTCTGGCTGATCTACAACGCCATCAAGATGTTCCTTGATGTGTCTTAAGAAAAATATTAATTAATTTATATAATTATATCACCAATTAATAGTCAAGTAACAATGATGAAAATCCAAGTAATAAAATTCAATTAAGTAATTAATTAGAAGAATACAAGTGATTTGGGGTGCCTCCGTAGCCAGGTGGAAAGGAGCAGCAGTGCGTAGATTAGACCGGGGTTTGAGCCCGTCACCACCAAATATGGAGGATGCGGAAAGGTCAGGGAATGACCACCGCATATACAGGAACAATATGGCCTTAGTTGCTAATGCTCCTAAAAACCAAATAACAACAACAACAAGTGATTTGGATTGGTTATCTTTAAGTATTTGCATTATATGTTTAAAGTCAAAATAACTTTTGAAATGTCAAAATTATGAAAGGTTAATGAAAAGTCAAAATCAAAATTTATAACTATTGTTAATATTCAGATAAATATTAACAATAGTTACAAGCAAAGCCAACTCACACATTTCAATGAGACAGAAAGAAATTCTGCCCTTAATTTACATCCTAGTGCATGGGATCAAAATTGCCATGAAACATTGTTTTAACCTTCACCTATCCAACCGTAACTCATGTTTCAAGAAAAGCCATTTTTGGTTACTCTTTTTAAACTTCAATAAACTAATACATATCTAGCTGCGAGCAACAAAGTTTAAAAAAAAAAAAAAAGAAGAAAAGCTACAGACATAATTTAAGAAAGGTTGAGAGTCTCTGTTTTAATTTTTACATAATAATAGCTCTTGGAATAACAATATACATATGCATATTGTTCTGTTCTAAACTGATTTTATGGTCTGAGAAAGGGCATTTGGTAACAGCATTTTCCAGAAAAATATAAAAATTATACTAAGTGGACTAAGGTCCACAGAAAAGCTTCTGAGATAACAGTAAAATTTTAGTAATATGGATGAGATTACAATATAATCTCAGTAATGTAGGCTAATGGAAGAAAGGATAGCCTGAATTAGTGGAAATTGTGAGTTACAGAATACAATGATAAGTAAATATTTTAAAGTTCTAGTTCATAAAATAATTTAAACAAGCAAATTTATTCAATCATTGGCAATAAACATTAATTTAGATGGTATTAAGACATGAACATGAAAAAAATAATAAAATTGAATGCAAAGAATTTTTAGACAATAAACTTTAATGTGCTAAATGTCAATAACTTTATAGTTATTGACATTTAGCACATTGTTATGTTTGGTCTATCATACACATTTTTTTTCTTCTCTTCGTATCTAATTTGTCTTTATTTAAAATTTGTCTCTATCCCTTTGTCAATAAATGATACTGACAAAGGGGTAATGGGCAAGATGTCAAAATTTGCAGATGATGTAAAGATCAGGAGAGTGATTAATGATCAGCAACAAGTGGCACTCCTTCACGACGACTTGGACAGGCTTCAAGGATGGACAGGAAAGTCACAGCTATATTTTAACAGAAATATCAACTTGTACAAATACCAACTTGTACGAAAATATCACTTTTTGTGTCCTTAAAAGAAGATATCTGCTCTACAACATCATTAACTTTTGTCCCTGGTCCTATTCCACCTATCCTTTTTTGCAGAATATATTTTGTCTATTTCTACTTCAAGGACTCAATAAATCATTTAAAACTGCATAATGTGGAGTAGAGTGTATAATTTAAAAATTTTTTTAATGTATATATATAATACAATATGTAAGGACATGTATACTTAAAAGTATGCAACCACTGAAACAAAAAAAAAAAAAAAAAAACCCCATCAAATTTGATTATATTTTTCTTTTATTATAAATCATTCTAGACACAAAAGTATAAAAATAAGTAAATATATCTTACTCTTTATCTTGAATATGAGCTTTATCCCTAAGAAGATTTCCCTGAGAGCTATCTTCTTGTGTGTTTAATGGCATAGGGCTTCCATATATTTGTGTATTCTGCTGATTCACTTGAAAATTATGAGGTGGATTTGCTTGAGGATCTCTCTGATGTGAATGATATCCCTGTGGTTCATTTGGTTGGTGAAAAACATTACCTGGTTGAACATGGGGATTAATGTGGCCAACAGTGCCAATCACAACCAACGTTGCACTTAGAAGTCTTATCATGATGCTATTTAAAAAAAAAAAAAAAGTCAACTGAGAAAAATATTTATTAGTTCATTAAAATTGCTAAATCATATAAAAAGAGGAATATGAATACAGATAGTTAATTTTATTATTTTATTGAAATTGCAATACAGTGCAACCTTAATACTAAATAGGGTGTTTTTTTTTTTTTTTTTTATGAAAACCCCAAACACGAAAGGTATCAAAACCTATAGTACAGTACAGTAAGTACCGTGCATGGGTTGAAGGAGAAGTATGGGGGGAGGGGGATGCCGGAAACTTTGCTCTAGAGACTAAACATGGGTTTCACCACTTCAAGCCTCCAATAAGCAAAGTGGTGGTGTTTCACCGGTTGATGAAAGTCATCTACCACCTAGAGTTGGGTGGGGAGGGGGAGGTTAAACTTTAGTACCCACATTGAGCTAATCACTTTGTCATAGCCAAAAATAGAATACACAATGCTTAAAAGATAACGAGTAGTGATTTTACTAAATTCTCAATTTTAGTTTTCTGTATTTTGTGCAAAAAAACAAGTGGCACAGAACCAGGGCAGGTCTACCAGAAGCCAGGGCCGCCGCAAGTGGGTAGGCGGCCCTGGCTTCTGGGATGCCTACCCGCTTGTGGCACCCTCCTGGGATGCCTACCTGTAACGTTGCTTACGGGTAGCAGTTCCAGTCTATGGGTACCTCCCTTATGGGCAGTTCCAGTCTATGGAGACATCTCCAGTCTATGGGTACTTCCCCTGAGTCCAAAGAACCTCTCATAATTATGGCTAAGGGTTTGCTTACTTCCTTTGCTGTCTCCTTTAATATAACTGGATAGATCCTATCCACCCCGGGTGCCTTTTTTATATTTATCCTCAACAATTTCTCCTCCACTTTCCTCTCAGTTATTATAAAATCATCTAGCTCACTGCCAGAGTTTACTTCACCTCTGGCATTCCCCTTCCTGAATAACTCCTCATGTGTAAATGTAGATGCAAAATACTTGATTAGTTTGTTAGCCACCTGAGCAGGATCCTCAACTGTTGAACCATCAATATCCAGTGGACCAATCTGATTCATCCCCTTCCTTCTAGACTTTACATAGGTGAAGAACGCTTTTCTGTTTTTCTTTGCATACTTTGCCAAGGATTTCTCATAATCTGCCTTTGCCTGCCTAATCTCCTTTGTGACTTGGTTACAGACCAGCTTATATCTATCATAGGCTTCCATGTCACCCATTAATTTATATGTATCCCATGCATTTTTCTTCTCTGCCATATGTCTCATTAGTTCATCTGACATCCATTTAGGCCTAAACCTTGAACAATATTTCTTAGTTGCCTAGTAGCTTCCAAGATAAGTTCTTTGAGTGCTTCCCATTTTGAATTTGCTGTTGGTAACATCATCAGTTGGTCCCACTACAGAATTTAAATACTGTCTCAGACCATCGTAGTCGCCTTTACGAAAGCAAAAACTCTTCCCTTTACCCCTGATGGTAGTTACCTCTGAGTAAATCCCACTTCAGCACACTGTGATCACTGTCACCTAGTGGTTCCTTTATCTGCAGATTCTTAATGCATGAAGAATCACTACTGATAATCAGATCAAGAGTATTACTCCCTCTAGTTGCCTCCGGAACATGCTGATGTAGAAAACAATCATCCAATAAATCCACAAAAGCCTTGTTAGTGTATGAGTGACCAACCTGCAAATTCCAGTCAATATCTGGGAAATTAAAATCTCCCATTATAAGACTCTCTGATTTACTGGCCCACTCTATTTCCCTGTACAGTTTCTTATTATACTCATCAGAGTCATTAGGCCTATAGCACACTCCTACTCTCAATTTTGATCTCCCAATGCTTATGTCACACCAAACTGACTCGACACTGAACTGTCCAGCGATGTCGACTGGCTTCATTTCCTTGGATTTTATGTGTTTCTTAACTAATAGCATAACCCCCTCCTCCCTTCCTATACACATTGTACTCCCCAAATTCCAGTTCTGCATTCCTTATATCTGTGTGACACCACGTCTCTGATATCCCAACAATATCTGCCTTTGATGTTTTGAGCAATACCTCAAATTTATTTACCAAACTCCTAGCATTGGTGTACATGCAAGTATACATGCACCTGTTCCTATTCTTAGCTACCCTAACACAACCCATGTGTTTACTTGTACCGCAATGATTCCCAGCAGTCTGAAATATCCTGCATCTTGCTTTCCAGGCTGCTGCTCATTCCAATAGACTTTACTGGGAGTGCATTATTCGCACCTCTGCCCTTCAGGCAAATGAGTCAATTAGTTCTGCTGCTAAGCACGAACTAAAAGCTAAATGGATTACCAATCTGCAATTTAGTGTTACTCTTAAAACCTAACCAACTGCCTATCCCACATACCCAGAAGTCGTGCTGGTAATCTGATTGGTTTTATACAATCAGATGATCAACGTGACTTTCAACACGGCAGTAAAGTAATTCATTTGAAATAAATACAGTACATGAAATTGCAGACACATTAGGATGCTTATCTGGATCTCTGTTTCATATTTATATTTTGCAGTTATAAAATCTCTTTTTCTTCAAAAGTTCTCTGCCTTCAGGCTATTTCAGGGCTCCATGCTTGTGCTATCTCTATCTTGTGCTATGCTTTTAATTCCTGTATAATTTCCTCTTATCATCCAATCCATCATTCCAATTCTCCTTCTCCCAACGGTTTTCTTCCCATACATCTACTTCTCATTCCCTTTCCTCTACATGCTTTCTCTTCTCAATACATGTCCTATAAAGTTATTTTGTCTCCTTAATTATTTACTAACATTCTCTCTTCTACTTTCCTCAAAATCTCATTACTCACTCTGTCCATCCATTTCACCTTTTCCATTCTCCTCCACACCCACATCTCGAAAGCTTCTAATCTCCTCTTTCCCAGTGTCCATGTTTCAGAGCCATATAGTACAACAGTTCATATTAATGTTTTCACCATTTGCTTTTTTAATTCCTTCATGAAATTTCTTCTCAATAGTTCTTTTCTATTACTAAATGCCTCTTTGCCCATTGCAATTCTTGTTTTTATTTCTTCCAGGATTTTTCCATTTTCTGTCATTAAGTTTCCCAAGTACCTGTATCTGTCAACCTGGTCCAATATTATTCCATCTAATGTTACATTGATTCTTCTTCCTGGCCTCTTTGAAATTAATATTACCTTGGTTTTATTGCTGTTAATCTTCATATTTTACTCCTTTATTGTGCTGTTCAAGATGTCCAAGGAGCTCTGTAATTCTTCATTATTAGTAATCAATATCTAGTCATCTGCAAATCTTATTGTCTTTATCTTCTCCCCTCCAACTTTCACCTCTTTAAAGCTCTTCTTTGAATTCTTTCATCAGTGCTTCTGCATATGAATCAAATAGTATGGGGGGACATGGAACATCCTTGCCTTACATCCCTACCAATGGGAAATCAAGGAATTTTTTCAAGAAAATAGAACAGAGGAAGCATTGCAAAAAATTTCCAATTCAGCTAATAATATGGCTACTATCATTGGCATTGCTGCTTAGTTTCCAGAAGTAAGCACTGTACAGAAAAGATTGAAAAAATGTCATTTCAATTATTAATTTTTTTCAAAATTTCAAAATTAAACAAATTTCAAAATTAATTTTTTCTTTCAAATTATGGACATAATTTTCTTGTTAACTGAAAGATTTAGAAACAGGAAAGAACATATAGAAATATTTAAAATATTTTATAATATTTCTGAATTTAAAAAAATGGTCATATAACGATTTATAAAATCTTTGCAAAGATTTACATATTAAGTCTGGTCGTAATGAGTCTGATACTGATGGTTTAGCATTATTGAAAAACTTAAGAGTACTTCAAAATTATATTAAAGACAATATTACTACATCTGAAGTTACAATATACACTGGTGTTCAAAGAAAGTGCATCACCCTTAAAATTGTAATTTTCGTCCGAATAACGTAAGTATATGGCAATATTTCTTACAGATTGCATCACATAGGAGTGACATGCATAGCTGATGATGTAACATTGCATCAGCTGTTACTTTCAGCTATATAAGCACGCTCTGCAAGAGTTGCAGTCATTCCTTGCTTGTGTCAGGATGGAGAGTTGATGCCACAAAGAAAGAGTGCTATTGTTGCTTTACGCGAGGAAGGATGTTCTTCCTGTCATATGCTTATAGAGTGTCTTGTAATCAGTCGACAAAGAGTAGATTTCTTTCCAAACTCAAGAATACTGGTTCTGCTGATAGGAAAAAAGGAACCGGACCCAAACGAGTCTCTATGCCAAAAGGACCGCGTTTTGAAGCACTTATGCCTTAAAACCGTAAAGCTTCTTCGTCTGAGCTGAAAAGAGAATGGGAAGAACATACAGGAGTGGTAGCAAGTGCAGTAACAGTCAGAAGATGCCTCTTCAAAAATGGACTTGCCCTAAGAAGAAGCCCCTCCTCACACAAAAAATTAAAAAGACTCGATTAATTTGGTGTAAGGAGCATGTCAAATGGACCCTCGAGCGGTGGAAGTCAGTTATTTTCTCAGATGAGAAGAAATTCAACCTGCATGGCTCTGATGGGAAACAAACGATTCACCGCAGATGTGGTGAAGAATACCATCCAGACTATATGGTGTCTACAGTGAAATTCCCTACCAGCCAAATGATATGGGGGTGCATTTCGTATTGCGGAGTAGGTCACCTGCAGTTTATAAAAGGTTACGTAAATTCCAATGGATACCTAGCTATATTGGAAGGCAAATTGCTGCCAACCATTAGAGACCATTTCAACCTGCCAAGTAACTGCATCTTTCAGGATGACTCTGCTCCTTGTCATCGGGCGAAGTAGGCACTTCTGTAGTTACTTTAGCTTCATTTCTGCATTAGAGGTTCGACAGTAAAGTGTTTACATTTGTTACAGGTGTAAAAATGGTTGGAAGAACGGTCGTCCATTACAACTCTTAGCTGGCAGGAAACAGCCCAGACCTGAATCCTATACAGAATTGTTTGCATCGTGTGGAATCTGCAGTTGCCAGAAAGAAACCAAAACCCTTTGTAAATTTCATAATTCATGTTTGGAACCACAAACTATCAGTTGATTACCTTCAGAAATTGATCTCAATGCCTCAACAGTGTGCTGTTGTCATCAGGGTCAGAGGCAGTTCAACTAAATATTAGTTTGCACCTGGTGAACTTTTCATTTTGTTTTCCATTTAAAATGATAAACTGAAGCAAACTGGGGGCTTCTGATAACATTTCGGCCATAATTGTCGTGTTTACCAAAACTGTTGTATAAAGGTTGCAAAAGCTCATTTTGGAATATTTTGAGAGCACCTGTCAAATATTACTTAGCTTTGCCTTAACTATTAATAAATATCATTTATTTATATTTATGATGCCATCACAAAAAAGGGTTAGAAATGTGAAATTCCTAGGTGATGCACTTTCTTTGAACACCAATGTATTTTTAAAAACAATTTCAAAGATACTTTTCCAAATATAGCAGTTGCAGATGAGAGAACAAAGGGGTTCTCTTACAAAGAAAAGTTTGTTCTGCAAATTGCAGCATCTGGAGAGTAGACACCTATGAGATGATCTGATTGAGGTGTATAAGGCCTTGAATGGGTTAAGCAGGGTCAGTTCGGATGAGATTCTTCCTCTTGCTCAGATTATGAACTTGAGGGTACACAAATTGAAATTGAGGAAAAACAGTTGTAGAATAGATGTGCGGAAATTTGCTTTAGCCAGCGGGTAGTTGGATGCTGGAACAAACTTCCATCTATTGTTGTGGAAGTTGATTGCTTAAATAAATTCAAAGAAGAACTGGACAAAAGTTCTTCTTTGAATTTTTGCGGATGGAGAAGTGAATGAGAAATGGGGTTTTTTCCTTTTTTTTTTTTTTTTTTTTTGCTGATGCTGTATAAGCTTGCTTTCTTTCCTCATATGCCACTACTAATGCTAATGCCAATTTTTCTGACTTCACCAGTTTCGGTTTCCTGAGGTGAATGGAGTTTTTCAAAATTAAAATTCATCAAAAATTATTTATGATCGACAATGTCTCAACAATGACTTTCTAATTTGGCAATAATTTCAATAGAAAATGATCATTTGGAAAATATAAACATAAATGAAATAATTAATAAATTCTCATCTCTTAAAGCAAGGAAACATAAATTTGTATAATTTTTTAACATTATAATTTTCCTTTTATTTTAGGGATAGAATACGATTAGTGTGATTTAGAATTTAAAGTTTATTTCAAGAATTTCAGAATGATTTTGTTATTTTTGTTTGTTGTTTCATTACATTATAAATGTGAGATATGTTGTAATTCTTTTCTTTTTCAATAAATTAATAATTATTATTTGCGCCTTATTTTATTTTTTAATCGAAATATTTTTGGGCGGCAAATTTGATTTCGCTTACTGGCGGCACATAGGCTCGCGGTGCCCTGCCAGAAGCTAAAGTAGATGATGTTGTAAAGCAGCTATCATCTTTTTAGGCCACAAAAGGTGATGTTATTGTACACATCAGCATTAATAATATTAAGAGTAGAAGACCTGAGAATTTAATTAACAAGTATAGAGCAAGTTGAAAAATAGTCATGAAACAAAGTATCTGCAATCTACCCAGATACGATAGGAGGAAGTATATGATGAGAGCCTTGTCAATGAAGTTAGCACTGGAGAGAGACTATGCAAGACTCACAGGGTAGAATTTTTCATGTTATGGTCTGTGCTCATTAACAGGAGAGACTGTTCTATAGGGACGGAATACACTTAAATGGAAGGGGTACAAGAATATTTACAGATGCTATCAAGGCATTGTTAGGTGTGTAGGAAAATTGCCAGCCGAGAGAGAGACATATACAGTAAACCCTCGCTAATCCGGAGTAATTGGGGGGGGGAGGTAATCTGGATTAAGTGATAATCCAGATTAGTGAAGCAAAAGGTAGCCCTAAAAGACAAAAAAACTTAGAACACAAATAAATGGAAAATTTAATGATAGTGCTGATGAAAATAAATAAAAAATATATCACTGTAGAGCCTTTATTTAAAACCTATAAAAAGAAAATACATTTATCCATCGATAGATGGGTAAATGTATTGTCTTTTGTCTTTTTATATATTTATCAGGTGGCGCTGGCAATGCACGCCAACGCCACTTGATCGTTACTGTGATAGAATAATAGGACCACTTAAATACAGCTTCTTCAGCAACACTTCTTTTGGCTTTTTTGATGTCTGTCTATTTGATAACTGCTTTTATCACTCCACACATAGAATTTTAAAGGAAATGTCTTTACAGATTCTTTTTGTTTTTTAATATCTGACACAGCCTGTTGGCCAATACCAAATTCTTCAGCAATTTTTTTTTCCGGGAACACCATTTAAATTGTTCTATCACCTTAAGCTTGTTAATGATAGTTAAAAGTAGTGTTTTCTTTTTATTTCACTTTTTAATTCTTTATAACTCATAATTATATAAAATATGTTTACATATGTATATACATATAAAGAAGTACACAAATGAAGTGATATAAGCAATAACATCCATCCTACTCAGAGTCAACAATGATATCGAACAATATGGAAGACAATGTAATGTATGTTCTGTCTCTCTCTCTTTGTGCAGTCAGAGTTACTCATCTGCCTTCCTAAATCCCGTGTATCTTTCAAAGTACTCAACTGTGAACAGAATTTTTCATATTTCGATCCTGATTAACTGTAATTGGATTAGCAAGGGTTTACTGTATATATATTTCACAGAGGTGAAAGTGATTCTTGCACTGCTCCTATTAGAGCATGCAGAAGCCTGAAAAGCAAGGTGTCAGGGATTTCAAGACCTGCTGAATGTTCCCATGAAACAAGTAAATACATAGGCTGTGTTAGAGTTACAAAGAGTAAAAACAGTTGCAAGTATACATGTACACAAATGCGGAGCACAGTAAATAAATTTGATGAATTTGAAGTACTGATCAAATCATCAAATGCAGACATTGTAGGGATATCAGAAACATGGTGTCACTAAGACACAAGGCATTCAGGATTTGAATATGGAGAGTACTATGTGTACAGAAAGGATCATGTATAACATGTACCTGTCTAGGAAGCACCATAAGGCCACCCCCCCAACTCCACATGATTCTTGGTGTTGACACAGCCTCTGTAAAGCCAGTCAGTGTGTGTGTGTGTGTGTATATGTCATGTGTGGGGTATACGTTCACGTTGAGTAACCAGTCTCTCAGTTACTGGGAGGTTGCAATCATCTGGAAAGCAACCTCCCGGCCTCTATCCTACAGACACAGACCCAAGCTGTACACTGTACACAATATCTATGAGAGGCTTACAGAGCTTGCCTCAGCAAGGCTGGGCCAGCCAAGAAATATAGAATTTTTGTTGAAGGAGAGGGCTGGGAGGAAGAAGATGGGGAGAGGGAAAGATCAGTAAGTGGTGAATGGGTGACATCTACCAAAAAAAATAAATAAATAAAAAAAAAAAAATTAAATAGAAAGAAAATATTAAATTTTAAAAAATTTTGTTGCAGAGAGTAGAGGGAATTAGAATTGGTGTTGGGAGAGACAGATGAATGAGACAGAGGCAGATATAAGGCAAAGGCACCCACCGGGAGAGAAGGGGCAACAGATCGGGGTGGAATAATAGGTGGGTAATTCAAGCCCTAGAATGGAAAACTGTGTAACGTCTGAGTCCTTGTTGGCAGGGGGGGGAATCAGAGGAACCTGAACATAGCAGGGGGAAACTTCCCACTGGTTGAGGGTAAAGGGGAGAAGGAAAGGTAAATAAGCCTGAGCAGGGTTAGGTCAATGTAAAATAGGAAAGTTAGGATAAGGGTGGTTTTGAGGGAGGAATATTAGTAGGGGGACAAGGCAGTTTAAAACAGAAGTGGAGCAGAACTGCAAAATAGAAAAGATCCAGGGAAGTCGTTCTCAAGGGTGAACAATTAAAAAGGTGCAGAAAGGGTTTGTACAGAAAGAACAAACACGACTTAGTTAAGTAGCACAAAAAATGAAAACAAAAATGAAGGTAAAGTGTGCTATAGGCTTAGTGAATGTGATGAGTATAATGAGCAACTGTACTGACATACGGACTGGGCCAGTAACTCAGAATGGCTTATAAAGTGAAAATTTTAACTTTCCAAAAAAGGGGTCTTGAGCTACGGGGTGCATATCACTATATACTTTCTAGTAACGGCTGACAGACTTAAACCAGTCTGTAAACTACTACACGGCAGTGATCATAATGTATCAATGTGGAATTTACCTAAAATTTGTAACTACTGTCAAAGGCCTTTTTCAACAGGCGGCTACAGAGTCTCAGTTTTTAAATTCTCTGCAGTGTGGAACAACTAATGATGGGGGAGGGGGTCCAACAGCAAATTCTAAATGGCTAACATTCAAGGATATTATTGTAGTAGCTACTAGGATTTTTATGCCAACTAAGAGATTCAGTTCAAGAGATATAGCTGAATGAATGTAAGATGAACTGATGAAACATGTAGCAGTGAAGAAAAATGCATGGAATGTATATAAATTATTATGTAATACAGATGCCTACAGCAGATATAAACTAGTCTGCAATCAGGATACAAAGGAGGTTAAGCAAGCAAAGGTAGATTGCATGAAGTCTGAGAAAGAATGCAAAGAAAAGCATCGAATGACGTCTCTACTTATGCAAACAATAGAAGGAAGGGGTTGAATCACATCGGTCCACTAGTTATGAATGATTTAAATGTTGATCATCCTGATCAGGTTGAGGACAAACTGAATGGGTATTTTGGATCTACATTCACACATGTGAAATTTTTTTTGGGATGGGGATGAGATGATTACTGAGGGGAAAGTGGAGGAGAAACTGTTAAAGCTAAACATAAAAAAGGCACCTGGTGTGGATGGGATTTATCCAATTATATTAAAGGAGGCAGCAAACCTTTAGCCATGATTATGAGAGCATCCCTGGATTCAAGGGAGGTCCCAATTGACTGGAGATGTGCAAATGTATCTCCAATTCACAAAGGGGAATCAAAGGGAGATTCCCTTTGATTCCCCTTTGAGTAAGTACAGACCTCTCAGTTTGACTTCTGTTCCAGTGAACACTATGGGATAATCTAGACAAGAATGCAGTTATACTGCAGTCACATCATGGATTTGTTAAGGGGCAGTCCAGTCTGACTCATCTAATTGGATACTATGACAAAGGAACTCGATGAAAAAAATTATTTTGACATCATATATTTAGATTTCACTAAAGCTTTAGATACTGTTGCACATAAAAGACTGCTATACAAATTGGAGCAGTGTGGCATTAAGGGTAAGTTGCTGCTATGGATAAAGGAATGTTGAGTGGGAGAAGGCAGAGAGTGGTTATCAATGGGCACTGCTCTTCTTTCGCTAGCATTATTAGTGGAGTCCCCCAGGGTCCAGTACTGAGCGAACTGTTGTTTTCTATATTTATTAATGATACTGATGAAGGCATATCAGTCTTAATGTCTAAGTTTGAAGATGATACAAAGGTTGCCAGGGTAGTTAATCACAGTAAACAGGATATGCTACTTCAACAAGATCTAGATAAATTAGGCAAATGGGCTGAAAAGTGGCATCTGAAGTTTAATATTAACAAATGTAAGGTATTTCATAAATCCTATGCCGAGCAGTAATCTCAGATTAAAAAATTAGCTATGTGGTACCACACTCAGGGCAGTGGAGAATGAAAAATAGCTGCGGTAATTGTGCAGTCAGATATAAAGTTCTCTGAGCAGTATGGACAGGTGGCCAGTAGCTCATGGGGTATTGTCTGTGGTACATAGGAAATTTGTCAGCAGGGGTAAGGCAGTGATTATCCTATTGTATGAGGCAATGGTTAGGCTACATCTTGAATACTGCATACAAGTCTGGAAGACTGATTTTAGGAATAATTTTAGAATGGGTACAAAGAGCAGCAACAAGATTAGTATTAGTATCAGTATTGGCAAATTATGCAAGAAAGCAAGCTTATACAACATGCAAAAAAAACCTTTCCTATTTCACCTATCTATTTTCTCCAATAGTCTGGCTAGTTCTTCCTTGAATTTATTTAAGCAATCCACTTCCACAACAACAGACGGACATTTGTTTCAGCAATCAACCACCTGCTGGCTAAAGGTAAACATCTGCACATCTATTCTGCAACCATCCTTTCTCAATTTTGAATTTATGCCCCCTAATGTGCATAGTCGGGGCAAGAGAGCTCAGATCCCATTCAACATTGGTGAGCTCGATGGGATCTGAGCAAGATTCCATCAGCTTTGAGCTTGCTCAATCCATTGAAAGCCTTAAACACTTCAATCAGAAAACCTCATAGGTGCCTAGTCTCCAGATGCTGCACTTTGCAGAACTGAAGCCTTTTTATTTTTAGTAAGGGCACCCTTTCGTTCCCTTCACCAATCTCATTGCCCTTCTCTGTTCCAGCAGCTCTACATCCTTCCAAAAAGGCCTCTAGACCTATATGCAATATTCATGTGGCCTGACCATTGCATTTTCAATGAAATAATCACACTGTTATCACTGCTAGCAAAATTACTGTATATCACTGACTAAACCCATGGCCTTTCCTGGCAGCACTGCTCAAAGAACTTCATACTGCCTGCATGTCGGGTTACTCAAAGTACTGCATATGGGATTACTGCTACCCATATACAGTAGTTTGCAATTGTTAGCATTAAACTTCAATTGCCATTTCTCAGCCCATCTGCCTAATTTTTTAGATTCTGTTGCAGTACCATACCACCATCATTGTCATTAACCACCTGCCAACCTTTGTATCATCTGCAAACTTGGACATTAAGCCTGATATGACTTCATCAATATCATTAATAAATATAGAAAACAACAACGGTCCCTGCAATGAACCCTGGGGAACTCTATTAATAACATTAGTCCACAGAGACCAGTGTCCATTGATAACCACTCTTTGTCTATTACCACTAACAGATTGATGTCCTCCCCAGGAAAGGCTTCAGTTTAACAAATTGAGTTTGGGGATCTAAAAGGAGATCTGATTGAGGTGTTTCAGTAAGCTGGTATTGATGGCATCCTTCCTCTTGTTCAGACTGCACACACAAGGAGACAAATTCAAATTGAGGAAGGTTGGCTGCAAGTCAGATGTGTGGAAATTTGCCTTCAGCAAGAGGTTGGTTGGTTGGTTGTTGGAACAAACTCCCATCTAATGTGGTGGAGATCTGCAGTTTAAATAAATTCAACAAAAAACTAAATAAATCGTTAGTGGGGGTGGATAGGTAAAATGGAAAGTGTTGACTTTTTTTTTTTTTTTTTTTTGGCTGATGCTATATAAGCTTTAATGCATCATTTGCCACTGATACTAATAAAAATAATAATTTGTTTTCCCGCTTTATGTCTTATTCATGAAATAGAAGAGATCTTAATCATTCATTTTATCCAATCCCTTCAGTACTTTAATATATCTGAATGAGATCTCTCCTTTAGATATCTAGTTGTCAAACTTTGTAATCTGCATCTTCGTATCACTGGTATTGTTGGAATCATTTTTGAATTTTATAATTATGTCAATCATATATATAAAAACAGTAGTGTACTTATAAATAGCAGCATTCTGCTGATACGTCCAGAACCCAAAAATTTTACAAAGAAGAATGCTAATCAAGATAGCATAACAAAATATTGTTCAAGGTTTAGGCCTAAAAAAAAAAGGTAAATTGCAGCCATTATCAACCCACTGCAGGACAGAAGACTCCTCAACAATTCATGCAGAGGAAAATGGACATTAATCTGCTATGCTTGTCCAGTGTGGGTTGGCTGATTGACCGTATTTAGCAGTCAGGGGCTTGAACCCCAGTCTACTCAAACAGCATGTGCTACTACACTCCTGCTCCTGACCACTCGGCTACGGAGGCCTCAGATTAACTAATGAGACTTGTGGCAGAGAAGAAAAATGCATGGGATGCATATAAATTATCAGGTGACACAGAAGCCTATGGCATATATAAGCTAGTCTGTAATCAAGTCACAAAGGAGGTTAGGCAGGCGAAGGCAGATTATGAGAAATCTTTGGCAAAGGATGCAAAGAAAAACAGCAAAGATTTATTTACTTATATAAACTCTAAAAAGAAAGGGGATGAACCAGATATTGATATCGGTGGTTCGACTGTTGATGATCCTGCTCAGATAGCAAACAAACTGAATGAGTATTTTGCATCTACATTCACACATGAGGAGTTATTAAGGAAGGAAAATGCCAGAAGATTATCAAATTGTAGCAGGGTGCTTAATGATTTTGTAATAACTGAGAGCAAAGTGGAGGAAAAAATTATTGAAGTTAAACATAAGAAAGGCACCTGGGGTGGATGAGATCTAATATTAAAGGAGGCAGCAAAGGAGAGCATCCTTGGACTCAGGGGAGGTCCCCACAGACTGGAGATGTGCCAATGTATCCCCAATTCACAAAGGGTGACACGAGTAATTACAGACCAGTTAGTTTAACTTCTGTTCCAGGTAAAATAATGGAGTCACTGGTTAAAGATGCATTGCAAGATCATCTAGACAAGACTGCAGCAATAATTCAGACACAGCATGGGTTTGTTATGGGAAAGTCTTGTCTGACAAATTTGATTGGATACTATGATGTGCTTACAAAGGAACTGGATGCAAAAAATAATTCTGATATCATATATTTGGATTTCAGGAAACTTTTGACATCATTGTGCATGGAAGACTACCGTAAAAATTGGAGCAGAATGGTATTAAGGGTAAATTGCTACAATGGATAAAAGGGTGGTTAAGTGGGAGAAGACAGAGGGTGGTAATCAATGGGCGCTGCTTTTCGTGGACTAATGTTATCATTGGAGTTCCACAGGGTTTGGTGTTGAGCCCACTGTTGTTTTGTAAATTTATCAATGATATTGATGAAGGTATATCAGGCTTAGTGTCGAAGTTTGCAGATAATACAAAGGTTGGCAGGGTTGTTAATGACAGTAATGGCAATGTGCTACTGCAACAGGATCTAGAAGATTTGGACAGATGGGCTGTAGGAAGTGGCAACTGAAGTTTAACATCGACAAATGCAAAGTACTGCATATGGGTAGAAGTAATCCCAGAGGAACGTACCAACTGTGTGGTACTACACTTAAGGTGGTAGAAAATGAAAAAGACCTGGGAGTAACTGTGCAGTCAGATATGAAGTTTTCTGAGCAATGCAGACACTCTGCAAGAGTAGATCATGGGGTTTTATCAATGATATACAGGAATTTTGCTAGCAGGGAAAAGGAGGTGATTATCCTTTTGTATAAGGCAATGGTCACCTCCCAGGTCTTTCTACATCCTTCCTAAAATGAAGGCCTCATTTTAGGAAGAATGTAGATTTGCTTGAGCATATACAGAGAAGGGCAACAAGATTGGTGAAGAGAATGAAGGGATCCTGTTACCAAGAGAGGTTGAAGGGATCCTGTTACCAAGAGAGGTTGAAGGGATCCTGTTACCAAGTTCTGCAAATTGCAGCAGCTGGAGACTAGGCACCTGCAAGGTGATCTGATTGAGGTGTATAAGGCATTGAAAGGGTTGAGTACATTGAATTCTGATGGGATTCTTCCACTTGCTCAGATTACAAACCTAAGGGGCATAAATTCAAATTGAGGAAAGACAGTTGTAGAATAGATGTGTGGAAACTTGCCTTTAGCCAGCGGGTGGTTAATAGCTGGAACAAACTTCCATCTGTTGTTGTTGTGGAAGTTGATAGCTTAAATAAATTCAAGGAGAAACTGGACAAACATTTAGGGAGAATTGTCGTGATTTTTTTTTTTTTTTTTTTTTTGCGATGCTACATAAGCTCATACGCTTACTTTCTTGTATCACATGCCTCTATTACTATTATTAAAAGGCACTTAAAGCATATCGATGCTTGTTACCAGCTGGACGGCATAACTCCCATATATACACACGGGTACTAATAGGCCTTTGGTTTATTGATTTTCATTATCAAAATCGTTAAATGAAATCAAGTAACATTTATGTCATCTTTATTATTTATTTATTTATATATTTTTTTTATCATTACGGTTTTCGTACTTACTTTCTAAGGTACCAATTAAGATTTGTATAGATTATACAAGTAGAGTACACCTAAAATCGCTGGCTTTTTATAATTAAAATAAAAAAAAAAAACAACAACAACACTACATCATGTATTAAAATATATCATTTCTTTAAAATCACGCCAACTGCAGATCACGTTTTAAAAAGCCGGCAAAACACTCTTCAAATCGCTTATGTGAGGCAGCACCTTACAGCAAAATAAATACCAAATACAAACACGTCACTTGCATGTGCGGTTGGAAGTGAGGGCGAGAAAAAGAATGTAAACACAATAAATATAAAATATTTATGAACTAAATTAAAAACAGGAAATACACTCTCAGAAACAATTTAAGTAGAACACTCTTCGACTAAGAACCACTTTCGAGAATGATTTGGAACTGCTACCACGCAGATTGCGAAGTCCACGATTTAAAAATTCTTCTACCCTCAAAAATTTTGATATCCATTATGTGGTAGGCCGAAAGGTTGAAATGTCATCCAATTAAAGTTTCTAGTATTATGGGTCCCCACAATCATGCAGCAACTTAGAATCCCAACTGATAGAGAGAGATGCGTTCCTAGGGTATGTGGAGCCTAAGTGCCAATCGCAATTTGGCGCCCCTCCTTTAAAATTTTCTTTAGCATTAGCATTAGCATTAGTAGAGGCATATGATGCAAGAAAGCAAGCTTATTCAGCATCAGCCAAAAAAAAAAAAAAAAAAAACCCTCTCCCATTTCACCCCTCCGTTCGTTCGAAATACCTGTCCAGTTGAGCTTTAAATTTGTTTAGGCTATCAACTTCAACAACAAGTGATGGAAGTCGGTTCCACCAACCAACCACCCGCTGGCCAAAGGCAAATTTCCGCACATCTATCCGACATCCGTCCTTCCTCAATTTGAATTTATGCCCTCTGAGGTGATTATTCTGAGAAAGATGAAGAATCCCATTGGCATTGAGCATGCTCAAACCATTCAAAGCCTTATACACTTCTATCAGATCACCTCGCCGGTGCCTAGTCTCCAGACTCTGTAATTTGCAAAACTTAAGCCTTTCTTCGTAAGAGCAACCCTTTGTTCCATTTACTAATCTTGTTGCCCTTCTCTGTACCCGTTCCAGCAGCTCTACATCCTTCTTGAAATGAGGCCTCCAGACCTGTATACAGTACTCAAGATGTGGCCTAACCATTGCCTTATACAAGGGAATAATCACCTCCTTATCCCTGCTAGAAAAATTCCTGTATATCATTGACAAGACACCATGAGCTACTCTTGCAGCTCGTCTGCACTGCTCAGAGAACTTCATATCTGCCTGCACAATTACCCCCAGGTCCTTTTCATTCTCCACTACTGTCAGTGTAGTACCGCAGAGTTGATACATTGCTCTGGGATTACTGTTACCCATATGTAGTACTTTACATTTGTCAATGTTAAACTTCATTTGCCACCTCTCAGCCCATCTGTTCAACCTTTCCAGATCCTGTTGCAGCAGCATAGCGTCAGTAGTGTCCTTAACGACCCTGCCAACCTTTGTATCATCTGCAAACTTAGACATTAAACTTGATATCCCATCATCAATATCATTCATAAACACCGAAAACAACAATGGACCCAACACTGAACCTTGAGGAACTCCACTAATTAGTCCACGTTGAGCAGTGTCCATTGATTACCACTCTCTGTCTTCTGCCACTCAACCATCCCCTTATCCATAGCAGCAATTTGCCTCCAATGCCACACTTTGTATGTGTATGTAATTTTCAGGTGTCCCTTGAACGTTAACACCCTGGTGCAGTGCACCCCTTCACTCTGCGGACGATTAATTGTCCTGATTTGTTATATAACACTGCTAAAAATTATTTATGTGGAAGAAGGATTTTGGTTAGATCTCAACTAGAGTATAAAAGGGATATACACCGATAAGCCAAAACATTATGACCAGCGAGTCGTTATGCAAATCAAAGCAACGGCAGGTGAACTGCGGCGCGTGCGCGGGTCGGGACACGGTATAAAAAAAACACCTGATAGTGAGCTTCGTTAATCAGTGTTACATGTATTCTTGTTATTCAGATGGGAAAGGCAGCAGACTTAAGCGAGTTTGACAAAGGCCAAATTGTAATGGCCAGACTACTGGGTCAGAGCATTTCCGAAACGGCACGACTCGTGGGCGACTCACGGTCAGCGGTGGTTAGTGGTCCTACTGAAGGTGGTCCGAGGAGGGGGAACTCACAAACCGCCGGCGAGGTGTTGGACGATCACGGCTCATCGATGCTCGAGGTGAGAATCGACGGCTCTCCCCAATGGTACGTGGCAACAGAAGGGCGACTTTGGCGCAACTCGCCGGTATTTGGAATGCTGGTAACGGGAGTAATGTTTCAAAACACACAGTACATCGAACCCTGCTGAAAATGGGGCTGCGAAGCCGAAGGCCGCTCCGAGTGCTCATGCTAACCACGGTTCACCGGCGACAACTCCTACAATAGCCATGCGAGCATCGAAACTGGACCTTGAGTGATTGGTAAGTCGTCTGGTCAATGAATCACGTTTCCTGTTGCACCATGTGGATGGCCGGGTACGTGTGCGTCGTTTACCTGGGGAAGTGCGATGAATACAAGCCGGTGGTGGCGGTGTCATGCTTTGCGCGATGTTCTGCTGGGATACCGCGGGTCCAGTCATCCATGTGCTGGGCACTCTGACGTCTACCACCTACCGAAACATCATGAGAATGCCAATATGGCTGCCATTCAGTGTGCACGTGCTAATTTCCGCTCTGTTAATTTCATTATAAATTAGTGATTTTAACCTGTGCTACAGCTTGGATTTTCTACATAACAAGGCTTTTAAGGACAAAGAACAACGTAGCAAGGTTTGTCTCTTTATTTATGGATCTATTAGTGTGATTCAACGCGTTAATTACTCAACGCCAACGATAACGTGTCTCACTACTTGACGTGAAGATCGCATAATGTCCGTCGTTATAGTCGGGCACGTGAAACATCGCTCCGTAAATATTGCCTAATAAGATGTGTTTATATTATGGTCTAAGTTTAAAAAGTGCTCCCATAAGAATATATCAACTGCAAAGTCCAGTGGTGAGTAACGTTTAGTTAATCATTGGGATTTACGCCAGATACTAGCGTTATTTTCTGTTCTCCTTTGTTTGTGAGATTGCATGGTCACCATGTGGCTCGCGGGGGGGGGAAATAGAGAAGCGCTCCAGATAACGCGGCTGCCGCGCTAGGATCTGGCCCTTCACTGGGGAGGGTGCCCCCATCTGCGTAAACCAAATAGACTACTGCTCCAACCTAACTGTGATCAAAATTGCGATTCTAATGCTGTGAAATTTGAACTTAGTGATTCTCCCCCTCCATCATAAACTTTCCATAGTGTCATCCAAACTTCTTTCTGATGCATTTACAATAATTTTAATGTCATCATCATCTCTGCATCCCCCAGAAAGCCCATAGGGAACTAGCTCTACCTCTCTAAGGGAATTTCAACACCTGTTCTTTCCCCCCCCAATGTGATAGAGGGGGATAGCCCATATCTTCAAACGCACGCCAGTGACCACCAAATACACCCACGAACTTGTGGCGGACATTATTTGCCAGTATTTTACAAACCCTAGCCAACCCTATCAGTTTCTTGCTCATTCGTACAGTCTCGCTAATCCGATCTGTAACGGAATGGAGGGGAAAATGGAAAAAATCAAGGGTTCCCAGCAATCAAAACAAACCGAAGACATTCAGATCTTAACGGACCAACTGAATGACCTAGAAGACACCCAGTCCGCGGCCCTCTCGACCAAACGAAAGAACTGGAAGCCGCCGATGGTTGTCATGTTGGAACGGGAAACCGGTTTTCAGACTGAGGAGAGGGAACCACAAGAGATAAACACAACACAAAAGGAACAGCAGGACCCGCCCCTGGATCCTACACTACCACAGGGCACTGTATATGAGAAGTCTCTCTTCCTCAAATCGGCCCTGGAAAATATTTTCAAAGAACACCCGAAAAGAATTTCTACTGGACTAAGAGCCCAGATAGTAACTATATTTAACAAAATGGAGACCATTCTCGTGGATACCTATTTAGAGAGTGAAAGAGCCACTACACGGCTCCAAGCATATATGGAATGTGGGGCAAACCAAATGCCACAGCGCGCGCCCACATGTGCCCAAGCGCTGAGGACCAAAACACGGGGACCTCCAACGATGAAAATGCAAACTGTACCCAAACGAAAGACACTACTGACAACTCTGCACTTGATCGTCCTCCGTCCAACCTTGGAAAATATTTTCAAAGAACACCCGAAAAGAATTTCTACTGGACTAAGAGCCCAGATAGTAACTATATTTAACAAAATGGAGACCATTCTCGTGGATACCTATTTAGAGAGTGAAAGAGCCACTACACGGCTCCAAGCATATATGGAATGTGGGGCAAACCAAATGCCACAGCGCGCGCCCACATGTGCCCAAGCGCTGAGGACCAAAACACGGGGACCTCCAACGATGAAAATGCAAACTGTACCCAAACGAAAGACACTACTGACAACTCTGCACTTGATCGTCCTCCGTCCAACCTCCACAGAAGGACACACCACCAGTGAAGCGGTAAAAAACACAGTCATAACGAAACTAGCAGAGCACCTCAAAACGACCAAAATTAAATCTGTCCGGAAAACACGCAACACAGGTGTAATAATTGAAACCCTAACACAGGAAGACGCCCAAAAAATAATTGCAAACCCAAGAAGGCAAACCCTTGGTCTGAAAGCTGCACCTCCCCCCAAAAAAGAGGACCCAACATAATTACATATAACAGTGAAAATGACCTGACACCAACCACGCCACGAGATGAGTTATATGCAAGAAACCTCCAGCAGGAACACCCAGATGCAGACCCAACAACACTAATAATCCCAAGATACCAAACCAAATCCCGAACAGGCAGTAACACCAACTGGGTTGTAGAGCTGTCGCCAGTCGCCTGGAGGACCATCAATCAACACAACAGGATTTTTATAAACTGGGGCAGCCATCGCTACAACGAGCACGTGACTGTCCCCAAGTGTTTCCGGTGTGGCCATTTTGGACACACCACTCACACGTGTGCCCAAACTCAGCCAACATGCGGGCACTGTGCTGAGATAGGCCATGAATTCAAGGCATGCCCCAAGAAAGAAGATCCACCAACATGCGCAAATTGTAAAGCTCGAAAAATGCAAGCTGATCACTCAAACGGGGACAACAAGTGCCCGGTATACATCAAAGTAAAGGGAGCATACCAACATACCAACTACGGCTTGATTATGAAAGTACACCCTAAACAATTTAACAAAAGTAAGGTAAAATTCGGACAACTAAACGCACAAAGATCTAAGGCAGTTGCTGCACAGCTAGTGAAGAAAGCCAAAGAAGAAAACATCGATATCATGCTTATACAGGAGCCATATACTCACAGCAAGGCGATCAGGGGATACCCTCTGAAGAACAAGATAGTTCAGACTGATGGCGAAATCCCATGGGCAGCCATCCTGATAAGAAACCCTGATTACACAGTAACTAAGCTTCCAAACTAGTGTCACCCTTGGGCTGCATGTGCCCACATAATTACGGCATTAGGAGAATTTTATGCAGTTTCACTCTACAGTCGGCCTGGAGCTGACATCCTCCCGGCCATAACCTACCTGAAGACCATCTGTACAGAATTTCCAAATGCAAGAATCATCATAGGCGCTGATGTTAACTGACGTTCACCGGTATGGTATAGTGAAACCCCGGAACGACGCGGTGCGCGGAACGGACAGCGCCTTGAGGAGTATCTTGCAAATAGCTCCTACTCAATACTAAACCAGGCCAACAATCTCCCGACATTCTCTAGTACGATGGGGGAGACCACAATAAGCATTACTCTGGCCACCAGATCTATCGCGGGCCACATCACCTCTTGGACTGTCACTGACAACTGGACTACATCCGACCACAGAACAATTACTTTCCAGCTGAATCGATCAATAGTCAGAAACACAATACCTAGACAAATGTAGCACAGGTATGCTATTGAAAAGGCCGATTGGCCACCTATTCCAGGAAACCTTACGGATGACTGCACATACACTCAAAATGGGAGAATCAAGCCCAGACCAACACCAAGCTGAACTGGTGAAGCTCATCACAGAGGCTGCAGACAAATCCATAAAAAGGAAGAAACCGTCTCCGGGAGCAGTACCCTGGTGGAGTTCCGAGCTGCAGCTACTAAGACAGACAGCAAACGCATGCCGGAAAAATTTCCAATGCGCTAGACATAGCTGGCGAGCTGCAGAAGTCGAAGCGCTACGAGAGCAATTTCGTACAGCAAGGAATCGATACATAGCCAATATTCGAGAAAGAAAAAAATGCGCGTGGGAGCATCTAGTCTCCACTGCAGGAAATGAAGACCTCTGGGGAGTGGTCTATCGGGTGACCACTAACAAACTCCCAAGAGGAGAAGTCATCCCCACAACCAGGAAACTGCAAGGAGAATATACAAAGACATGGCAAGAATCAATTAACAACATCCTAGATGCCATGTTTCCAGAACATCTGGATCCATCCACACTGGAGCAAACACAGCTTTGCCAACAAAATATCTCCTACCCAACAACACAGGAAGAGGAACCCTTCGCCAGAATTGAGCTGGAGATTGCGGCTGCGAAGCTGAGGAACAAGAAGTCCCCAGGGGAAGATCTCTTAGACCCAGAGATTATTAAGAAGACAGTCGAGACCATTCCGGAGGAAATATTAAAACTATACAACAAATACCTAAAAGAAGAATACTTTCTCCGCGCTTGGAGGGTGGCAACGCTCCGACTAATCCTAAAAATCCATCAAAGCGGCAGGACCTCCCGGGGTCCTACCGACCCATAGCACTCCTGACAGTACTCAGCATTACTGTCAGGAGTGCTATGGGTCGGAACTGCTGGAACACCTGCTAAGAAATAGGATAGGAAACCACTATTCAAATACCGGTTTAGAGTCCTCGAATCAGTTCGGCTTCCGGAAAGGACATGTATGTGTATGTTCCCTGTTTATGGCGGCCCCTAGGCATATGCCTATCTCCACCTAATGTCTCTGTGAGGAAATAATCCCTGTTCAATGTGCCTGACATAGTATTAACACACTACAATACTATGTATTGTAGTGTGTTAATATTTTTTTTCCTTGGTTCTCGGGTTTGGGCGGCCTGAGACCAGGGATGTTGGCACCCAACAGTATTGCACTTCCTCTGTTGGGTGCAGGTTAGTGCCTTGCACTTCAGTATACAATAGTAGAGACAGGTCCGGCTCCACGTGCCCAGGGTCGGGCATCAGCCTACAGCTGAAGATATCAGCTGTTTCCTGATGGCAGAGTGACCTGACATAAACAACATACTAAGTTCATAAACATTTCTTTAATACAAGTTTAACCTTTCCTATACAAAATTTGACTATTTTTCTTTGGATATAATTAGTGTAATTTATATCTAAAAATGCTCTTGTTTTGAATATTCAATTTCTTAGCTATGTTTCAGGCCCACTTTACAGTTATCTGTTTTATTTAAAGAATTATGTGGAGATGGGCATATGCCTGGGAACCACCCCGACACAGTATACACACACACACACACTACAATACTGCAGTATGTGTTATCCATGTCAGGCCATTTTGCCACCAGGGAGCAGCTGTCCCTGGACCTCCTGGGCAGCCAATTCCCGGCGCACGTTCGACGTCATGTAAAGCCAGGCCTGTTCCAATAGTCTGTGCTAGAGCACAAAGTCCCGCATCCACCGGCGGGTGTGCCATACCAGTGGATGCCAGCAAATCCCGCACTCAGGGTGCCCAATCCTGAGTACCAGCAAAAAAAAAAAAAAAAAAAAAAATTTATATATATATAAATAAAATAATTAATTAAAAATATCTATATATAAAAAAAAAAAAAACCCAAACTATGGGTAAGAGAACGGCAAAAAAAAAAGGCTAGAGTATTGCTGAGTGGCTTTCAGCAATTGTCGTCTTTTTCTAAACACACTAAGACAAAAATGTTGAAAAACATTAAATCTATCTCTATCTGAGACAAGCAAGCTAATTCATTAACATTACTTATTAAAACTGTTTGAAACAACAAAGATCTTTCTTCAGTATACAGATTACAATCCAATAATACATGTTTCCAATCTTCTTCAATTCCACAAATACAAAAACTATCTGTCGCTATACCCAACTGAAACAGTTTTGCCTTTAATGATCCATGCCCTGTCAATATAAAAGAAGCCGTCATAGCTGGGAAAAACCAATCTAATTTTTTGTTTAATGACAAATAGCGAACATCTTGTAAAAAGTATCTAGTGACTAGACCGGTCGTACTATCGTTTCACCTACATCGCCATATATTATATCCAGGTGAGCAGGAGCAGCAGTGCGAAGCACACACACTTCTTGATTAGACCGGGGTTCGAGACTGTTACCACCAAATACGGAGGATGCGGAAAGGTCCAGGGAATGACCACCGCATATCCCCGGAGCAATATGGCCTTAGTTGCTAATGCTCCTAAAAAAAAAAAAAAAAAGCCAAATAACCAAACCAAGCCATATATTATATAATTCATTTAATATTCTTTTTATCTCAATTTTCATATTAACAGATGTATTAGAAGTTATTCCCATATAGCTAACTTCCCTACCCTTCTTTAAATGGTACACCATCCCTCTATATATCACATGCAAATCCAGGGGTAACGCCCCAGCTATCACCTGAAGGGCATTCGTTGAAACCGTCCTACATACTCGATTAATTGCTAATAACATCACCCTCTGTATGGAATTTAATTTATTTTTTATTCTAACAATATTTGCCCTCCTATACCAAATACCAGCAGCATATGAAACAAATAGCAGGAAAACAGCCTTATAATACAATCTAAGGGTTTTTTTTTTATTTAACCCCCATTCTGTTCTGGTTATCCTTATTATAGCAGCACTAAAAGTTCTTACTTTATTCGCTAAATTTTCCACATGTTCTGTAAAACTTAACTTATAATCTATAGTTATTCCTAAATACTTATTGGTTTTAACATACGCTATTTGTTTATTATATATACGTGCAGTAGGTGGACGATCATAATTGAAAGCCCCTTTAAAAACCATTAGCTTAGTTTTTGTTATTGAGATATTCAACTTATGTAATGTAACCCATTGGGTCAGATCTCCAATATTTACTTAATCCTTGTCTCCAAGACCAATCTTGAAAACCCCGGAACACAAATTACCAAATGATCTGCGTATGCTATACGATGACAGTGTTCAACGTATGCTATACGATGATATATCGTATGACTATAGACTTCCGGAAAGGACAAAAAAAAATTACTATATTAGGGTTACCCGTAAATGATTACATTAACCAGTATTCGTGTCTGTAAATTGCGTGTGTTCTCTGGTCGATTTGCCTGTTTCGCTGAACGAAAAAAACCCCAGTTTCTGAGGGAAAAAACCTTGCTATCTACGCCTGAGACCGACTAACTCAGCCACGGAGTGAAAAAAGCCCACTAAAGTTCCTCGCGTCATCGACGGGATTCGAACCCGGGCCTTTTCCACCTGGTGTGCGGAGGACGGTGACGATACCACTGTGCTACCCACGCAGACTTCCGGAAAGGACACTCCACCACTGATGCCCTGAAAAACATTGTCAATGCTGCCACAACAACAGATCGGAAATACTTCCTCGTCATTTCAATCGACTTCGCCGGGGCGTTTGACACCTTCTGGTGGCCAAGTGTCCTCGGGAGGCCAACCTTCCAATCAACCTATTTAAGTGCATAAGTACATATCTATCCAACAGATCTGTCAAAGTCACTGCTCCATACTGCACAGTAACAAGATCAATTTACAGAGGATGCCCACAAGGCTCCGTTCTGGGCCCACTTCTTTGGAATGTGGTCCTGGACGGATTTCTAAATCTCAATCTCGGAAATGTCGCATCCCAAGCCTACGCAGACGACCTAATTCTGATGCTGGCCGAGGACAGCAGAGCAAATTTGGAAAATACAGCAAACCGGGCACTTGCCACCTTACAACAATGGGCCGATAGAACAACCTAGCAATATGTTCAGCAAAAACAAGCTCGATCCTACTCCGGGGGACCCTAGACGTCAGGAGACCTCTCCAAATCAAAGTAAATGGGACCACTATCAAGCTCACAACAGAAATGAAGCCCTTCGGTGTCATTCTAGACAGAAATTTATCCTTCACTCCCCCTATAAACTACCTCCAGAACAAAATGAGAAATTTCTCCTCTCTCTTTTCAAGAATCACCTGTAAGGACTGGGGTCTGAGGAAAAAGACTCTCGCCCTCTTCCATAAAACTGTCTTTCTTCCAGTCATCATGTATGCGTCGGGAGTCTGGTATAAAAAAGCGACAACTGCCACAAACAGAAGAAGGCTTGAAACTGTACAGAGATACATCCTGCTCATGATCTCCTGAGCCTGCAACACTGTCAGCACATGCACTCCAGGTGCATGTGTGCTGACAGAGCCCTTCCCCTGGACCTCGAGATAGTTCGCTGTGGCCTGCTCTACAATCTCTCCAAAGGCAAACCTGCTACCTGTCAAGATTTCATGCTAGACTTAACCAATGACCCCAAAATAGAGAAGAGGAGACTCACCTTACATCTTCAACAAATCTGGCAAACACACTGGGAGAACTCATCAAAAGGACAAATTACACGGAAATTCGTGCCAATAATACAAGCCATCTACCCGGCATATCCACACTACTGGATATTCCGGGTAGATGGTAACCCAGGACTGCTGGTTACGTACCTGCTTACTGGTCACAGCGCCATCACACATAAACTATCAAACTTTGGACTCAGTGACACTCGCCTTATGCTATTGTGGAATGATAGAAACATGGGAGCATCTTATGGACCACCGTCATTTATATGACGATCTGCGATGCTGTCTTATCACTGAAATCCAATATGTATTACAGAACCAAGAGGACCTTATACTGGAGGAGGAGGGTAGTTACAGGCCACTAACAAAATATGCACAAGACCTCTTTGACAGAAGACGAACCTTCTCTGTGCCACAATCCCAGCAACCACAACCAACGTAAACCATAGCTAACTCCCTAAACGAAACCACCAAAGATCACCGGAATCTACCAAACCAACCATGAATAACCTGGCCATGTAAACCTATACAATTTCCATGGACGGACACTCAGCCAACTGAACCAAACTACTTAGGATAGGACCACATCCCATGAAAGATAAACACTGATTGGGCAGGACCAGACCCTGGATGTGACACCCACAGGCAAGACCCATGGAACTGACCAAAAGCAGACATTTTGCTACAATGTGACAATCACGGACTGGACCAAACACCTCGATGTGATAAGCACAGACTTCACCAAACATCTCGATGTCATAACCACGGACTTGACCACGGACTCGACCCAAAGATTTGACCAAATAACAAGTATATTGTCACCGAGCCTTATTGGTGATCTGTGCCAGTTCTCTTGTCTGGCCCCCTTTAGCCTCCCTGGTGGTGGAGAGATTGACAGGCCTCCTGTCCCTCCCCTCCTCGCCACCCTTCTTTTTCTCTCCGTTGGGACATGGGCATGCCCCACTGACATCTGATTGGGGTCGTCTTCACTATTGACCCCCATCTTTCTTCCTTTCTCCCCCCAGCCTTCAGTCTCCCTCCCCTCACTATCTTCACGCTAGCGTACACCCCACATGTCAAAATCTAACTTTGTCCAGATTACTTTTCGCTCACATTTTGGTCTCTCAGAGTTCAAGCGCTCTCCCCACGCAATCGATTATTAAATAATTACTATATGTATATATCGATTTATTTATTTTTATTTATTTATTATATATTTTTAAATTTATTTATTGTTATTTTTTTTATTATTATTTTTTTCAAGGTCCTAGCCACTGAAATCTCAGGAAATTAGGTGTCAGGACCTGCTAGAGTAAATACAAATTATCAGATACCTGGTCTGCCTCCATGGGGCGAAGTATTGGCAACGTCGAGCCTCAGTAGAGGTCTGGCGGCTAAATGGCCAGAAGAACAACAGTACATGACACCACACATTCCAAGAGCCACACACTTGTAAATCTCTGGCCTTTACAGCAAACTATATCACACCACAATGTAAACTACACAGAGATGGGGAGAACCCCTGGTGCATCTGATCCTAAATACACTTTACACTTTACCTAAACATCATCACGTACTTGAATACACACAAATATAAATACAATATAAGAATTTTTATTTTTTATTTTCATTTATTTTTTATTATTATTATTTTATTTTATTTATTTATCGTTTTTATTTTTATTTTATTTCTTTATTTATTTACTTTTTTTTTTTTTAGGTCCTAGCCACTGAAATCTCAGGAAATTAGGTGGCAGGACCTGCCAGAGTAACTTAAGTCTACTGGGTTCCTGGTCTGCCTCCACGGGGCGAAGGTGGGGCAACGTTGGGCCTCAACAGGGGTCCATCGACTAAACGACCAGATGAACAACGGTACACGACACTACACATATACAATATCCATACACTTTTAAATCTCTGGCATTTCCAGTGAACTGGTACACCCACAATGAAAACTACACAGAGATGGGGTAAACCCCTGGTGCCGTCTGACACTAAATACACCTTACCTAAACATCATTAGTAATTGTACTCCACACTCAAAAATTTAATTAACACAATTTTTAATTACTTGAGGAGTAATCACGCATGTGGAGTTATTCAGGAAGGAGAATGATGTAGGTAGAGTAAACATTGGCAGTGAGCTGGATTTTTTTGTTATAACTGAGAAGAAAGTGGAGGAGAGATTGTTGAGGATAAACATAAAAAAGGCACCTGGGGTGGATGGGATCTATCCAGTTATATTAAAGGAGGCGGCAAAGGAAGTAAGCAAACCCCTAGCCATAATTATGAGAGCTTCTTTGGACTCAGGGGAGGTACCCATAGACTGGAGATGTGCAAATGTAACCCCAATTCACAAAGGAGGATCAAAGGCTGACACAAGTAATTATAGACCTGTGAGCTTAACTTCTGTTCCAGGTAAATTAATGGAGGCACTGGTTAAAGAAGCACTGCAGGATCATCTAGACAAGAATTCAGTTATAGCTCAGACGCAGCATGGTTTTGTTAAGGGCAGGTCTTGCCTGACCAATTTGATTGGATACTATGATGTAGTCACAAAAGAACTGGATGCAGGGAATAACTTTGATATTATATATTTGGATCTTAGAAAGGCTTTTGATACTGTTGCACATGGAAGACTGCTGCACAAATTGGAGCAGTGTGGCATTGGAGGCAAATTGCTGCTATGGATAAGGGGATGGTTGAGTGGCAGAAGACAGAGAGTGGTAATCAATGGACACTGCTCAACGTGGACTAATGTTATTAGTGGAGTTCCTCAGGGTTCAGTGTTGGGTCCGTTGTTGTTTTCGGTGTTTATGAATGATATTGATGATGGGATATCAAGTTTAATGTCCAAGTTTGCAGATGATACAAAGGTTGGCAGGGTTGTTAAGGACACTACTGACGCTATGCTGCTGCAACAGGATCTGGAAAGATTGAACAGATGGGCTGAGAGGTGGCAAATGAAGTTTAACATTGACAAATGTAAAGTACTACATATGGGAAACAGTAACCCCAGAGCAACGTATCAACTCTGCGGTACTACACTGACAGTGGTCGAGAATGAAAAGGACCTGGGGATAATTGTGCAGGCAGATATGAAATTCTCTGAGCAGTGCAGACGAGCTGCAAGAGTAGCTCATGGTGTCTTGTCAATGATATACAGGAATTTTTCTAGCAGGGATAAGGAGGTGATTATTCCCTTGTATAAGGCAATGGTTAGGCCACATCTTGAGTACTGTATACAGGTCTGGAGGCCTCATTTCAAGAAGGATGTAGAGCTGCTGGAACGGGTACAGAGAAGGGCAACAAGATTAGTGAATGGAACAAAGGGTTGCTCTTACGAAGAAAGGCTTAAGTTTTGCAAATTACAGAGTCTGCAGACTAGGCACCGGCGAGGTGATCTGATAGAGGTGTATAAGGCTTTGAATGGTTTGAGCATGCTCAATGCCAATGGGATTCTTCATCTTGCTCAGAATAATCACCTCAGAGGGCATAAATTCAAATTGAGGAAGGACGGATGTCGAATAGATGTGCGGAAATTTGCCTTTGGCCAGAGGGTGGTTGGTTGGTGGAACCGACTTCCATCACTTGTCGTGGAAGCTGATAGCCTAAATAAGTTTAAGGCTCAGCTGGACAGGCATTTTGAACGAAGAGAGGGGCGAAGTGGAAGTGGTTTTTTTTTTTGGCTGATGCTGCATAAGCTTGCTTTCTTGCATCAAATGCCTCTACTAATGCTAATGCAATCCTGGCAACCTTGTATCATCTGCAAACTTCGATACTAAGCCTGATATACCTTCATCAATATCATTGATAAATATACAAAACAGTGGACCCAACACCGAACCCTGTGGGACTCCACTAATAACATTAGTCCACGAGCAGCAGCACCCATTGATTGCCACCCTCTGTATTCTCCCACTCAACCATCCTTTTATCCATTGTAGCAACTTATCCTTAATACCATTCTGCTCCAATTTGTAGAATAGTCTTCCATGCACACAACAGTGTCAAAAGCTTTCCTGAAATCCAAGTATATGATATCAAAATGCTTTTTTGCATCCAGTTCCTTTGTAACCACATCATAATAGCCAATAAAATTTGTCAGATAAGACTTTACATTAACAAACCCATGCTGTCTGAATTATTGCTGCAGTCTTGTCTAGGTGATCCTGCAATGCATCTTTAACCAGTGACTCCATTATTTTACCAGGAAACGAAGTTAAACTAACTGGTCTGCAATTAATTGTGTCACCCTTCAATCCCCTTTGTGAATTGGGGACACATTTGCACATCTGCAGGGACCTCCCCTGAGTCCAAGGATGTTCTCATAATGATGGCTAAATGTTTGCTTACTTCCTTTTCCGCCTCCTTTAATATAACTGGATAGATCCCATCCACCCCAGGTGCTTCAACAATTTCTCCTCCACTTTGTTCTCAGTTATTACAAAATCATTAAGCACCCTGTTACAATTTGATAACCTTGTAGCATTTTCAAACCTTAACTCATGTGTGAATGTAGATGCAAAATACTCATTCAGTTTGTTTGCTATCTGAGCAGGATCATCAACAGTCGAACCAATCAGATTCATCCCCTTCCTTTTAGTTTATATAAGTAAACAAATCCTTGCTGTTTTTCTGAGCTTCCTTTCCCAAAGATTTCTCGTAATCTGCCTTCGCCTGCCTAACCTCCTTTGTGACTTGATTATATATATCATAGGCTTATGTGTCGCATGATAATTTATATGCATCCCATGCACGTTTTAATCCCTTTTTTGGGTATATGTTTGGTATTTAACTCAGGACATAGCTAATTTAACATTTTGACCATTTGTACAGTGGTAGACAAAAAACGTGATAGTGTACAGTGGCAGACAAAAAAAAAAGAATCACTTGTGAATTTTGCAAATAGTGTAATGCGTTTTGCGCAGCATTGTGGGTTGAAGAAATGCATTTGTTAGAGGGATATATATCTCTGTGAATGAAATCCAATAAAAAGACTCCACCTGATATACCTAATTGCCATAAATATCTTCCCAAATGCTAAAATGCATAATTAATGGAAATATAAGAAATCATGCAAATGGCAATCATGACAACCAAACATAAATTTTATTGCATTTATGTGTACATAACTGAAATGACAAGTTAACATAATAGTATTAAATCAGCAAAATAAGTCCTATTTTGTTGTTCCTCCTTGAGTTATAATTACAGTCCTGCAATGATCTGACATAGAGTTAATTAACTTCTGGATATACGGTTACCCAATTTCCTGGTACCACACCCTTACAATGCTCTCTTTCAGCTGAATCTTACTTGTTGGCTTCTTCTGAGCAATTTTAGACGACATTATGTACTGGCAATTTTCAATAGGGTTCAAATCTGGACTGTTGCCAGGCCAGTCCAACTCTGTAATGCCAGCATTTCTGAGGCATTACAGAGTTGGACTGTAATGCCTCAGAAATGAGTGCACCTCGAGAGAAAAACGAGGGAAAACACTGGTGTATGTTTTAAGCCTTGTGAGACAAGAAGACAAACTTGTCATTAAATCTAAATAGCATAAAACTTACCAATTTGATGTGTGGCAATGCGTTGAGTCCTGTTGAAAAATGCAGTTTTAGACGTGTGTGGTAATCCCTAATAGCGGGTTTCAGGCACTCCTCCAAGATAGCAGCGTAGGTTTCTACATTCACCATTCCATTAATAAACTTCATTTGTCCCCCCACCCCTTGCTTGTTGTGTATCCCCAGACCATCTGATCAGTAGGGAACTTTACAGTCGGTGTTATGCATTGTCAGATGCGATATGTCAGATGAAAATTGGATTGTATGCCTCCAATTTTCATCTGACATATCGCTTACCATCCGAGCTATGCAGGTTGAATTTCGATTCATCAGAAAAGATGGTGTTATCTTTTCTGAAGGCATAGCCATTTCAGATATCGATCTTGGGAAGGCATAGTCACTCTCTTACAGCCTGATCCAGGTCTTCTCTTCACATCAGTGTTTTCATGCTTTAATTTCAGCTTTAATTTTCATCCTATTTTATCAGCGATAGCATGTGTAGAAAGCTCTTCCTGGGACAGAGCAACAGCTACTTTTTTTGTGTTAACACTGTTAACTGAACATATGGAGCCATGCTTACACCTCTGCAAAACAGGATACTAATGAGCCTGTAAATCCTTCTAACCTTGTATTTATAGAACTATCTGATGCATTATCTGACAGAATACTTTTGATTTGCGACAAACAAACTGACTGTAATCAAACAATATTGTATACATTTCACTACAAATGTTACTTTTTTTTAAAAGTTAATACAGTTTTTTGTCCACCACTAAGTTGTAGTTTGCACATACGATTATCAGTTTAATTGTGTGCAAGGAAGAATGGGTTGGCATCAAGACCTTTGACTTTGAATGTAGGGGCTAGACACACAGGTGCCAGTATCTCAACAACAGTCAACACTGTTAAGTGCTCCCATTCTGTGGTATCACAAGTATACTGCAATTGGCTCAACAGCAGTTGAACCAACCAAAGGTCACATGCAGGTCAGCCATGTATGATTGATGTCTGAGCTGAACGTAGTGCATCTTGTAATACAGCACAATGGCCGTACAACACAGGAACAGCAAGATAGTATCTATGTGGACTATGTATCAGACATTAACTAGTATAGGCTCTGGCAGTCAACAGTTGTCATGGGTACCCATGCTCACTGCAAGACATAAGAAACTACACCTTGCATGGGTACGTCACCACCAATATAGGACTACTGGCATGGAAATCTGTCATGTAATCGGAGAATTCATTTCCCCCCCCAACTCTATGATGCTGACAGGTGTATCTGCATTTGGAGATAGCAAGATAGAGGCCATGACACCTGTGTGCACTGTTAGCATTCAGCAGGCTGGAGGTGGTGGTGGTATGGTTTGAAGATTTTTCAAGGCACCCCCCCCCCTGGGTCTTCTGATTATGTTAATCAATCGCTCATTGGAAATGCCTACCTTTTCTATTGTTGTCGACCAAGTACACCCTTCTGAGACAACTCTGGCATGTACAAAGACAACATGCTGTGTCACAAGGCCTGGCAGGTTGCTAACTGGTTTCAGGAACATAATGGGTTCTTTGTTCCTCCCATGGTTGTGCAACTCACCTGATCTGAACCGAATTGAGCATGTTTGGGAACTACTGAAAAAGGACATTCAATTCAACAAATATCAACATGACAATGTGCAAGCATTACTGGACACATTGTACAATGCATGGACAGTGCTACCATGCCAATGTGTATGGGCTGTATCATGGGCAAAAGGTAGCCCCACACACAGCATTAGGTATGTGCTGCTAATGCAAAGGCAATTCAGTGTGGTTGTTTATTATACACATCAGTCAGTCTGGCTTTTAACAAACTCCAACTCTCAATTTTGTTTTCCTTGTGTTTATGTCATATCAGACTAAATAATACCCTAGCAACCTATGTCTACTACTTGCACTGTTTCAGAGTCTGTGTGCTTCTTAATTAAAAGCATTTACCCCGTCCCCCAGTCACGTCTGTTCTTTCTGTACACAGTATAATCAACATAATGGAATTCTACATCCTCAATATCACACAAGTATGTTTTTTCTAAGATTCTTGTGGCGTTCACCATATGAAAATTCTGAATGACTGCAATAAAAAAAATAATGGCAATCTGTTTTGTGTACCCATCTTTTTTTTTTGCTTATGAATAGTCTTCTTTGCATTAATATGCAGAGAAAAAGACTTACCATCTGCATGTGTACTGCAACTAAAATGACTTGTGACCTGATGTGTGCTAAACTCATTAAGGAATTAAAAAAAAAAGAGAGACCATGGATCAGTGTGTAGTATTATACACAATGCAAAACTCACCTAACTATATCAACCCCCTGCTCCTTTTGTAGAATTATAAACTGTAGTGGTGATCTATGGCTTTTTCCTGCTGCTGCTGTTGTACAATCAACTTTACTACCACAATCCATACTAGACATCAGAATAACATTCTGGCCCTCTTCTGGATATGTAGGATACTTTTGTTATGCCTTCTTAGAATGTAAATACACTGCAGATATAATATTCATGGCAACAAACTACTGGAATTTCTCTTGTTTCTTGATATACATAGGTGGGGTGGTGATCTTTGAACTTTTAAATAGTGGAAACTTATCATTGTGATGAGAGGCAGCATTTCACTACACAATGAACTGTACTTGGTCAATCACAATGGAGTAAAATAAATGTTTAATGCCCTTTTAGGCTCCTTTAATTTATACAAGGTAAACGTTATAAGGGGAAAAAAAAAAAAAGCACAAAAGCATACACAAGTGCAGCCAGCATTTTTAGATAACCAAACTGATGTTGTGGATGAATTGAACAGATACTTTACGTTGATATTTACAAATGAAAGATCCTTCAAGGTAAGGAGAAACTGTGTAAGTTAAGCTGTGGGGAACAAAAATTTGTGATATCTAAATTACAGATGAGTTTATTAGAAAATCTCTAAAGCTGAATGGTAAATAATGCTCCTGGAATTGATGGCATATGTCAGCAGTTCTCACACTGTGTGCCGTGGCACCCCAGACCGCCGTGGGGTAATTTTAATTTGAGGGAAAAACAGCGATACTCATTTGTCAGATACTGTGCGAACTACTAGCTCGAGGTAGTTCGGTATCAATATTACCACAGTTTCAACATTATTTATTAAGTTGTTTGGACCTAACTATTTAATAAAGGAACTGTTAGGTATTTCTTTTGGTCTAGGAGTACTGTGAAAAATTTACTGAGATAACACTAAGAGTGTTGTGAACCATGAAAGTTTGGGAACCGCTGGCATATATCCAGTATATGCCATCATTATATTAAAGAGATTCCTTTTGACTGGAGAAGTGACAATGTACCACCAACTGGTCAGTCTGACTTAACAGGCAGGAAAAATCATGTGGAAAAAATGATTAAGAGTGTAATGCTGGGTCATTTATTGAGAGAAATTTTGATTCTGAAGAAAACACAGCATGATTATAAAGAGAGAATCATGCCTAACCAAATCGGTTAACTATTCTGACAGTCACTTATGAGGTGAATATAGGAAATAATTTTGAGTTTATTTGGATTTTAGCAAAGCATTTGACTCAGTCCTGTACGAGAGTTTAAGCTGGAATGTGTTGGGATCCTCACAAGGACTTGTACTAGAACCGCTCATTTCTGATTTTCTTAAATGACATAAATGAAGGGATACAGGGCATGATGCCAAAATTTGGTGATGGGATTATCAGAGAAGTGGCAGTTATGTTTTTATGTAGTAAAATGCAAGGTCTTATATTTGGGGAATAGCAATCCCAAAATAACTTATACATTTGTTGCGGTTGAATTAAATATTGAGGAAGAAAGGGATTTGGGAGTTACTATAGGTAGACAAGAAGGTTTCCGTGCATTGTATACAGATCATGCAGCCAGTCAGACTACACAGTATTACCCACTTAAAGAAAGCACAGGCAATTTATTTTTACTGTAAATTAAGTAATCAAGAAAAGAAGTGGGTTCCTCATATATGTTGTACTAATTGTGCTTACATCTTTTAGAAATAGAAGCTTGGAAGTCTTTCAAGAAAGTTTAGGAATGCATTTTGTGCAAAAGAGCAGACAACTATTAAAATATCTATGGAAAAAATATAAGCCTTCCAAAATCTTGGTTGTAACATGTCTGAAATGTCAGTTGCAAAAATATACTTTTTGCATTTCCATTTAGACTTTTTCTCGGATAACATTGGGCACTTTAGTAAACAACATTTTTTTTTAAATCAAGACAAAGAAATAGTGGTAGTTTTTTTTTTTTATTATTATTATTATTATTATTTTTTTTTAACTAAAGCTGTATAAGCTTGCTTTCCTGCATCATTTTGTCATTATTCATATCAATACAAATATACTACTATCTTAGAGAAATGTTACAAAGGAAGGTGAAGGCCCAGTATGCTAACAAACTGCACTCAACAGTGTTCAGAAAAGGCTCATGATGATTACAAAAGCATATGTTGGTTGGGGGGCGGAATAAGCCTATTTTATATAATTTATTTTAATACTTATTAAAATTTCATTAAAAATTACAATAAGCACAACCTGCATATGATTTTTTTTTCTGCCAAACCTTGGTACATCTTCTGGTAAAAAAAAAAAAATAAAAAAATAATAATTAAATTTGTTGTTTAGTGTTATTCCTCAGATTTGGGAAAAAATGCTGGTAAGAACATAAAATTTATTAGTTATTATTGTATTGGGGAATTGACTACTTTGACCATACTACTGGTTCATATGGTTTATCATGCATTATGTCTATACAAGTGTGCTCACAGGCTGATTTGCATATTGTGGGGAATAAAAATACCAAAGTTGCTGCATTACCTAAAAAACTCTATTAAGAAATTGAAAACAAAGATGAGCAGCTTCTACTCATGATAATTTTGAAACTGATTTCTACCTTCACTGCATCAAACTCAATTACACATATTTCTACTTCATGCAGAAAATCCATCAATAAATCATTCACTACCCTTTCCTAGTATATCAACCCTCATATGTTTTTTTTTATTATTAATGTTACATTAAATATTTACAAATTTTTATTCATATCATTTAAATTACTACCCTAACACAGTTTGTGAGTTTACACGGTAGAAACATTGATAATGTCCTCATACTGGACTCCATAAACTCTTTTCTCACTTATATGAATTCAAGTGCATACTGGGGAACTTCAGTAGTATTCAGATATGGATCCATAGAGAACAAATTGATACTGGCAATATCTCAAAATCAATACAATATTCCAAACCACCTTTGTCTAACAAAATCAGAATTATAAAATGCTTTATCATTAAAGCATTGAGGCTATAAAGTCCAGACTTTAAAACATAGAGTTCAATTTAGCAATAATGAATACCACAAACCTCAATGACAGAATTATTAAAAACAGAACGTTCAGACATTTAGAACTGTACCTCCCATCCAATTCTATCCAGAGTGACACAAATGATTTGTTCATTTTCATCTCCCATATGGGAACCAGTACATTAGATGTGATATACTGGCCCAATGTTATCCATAAAATTCTGCATTATACATTACACACATACTTTTTTGTGATATCAAACATGAATAATATTAGAATTTATGAAATTTATAAAATGTATAGATTCAAAGCTGAGTAAAACAGAAAACTGTATTGTTAAGAAATGGGAAAAATATTGTGTAAGACAGATAGATGGAACAGGGCCAGGGTATGTCTGCTGGGGACAAAATTTGATGATGTACAGCAAATATCATATTTTAAGGGCACAAGAGTTGATAAACTGTTGTGCATGTTGGCACTAATGACATTAAGAGTAGGATATATGAGAACTTATTTAACAACTGCAAAGCAATGTTGAGAAAAAGATGCGATTTAGATTTAGGGTCAAATTTGAAAGTGACTTGCAATTCTGCCCAAACACAATAGAACGGAGTACATAATGAGAGCCTTGTCAATCAATTCAGTCCTGCAAGGATCATGGGGTAGAAATTTTCACATCATGGTCTGCTTGTTAACAGGAGGGACGGCTTCTACAGGTATGGGATGAACTTAAATAAAAAGGGTGCAAAAATATTTGCTGATGCTATCAGAGCAGTGTTTGGTAAGTTGAAAACTGCCAACTTGGAGGGGGGGGAGGACTGCTCCAAGACTAATATCTTAACAATAGCCATAGGCAGAGGCAAAACTGATTCTCACACTTCTGCTGAAACAAGAAACCTGGAAAGCAAGGTGAAAGTAAAATAAAGTGAAGTGAACTGCAGCCATTATCAACCCACTGCAGGATGGAAGCCTCAACAATTCATGCTGTGAGGGAAACGGAACATAATCTGCCACACTGGTCCAGTGCGGGTTGGCAGATCAACCGTATTTAGTAGGCAGGGGCTTGAACCTTGGTCTACTCAAAGAGCGTGTGCTACTGCACCCCCGCTCCTGACCACTCAGCTACATAGGCCTGGAAAGCAAGTACTGGGGGTTTAAGGCCTGATGTGGGTCATCTTGGAACAAGGAAATATTGTATGTAAACCAATGCTAAAAGAATAGAAAATAAATTTGATGAATTTGAAGTGCTAGTCAAGACAACAAATGAAGACTGTGGGCATATCAGAGACGTGGTGTCACATATAAGGGATGCAGAATTTGAATATCAGGAGTAGAATAGATGCAGGAGTGGAAGGGTTATGCTTTTAGTTAAAAAGCACAAAAATCTAAGGCAGTGCATCCAGTTGACAAGGGTGACCAGTGGAATGTTGAATCAGTTTGGTGTGACATAAGCACTAGGAAAACAAAAATGAAAGTAGGTGTGCTATAGGCCTAATGACTATGATGAGTATATCAAAAAACTATATAAAGAAATAGAGTAGGCCAGTAAATCAGAATGTCTTATAATTGAGGATTTTAACATTCCATATATTAACTGGAACTTGTGTGTTGGTCACTCAAACACTACCGAGACATTTGTAGATTTATTGGATGACTGTTTTCTACAGCAGCATGTAAGAGAGAGAGAGAGAGCGAGCAATATTCTTGATCTGATTATTAGCAGTGATCAGTGTACTGAAGTGGGATTTACTTAAAGATAAAAGGAAGGATTTTTGCTTCCGTAACAAAGACTACAGTGCTCTCAGACAGTTTTTAAATTCTATACAGCAGGACCAACTAATGATGTTACCAACAACAAATTCTAGATGGAAAGCATTCAGGGAAATAATCATTTTAATAAGGTACTATGCTTTTCATACCAACTAGGAAATACTGTTCAAGGCTTAGACCAAAATGGATGTCAGATGATCTAATGAGACATGTGGAAGGGAAGAAAAATGCATGGGATGCATATAAATTATGTTATCAGGTGATACAGAAGCCTATGGCACATATAAACTAGTCTGTAATCAACAGGAAAGACTTCTTTACTTATATAAATACTAGATGGGGATGAATCACATTGATCCACTTGATTTTGATGGTTTAACTGTTGATGATCCTGCTCAGGTTGCTGACAAACTGAACAGGTACTTTGCATATACATACCCAAAAAGAATTCTTTAGGGAGTGGATGCCAGAAGTTTATCAAACTCTAACAAGGAATCTAAATGATTTTTTAATAACTGAGAGGAAAGTGTAAGAGAAATTATTCAAGTTAAACCTAAAAAAAGGCAGCTGGGGTAGATGGGATCTATCCAATTATATCAAAAGGGAGGCAGAAAATGCTTAGCCATAATTATAAGAGCATCTTTCTTTGGATTCAGGGAAGGACCTCGTGGACTGGAGATATGCAAATGCATCTTCAATTCACAATTGAAGTTTAACCTTGACAAATGCACCCATATGCACCCTTCTACCCATATGCAAAGTACTGCATATGGGTAGAAGTAACCCCAGAGAAACGTACCAACTGTGTGGTACTACACTTAAGGTGGTAGAAAATGAAAAAGACCTGGGAGTAATTGTGCAGTCAGATATGAAGTTTTCTGAGCAATGCAGACAGGCTGCCAGGGCAGGTCATGGGGTTTTGTCAATGATATATAGGAATTTTACTAGCAGGGAAAAGGAGGTGATTGTCCCTCCGTATAAGGCAATGGTCAGGCCACGCCTTGAGTACTGCATACAGGTCTGGAGGCCTCATTTTAGGAAGGATGTAGATTTGCTTGAACGTGTTCAGAGAAGGGCAACAAGATTGGTGAGGGGAATGAAGGGATCCTCTTACCAAGAGAGGCTTAAGTTCTGCAAACTGCAGTGGCTGGAGACTAGGCACCTGCGCGGTGATCTGATCGAGGTGTATAAGGCCTTGAATGGGTTGAGCACGCTGAATTCTGATGGGATCCTTCCACTTGTTCAGATTACGAACCTAAGGGGGCATAAATTCAAATTAAGAAAGGACAGATGTAGAATAGATGTGCGGAAATTTGCCTTTAGCCAGCTGGTGGTTAATTGCTGGAACAAACTTCCATCTGTCGTTGTGGAAGTTGATAGGTTGAATAAATTTAAGGAGGAACTGGACAGGCATTTGGAGGGAATGGTGTGATTTTTCTTGCATCACATGCTACTACTACTACTGCTACAAAGGGTAAGATCAAAGGGCGACATGAGTAATAATAGACTTGTTTTCCTTGGAACAGAAGTTAAATATAATGTAGTCATATTAGAGAAGTGATGCAGGACCATCCAAACAGGAGTACAGTTATACTTCAGTTAGAGCATGTATTCGTTCAGGAGATATATTGTCTGACCAATTTGATTGGATACTATGATGCAGTAACAAAGAAACTGGTCCAAAAAATTATTTTAATATCATATACTCAGATATGAGGAAAGCTTTTGATACCTTTGCACATAAGACTGCTATACAAATTGGCAAGTTACTGCTATAGATAAAGGGATGATTGAGTGGGAGAACACAGAGTGGTTATTAATGGGAACTGCTGTTTGCAGACTAACGATATTAGTGGAGTTCCACAAGGTTTGGTGCTAGGACCAGGACCATAGTGGAAAATGATAAAGATAACTGTACAATCAGAAATGAAGGTCTCTGAGCAATGCACACAGGTGCCAGAACACTTACAGGGTTTTGTGAATGATATACAGGAATTTCGCTAGCAGGAATAAGGAGGTGATTATCCTATAAGGCAATGGTCAGGTCACATCTTGAGTACTGAATACAGGTCTGAAGACCTCATTTTAGGAACTGGTGTAGAGTTGCTGGAATGGGTACAGAGAAAGGCAACAAAGACTGGTGAGGGTAACAAAGGTGTGTTCTTACCAAGAAAGGCTTCAGTTCTGCAAACTGCACCCTAAACATCTCAATCAAATCACCTGAGAGGTGACCTGATTGAAGTGTTTAAGGCTTTGAATGGCTTGAGCAAACACAATGCTGATCAGATTCTTCCTATTGCTCAGACTATACACACAAGGGGACATAAATTCAAACTGAGGAAGGATTGTTGCAGAATAGATCAGCAGAAGTTTGTCTTCAGCCAATGGATGGTTAATTACTGAAGCAAGCTTCCATCCGTTGTTGTGGAGGTTTAATGGCACATAAGCTGCTATGGCTATAATGTGCCTAGTTGTGGAAGTGGATGGTTTGAATAAATTCAAGGAAGAACTGGAAAAACTATTGCAAATGCCAGAAAAAGGTTTTTCCTTTTGCAACTTCTTCCATCCCATACTTTTACTTCTGTTAAAACTTGATGGGCATAATCAAGCTATAATTGATTATGAAAATCATGTAATTATGAAAGCAAAAACAACAACAAAACTTAAGAAGGGGGGAACCACGGTAAAGGGATTCAATCTGATGTAATCAAAACTAAAGGTGAAATGCTGTATATATACATATAGCAATTCACCTTTAATTGTGATAACATTTAATCAAATCCCTCAACGATCTAAAACGAAAAACTTTCTCAAGTTTTTCGTTTTAGAGTTTATAATCGAAAGATTTGCATAATTGATTACTTCGAAATCTTATTCCTACATCTAGGGTGGTGCCCCAAAACCTTACTCAAGCTTCTAAATTCCATCTAAGAGAGGGCAGTCAAGTTAATTAATGATCATTCATTTACAAAGTCTCCACTATCTTTCATAGATTTCCTACAGATACCATGGGCACTGTTCTGAATTGGCATAAGTAATTCAACCTACTCCCTTCCAAATCCAGTCTGATTACATGCCGCAACTAGTCAGCATTCATTCACTGTCCAACTCCAAACTTTTTTCTCTTCCTCATTTATCCCATCTATGTTTTCTTCCTTCACATATATTTCCTGAAAATTACAATCTACAGAAATTCAAGTCTAATGTCAACAAGTATCTTCTTCCGTCTTCCCAACTTTCAACGCATGCATGGGACTAAGTACTATAGGTTCTAGTACCTTTTATGTTTTGGGGTTTCATAAAAATGAGAAAAAAGTAAAAAATAAATTAAAACCATGTTAATATTTTCAATTACAGGGTTCTTGGCCAGATAACTAAATATAAATTGGATTTTAACTTGCAGCAGCAAGGCTCCAAGCAATTTAGTATTAGTAGTATTACAATGGCAAAGTGATGTAAGGAAGCATACTGTCCGCATCCTCATAAAAATAATAAATAAATAAAATCTCCAAACGCTCAGTCTCCCCATTGCAAAAAAAAAAAAAAAAAAAGAGAAAAGAAAAGAGACTATCCTTCTCCACCTGAATTTTACCATGCTCTCTAAATCACAGCCACCTTGACAAGCAATTTATTCCACTGCTTTTACAATATGTTGCCCAAAAGTAACTTTCACAAGATCCAGCTTTCCATTACTTCTTAAAATTTTACATTTGTGCAGTTGGTTATCACCTCTCCTACCAGTGAAAATATACTTCCCTTGTTCACTTTACTGATTCCTTTCAGGGCCTTATATAACTCAATTAGGTCTCCAGTTCATATGGACACTGATTGGTGCTCTTCACCAATATGATGATGATCATCAATTTGAATCCTCTCTAGAAGTGCTTTGGGTTTCCCCCCCCCTTCCAAGATGCAGCCTATATTAGAAATGTAATCTCAATATCATCTTCTATAGAGGAACAATGACATTCCTTGCTCTATTTGCAAAATTCCTATTTATCATAGATAGAACACCATGTGTCTTCCTAGACACCTGTTTACACTGTATGATAAATTCCATCTTACTGAATCGAAACTCTTAAGTCTTTTTCATCCTAAATACTTTTTATTCTTTCCCCAGAGAAGTTAAATTTAACTTTACATTTAGACACATTAAATTTCAGTTGCCATTTTTCAGATAATACAGGTAGTTCTCGACTTTACGAGTTAATTCGTTCCTAGCACATGTTCGTAAAATGAAAACTCGTAAGGCGGGAATTTATTTCCCATAGACATAACGTTAAAAATTGGGATTACGTTCTCAACAATGAAATTAGTTAGCTAATTAGTTTATGTTTAAACAATGACTGATTTATCGAAAGAAATGAAAACATAGCCTGTAAAATCAGCAAATTATAATAGAGAAATTTACGACTTACAAATGTTAAAGAATGTTTATTCTTTGTCATCGATTAAATACATACTCGTTGAGCACTCATTATTGGCTTGGCACTCGTTGGTTTATTGCACAAGGAGTCATCTTATTCAGAAATGTTTCAAGAGGCATTTGTTTCCAAGATAATCTTCTCTTTTAATTATAAATTTCATCATTGCATGCACAAGCATTTTTAAACGACACACACAAATTGCAACTAACACAATTCGCGAGGAGTAACAAGTTTACGAAGCTTAAAAAAAAAAAAAAGGAATGAAGAGAAGATTCTGAAAATTTATTTGTTTTTATACGATAGAAGATTTCAGTTAGTGATTTGAATTGGTAACTAATACAATTTACAAACCATGTTCATGACCTTTTATATGGCCTTAAGGTCACGCTCGTGACCTGAAAACGACATTCTAGAGAAATAAATAGCTTAGTTATACAGCGAAAATTTCAACTTCCGAGATCCTGAAACGAATTACCAAAAAAATGTGTTATTGGGTTCACATTACGGTATTTTAATGATACGATGGTGTCTCTGGAACTGATTAACATTGTAAAGAGAGGTACACTGTATTGTATAGCTATGCACGTGGTTCGGAATGCGGTATTTATGAATGTTTAACATTCATTTTTTGCAATTATTGTTCATATTTTCAATTTTGTTGATACTTTGGAAAAAAACTCGCAAAACTGGGAAGTCGTAAAGCGAAAACTCGTAAAGTGAGAACTGCCTGTATATCCAACCAAACCATGTATTTTGAAGCAATATACTGGTTTTGTTCTCATCCATTTTACCTTCAAATCATAAGCAAACTTCAACAGCTTATCTTTACTCCCAAGTCATTGAGAGATTAGAAACAAACAGATCCCAACAATTAGCAAACCATTCTCTCCACAACAACTAATTTCTACTTTTTTTTTTTTATTCAACAGAATTATTAATATACAAATCAGTTAGACATATTCCAGCCAACTGAACTCAACTGACTAGTTCTTATTCCAGGTAATTTCAATATCCCACCCTCTTTAACCTAGAGATAAGGGAGTCTATCCTAAATATGATTCTTAAAATAGTGATAGTCGCTTATCCCCTTAGGTGCCATGATTTGTCCTGATTTCCAGAAAAACTTAAACTTAAGTGTTTTTCAGATAAGTATTTTATCCAAAGGTTTCCCATGACACCAAATGAACCCAGTTCTTGTAAACTAATCTAAGTTCAATTACTAGTTTATTTATGTGGAAGCTGGTCAGAATATCAGCTGTAAATAACTTATGCATTTCTTATCTTTTTGTTTCCAATTCTTTTAACCAACTTTCGTGGTATAGTTACCTTTTTAAAACAGTTTTTTTTTTTTTTTTTTTAGTTTACTAACCTGGGGTCATGCATGTAGGACCTTTGGATCCTACACATTTTCAACAATATTGCGCTCATTGTCTATTTGGTCCACACATTTGAAAGACAATACCTTTCAACAAGTGTTTTCTTTGATTTTTCCATCGAACATTCCAGACATCTCTGTTCATTAGAAAATGCAGGATTAAGTTAAGCCTATTCTCAATAATTATATGCACAGGTGAAGAAACAAGAATTAAAAATTAGTGGCATTTCTTACATCCAATTATTCAAGTGTGGTGGCTTTATGTTTTATGAAAGTGTCTCCAACAGTTACACTCTCTGGCTGTGTGTTGTTGAAGAGTCTGGCAGGCATACAATTGTTGGAAGCACAGTTTTTTTTATTTAAATTTTGCTCGCTAACAGTGAAGATAACTCCAAACAAGGGAGGTGATTAAAAAAAACATGTCTAAGTTTCTTTAGAAGGGGTTTTATTTTTAAAATAATTTTTAAATTTTTTGCCAACTGTTCTATTTAAGAACACAATAAAGGATGGTGTCCTTAAATAGAACAAATATGCTTGCATCGCATCTCAGACACTTTTTTAATTATATTGTGCGGACGAAGCTCTTTGACGCTCTTGGAACAGAGAAGTTTTTCCTGATTTATTTTCTGATTTATTAGCTTAAATTGTCATATTAACTTATTTCTAGAGTAGCTTTATATTCCTAGTTACGATACTTAGTTTAAAGTTTAACTTAGACAGAGATTTTGTAGGAATTACTTAGTATCGGTAACGGTATCAAATCCACGTGTTACAATGAGAGGTCTTTTTTTTTTAAACCAAATTTAGTCGATTTATTAACTAATTGTTATATTAAATTATCTTCTATAAGCAGATTATAGACCTAGTCAGGATCCTTAGTTTATTCTAAATTGAGATAGCAAGATTTGGAAGCTAATCAATACTTACGAGTCCGTAGAAGTACTGTTCGAGAATTCCCGCCATTTTTACACGATAGCATAAGCTTAGTGTAGTATAGTGCATAATATAATATTGTCAATTAATCAGTAATTCTATTAATCTTGATAAACTTTATTGTCAATCAAATTGTACTTTTAACTCTATATATATATATATATATATATATATATATATATATAACGACTTAATCGTAACAAATAATTAATACATAACTATAGTGGTACACGTGATACGGAAGTTATATAAAGGGAACTCGTAGAAAACACTAGATACCGAAAAAATAAATATAGCGTTATAACTGTTTGGGGATATAACTAAGGATTTAATTTCGTTTTGAAATTTTATTGAATTAAATCGGAATCATGACTCAGACCAGAGCAGCAAAGCAAAAGGCTCAAGCTAATGGGAGTGCTGTGGTTCAGGGGAGAACTGAGGGGGGGCAGTTGCCCTCTGAATCACAGTCTTTTAAAATGCACTGTTTACTTGATGTTTGCGGAGCAGTCAGGTACGGGACATGATACTGCCAAGAGGGATGTCTTTGTGTGTGTGCACGATGTAAGGAGTGCAAGGAAATCAGGCGACAACTCAGCGTTGTTATGGGCCTTTATGAGAGCTTGAAGGACAGGGTGGATGCCCTCGAAGGAAATAAATTGAGGGGCCCATCAAGCACTCAGCCGCCCACATCAATGCCAGAGCTTGCACTTGGTCATCAGGCAACACAGAGGCAGCCCCCTAAGCAGAATGTGCTGGTCCCACAGGAACTAGTAGTTGTTGGTGACTCTATTGTCAGGGAAGCGGGGCACATGCTTTGTAAAAAGGATAGGTGGAATAGGACCAGGGTATGTCTGCCAGGGGCAAAGGTTGATGACGTAGAGCGGATATCATCTTTTAAGGGCACAAAAGGTGATATAGTTGTACACGTTGGCACTAATGATATTAAGAGTAGGAGACCGGCGGAATTACTTAGCAAGTACAGGTCACTGTTGAAAAAAAGCCGTGAATTAGGGTTGAATTTGAAAGTGTCTGCAATTCTGCCCAGACACGATAGGAGGGAGTATATGATGAGAGCCTTGTCGATCAATTCGGCCCTGGAGGGATTGTGCAAGGCTCAAGGGGTAGAATTTTTTTCAGCCTGGACTGTACTTGTTATCTTGGAAAGGGTGCAAGAATTTTTGCTGATGCTGTCGAGGCAGAGTTAGGTGGGTAGGAAAACTGCTAGTTGGGGGGATACAAGGACTAATAGATTAACAGTAGCCACTGGCAGAGGTGGAAGTGATTCTTGCACTGCTTCTATTGAAATGAGCAGAAGCCTGAAAAACAAGATGCAGGATATTTCAGAGACTGCTGGGAGTCATTGCAGTACAAGTAAACACATGGGTTGTGTTAGGGTAGCCAAGAATAGAAACAGGTGTATGTATACCTGCGTGTACACCAATGCTAGGAGTTTGGTAAATAAATTTGATGAATTTGAGGTATTGCTCAAAACATCAAAGGCAGATATTGTTGGGATATCAGAGACTTGGTGTCACACAGATAGAAGGATTGCAGAACTGGAATTTGGGGAATACAATGTGTATAGAAAGGATAGACAGGACAGGAGGGGATGAGGGGTTATGCTATTATTATTTAAGAAACACATAAAGTCCAAGGAAGTGAAGCCAGTCGACATCGATGGACAGGGCAGTGTCGAGTCAGTTTGGTGTGACTCGACACTGCCCCATAGGGAAATCAAAATTGAGAGTAGGAGTGTGCTATAGGCCTAATGACTCTGATGAGTATAATAAGATATTGTACAGGGAAATAGAGTAGGCCAGTAAATCAGAGAGTCTTATAATGGGAGATTTTAATTTCCCAGATATTGACTGGAATTTGTGGGTTGGTCATTCGCACACTAGCAAGGCTTTTGTGGATTTATTGGATGATTGTTTTCTACATCAGCATGTTCATGAGGCAACAAGAGGGAGCAATACTCTTGATCTGATTATCAGTAGTGATTCATTCTTCGTGCATTAAGAATCTGCAGATAAATGAACCACTAGGTGGCAGTGATCACAGTGTGTTGAAGTGGGATTTACTCAAGGAGGTAACTACATCAGAGGTAAAGGGAAGGGTTTTTGTTTTCGTAAAGGCGACTATGATGGTCTGAGACAGTATTTAAATTCTATACAGTGGGACCAACTGATGATGTTACCAACAGCAAACTCAAAATGGGAAGCATTCAAGGAACTAATCTTGGAGGCTACCAGGCTTTACATACCAACTAAGAAATATTGTTCAAGGTTTAGGCCTAAATGGTTGTCAGATGAACTAATGAGACATGTGGCAGAGAAGAAAAATGCATGGGATACATACAAATTAATGGGTGACATGGAAGCCTATGATAGATATAAGCTGGTCTGTAACCAAGTCACAAAGGAGATTAGGCAGGCAAAGGCAGACTACGAAAAATCCTTGGCAAAGGATGCAAAGAAAAACAGAAAAGAGTTCTTTACCTATTTAAACTCAAGAAGGAAAGGGATGAATCAGATCGGTCCACTGGATATTGATGGTTCAACAGCTGAGGATCCTGCTCAGGTGGCTAACAATCTAAACGAGTATTTTGCATCTACATTCACGCATGAGGAGTTATTCAGGAAGGAGTATGATGTAGGTAAAGTAAACATTGGCAGTGAGCTGGATGATTTTATAATAACTGAGAGGAAAGTGGAGGAGAGATTGTTGAGGATAAACATAAAAAAAGGCACCTGGGGTGGATGGGATCTATCCAGTTATATTAAAGGAGGTGGCAAAGGAAGTAAGCAAACCCCTAGCCATAATTATGAGAGCTTCTTTGGACTCGGGGGAGGTACCCATAGACTGGAGATGTGCAAATGTAACCCCAATTCACAAAGGAGGATCAAAGGCTGACACAAGTAATTATAGACCTGTTAGTTTAACTTCTGTTCCAGGTAAATTAATGGAGGCACTGGTTAAAGAAGCACTGCAGGATCATCTAGACAAGAATTCAGTTATAGCTCAGACGCAGCATGGTTTTGTTAAGGGCAGGTCTTGCCTGACCAATTTTATTGGATACTATGATGTAGTCACAAAAGAACTGGATGCAGGGAATAACTTTGATATTATATATTTGGATCTTAGAAAGGCTTTTGATACTGTTGCACATGGAAGACTGCTACACAAATTGGAGCAGTGTGGCATTGGAGGCAAATTGCTGCTATGGATAAGGGGGTGGTTGAGTGGCAGAAGACAGAGAGTGGTAATCAATGGACACTGCTCAACGTGGACTAATGTTATTAGTGGAGTTCCTCAGGGTTCAGTGTTGGGTCCGTTGTTGTTTTCGGTGTTTATGAATGATATTGATGATGGGATATCAAGTTTAATGTCCAAGTTTGCAGATGATACAAAGGTTGGCAGGGTTGTTAAGGACACCACTGACGCTATGCTGCTGCAACAGGATCTGGAAAGGTTGAACAGATGGGCTGAGAGGTGGCAAATGAAGTTTAACATTGACAAATGTAAAGTACTACATATGGGAAACAGTAACCCCAGAGCAACGTATCAACTCTGCGGTACTACACTGACAATGGTGGAGAATGAAAAGGACCTGGGGGTAATTGTGCAGGCAGATATGAAATTCTCTGAGCAGTGCAGACGAGCTGCAAGAGTAGCTCATGGTGTCTTGTCAATGATATACAGGAATTTTTCTAGCAGGGATAAGGAGGTGATTATTCCCTTGTATAAGGCAATGGTTAGGCCACATCTTGAGTACTGTATACAGGTCTGGAGGCCTCATTTCAAGAAGGATGTAGAGCTGCTGGAACGGGTACAGAGAAGGGCAACAAGATTAGTGAATGGAACAAAGGGTTGCTCTTACGAAGAAAGGCTTAAGTTTTGCAAATTACAGAGTCTGCAGACTAGGCACCGGCGAGGTGATCTGATAGAGGTGTATAAGGCTTTGAATGGTTTGAGTATGCTCAATGCCAATGGGATTCTTCATCTTGCTCAGAATAATCAGCTCAGAGGGCATAAATTCAAATTGAGGAAGGACGGATGTCGGAGAGATGTGTGGAAATTTGCCTTTGGCCAGCGGGTGGTTGGTTGGTGGAACCGACTTCCATCACTTGTTTTTGAAGTTGACAGCCTAAACAAATTTAAGGCTCAACTGGACAGGTATTTCGAGCGAACGGAGGGGTAAAATGGGAGTGGTGTTTTTTTTTTTTTTTTTTTGGCTGATGCTGAAAAAGCTTGCTTTCTTGCATCATATGCCTCTACTAATGCTAATGCTAAAAAAACATAAATTTTGGCTTTTTTTCTGAATTAAACTATGTTCAATTAATTATGATCTCCTAAACTCAATTACAAAATACTGAACAAAAAGAAAAAGAAACCAAAAGAGAAAAAAAATGCCCTCAAAACATCTTTTTTTCCCACTTATGGAAGTTTCTGCTCATTTCCATTAACAAATTCTATATAAAATCTGGAGTTCTTTATAAAACATTTACATATCTTATTTTCTTTCCTATGTCACCAGGGATGGCTGAAATTTCTAACTCGTCTTTCTCTACCTCTTCAATTATACTGCTCAAAGAACACCCCCATGTTTCAAGTCTGGTTACAGAATTAAGTAACCAAAAATGAGTCTCAATGAACAGCTAATGTTTTCTAACCAAAGAATGAAAGAATTGCTTTAAAGAGCAAACAGTACCAGGTATCCAAAGCATTGACAACTTCTTTTTATAGAACCAAAGTCTTTGGCATAAAACAATATTGGATGCATACAACCACATTTTTCTACTTTGTTAAATTGAACTCCGGTGGAAGAAGAAAACCATGTTGCAAATATTTGTAAACATAGATCTTCTTATAAAGAAATAACAATATTAACTTTTAACTTCTCAATTGCTTTTGCAAGCCCATATAAGCCAATGGGCTAATCAAGTAGTGTAAATGAGTTACAAACTGAAAACCTATAATGCCGAAACCACTTTTATCATACACAGAGTAGTGTCACAAAAATACAGACTTTTTTGTCATGGGTTGATTCTCAGTCTGTCCATAATAATTACAAAAAATCATTTGCAAATCTTACAACTGTAGGGTAATTCATGTTCTCAAGAACCTTAAAAAAAAAGCAAGAAAATGCAGGTGAGAAGGTTTACAAAATCTAATGGGCCTAATTTTCCACATACCCAATATGCAATATAATGCCCACAAAAGACTTGTCAAATTAGCATCTGCTGTTTCATTAGCAGACATTCACACTTTTCTTCAATAACTCAACAAATTTTGCTAATAACAGCATCATAAATAGTATTAAGATAATGCTTCCTCAGGGTAGCTTCATTTGGAATGGCTTGATTTATATATTTTAATATTTTTCAATTTGAAAAGACCCATGAAAATTTATCCCATCATCGACAGGATTCGAACGCAGGTCTTTTCCACCCAGCGTGGGGAGTATGGCAATCCTACCAACTGTGCTACCCATGAGGGCAATGCAAAAATTGTAATATAACTTAACCTGCTGAAAGGGACGTTGCTGCTTACTAAGACAAGGCACACCCCCTCTGAAAAGTCACTTTTCTCTTCTCTGGCAATTTTTTCTCATTTTTAAGGGCACAATATGAATTTTTTTTTTTGCAGCCTTTTCCAATTTTCATCTGTAGTAAATTCTTTCCTGTGGTTGACAATCGAATTCCACAAGTACAGCAGCAGATTTGATTTTTAATATTTTGAAAAGAAAACTCCAACTGCCAATTGTTTAAATTTTTTATAGAAAAATTGAACTGTTATGTTACACATTCAAAGAATGTTCTTTCATCCAACATAACTGATGGCACAAGAATTAAAGCAAATACTGTTGGCATGTTTTCTCATGCTGATATTATGATATTTTTAATGATTGAAATCACATTTCCGAGATTAACAAAATATGTAGTGTTGCTAGTAATATTTGTATTATATGCATTTACAGGCACTAATGATTAAAATGGCTACAACATGCTTTTGTGTATGCGTATAATCTAACGTCTACTTCTCATTATCCAATTCTGATATATGTAACTTCTTAGAATTAAGGGTCGCATAAATTAAACTGAACAAGAGCGAGTTAGTAATATTTATGTTAAAATTCAGTGTTCTACATATAAAATGAACATCATTTTAAGTAGTTAAAATTGTAATAATTCAGTACTCCCAAAAAAATGGAAACAAAAAGTTACAGTTGACAATATTTCAAATAAATTAAGTGAAATGAAAAACTTTTGACAAAAATTTAAAGCCATGATAGAAATACAGTAGAAGCTCATAAATCCATTAACATAAATACATCATAAATTCATTGGGACCTAGCACTTGCCAAATTTTGAAACCAGATCTTCAACTAATGTAAAAGGGTACACAATATATCAACAGAACAGAGAAATAACAATACTACAATTATAGTGCATTTCTCATTTCGAGAAACATTCCCAAGCATCACAATATAAGCTTTAAATAAAAAAATGAAGAAAATAAACAATAAATCAAATTGTTTATACATTATGTGGCCACTACAACCAGAAGTCATTTCACTGTAACATTTTTATTGTAGAAGATGAACCAGCACAACAGTTAATACTTGTTGGTTTTTGTTGGTAGTATATAGGCTCAATTTCATAATTGTGCGAGCCATTGTCTGCATGGTACCCTATAACCATGGAAAGTGTATTGGTAGCACTGCACTAGAAGTGAATTTGATAACCTGCATAAGAAACTTTTTTTTTCCAGTGAACACAGTAAATGAAAATGGAAAAAATAAAGTTGCTACAGTTGCACCTTACAATTTAAATTTAGTCTGGACAGTGTAAACATTTTGCACTCTTTTCTATAATGTGACCTCTATTTTAGGGAATAAGCTATTCTGCTTAAAAAGATAAACTTTTGTTTATATCCAGGACAGCCAAGGCCAGAAGGGTTTACAACTTCATTGTAGCTGTTTGACTGCAGCCAATTTATCAGTGCAATAGCAATGATGGGCACTTTTTGTGACAGCATACTGGCTCTACCTCGAAATGTGCAAATTTGAATATGTGTGTGCATGTGCATAAGTGTGTTACTACAGGGCCACGGCATATCTTCAGAGCACTTCTTGTCAGTAAATAATTAAGTTTTGGAAATCACTGCACGAGATGAGTCAGAACAAATCAATCAATGGTTATATTCAACTTTCTTTGATGACCTATTTCTCTAATACAGCATGTAAGACAATGAAAATAATAATAATAAAAAAAAGCTGCTATAAGTTCCAATTTAAATTAAATTAAACTGCAGGAAACTGTTTTAGCTTACCAAGAGCAGTGTTTCTCGATGTCAGTGAAGATGATGTTATGGCACGTTGGTTTGCTAACACAGTTTAGGAGAAACTACTTTCAGTGGTTTCTCCTAATCACAACTGACACTTGCTTCTATTCAAACTGTGCTCTTTTTAATTTTTTTAAGAAAAGGCTTAGAATATAATGAAAATTTTAAAATGAAAGTTTAGAAAACTTTCTCGGTGATGTAGTAACTTTACAGATGTTGCTTGAGCAGCATGGCATGTAAGTAACATAAATATATTAAAGGAGAAGAATGAACACTTAACCTATATGAGATCTAAACAGCTGTTTATTTCCAGTTGGAAATTAGACATTTCTTGGTATGTTCCTACCACTTCATCAACTGCAGTGATGAAGCAAAAAAAAAAAAAGTGTAAAACAGAGTTAAACTGTTACATTACCTATAGTAAATTATTATTTACAAAAATTATCGATTAAGGTTACGTGTGAATATATTTTAGGTTAGTTTTTAACTAATACATTTTCACTTTAAGGACAGATTTAAATAATTCATTTAGGGCAACAGAAGTTAATTAATGTACAAGTTTATGTGTGCAATGGCATATCTACACGTAGCCAACTACTAAGTAGTTACAAATTGGCATCATTTAAGTATATCTCATTGTGAATACCTTCACAACGAGTTACCATGATATTGCACTACCTTGAATAAGTAACGCTTCACCAATGGAGAAGACCACTGTTACTTATTCTCGGCGGATACCACCACCCAGATGGCACCATTTCAGAGCTTAGTGGCTCTTCGTCGGTGGTTGGGCGTGAGTGTTTAATTCATACCCTGGTTGTTGTTGTTGTGATGGAGTTTTATGAAACATAGGCTGCCAGGGCCACATTGTGTCTCAGGTACCCTGGTGTTGCAATGATGACAACCCTATTTGCGAAGTATAACTCCACAATATGAGAGATACCTAATGGTGTACAGTAATTAAGAATTATATAATTCGTTTAGGGCAATAGCCTCAAGTTACAAAGAAGTTAACTCTTGGTGGATACCACCATAACTAACATTTGTGCAATGGCGTCATGTCTACACGTAGCCAACTACTAAGTAGTTACAAAGTGGCATCTTTATTTAAATGATGTGTTAGCTAACTTATTTGTAACCCGAGGCTATTGACCTAAACGAATTATGTAATTCTTAATTACTGTACCATCAGGCATCTCTCGTATTGTGGAGTTATGCTTCGCAACTTGGTTGTCATCATTGCAACACCAGGGTACCTGCCCACCCACCGATGAAGAACCAATAAGCTCTGAAATGGTGCCATCTGGGTGGTGGTATCGGCCAAGAATAAGTTCCAGTAATCTTTTTCATTGATGAACATTACTTATTCGAGGTAGCGCAATATCATGGTAACTCGTTGTAAAGGTATTCACAATATGAGATACACTTCAATGATGCCACTTTGTAACTACTTAGTAGTTAGCTATGTGTAGACATGATGTCATTGCACAAACTTATATGGATAGATTTAAATTAAATTTAGAAACTTTAGAAAATATATACAGCAGGCCCTCATTATAACGTGGTTCGCTTTACGCTGATTTACTATAACGCTATTCTTATATTATAACTTGTATCTGACTATAAAGCTGTCACAAATCACTATAGTGCCCTTTTACAGATTGCATTTTTGGCATATTTAACGAAATCATTTCATTTAATGGAGTCTATAGCTTGAAAATGAATAGCAAAACAGCATTAAAACATTTTCCATGGCCACTTGAGAAATTTTCTCGCACGCTAATTTAATTGCAGTACAGTGACTTGTTACGTAGTTCCGAGATCAACATTTTAAAAAATGATCAAGTATATTGCTTGTAATATTTAGTCTAGTATATAATAATAAGTCTAGTCATCACTCAGTACAGTATTGGACACCATGCATAATGGACAGTTTACTCGAACATTGTATCATAATTAATGCAACCAACGCAGTTACATTTTCGAAGAGTTAATAATGGTTGATAAGAATGAAAAAGCAACATCTGGACGCAGTACGAAGACTATAAATGTAAGAAAAAGACTGAATTTGAAAGTTAATTAGATGTTTTGAAGAGAATCGATTCCGGTCAACAACAAGTGGATGTGTGCCATAATTTAGGACTGGCAAAGTTTAACTGTAAGAACAATTATAAAAAATTAAGAATCAATTTTAGCAGCGGGAAAGACAGCTGTTCCACTGCAAGCAACTAGGGCTAGGCCGGCTATTAGGATTGAAATGGAGAGACTTTAACTAATTTTATTGAAGATAATATCCAATGCAGAATTCAGTTAAGTTAAATATTATAAAAAAAAAAAAAAAAGAGAGAGAGAGATTAGTCTATATGATAATCTGAAGAAAACTCACCTAAAAAAAAAAAAAAAAATGTGGAACCATTTAAAATTAGTGAGGGCTGGTTGAATAGATTTAAAACCCAAGGAGAAGCCACAAGTGCAGATCAAGGAGCCAAAACTTTCAAAAAAGAACTTGTTAAAATTATTGAAGAGGGGTATTATGTGTTTTAGTTCTCAAGTTTTTAACATAGATGAAGCAGGACTTTTTTTGAAAACGAATGCCTAAAAGAAGTTTCATATTGAAAGAAGAAAAAAAAACATGCCAGGTTTTAAAGCAGCGAAGGATTGGTTGACTTTATTGTTGAGTGGTAACGCTGCGAGGGATTTAAAATTAAAACCCCTTTTAGTTTACCAGGAAGAGAGCCAAAGTACAACTCAAAATCGACACATTTTTCATGATTAATTTCATCAAATAAATTAAAATCAATTTAGAACAATTAAATTCATGATTTTAATTGGAATTTTAAGTTTAATTTTGATAAGTAATTACCACATAATTATATATGTATGTAATGCAGAATATTTTATATGTACAAATATTTGAATATTAAATATTTTGACCGACATTTGTGCATCTTTTCACTACTGTTTATTATTGATTAGGAAATATCCTATGGCACCAACCGCAACTCAAAAATACATATATTACCTTATGGGAATGTGGCGCACACTTAGTTTCCGGAACGAATTATCAGTGTTAAGCATGGGTCACCTGTACATATATATACCGGTTGGCTATAAAATAAGTTTTTCTATTCAGGAGACCCTAGGGTCAAAACTGTTAGAGATAGAGCTGTGAAAATCGGTGGGTATGTCATTTAGGGTATGGGGAAGCAATTTGCAGAAGAAAAAAAAATTATTTCAAATTTCTGCCACAAGGGGAAAATGGCACTGCACACATGTAAAAGTTGTTCACCTAAAGACACACTGCTTATGCAAATGACATCCTGTTAGATAAATGCAGAAAGGCCAATGCCACCGTCAATAGCTATTATGGCTCTTGCAAAAAAGGAATGTGCTCTTTTAATAAAACTGTTCTACCAGAATAATAGTAATGCTAATGCAGCACTACGTGAATATTGTAAACTTAAAGGTTTGCATAAAGGATCTTTGACATTAGTGGGGCTTCGAAAACTAATAAAGAAATTTGAAACGACCAGGGAGTAAGGTGTAATTCCAGGCAGGGGACGACCACGTATTGGAACGGAGGTAGTGTGGCTGGATAAAGTGGCAGTTGCAATGGCCTCCAAGTCAGAATGCAAAACACTACCATCCAGTAGTGCCAGAAGTGTGTCAAGAGACTTGAACCTTCCTTGTTCTATTGTACGTAAAGTGCTTTGAATAATTTTACAGTGGTTCCCGTACAAGATTCACGTAGTGCAAGAACTAGTCTTCTGATCTGCAACAACGAATAGACTTTGCTCTACGATTTCTGACTCGTATGGAACTTGACGATATATGGGCTTGAATGATCTTGTGGTCTTGAACTTGACGATATATGGGCTTGAATGATCTTGTGGTCTGATAAGGCACATTTCACTCTTCATGGGACTGTAAATGCACAAAACTGCCGAATATAGGGAACTTCTCGTCCATCTGCTGAACATGAAAAACCACTACAAAGTCCATACATTACAGTATGGTGTGGATTCACAGCAGAGTTTATAATTGGACCATTTTTCTTTGAAGAGTCTACACCTCATGGCCCCGTAAGGTGTACAGTAACTAGTGCATGGTACTGAGCTCTTCTAAGAGATCACATTATTCCCACTCTGCAAGAAAGACAATGCTTAGAGACCATAGTGTTCATGCAAGATGGTGCCCCTCCCCACGTTGGTTGACAAGTGAAGGAACTGCTCCATTTAACATTCGGAAATGATTGCATAATTTCTAGAGACTTTTCGCAATTCTGGCCAGCCCAATCACAAGATCACAATCCCTACGATTTCTGGCTATGGGGGATACCTGAAAGACAGAGTTTACTGTGGCAGCATACAAATGCTTGTCAATTTGAAAGCAAGCATTAAACAGCATGTGGCCAACATCCCCAATGAGATGCTATGTGAAACTGTTGCACGCAGTCCTCCATTTTCAGAATGTCATCTCAAGTGAAGGAAAGCACATAGAACAATATCTGTAGATTTCTAAGTTCTGATATTAAAATCTACTCCTAAGTTAAGTATTCCATCTCATGTTTACAGTGCCAGTTTCTCCCCGTGGTGCCAGAAATTGGAACTAATTTTTTTTCTTCTACAAATCGCTTCCCCATACCCTAAATGACATACCGCCGATTTTCACAGCACTATCTCTAACCGTTTTGACACTAGGGTCTCCTGAATAGGGAAACATTTTAAAACCACCTGGTACTTGCTGTCATTACTACTTCACTGCTACATTGTTTATTCTGATCTATGTAACACCGAAGTAGCAACAATACGGATATATTTTCTGAAATACCTAAATTTAATTCATATCTATCCTTAAAATGCATTTAGTTAAAAATCTAACCTTTAACTTTCTTCTAATCTAACTTTCTATAATTTCTATAATATAGAAACAATTTTTTCCCATAATAATTTTGCGCTGTCTTTCTTTCTATATAACAACTTATAACAATTTAACTTTCCCCTCATTTTATTTGCTGTCATTGATAAAATGGTAGGAACATACCACAAAATATCTATTTCCATCTGTATATAATTTCCAAACGGAAATAAATGGGTATTTTAGATATCATATAGGTTAAAAGTACTTCATTCCTTTCTTTTAATACAGGGTATCCATAAAGTCTTTGTGCACTTTAAAACTGCAATAACTTAGGTTCTACACAACATAAAAAAAACCCAGTAAAATGCATTGTAAAACTAATTTATTCTGGTTTTTATACACAAAAACAATTAATTTATTTTTGATTTTGTTTTTTAATTTTTTTCAGATAATCTCTCCTACAAGGGATGGATGACTTCAATAAAAAAGAAACTGAATTGTGTCCTCTGGCTAGAAGAGCTTAAGTCCATATCAGCGGTTAGAAGAAAATTTACGACACACATGTAAAGGAAGCACCACACAGAAAACCAAACTGAATGAAGAAGGTTGAGAGAGTTGTTGGTTTTTAGGAGCATTAGCAACTAAGGCCATATTGCTCCGGGTTGAGACATACTGGTTCTATTAACAATAAGCCATGAACTGGAAGGCCTGGATTAAGCAAGAGGACTGTGGCATCTGACAAGGAAGCTTTTCAGCAAAGCCCACAAAAATCACTAAGATCTCTGGAACTCTGTGTTCCTAAAGCAACAGTGCACAAAATTCTTAGTGTAAAATTGTACACAAGTGACCTTACAAGATTCAAGTGCATCAAATGTTGCTGGAAGAGGACTAACATGCAAGATTAACTTTCTGTAAAAGTTTAATGAAATGTTGAAAACACCACCTTATCTCTTGAAAAACTAATATTTTTTGATTAAGCAACATATCAGATTAGTGGCAAGGTTAATTGTCATAACTGCCATATTTGTGGGATAAAGAAACCATAATAAGTCCAAGAACATGAAAAGGATTCTCCCTAAAGTCAATATCTGGTGTGCCTTGGGAAACATGCACATAACTGTGGTTAATGGTGATAGTTATCTTGCAATACAACAAGATTTTTTCATTTGTAAATTAAGACAATTACTAATTAAAGACAACACAGTTTTTCAGCAAGATGGAGCACCTTGCCACTTCATTTGGAATGACAAGTTTTAAATGAAGCCTTCCCAAACAAATGAATTGCCAAAGGTAGGCAAATTGCTAGACTAGCTCACTCACCCAATTTGTCCCCATTGGACTTTTTTCTATGGGGGCATATTAAAGTGTGGTTTATTCCTCAAACCCTTGCTCACAAATGCAATTAATGCTGTAACTGAAATACAACTGGAGAACATGTTTACAAAATTGCAAACTATTACAATTTTATCAGTAATGACAGATGTTAAATCTTAACAATCTTATGATTACATAGTTTAAAACTAGAATAAATTCCCTTTCCAATACAGACTGTTTTTATCTCATATAGAACCCAAGTTGTTGCAGTTTTAAACTGAACATGGAGTTTATAGAAACCTTGTATATGTATTAATTCTTTTAAAGCCACAAGAGATTTCTCAATGCAAGCAAAACACTGAATTAAGACCCACAATCAAGACTCACACTCACACTCACAACTAAGTTACCAGAACAATTTCCAGCATCACGTTGTAAGCAATAATTTAAAGAATTCCCCATTTTGCAAGATAATAAAATGTATAGTTTCAAATAATAACTATACATACATGATGAGTTTGACTACATTGGAAAATGCATTCTTTTGGCTACAGCAAAATTTCTCATGGTTGTAAAAAAGCAACTGGTAAAGAATAGGCCTTGAGGAGTAATTTCTAGATTATCGTTTTATTTTTTTTTTAAATAAAACTTTTCAAAAAGTGCCATATTTTTGAGTTTCAGATTCATGAGGTTTTACTGTATGTGGTACAATATTTCTTTAAATAAAATTTAATATGCATAGCTACATGTTTCATGAAGCAGAAAAGCAGCATATCAAGTTATTCTGAAGAGCTTGAATGCCTTCGTTTTTTGTTTTTATGAGAAACATGCTTCGAATGTTTGTGTTTGGAAGATGAATGTTTTTTGTTATGCCTGCTGTCATGAGAACTTCTTTCTCTCGATGATGAGGAGTATTCGTGACTAAAATTAGTTTTATGGTGTCTCGATGAACTCTCATTACCTGATGAATCAGATTTATTTTTTGATTTTCTTGTATGTGGTGATCTGTGTCTACTTGAACTATGGGGAGAATGATGTTCATTTTTGCTCTTTCTTAGGTCAGATTTTTCACTGTGATGCCTCTTTTTCACCTCTTTTTGACTTGAAGTATCTGAAGGCGTGTGGTGTTTCTGTTGATGTTCATGCTTGGTGTAAGATTTTTGTTGACTGTCTAAACTGGATGATGCTGAAAGCTTATCATTTCTATGTGATGCAAGCAGAGACCGGTCACTTTCAGATTTAATACCCCTATCTGAGTGTTTGTTACTAGATTTTCTTGAGATATGCGTTTCCTTTGTCTTTTTCTCTGAAGGACTGTTACTCCTACTGTGGTGTTTCTTTTTCTTTTTATGGACAGATTTCTTCTCTGTTTCATTTACACAATCATTACTTAATAATAGTTGATAATCACCTTGCTGATGACCTTTTGCACTTTCTTTTAAAATACATTTTGGCTTCTCTTTTTCTTTTTCCTTCCAATATATATTTTTCCCTTTAAGTTTGGCAACTGACTGACTAAAATCAACATGAATGCGTCTGTCATCAATTAGAACATTATCCATTTTAAAATATGCATTTTCACAATCTTTTTCCTTTTCAAATTCAATAAAAGCATATTGTAATGATTCTCCAGTTTTTCTGTCTCTAATCACTTCACAGCTTTTTATTGTCCCAAATCGTGAAAATATTATCTCCAAGTCTTCAGCTGTTGTCACAGGATTAAGTTTACAGACAAATAAGACATCTTCGGGAGGTTTTATTTCAGCATCTGGAATATCTCCAATCATTTCCAATATGGTTGCTCGAGCTTTAGCTTCTTTATCCTTAATTTCTTCCTCAATCTCTTCTATGCTTTTGCCTTTTGTATCATCAATCTCTTCATCAGCTGCAATGCGATCTGACTTCAACTGCTCTTCTGTAGGTTCTGGTGATCTCTCTGGGACAATTAGTCCTTCTGGATCATCAAATGGATCATCAAGTATAATGGTATGGGTAATTCTTATATCTTGATACGGTCTTCCTTGTTCATCACAGATGGCATCATTGATTTTGTTTAAAACATCGCCACCTTCAGCAACTTCTCCAAATACTGTATGTACTCCATCCAAATAGTCAAGGTCTTCACCCAGCGTAAGGAAAAATTGAGACCCATGCATATTGTTTCCATTGTTTACCATTGACAGAGTCCCAAATTTCTGGTGCTTAAGTCTTGGTTTTGTTTCTGCATCAAAGAATTTTGCCTGCTCACCATATAACTGACAAAATATTGATTCTCCAGCTCGGCCAGTACCAGTAGGGTCTCCAGTTTGTGCAATAAAATTGTGTTCTATCTTGTGGAATAAACAAAAATTATAAAATTTCACCTTGCATAATTTTAGGAAATTCAAACATGCTCTTGGTCTCTCATCAGTATACAAGTCCACCGTAATATCTCCAATTGTTGTTTCCAAGATAACTGACATCTTCATAAATATCTCAAATAATTCTGCAGAAGATAAAATGTTAAAACATTTTTATTATGTGATAACTTTTAAAATATACAACAAGAATTCAGAACTATGAATATTATTTTTAATGACAATATTTTTCATAATTTTAATCACCACACAACTGAGGACATAATTTCATTCAAAGTTCATCAAATTTATGTAATCAATATTAATTATGAATAACCTTTTAAATCTTGCATAGGAAAACTCCTTCTGTGGTATTAATTGTGACCAAAATGTAAATTAACTTTTTCTGTTCCACAGATTTTAAATAGATCTAAAATTAGTTTATTCATTTTGAAATCTGCAGTTTAAATGAATAAATATGAAATAAGAAAGTGCTAAAAAAATTAACTAGTTTAAGTTTAAATCTTATATGGGAAGATCTAGTGTTACCCAAATAGAATACCATATGAAAAAATCAGTCACCCCCAAGTAGAGATGGTGCCTACATGTCACTCTTATTGTGGGGGTTGGCATGTAGTTGGGTCCTTCATTGTGTGAGAGATCTCTGCAACTATTTTCATAGCTACTAAGGTTTGTATATATGGTTTGTTGCAGATTCACAATGTTGTTCCAATTTCTTTATCAAAGCTGTACGGCAGCCTAAATTTAGCATGGTCCACAGTGAAGATTATGTAAATACTGAAATTCACGTAGCTATTATTATTAAAGTTTAATGATACAGTGGCTGTTGTTGTTATTTGGTTTTTAGGAGCATTAGCAACTAAGGCCATATTGCTCCGGTGCGGTGGTCATTCCCTGACCTTTCTGCATCCTCCGTATTTGGTGGTGACGGGCTCGAACCCTGGTCTAATCAAGAGGCGTGTGCTACACACTGCTGCTCCTTCCCACCTGGCTACGGAGGCGCCAAAGTTTAATGATACAGTGGCAGCAATGGCCATATTGTACCTATATATTCCTGATAGAAACTGATATAATTGTTAATTAAAAGCATCCATATAATTGAATGCATTATAAGTAATTGCAGAATTCAATCAAGTTAGCATTGTTTCCTATAAGGTAACATAGTGACAATGGCTCAGATAAATTTGACAAAGATTTAAAAGTCAGTCCTGGTAGTGCAAGCAGTCTATGAGGATATGCTGCACAGTTAAAGAGTGGCAGTATATACACTGTAGAGGATCCTGTCTTGTGAGAAGAAAGAGCTGCATGAGATTTGCAGCCAATCTGTATTCTGGAAAGAACTTCTTCGTGTCAATTTTTCAAAAACTGAAATTCCGCACTTCTGGTTCGTGTTTATGATGTAAAATTTGTTGTTTTGTTTTGAGTTGCCATAGTTGCTTCCACCAATTGTGGCATACTTGTGGGATGAGGTTTATAATATGAAATCTGTGCTTGTACAGAATACTGGATCTGCATTTTCACTTCCTAGAATTCAAGCGGGTCCCAGAATCCAGACCTTCACTGATTGACAAGTTACATTATGTTGAATCAGCTAAGATCAGATTTGTTTCATAGTGGGATGGGAAGGGAGGGCAGTCAGTGCATACAGGAAGTCTGTATAAATTTTGACCTGGGAAGTAGGAAAAATATTATTATTATTAGCCATATGGTGCAAGGAAGCCTTGAGGCTTCACCAGACAAAAAAAAAATTCTGAATTACCCTGGGAGAGTCAGAAATAGAAGGGAATCACCAAGAAAGAGAAAACTAATGATATCCAGCTCAGGATCATGGGTGTGCCAAGCCCATACTTATCAGATGTGAGCCCCTGGTTGATGTGATCAGGGCTAATTTAATTGCATACAGTTCAGCAGTGTACACACACACACACACACACACGCACGCACGCACACACACACACACACACACACACTACATTCTATTTGAATGTGATGTAGATAAGGTAAGAGTGGGAAAGATTGCTGCTGTACCTACAGTTGTATCTGTTTTAGATCCATCAGCATACATTGATCAAATTGAGAAAAGACAGATGTAGAATAGATGTGCGGAAATTTGCCTTTAGCCAGTGGGTGGTTAATTGCTGGAACAAACTTCCATCTGTTGTTACGGAAGTTAATAGGTTAAATAAATTTAAGGAGGAACTGGACAAACATTGAGGGAACTGTGTAATTTTTTTTTTTATATATATTTTTTTATTTTATTATTATTATTATTTTTTTTTTGGCTGATGCTACATAAGCTCATACACTTGCTTTCTTGCATCACATGCCACTACTACTACATCTGGATGCAATGGGAATTTGTTACATGTGCAAAATACAGTTTTTGGATATTCATATTTGTTATGGATTTCTTTGAGCATTTACAAAAATAGTTATCACAAGGTGGTGATAGCTATGAGAATCTGGTTCAGAGGTTTATTGGAATATGTTATATGAGGGGTTTCCAAAAAGTAAGGTAGCACATTCTTTCTCTTGATGATGTTTAATAATACGAAGTTGAAATTACACACCAAGAAATAAGTGAACATGCACTACTACTAACTCCACAAAGCCTCCAGTCTGTGCCCACACGCAGTAACCAACATTGCACCACCTGATGAACTTCCTCATCTGTGGTGAAATGCTTATCTGAAAGGTGTTTTTTCAGAAGGCCGAACAAATGGAAGTCTGACGGCATTAAGTCTGGGCTGTAGGGGGGGGTGGATGTGACAGAGTTTCCCAATGATTACGGCACAACCACTCACGAGTGGTATGGGCAATGTGTGGAGTTGTGTTGTCGTGCAACAAAATCATGCCGCTTGTCAGGAGTCCTGGTCATTTGCTTCGAATGTTGGATTCCAGTTTTCCAACACTGCACAGTAAAGCTGTGCATTGATTGTTCCTCCCTTTGGCAAGAAACCCACCAAGAGAACGCCTTGACAATCCCAGAACACTGTGGCCATGACTTTTCGGGGAACAGTTTTGAATTTTTTGTGCACAGAAGATTGTGGATGTTTCCAGGGTAAAATGATGAACCCATGTTTTGTCAGCTGTGACTATGCGAGCAAGAAAATCCTCTCCTTCGTTGCTGTATTGCAACAGGTTCTCCAAACACATCCCCATGTGTTTTGCTTTGTCCTCCTCTGGCACCCAGCGGCAGCACACCTTTCAAAAGTAAAGGACATCGTGAACAGTTGATTTACTCATGTTCACTATTTGTGCAATTTCACTCACCTGTTTTCAAGAACGATGCCCTTAATGCATGAAATGTTGTCTTCTGCCTTGCTAGATGAAGGCCCGCCCACCCGACGTCGATCTTCAATGTCACCACAGCCCGCTTTAAATTCATTGCACCAAAAACACACCTGCTTCTTTGTCATCACCTTTTCGCCATACACAGCAACCAGTTCACAGTGAACGTCACTTGGTGAAGACCCTTTTGCTTGCAAAAAGTGAATAACTTTTTGTTTTTCCTGTTTTAGACCACACTCGCATGGTAGCCACCATTTTGCAACTGGAATCTGCTGTGAGGCGACACTACCGCAACACTGCACTGACGGTCTTGTTGAATGTTACTAACGGGTCTACCTGTCCACTGTGTTTCATCTCATTCTCTTTCACCATTATTAAGGGAAAAAAATGTGTTACCTTACTTTTCGGAAACCCCTCGTATGTTTCAGTATTGTATTAGTTCTTATAGTCTTATTCCAGCAGTTCTCTAGGTTTATTGTTACACTTCACTTTTAACTGTGGGTCAGAGAGATAAGAATATATGAGATGAACCAGCAGGCTCCATATTTTGGCAGCATAATTTTGGAGTAATTTTCTCCTAAGATGAAATGGGTTTATTTGCTTCCACATATAAACTTTGAATAGGAGATGTTCAGAAAGCTCCAAGGGCTATCCATAAGGTACAATGATGGTTATTATTATTGTTATTTGGTTTTCTTTTAGGAGCATTAGCAACTAAGGCCATATTGCTCCGGGGATATGCGGTGGTCCTTCTCTGACCTTTCCGCATCCTCCGTATTTGGTGGACACGGGCTCGAACGCTGGTCTAATCAAGAAGCGTGTGCTACGCACTGCTGCTACTGTCCTCCAGATTTGTATGCAGTACTCAAGGTGTGGCCTGACCATTGCCTTATACAAAGGGATAATCACCTCCTTTTCCCTACTAGCCAAATTCCTGTATATCATTGACCAGCTCTGTCAGCTTGTCTGCACTGCTCAGAAAGCTTCATCTAACTGCACATATAAACATACCAACTGTGTAGTACCACACAGTTCATATGTTTCTCTGGGAGTTACTTCTACTCATGTGCAGTACCTTGCATTTGTCAATGTTAAATGTCAGTTGAGACTTCTCAGCCCATCTGCCCAACCTTTCTAGGTCCTTTTGCAATAGCACACTGCAATTACTGTCATTAACAACAATGCCAACTGTAGTATCATGTGCAAACTTGGATATTAAGCCTAATATACCTTCATTAATATCATTGATAAATATACAAAATACAGTGGGCCCAACACCGAACCCTGGGGGACTCCACTAATAACATTAGTCCATGAAGAAAAGCGTCCATTGATTACCACTCTCTGTCTCCTCCCACTCAACCACTCTTTTATCCATTGTAGCAACCTGCCCTTACAGGTAGTTTTCAATTAATCGTCAATACAAATATTTATCGTATTTAGTAGTCACAGGCTTGAACCCCAGTCCACTCAAGGAACGCGTGCTATGCACTCTCGCTCCTGACCACTGGGCTACGTCAGGCCTAAAGAGTTAAACTAACAGGTCTGTAATTACTTGTATCACCCTTTGCGAACTGGGGATACATCTGCACATTTCCAGTCCGTGGGGACTTCCGCTTAGTCCAAGGATGCTCTCATAATTATGGCTAAGGGTTTGCTTACTTCATTTGCAGCCTCCTTTAATATAACTGGTTAGATCCCATCAGCCCAGGTGCCTTTCTTATGTTTAACTTCAACAATTTCACCTCCACTTTGTTCTCAGTTATTACAAAATCATTAAGCTCCCTGTTAAAGTTTAATAAGCTGCTGTCCTCCACTTCCCTACAAAATTCCTCATGTGTGAATGTAGCTGCAAAATACTCGTTCAGTTTGTCAGCTATCTGAGCAGGATCATCAACAGTTGAACCATTGATATCAAGTGGACCAATCTGATTCATCCTCTTTCTTCTAGTTTATACAAGTAAAGAAGACCTTGCTCTTTTTCTTAGCATCCTTTGCCAAAGATTTCTCATAATCTGCCTTCGCTTGCCTAACCTCCTTTGCGACTTGATTTGTGATTACAGACTAGCTTATATCTACCATAGGCTTCTGTGTCACCTGATAATTTATATGCATCCCATGCATTTTTCTTCTCTGTAATGAGTCACATTAGTTTATTTGATATCCATTTAGGTCTAAATCTTAACAGTATTTCTTAAATCAGTATGAAAAGCTTAGTAGTTCCCACAATTAATTGCTTATTCGTTGTTGGTAACATCATTAGTTGGTCCCACTGTATAGAATTTAAAAACTGTCTGAGACCACTGTAGTCACCTTTATGAGGCTTCCATGTTTGACTGAATAAAGGATAAGGAAGATAAAGAGTAGTTATTAATGGTCACTGCTCCTCGCATTACTGTTAGTAGTTGATTTTTGCAGGGTTCGGTGCTGGGCCGAGCACTGTTTTCTGTATTTATTAATGATATTGATAAAGGCAAGTCAGAGTATATGTGTAAGTTTGCAGATGATACAAAGGTTGGCAGGGTATGCTACTGAAACAAGATTGAGAAAAATAAGGCAGATGGTTCAAGAAGTGGCAAATGAAGTTTTTTAACATTAGTAAATGCAAGACTGCATATGGGTAGCAGTATACTCAGAATAAACATACCAACTATGTGGTACTACACCCAGGTAGTGGAGAATGAAAAAAGACTGGAGGTAATTGTGCAGTCAGACAAGAAGTCCTCTGGGCAGTGCAGGCAGGCTGCTAGAATTTCATGGGTTTTGGCAATGATACACAGGAATTTTGCAAGCAGGGATAATGTGATTATCCCACTGTATAAGGCAATGGTTATATCACTTCTTGAGTACTGCATACAAGTCTGGAAGCCTCATTTTATGAAGGAGGTGGATCTGTTGGAACGGTACAGAGAAGAGCAAAAAGATCAGTGAGGAGAAGAAAATGGTGTACTTATCAAGAAAAATTTCACTTCTGCAAATTGCAGTATCTGGGGGCTAAGCACTTGTGAGAAGATCTGAAATGTTAAGGCTTGGAATGGATTGAGTAAACTGAGTGCTGATTGCATCCTTCTTGCTCAGACTACACGAGGGAACATAAATTCAACTTGAGTGAGAATGATTGCAGGATAGATGTTTGGAATAGGCTTCCATGTTGAGTTATGGAAGTGAGAGGTCAGAACAAATTCAAAGAATGGACAAGCTATTACTAGAAATGGACAAGTGAAGTGGGAAGGTGTGTTTTTTTTTTTTTTTTTTTTTTTTAGCTGATGCTGTATAAGCTTGTTTCATCTGCCAGTACAAATAGTACTACATTTCATCATACTAAAAATGCTCATTGAAATGTTCTTAAATCAATCAAAATTTTACTTTAAAATTAAATGGATATTCAAGCAAACTCTCCAGTTTCTCTCACTAGATATTAAAATAAAATGTACATATACCAGCATTTCAACTCTAATAACATTGCTGACCTAAATTTGGAGAAATTTCTTATTAGCATTAGTAGAGGCATTTGACGCAAGAAAGCAAGCTTATGCAGCATCAGCCAAACAAAAAAAAAAACCTACCTGTAAATCAAATATGCAAATCATATATAGATACTACTGGAAAACTTTTACTTATATATTTTAATCATAGAAATGTATATTAAAAATATATTAAACAATTTTTTTTTAGTTTTCTGAGCCAATTCAAATGCCTTTACTGTTCATTGTTGAGCAACACTGATATTTGCTATACTGAAAACAGATAATATTAAAAATTTAAGTTTACCCACTTGTGAGTGAAGCATGACAGTGAATCTTGACTGTATGGCAATCGATAATGTTATTAAGCAGCTGCTGTGCCATATTTAGGTTTCATTGAAAGGCAGGGGGAAGAGGGAGGAGAAATTCTTTAGGTATTCCATACTAGCCAGGTTGAATTTCTTTCCATCAGAATTATACATGTCATGTCTGGTCCACTCGCGGGTACATGCGTAATGCACATGGGTCCACGGCCACTGTAGCTAAGTGGTCAGAACAAGTGTTCAAAAGTACACACACATTTCAGAGACTTATAGTTCAAGCTTATGTGGTAGATGACTTTCATCAACCGGTGAAATACCACCACTTTGCTTATTGGAGGCTTGACGTGGCGAAACCCATGTTTAGTCCCTAGAGCAAAGTTTCCGGCATCCCTCTCCCCCCATACTTCTCCTTCAACCCATGCACGGTACTAAGTACTATAGGTTTTGATACCTTTCGTGTTTGAGGTTTTCATAAAAAAAAAAAAAATGTAAGTACTACATGTTATATTTTCTCTCTATCTTGTGAACCCCTCTGCAGGGTCGGATTAAGGATGAAATAGGCCACCAGGCTATATTTAAATTTGGTGCCCCTTGAATATATATATATATATATAAGGTGATTCACTACCAGTGCGACAAACTTGCAGGAAGTGTAGGGGCACAAAGACGAATCGGAATCACATAGCATTGCAGGGTCCGAAATGCCTTCGTCATGTGGTAGAGGACGTTGAACGGGAGGTCGTGTGAACAGCGATCCCACTGGACGTCAGCATCTGCGAACCGTTTCTGTTGAAGAAACCAAGGAGCAAAAGTCCTCCAGAGTGGATAATCCACAGGCTCCAATGATTGGACGCATTGCAGATGGTATGAACTCATTTGGTTTGTTGACAGTATCCTCCATACAGTGGATTGGGAAATACCCAATCGTTGGCCTATCGCTCGAGTACTCGGATTGCCTTCTGCAAGACGTAGGACATTCCCCTCATTGTCTGGCGTCCTCGTCATTCGCTCTCGATTCATGGTACCTCTTGTGAAACAACCAGTCTCACGTAACCTTCTGTGCACATGTGCGGAAATTGTATGATGAGGAGCACGCCTCTGCGGGAAACGTTCCTGGTACAAGCGCAGAGCAGCGGCCCGTTACAGTCCGCAACTCCATACGCGAGGTGCATGTTGGCCAGTTCAACATTTGAATACTCATCCATCCTACTGCCTCGGGAACCGATTCGCAAATGCTGACTTCCAGCAGGATCGCTGTTCATGCGACCTCCCGTTCAACGTCCTCTACTGCATGACGAAGGCATTTCGGACCCTGCAATGCTATGTGATTCCGATTTGTCTTTGTGCCCCCTACACCTCCTGCAAGTTTTTCGCACTGGTAGTGAATCACTCTGTATATATTAAATATCGGTGTAAATACACCATAGTTTACTAATAAATTAAACTACATTAGTGTAGTGGCATCGTTTCATTTTATCTTATATTGTGGCTACCTTCACAAGATACCAGGTATTACACTACTTCAAATAAATAACACTTCTCTAGTAGAGGAAACTACTGTTATTTATTCTCAGTGGGCACCACCACCCAGACATGTTTTGGTGCTTGTTGGCTCACTCATCAGTGGGCAGGCAGGCAGGTACCCTGATAATGCAGACATGCCATTACAGTTGCGAAGTTAATTCCACAATATGAGAGAGCGATGCTGTTACACTACTTATGTAGTTAAATTTATGGATAAACTATGGTATATTTACACCGATATTATATAGTTTTCACCCATAACATATTATGCCTTGTGCATTTATTCTTCAAAAAAAAAAAAAAATATATATATATATATATATATATTATTATTATTAGAATATTTTTCACTACTTTGGCCCTGCTCCTCTGATTTTATGTGGTCATCCTGTAGTATAAATAGAAAATTTCTTTATTATGCCTATATTTTTTTCCTTTTTAAATATAAGCAGAAAATTTATTTATTACCTCTATTTTTTTCAGTTTTTTTTTTTATAAGTTAAAAGCAATAAGTTCAGGTTGTTGTTTATACTTTGCAGTAACAAAGTGGTGAGGGGTAGTTAACTTCATTGTAACAGTTTCATTGCACAACTGCAATAAATCCAAGGGCATGCAGGGAGGGGGAGAATTTCAGAGGCATTCACAGAACCCCAAAACCAACCAAGCATCTGGGTTCCAGGGTGACACTGCACTGACCTAGAAGAACCAGCACAACAGTTAACTGTGCATTTTTATGGCAAAGTAATGTCATAAATACCAGCATCTGTATACATTACTGAAGGACATCAGTCAAGTCTTTATTTAAAATCAACATAAACACGGAATTAGAAGTAATAATTTCTTCTTTTTTTTTTTTTTTTTTTTTTGGTTGGGGCCCATGCATTCATCGTAAGATAAAATTTGCCAGAGGCATTTGTCAAAAGGCTTCCTAGTTTTCATGTTTCAAAAAAATTTAATTCCCTGTTCCTGTACTTAGCTAATTAGCGTATTCCAAAATAAGCGCTGGGCTACAAAAATCTACTTATAGTACAGGGCATAATTAGAAAACAGTTAATAAAATAAGAGGAGAATCGCTAAAACGGAACTCCCATTCTGCTGTAACCAGTACTAGTTCCAGATGGGAGCTAAAGTCCCTCCCCTTATGATAAAGGTAATATGGATTCTTTTCTACTATTACATGATTAAAATTCAACGATTCCGCAGAATACTTCTTTAGAAAATAGTAGGGCAGCTACTGGCTCTATGTAAAAAGTGAATCATTTTAAATGTAAGTTTCAACTGCACTAATGGTAGGGTTAATTTTGTAATCTTAAAACGGTACAGTACCAACAATAACTGGTTAAGACCCATAAGAAAAGCTTTAGGTTAATATAAAGTGAAACTAATTCAATATTAATTGGCTGTTTGATATATATGTGGAAATAATCTTAAAAACATTTACCTCCGCTTTGATAAATAATCAACTAACGCAATTCGATAAAGAATGACTTAACACGCTCTTCAAAAATTCACATGAAGCACTGTTCACTAAGATTTAAACAATTAACTAAAGGAGGCAACAGTATCTTTTTTATTAACATAATTATAAATGAACTAATGCTACAAAATCTGCATACAACATAAAAATTTCAACAAGCTACGACTGCTGCAGCAACATACAGTCTTTCCAATTCAAGAAATTACTAAATAAACCAAATGATGTACAACCGCGTTTTAGGACTTGCTATTTCGATTGGCTAATCGCATAATCACATGTCACTTTACTATTCTTGGGCTCCTACAATAAACAAAACACCATGTTATTGTATATAGAGGGTAATGCATGAAACGTTGTAATTGAATTTACAGAGTGAAGTCCATATCCATATTGTCCTTTCAATGTCCGAATTAAAAATGGGAGAATATATTAATCATTTTAGATTAGAACTCGAAGAATTTATTGGTATCGGCTTTGCCTCCAATGATATGCTGCATTGTGAAATTAGAATGTAGTAATGATGTGCTGCTGCATTCTAATAAGTTTGAAGTGGATAGAAAAAAGTTGAATTTCTATCTTGCTCGTATTTTGGACATTCAGTAAGCACATATTTGACTATGATACAGTGAAGCTCGCAGGCTATGGATTATTATTATTATTAGCCATATAGTGCAAGGAAGCCTGAGGCTTAAGCTGCACCAGCCAAAAAAAATTTCTAATATACGCTAGAGAGAAGGGAATCACCAAGAAAGAGAAAATGATGATATCCAGCTCAAGACCCCGGGTAGGCCAAACCTATACTCACCAGATATCAGCCCCTGGGGTTATTCGGGACGTTTGATTAACACTTTGTTAATCAAATAATTAACACTAACACTTCTACCCATATGCAAAGTACTACATATGGGTAGAAGTAACCCCAGAGAAACGTACCAACTGTGTGGTACTACACTTAAGGTGGTAGAAAATGAAAAAGACCTGGGAGCAATTGTGCAGGCACATATAAAGTTTTCTGAGCAATGCAGACAGGCTGCCAGGGCAGGTCATGGGGTTTTGTCAATGATATATAGGAATTTTGCTAGCAGGGAGAAGGCGGGAAGGAGGTGATTGTCCCTCTGTATAAGGCAATGGTCAGGCCACGCCTTGAGTACTGCGTACAGGTCTGGAGGCCTCATTTTAGGAAAGATGTAGATTTACTTTAGCGTGTACAGAGAAGGGCAACAAGATTGGTGAGGGGAATGAAGGGATCCTCTTACCAAGAGAGGCTTAAGTTCTGCAAACTGCAGTGGCTGGAGACTAGGCACCTGCGCGGTGATCTGATTGAGGTGTATAAGTCCTTGAATGGGTTCAGCACGCTGAATTCTGATGGGATCCTTCCACTTGTTCAGATTACGAACCTAAGGGGGTATAAATTCAAATTAAGAAAGGACAGATGTAGAATAGATGTGCAGATATTTGCCTTTAGCCAGCGGGTGGTTAATTGCTGGAACAAATTTCCATCTGTCGTTGTGGAAGTTGATAGGTTAAGTAAATTTAAAGAGGAACTGGACAGGCATTTGGAGGGAATGGTGTGATTTTTTTTTTTTTTTTTTTTGGCTGATGCTGCATAAGCTCATACATTTGCTTTCTTGCACCACATGCCACTACTACTACAACTACTACTTTGTTATATGTCCATTTCTTGTTCTATTTGCTAAGAAAAACAGCCATATCAGGTGGCAGCGGTCAGGCGTAACTGTCAAAGTATTGGCTTTGAACTTTTCCAAGAAATATACAAACTGAATGTGGTCCGAAAAGTTCCTGTTCATGAAAAGCAGGACCGGCTTTCGAAGTATTCTTGACGGTAACTCGCCAGGGTGCACACGCCAGTAGGAAGTCTCCCCGATTATCTGTCGGCTTGTAAAAGTCTTACAATTTGTTCAGTATTCATAGTCCATGACACGGATCTGTCTTTAGTTACAAAAAGAATATTTTCGAATTCGGAATATAATATCACCGTTATGTTCTCGGGAAGATGCAAAGAGTTTCATTTCAAGACAAACACATCCACGACAGGTAGGGCTTACTTATTCGGCAACCGCGTTCAGACCCGGAGATAAATCGAATGCATAAAGTACATTGCTTTCTATGTATTAAAGGCACGAAACAACGCTTCCTACGTCTTGATTAAACTTTTTTTTAAAGCTGTAAAGATCGACAGGTAGGATCTTGTATAATGCCCATGCTTGAACTCGGAGGTTAACGGAATGGAAGGATGATAAACACCGTCGGCGGTCAGAAGCCAGTAACACAAGTTATAGTATGAAGAATTAAACAGGTCGGATTTGAAGGAGCTTTTGAAATTTTCACTCAATACAACACCTACACAGGTGTGATAAACTTAAGGACCAACACTATGTCTAAAGGTTCTAATCACAAAATCACACTGTTGAAAAAAAGCCGTGAAATAGGGTTGAATTTGAAAGTGTCTGCAATTCTGCCCAGACACGATAGGAGGGAGTATATGATGAGAGCCTTGTCGATCAATTCGGCCCTGGAAAGATTGTGCAAGGCTGAAGGGGTAGAATTTTTTTCAGCCCGGACTGTACTTGTTAACAAGAGAGATAGCTTCTACAGGGATGGGATGCACTTAAATAGAAAGGGTGCAAGAATATTTGCTGATGCTATCGAGGCAGTGTTAGGTGGGTCGAAAAACTGCTAGCTTGGGGGGGGGGGGGGATACAAAGACGAATAGATTAACAGTAGCCACTGGCAGAGGTGGAAGTGATTCTTGCACTGCTTCTATTGAAATGAGCAGAAGCCTGAAAAACAAGATGCAGGATATTTCAGAGACTGCTGGGAGTCATTGCGGTACAAGTAAACACATGGGTTGTGTTATGGTAGCTAAGAATAGAAACAGGTGCATGTATACTTGCGTGTATACCAATGCTAGGAGTTTAGTAAATAAATTTGATGAATTTGAGGTATTGCTCAAAACATCAAAGGCAGATATTGTTGGGATATCAGAGACTTGGTGTCACACAGATATAAGGATTGCAGAACTGGAATTTGGGGAGTACAACGTCTTCAGAAAGGATAGACTGGATAGGAAGGGGTGAGGGGTTATGCTATTAGTTAAAAAATACATAAAATCCAAGGAAGTGAAGCCAGTGGACATCGCTGGACAGTGCAGTGTCGAGTCTGTTTCGTTTGACATAAGCATTGGGAGATCAAAATTGAGAGTAGGAGTGTGCTATAGGCCTAATGACTCTGATGAGTATAATAAGAAACTGTACATGGAAATAGAGTGGGCCAGTAAATCAGAGAGTCTTATAATGGGAGATTTTAATTTCACAGATATTGACTGGAGTTTGGGGGCTGGTCACTCACACGCTAGCAAGGCTTTTGTGGATTTATTGGATGATTGTTTTCTACATCAGCATGTTCGGGAGGCAACTAGAGGGAGTAATACTCTTGATTTGATTATCAGCAGTGATTCTTCATGCATTGAGAATCTGCAGATAAATGAACCACTAGGTGGCAGTGATCACAGTGTTCTGAAGTGGGATTTACTCAAAGAGGTAACTAACATTAGGGGTAAAGGGAAGGGGGTTATTGTTTTCGTAAAGGCGACTACGATGGACTGAGACAGTATTTAAATTCTATACAGTGGGACCAACTGATGATGTTACCAACAGCAAATGCAAAATGGGAAGCATTCAAAGAACTTATCTTGGAAGCTACTAGGCTTTACATACCAACTAAGAAATATTATTCAAGGTTTAGGCCTAAATGGATGTCAGATGAGGCATATGGCAGAGAAGAAACATGCATGGGATACATACAAATGAACACTTGACACAGAAGCCTATAACAGATACAAGTTGATCTGTAACCAAGTTACAAAGAAGGTTAGGCAGGCGAAGGCAGAGTACGAGAAATCTTTGGCAAGAGATGCAAAGAAAAACAGCAAAGAGTTCTTTACTTATGTAAACTCTAGAAGGAAGGGGATGAATCAGATTGGTCCACTTGATATCGATGGGTCAACTGTTGATGATCCTGCTCAGGTAGCTAACAAACTAAATGAATATTTTGCATCAACATTCACACATGAGGAGTTATTCAGGGAGGGGAATGCCAGAGGTGTATTCAACTTTAGCAGTAAACTAGAAGATCAAAGAGAGGAGATTCCAAATTGCCAAGTCTCTGACAGAGAATATCAGAAAGGACATATGCATACTGTTATTCCCTGCATCCAGTTCTTTTGTGACTGCATCATAGTATCCAATCAAATTGGTCAGGCAAGACTTTCCCTTAACAATACAGCGAATAATTTGGGCATCTGAGATGAGCAGTAGTTGAATCAACCGAGATTCTGTCAGAAAACGTACATGGGGTTTGGCAGACTACAACCTGCTAGCTAAAGGCAAATTTCCGCACATCTATCCTACCTCTGTCTTTTCTCAATTTGAATTTATGCCCTCTCAGGTGATTATTCTGAGCAAGAGGAGGAATCCCATCGGCATTGAGCATGCTGAAACAATTCAAGGCTTTATACACCTCTATCAGATCACCTCGCTGGTGCCTAGTCTCCAGACACTGTAATTTGCAAAACTTAAGCCTTTCTTCGTAAGAGCACCCCTTTGTTCCATTCACTAATCTTGTTGCCCTTCTCTGTACTCGTTTCAGCAGCTCTACATCCTTCTTAAAATGAGGCCTCCAGACCTGTATACAGTACTAAAGGTGTGGCCTGACCATTGCCTTATACAAGGGGATAATCACCCCCTTATCCTTGCTGAAAAAATTCCTGTATAACATTGACAAGACACCACGAGCTACTCTTTCAGGCCGTCTGCTCTGCTCAGAATAGTTCATATCTGCCTGCACAATTACCCCCAGGTCCTTTTCAATATCTACTTCTGTCAGTGTAGGATATACAGATGATACGCTACTCTGGGGTTACTGTTTCCCATATGCAGTACTTTATATTTTTCAATGTTAAACTTCGGTTACCACCTCTCAGCCGATCTACTCAACTTTTCTATTCTGTTGAAGCAGCGTACCGTCATTAACAACTCTGCCGACCTTCGTATCGTCTAAAAACTTGGACATTAAGCCCGATATACCGTCATCAATATCATTAATGAATACAGAAAGCAAAAATGGATCCAAACCTGAACCCTGGGGACTCCACTAATAAGATTAGTCCACGAAGAGCAGTATCCATTGATTAAAACTCTGTCTTCTCCCAATCAACCGTCCCTTTATCCATAGCAGCAATTTTCCTCCAATGCAACACTGTTGCAATTTGTGCAGCAGTCTTCCATGTAAAACAGTATCAAAAGCCTTTCTAAGATCCAAATATATGATATCAAAATTATTCTTTGCATCCAGTTCCTTTGGGACCAAATCATAGTATCCAATCATATTCATCAAACAAGACTTCCCCTTAACAAACCCATGTTGTGTACGAGTTATAATTGAACTTTTGTCTAGATGATCCTGCAGTGCTTCTTTAAGCAGTGCCTTCATGAATTTCTTTGGAACAGAAGTTTAAGTAACAGGTCTGTAATCACTTGTGTCGCTGTTTAATCCTCCTTTGTGAATTGAGTCACATTTGGACCTCTCCAGTCTATGGGTACCTTCCCTGACTCTAAGGAAGTTCTCGTAATTATGGCTAAGGGTTTACTTACTTCCTTTGCTGCCTCCTTTAATATAATTGGATAGATTCCATCCACCCCAAGTGCCTTTCTAATGTTTATCTTCAACAATTTCTCCTCCACTTTGATCTCAGTTATTACAAAATCATCTCTCTCACTGCCAGAATTTAATTCACCTCTGTCATTCCCCTCCTTGAATAACTCTTCATGTGTGAATGTAGATACAAATTACTCATTTAGCTTGTTACCTGCCTGAGCAGGATCATCAGTAGTTGAACCATTGATATCAAGTGGACCAATCTGTTTCAGCCCTTTCCATCCAGAATTTACATAGTAAAGAACTCTTTGTTGTTTTTCTTCGCATCCTTTGCCAAGGATTTTTCGTAATCTACCTTTCCCTGCCTAACCTCTTTTGTACCTTGGTTACAGACCAGCTTATATCTATCATAGGCTTCCGTGCCACCTGTTAATTTATATGTATCCCATGAATTTTTTCATTTCTGCCACATGTCTTATTAGTTCATCTGACATCCATTTAGGCCTAAACTTTGAACAATATTTCTTAGTTGGTATGTAAGTCTAGTAGCTTCCAAGATTAATTCTTTGAATGCTTCCCATTTTGAATTTGTTGTAGTTAACATCATCAGTTGGTCCCACACTATAGAATTTAAATAGTCTCAGACCATAGTAGTCACCTTTGGAAAAGCAAAAATCATTCCCTTAATCTCTGATGGTAGCTATCTCTTTGAGTAAATCCCACATGAGCACACTGTGATCACTGCCACGTAGTGGTTCCTTTATCTGCAGATTCTTAATGTATGAAGAATCACTACTAATAATGAAATCAATCTTACACCCTGTAGTTGCCTCCTCAACATGCCGCTGTATAGCATTAGCATTAGTAGAGGCATATGATGCAAGAAAGCAAGCTTATTCAGCATCAGCCAAAAAAAAAAAAAAACCCCACTCCCATTTCACCCCTCTGTTCGTTCGAAATACCTGTCCAGTTGAGCTTTAAATTTGTTTAGGCTATCAACTTCAACAACAAGTGATGGAAGTCGGTTCCACCAACCAACCACCCGCTGGCCAAAGGCAAATTTTCGCACATCTATCCGACATCCGTCCTTCCTCAATTTGAATTTATGGCCTCTGAGCTGATTATTCTGAGCAAGATGAAGAATCCCATTGGCATTGAGCATGCTCAAACCATTCAAAGACTTATACACCTCTATCAGATCACCTCGCCGGTGCCTAGTCTCCAGACTCTGTAATTTGCAAAACTTAAGCCTTTCTTCGTAAGAGCAACCCTTTGTTCCATTCACTAATCTTGTTGCCCTTCTCTGTACCCGTTCCAGCAGTTCTACATCCTTCTTGAAATGAGGCCTCTAGACCTGTATACAGTACTCAAGATGTGGCCTAACCATTGCCTTATACAAGGGAATAATCACCTCCTTATCCCTGCTAGAAAAATTCCTGTATATCATTGACAAGACACCATGAGCTACTCTTGCAGCTCGTCTGCACTGCTCAGAGAACTTCATATCTGCCTGCACAATTACCCCCAGGTCCTTTTCATTCTCCACCACTGTCAGTGTAGTACCGCAGAGTTGATACGTTGCTCTGGGGTTACTGTTTACCATATGTATTACTTTACATTTGTCAATAAAACATCATCCAATAAATCCAGAAAATACTTGCTAGTGTGTGAGTGACCAACCCACAAATTCCTCTCAATATCTTGGGAGATTAAAATCCCCTATTAGAAGACACTGATTTACTGGCCCACTATTTCTCTATACAGTTGTTTTATTATACTCATGAGAGTGATTAGGCCAATAGCACACTCCTACTCTCAATTTTGGTTTTCCACTGCTTATGCCACACGAAACAGACTAGATACTGCACTGTCCAGCCATGTCGACTGTCTGTACTTCCTTGGTATCAAAAATAACCCAGGCAGGAAATTTATGTGTTTCTTAACATTATAATGAGTGAAGCATTACTCGTAACGTATTGTCTTCTGAAACATATATTATATATCGGATAATATTACAGGGTTTATATTTGACCAAGATGCAAATCGCAGAGATCACAGTAAACCTATGCTTTTGAAAATGTGTTTCGTAATGATAGACTGAAACAAAACAGAAAACTTTGCATCGATTTTACTCTATGCTCAGTGCCGGACCTAGGTATTTTCCCGCCGAGGGCAGAAAGATTTTTCGGCGCCTCCTTTACTAAGGGTATATATAGCCTTAGTAAAGGGGCGCCGAAATATATATACCTATATATATTATATTTTATGATTTGTGAAATTTGGCCCCCTTAAAAAATGGCGCCCCCCGCGCAGGGACCCTGTCTTAATCCGGAACTGCGTATTCTAAAAAGAAGGCACGCGCTACTCGTAATTACTTATTTTTGAATTGAAACTTCTTTAGACGTCTCCAGACAGTTTTCAAATTGGTGTAACTTGTGTCCGTGGATTGACAATATTGTAATCGCCACGAAATGATTCATCTCCCCTCCCCATTGTACCACACCAAGCACGAGCGATTCGGCGCCGTACGTCGCAATCATTCGTCACTGCAACGTACGGCGACGACGAATGACGCAATAAGTATCCCCAAGAGCGCGGCCACGGTGAAACTCTCACGCGTTTCCCTTTACGTCTGAAATCGCAATTCAGCTTCTAGCCGTCCGATTTAATATTTGAAAAACCAAAATATTTCTTTCATCATTCCCTACTGTATTTCATGTTTTCCCTCAGGTTGGGCAGCCTGAGGGCTCCTTCCACTGGACAACAAATTGGTACAGCAGCACTAGATAATAGAACTAGGAACGGCTCCTCGCCAGCGATACACCGGGTGTATCGCTCACTGCTAGCGAAAAGGCCTGAAACAACATAAACCTACACATCACACAAACGCATGCACAACATATTCAGGTCTGAAGACATTGTAATTGTTTTAAATACAGATTTTCCAAACTGCAGTTCAACTAAACATCTATGTGCCACCCAAAACAAGTACACATACATACATTACTGTATTTCATAAAAAAAAAAAAAAAAAATTATAATTTAACATGCCGAAGTGAGCTTTGTAAGGCGTATAGAGAATGTATATGTGCAATGTGATCACCGAAACCACTTCCATTGAGTATAAAGGAGAGATCTGTAAAAACCTTTATAATAAACTTGTAAAACAATTGTAAAATATTAAATCATTGTAACATTGAAATAATAAACGTTTAAAAAGATTCTAAAAAAGTTTCACATAACTTCCGCTATGCGTGCTCGGTACACACAATTTTTTTGCAAACCAAATTGCTATACTGTAATATATTTCTGGTTGTGACTGAAAGTTTAATGAAAAATGTTCGTTCGTCTTCTGAAATCAACTCAAAACGAAATTAAATAAAAGAGACTTTATTTTTCGAAAAATAACTGCTATGATTATGAATAAGATATTTTAGTGGCGCAAACTAGATATATTATTTACCACAAAAAAACATTAACTCTTTTTTAATAAAAAAGAAGGAATTTTTAAAATTGAAAACTAGACCACGCACGATAAAAGAACATTGATGTGATAGCAAACTTTGCTTGCCTTGAATATATAAATGCCGCGGTTAAAATCTTTTACACAACTTATGTATAATTCTTATATAAACTGCAACGCGATTGAAATTGATAAATCTAGATTATTATTATTATTATTAGCCATATGGTGCAAGAAAGCCTGAGGCTTATGCTGCACTAGCCAAAAAAAATTTCTGAATTACCCTGAGAGAGAGAGAAGTAGAAGGGAATCACAAAGAAGAGAAGACTGATGATATCCAGCTCAGGAAGAACATACTCACCAGTTGTGAGCCCCTGGGGTAAATGATGTGTAAGAACGTAGTAATCATAGAACTTGGTATATGAATTTAATTTGCATGATCAGTTATATAGATCAAGTCCACTGGCCAGTGCCAGATTTAAGCCAAATACGCCATTGTTTGGGGTGGGGGGGGCCCGAGCGGGAACCTTGTCTTTTCCTTTTGCAAGGATCAAATATCTATAATTACATATTTTGGGGCCTTTTCACATGCTATGACTTGATTCCATCATGCCTAATTCTGTCCCCACTACTTACAGTATGAAAATTAGGTAAAATTCCAGAACAAGGCGCCCCTTTGAAAATCACGTTGAGAAGAAGAAGGGGAAAGCAGTGACATACGGTTCGTAACTCCGCCCACTCACTGCGTTCCCCCCTCTTCTTCTCGACAACTGCACGTGGCGAATGTCACGCAACATAACAGTATGGTGGAGCTGAAAAACAATGAAATTAACGGCAATACAGCAATTTTTTCGGAGCAGCAACCAAAATAATTACACGTAAAAATAACACACTAATTTATTTTTCAAAACGAAAAAAAAATAATAATAATGAGACGCAGTAAACGACCAATTTTCGGCAAATAACTCCCGAAGTCCCGTAAAAAGGTAACCTAAACACATAACCATTTTTCATTAAACACAAATGAAAGACAATTAAAAACGTAACTCCCATTATATATATATTTTTTCGTCCAATGACTGGCTTTTGCTTGAATTCTTCCCGAAGTCGCGTAAAAAGCTAACCGTTTTTTGCTAAACAGAAACGAAAGTCAATTAACACGTGCAACGAACAATAAGATTGCTCTTTGCATAAGTACAAAACGGCAGCATAGAATTTTTTTTTAAAAGAACGCAACGGACACAATACTAGGTTAATGATACGTGAAAATAACAGAAATACAAATCAAACTAAACTCACTTCATCAGTGGAACCGGATTACGACACAAACACAGGACCACGAGGCAATTAGCAGCTGAGCACCATACAGTAGAAACCAGCATTCAAAAGAAAGAATACGCAACGAATTTCGCATTTAGCGCTCCAGTGACGTCCGCGTAAAACGGAGGGGATGCAGTCAGTATGCGGGGCCACATCCTGTCAATCACTGCTTCCCCCGTTCTGACAGCCAATTACAAGGGGGGGCACCGTATATTGGAGTAAGGCCGAAAATTAAATTATTACAGTAAACTAATTATTACTGAGAGAATTGTGAATTGCCACAAATGTGAACTGAATTTTAAATTACCGAGCTCCTGACTTCTTTTTTTTTTAATCGTATGATGTGAGCAATACACCGAAGGAACCAGTTTTTTCCTGCTTCCTTCGTGTATCGTGGCCGTGAGGTCCAACCGGAGAGTACGGCACCATCGTAATAGTCAAGCCCGAGGCGGGATTCGAACCCGCGAACTTTGGGTTGCCAGGCAGGCACTTTACCCACCCGGTCGGCCGCTACCAACTTACACCGAATGATAAAAACAGAAAATCGAAACCCAAAGCAATTCAATTACGAAGTGCTCTTGTTATGCTCCTAGCGTACGTTTATCGCTTTTCTACAAATTCTTTAATTAAGCGTAGTGGGTTTTTGTCCTGTCAGTAGTGGGATATCTAATTTATTTTTAAGACCAGATTATTTTTTTGAAATTTTATCCTCAAGCCGCTCTTTAAAACTTTTTTTTTTTATTATTATTTTCTCTTCTTTCTCATTATGCTGTTTCGTTGGTGATAGCGTTGTGTTTTTCGTTGCGTTATGGCTTTTTATAATAGGAGTCGCTTTTGTAGTTTTCAGCAATGTAGGGAAAAAGTTTTGCTTACCTTGAATATACATTTTTGTTAATATTTTGTTGTCTTATAGAGATGAAAAAATAATTGTGCATTAACATTTTTTAGCTATATCAACAAAAGCTTATTTTATATATACTAATGTGGAACAACCAACAGTATTTAGATACTGAAAATCACAACAGTGCGATATAAGTACATTATATGTGAAATCAATGTAACACATATGTAGGGGCTTCTGAACTTTTGCTAAAATGTCGAATCGTTCAGCTGTCGAAGATGTAATATTTATAAATGATTCAGCTACAGCAGACATATCGGAATGCCAGCTGCAAACTGTGTTCCCTGCATATGCTAATAGGAATAAGGTTTCATTTACTGACCCAGGTAATTTTATTTACGTAATTTTTATTCTTTATATTCAATTCCTGTTCCCAATATTATTTACAAAGTTTTTGTTTTTGCAGATTTTCTCCTTTGATGTCACAACACTGGGCATAAATGTTGTGACATTATAACAGTAATTATTCTGTTTTTCATATTCACATTTGAAGCAAGTGTCATTAGTCTTGCCATTACAGTATTATAACCAACAAGACCTATGTAATGAATGATAAGAGAAGTTCATGGAGAAGAGTCGATGTGTCTGTGTCAACACTATTAATAAAAAGTGTTTTTTTATGGCTTCAGTGAGGAGTTTACAGCTTCATTGTAGTTAATGTACCAACACTAAAGATTATCAGTGAGGCATGTGTGTTTCTTATGGCAGTGTGGGGGATTCAGCTGTATACCATGATGTTCTCCAAGAGCACTCCAGTGTTTGAAGAAGAGCCAGCAGTCAAGAGGATCTGTGTAAGACCAGTGATGGCTCATAATAAGCAGACCATTGTCCACATGGAAGAGGTTATTCAAGAACTCTAGACTAATAATTGACAAAGTTGCATATGGTATTGTGTTGTGCTGTTATTCACATCAACATGACTGTGTGAATTAGGGGCATAAAAGGATATTCTCACCAAGACTTGTGGTTCTGTAAATTACAGTCTCCAGACACTAGATATCTCCATAGCATTAGCATTAGCATTAAGTCACTATGGAGATATCTAGTGTCTATGTATATGACCATAAAAGAGTTCAGAAGTAAATGCCGATGACAACATTACTTCCCAAAATTTAAATTGAAAAAGGAGCATTGCAGAATAGATGTGTGGAAATTCACTCAGCCAAAGAGTAATCAATTGTTGGAATAAACTTCCATTATCTAATGTTGTGGAAGTTATAGATTGAATTAGCTGAATTTTTTCTTCTTTTTTGGCTGATGCTGTATATGCTTATTTTGTTTCCTTGCATCGTGTCCAATACTAGTACTAATCTAGAATGTGCCCCAATCAATGTAGAGAGATGCTGGCCACAGCAACTGTAAAACAAAGAACTGGCAGGTCAATCTCACACCTGCTAGACTCTCACAGCTAATAGTAATTATCCTGTGAATTTACGTGATTTTTTTGTGAAGGAAATTTGGCAAGATTTGACTGAATTATAGTCAAAAACCTGCCAATTTCCTTCACAAAAACCATGTAAAATCAAAGGATTATTACTATTAGCTGAAATATGATTACATGAAATACGAGCCACAATGTGATTTTGTCAAGGAAGAACCTTCTCCAATTTATAGGTAGATATATGGGCCATCCTGTTTTTGTGCCTTTGAATTCTCAGTGTGTGTGTGTGTGTGTGTGTGTGTGTGTAGTAGTAGTCACACACTACCCTCTGCTAGCTTTCTTGCCTTATATTTGTAGTACTATTAATAATAATATATATATATATATATATATATGTAGACAAATGTTTATTTTCAGTGTATTGGGTAGGGGTGTTGACCTGTCAATTGTAATTACCATGGAAAAAATTGAGAATGCCTGCAAGGTAAAAGAGATAACCTGAAATCAAATTAGATTAACATAAAAATAATAATGATGGTACCTAAAGTAGTGGGTCGTCCTAGGGCTTTAACTACTTCTTCATTGGGTCGGCAGCCAAAACTGTAGGAGCCACTGCAATAAGCAGGTCTCTGTTTCTGTTATGATGTATATATGCAAAACATATACATCAAAGCTGACCCAACAGAGACCTAAAGGAAGGAAGGAATAAAATTCAAACATAAATAAAAATAAGTGTATAAATATAAAATAGAGTAAAAAGCCAAAATAATGCCAATTAAATCTTGTTAAAGAAAAATAAATGAAAGTTTGAATTCAAAAAGACAAAATACAGTATAAAATTTAAACAAAGTACCTGTAGATTATGGAATAAAGTCAGGTTAATGCCAACTTACTGTGTGCATGGACTGGAATCGGTGAAATTAGCTGAGTGCGGTGATTACAGAGCAACACTGAGACCCAAAGATGAAAGCCGATAGTTCTCTGTACAGTATATTTATATCAGTTGAAGTTATCCGATTTAGGGGGGAAAGTTGTGAAATCTCTCCCCCCTCACTTGGGTTACTTCAACTGATAGAAATATACTGTACAGAGAACTATCGGCTTTCATCTTTGGGTCTCAGTGTTGCTCTGTAATCACCACACTCAGCTAATTCACCGATTCCAGTCCAAGCACACAGTAAGTTGGCATTAACCTGACTTTATTCCATAATCTACAGGTACTTTGTTTAAATTTTATACTGTATTTTGTCTTTTTGAATTCAAACTTTCATTTATTTTTCTTTAACAAGATTTAATTGCATTATTTTAGTTTTTTAACTCTATTTTATATTTATATACTTATTTTTATTTATGTTTGAATTTTATTCCTTCCTTTAGGTCTCTGTCGGGTCGGCTATGATGTATACGTTTCACACGTATACATCATAATAGAAACAGAGACCCTGCTTATTGTGGTGGCTCCTACAGTTTTGGCTGCCGACCCTATGAAGAAGTAGTTAAAGAGCCGTAGGACCCATTGTTTTAGGTACCATCGTTATTATCATTATTATTTTCATGTTAATCTAATTTAATTTCAGGTTATCTCTTTTACCTTGCAGGCATTCTCAATTTTTTCCATGGTAATTACAATTGACAGGTCAGCATCCCTACCCAATACACTGAAAATAAACATTTGTCTATATTTCATTATGGTTGCTGGGTATCTCTACTATAACTAGTAGTGCCCTGGATTTATAACCCAGTTTAATAATTTAATACTTTTTCTTGCTTGCTTAGTCATTCAGTAATGTGATTATATCCTATTATTTTTATCAATATTATATATATATATATTTACTGTATGTATATATATATATATATATATATATATATATGAGTAATATGTCATCAAAATTAACAATTTCATAATTCTTTATACTTATTATATAGCATTTTCTTATAAATGAATAAATAAATTTCCATTTATGCTTTTTATGGCTACTATAGCCAGAGAAATTTACACATAACTAGTGTTTAAAAAAGTGAAACTAATATTCAAATATCATATTTTTTATTTACAGAAACATCTTCATCTTTAGAGTGGCTTACAAATGCTAGTTTTACATCAGTTAATGCTGAAGCATTATCAGAACTCCAGAAAGAGCAGAGGTAAATATATGAATATATTCAAGATATTTAATTATTTGTAATTGTTTTTAAAGACAGATTTATTTACTGAAATTCAGGTCCATTCTCAGCAATTATTTTCTGTCTTCTTAACTTTCAACCTATACATCATGATATATTTTGTAGGATTACTATTAAAAAAGAAAAAAATTATAGCCGTGCTACTTTTAGAATGTTAAGCAGATGGCCAGTGTCCCTTTCTCTGCTGTTGGAGGGCTAGTACCACATTTCTTGTTGTTTCCAGATGAAATAACGTCTAGAATCTGTTTGTAGGCTAAAACAGAACTTATCAGAGAACAAAAATATACTCCCTTTGTCACCAAAACTGGTGCCACGTTCATGGCACCAGTTTTGATAAGCTCTGTGTTGGTTTGGGGTTAATGAGATACAATATCCTGAAAAAGGCCTCTGAGGTTGGGAAAATTCATATTTTAGCATTAAATCAGCTCACACACCAACCGTAAGAATAAGTATTTACTGTAACTAAAATATTTACATAATAAAATAAAATAACTATTTACAAAAACTACTATTATATTAAATTAAATTATATACATGTAAAAACATTAAAACTGTGATAAAATCCTTAAGATAAAATACACTAAAATAAACCGGATTAAAAGCGATAAAAACAAAAGTCTCTGGAGCTTTCGGAAGCATCGGCTTCCTTCCTCAGCAGTAACAAAACTTCCTGCAGCACGACCATATATATTTGTCAGGGTATTTGGCTAAATTGATTTCGCCTATAGTGGGCCAGTCCAACTATGTCATAAAAGACAGTAAAGAATTTGTGAATTTTGTGAAAGATTTGATTATAAATGAAAACGAGAGCATGATTTCTTTTGATGTGGTGTCATTATTCACATGCATTCCAATTAAACATGGAATATATTGTGTTAGAAAATCTTTGAGTAATGATGTCTCTTTGAGTAATAGATCGCTTTTAAATGTAGAGGATATTTGTTCGGGTGTAGAACTTTGTCTGGCCAGCACCACTATGGTGTACCAAGGCGTTATGTACAAACAGGTTCACGGTACAGCCATGGGATCTCCTATTAGCGCCATCGTGGCCAATCTGGCCATGGAGGAGTTAGAGGACAGGGTTTTTAGTGGATGTCAGTTTCCCATAAAGAAATGGAAAAGGTATGTTGATGATACCTTTACCGTGGTCCAGAAGGGGAGAGAGGATGATGCACTCCATTGGCTTAATAGCTTCTCCCAATTTATACAATTTACCTCAGAGGTGGAAACAGGAGGTACCCTTCCTTTCTTGGATGTACTGGTCTCTAGGGTAGGCCCTAGACTCAAAACTTCTGTGTTTAAAAAACCTATGTGCAGAGGCCAGTACACCCATTATAGTTCAGCACAAGCTGGGCAGCATAAGAATAGTGTAGTGAAAGCTCTACTAGATAGAGCAGGGTTACACTGCACCACCTCTGAGGACAAAGAATGTGAAATTAGACGAGTCACAGCAGACCTTAGAAAATGCGGATACCCCCAGAGGATCATAGACAGATTTAGTAGAGGAATAGAGTCTAACCGTCAGGAACCGTTTGTTCCTGTGGCTACCGCATACATTCCTTACTATCCGGGCGTTACTGAGCATCTCGCTAGAGTTTTGTGGGGTTATAAAACACTCTGTGTGCAGCTTCCCGGGCGGAGGTTGCACACAGTGTTGTCTCAGGTAAAAGACCCAATAGCAAAGGACCTGAGTAGTGGAGTAGTATACAGGATAAAATGCCCGGATTGTGGGGAATGTTATGTGGGCGAGACAAAACGACGGCTCAAGGATCGTCTGGGGGAGCATGCAAACGCTATAGAAACCGCTGATTACAATAAGTCTGCTGTGGCCGAACATTTTTGGGAGAAGCAGCATCAAATTTCCCCAGAGGATGCGGTTATCGTGGATCGAGCGCATGGGTTCTGGAACCGTAAATGGCTCGAGAGCCTACGAATCTGTTCATCCGACCACAATATTATGAATAGGGACAGAGGTATGCGTATGCATCCTCTGTTTGAAACTATCATCCGAAGTACGGATGAACGGTTCTGCTTAATACGTTCCCGAGCTATTTCCGCTTCCAGTTCAGACCATGCGCTGACTGCACCACGTGTATAGGTACCGTGAGCCTGTTATATATGGACGTGCTGCAGGAAGTTTTGTTACTGCTGAGGAAGGAAGCCAATGCTTCCGAAAGCTCCAGAGACTTTTATTGTTTTTATCGCTTTTAATCCGGTTTATTTTAGTGTATTTTATCTTAAGGATTTTATCACAGTTTTAATGTTTTTACATGTATATAATTTAATTTAATATAATAGTAGTTTTTGTAAATAGTTATTTTATTTTATTATGTAAATATTTTAGTTACAGTAAATACTTATTCTTACGGTTGGTGTGTGAGCTGATTTAATGCTAAAATATAATGAGATACAAGCCACTGGCTTCCTTGCTTAGAGTCCATTTGAATTGAGCCTTCTTAACACAGTCTGGTTGGAAATGTTTTCACCTATTGTCACAGCAACCTCAAGAGACAGTTAATGACAGGACATCGTAGGGTTTCATCTTGCTGTTATAGCCAGATAGCAATCTGTTCTGGTTGACATAGCCCTTGGGCAACCTTGACCAGCTCTTGTAATGGTTCTTGTCTCCCGAAACAGCTTCCATAGTGCTGAGACGACACTGCATGACACATTACGCCAATGTGCCAACTCTGCCCCTGACTGCCTGGCTTCAGATCATCCAATGGCTCACCATCTCAAAGATTTATCTAAACAACGATGACTTTCCATCCGGAGTACCAGTGATGTGGCTATCTTACCGAGCAAGCCAAAAAACAGGAATGAAGTGATGTGGCACAATCTGTGTTTTTATAGGCATGAATAATTTGCATAATGTGTGACTCTGTAAGGTGGTAGATCAATTTCTATTGGATACTCAGAATTTGCATGCCAGGATGCCTATTATATCAAATATTTGCCTTTGGCAACACAGTTCACAGCAAAACATTCATGAAGAACTTGTTCTGTTAATTTTGTCAAGCAATGTATAATACATATTAATTCTTTATTATTAATTTGGATAAAATGTACTAATGCATTCTTTGCAAGATAGATCTGTATAAAACATTTTCTGAATTTCAGTTTCCAAAAAATTGGCAGGTATGTATGCATAATTATTTTTTTCTATGGATGCAAACTTAAAAATGAATAAATATCTTTTATTATTATTTTGTAAAATATATATGAGTAGACCTTACTTTGCTCATTTATTTAAGAGTGAAAATTTTTTTTATATTTTTAGATTGCAAAAAGTAGAAGAAGACCATGAAAAAGAAAAAAAAGAACTAGTTAAAAATAAGGAAGCATTGGATACAATAAGTCAAAAAAAGAAAAAAGTTAAAATAAAGCACAGTGCACAAAGAAAATATCAGTTAAAATCTGAGTTATCTGAAGAAGAAGAAGAGGATCTTAGGTAAATCTTTGTCAGATATTTATTAAATTCTTCCAGAAAGATTTAGATATATATTTAGATTTAGATAGATAAAATTTTTTTATATTTTAGATTGCAAAAAGTAGAAAAAATAAACTTCAATAAAATTGAAACTCTATACCACTCAGAAATGCTGTTTTCAGTTTAGTATTAGTAGTGGCAAATAATGCAAGAAAGCAAGCTTATAAAGCATCAGCCAAAACGAAAAGAAGAAAACCTACACACTTCACCCATCCATACCCTCTAAGAATTTATCTAGTTCTTCCTTGAATTTATTCAAACCACCCACTTCCACAGCAACAGATGGAAGTTTGTTCCAGCAATCAACCACCCACTGACTGAAGGCAAACTTCTGCACATCTATCCTGCAACCATCCTTCCTCAACTTGAATTTATGCCTTCTCATGTATGTAGTCTCAGAAAGAGGACTTTAGTTTTGATTTACAATCAGTTCTGGTTTATGTAGTGGCAATGTGCATTTTATGCCCGAGTGATTGATTCTAATTTACTGTGTAGGTGATTTTAACTTTTTAAAATGGCCTCAAAGAGATCTAATGTTAATAATACAAGGAAAGTGTAAAGCTATCGGAAACTAAATTTGACATTCTAATAAGACTGGATTTGGGAGAGCTCTCTCTCTAGATTTACACTATTTTTGGTGGCTTTGCGTGATCTGAAAATTAACAGTATTGCAAGTTGTTATTGTAAAATTGCAAGGTTTTACACTTGAGTTATAGCAATCCCAAAATAACTTATCTGCTTGGTGGAGTTGAATTAAAAATAGTAGAGGAAGAAAGGGATTTGGGAGTTAAGATATGGTTGGACACGATGTTCTCTGAACTATGTAGGTGGCAAGGAAGTCCCTTGGCATCATGTTATGATTTATCATACATTTTCTTGTAGATATGGGGATATCATAGTCCCACTGTATAAAGCAGTTATTAGACTGCACTTGAAATACTACGTTCAAGTATGGAGATTGCACCTAAAGAAAGACATCAAGCTTCTTGAAAGGTTCCAAAGATGGGCATTGTGCTTAGGGAAATTGGCAAAGTAACATTCATGTGAGGAAAGATTTCGATATACAGGTTGCAGAATTTGGCAACTAGGCACTTAGAGGAGACCTGATTTAGTTGTACTGGGCGCTGAGGGAAGAGAGTAAAATGGATGAAGGTGAAACTTTCACTGTTAGGATTCTAGAACTAAAGGCCATAAATTTAAATTATCAGGGAAATAGTTTAGATTGTATTGATGTTTTCTTTTGCCTGCAAAAAGAAAAATTGTACTGGAATCCGAAGTAGTTGATTAATGTAATAAGATGCTTCCATGGTGGTCAAGGCTGACAGCTTGGAGAGATTCAGAGATCAGTTGGATGGGTACCTATTAGGGTTTACAATACTGGTCAAAATCTTAATACCGGTATTTCGGTATTTTTAATTTATGAAACCGGGATACCGGTATTCCAAAAACAAACGTTTTTCTCAATAAATTTTGATGACAATTAGGTGCAATAAAGTAATGAAAAAACAAGTACTGTAATTACTTGAATTCATGTTTTAAATAAACTTTTATTGCAATAATAAATATTTTGAAAAAAAATCACTAAAATACGGTTATTCTAAAAACAAAAAATACACATTGTTACTGCAAAGTTTAGTGATGTTTAAGCATCCACACTACCTGTCCGAATAAAGTGAGGTCTGAAGAAACATAAACAATCAATAGTATGATCTTTTAAATGGATCTAATTTTTTTTTTTTTTTTTTTTTTATGTGAACCCCAAACATGAGAGGTATTAGAACCTATAGTACTTAGTACCGTGCTTGGGTTGGAGGTTGAGAAGACGATAGAAGATATTTGTTGACATTGGACTTGAACTTCTGTAGATTGTAATTTTCAGGAAATACGTATGAAGGAAGGTTGTTCCAGAAAACGGCAGTTGAATGAATAAATGAGGAAGATGAAAAGTTGGTTCTGTGGGTTTGAAGTTGGACAGTAAATGGATGTTGGCTGGTGGCGGCACGTGTTCGGACTGTTTTGAAAGAGAGAGTGGGAATTATAGAAGCCAATTCAGAAGAACAGTGCCCATGGAAGTATCTGTAGAAGAGGCGTGCAGCAGAAACAGTGCATCTATGAGAAAGCGAGTGGAGAGACTGTTAGAGATGAATCATTAATTAACCTAACTGCCCTCTTCTGAATGGAATCAAGAAGCCTGAGAGAGGTTTTAGGGGCACCACCCCAGATTTGGGAACAATATTCTATGACAGGGCGGATTTGCGATTTATACAGAGTGAGCAGCTGTTTGGAAGAAAAGTAACGCCGAGAGCGAAAGAGAAAACCAACTTTTTTAGATGCAGAGGAAGCAATATTTGTAATGTGCTTGTGCCAAGAGAGATTAGAAGTCAGGGTAATCCCCAAAAGAGATATATCATTTTGCCTAGAAATCGGAGTGTCCCTAAAGATAAGCATAGGTACAGAAGAATCCTTTTTCCGAGATATAAGACAAGACTGAGTTTTAGAAGGTTTGAAATCAACTAAGTTGTCTTTGCCCCACTGCAGAATTACCTGAAGATCCCCGCATTTAAGGAATTGGTAGCAGATTTTCGAGAAGCTGAAGCTGATGAGCAGGACAAGGTTTCTCAAAATGGAAAGTAGAATGCAATGTGCTATCATCGGCAAAACTATGGATAGGATTTCCAGTCAATGGAAGAAGGTCATTAAAATAAAAGAGGAAAAGAGTGGGGGAAAGAACTGAACCTTGGGGGATACCGGCATTAGTGGAGAAGTTAGAAGACAGAGAGCCATCTACCATCACCCTCAGTGAGTGATCAGAGAGAAAACTGGATAACCAATTACTAAAAACAGTTGGCAAACCATAAGATGGAAGCTTGTTTAGAAGACCTTTATGCCAAACACGATCAAAAGCCTTTGAGATGTCAAGAGCAACTACTTGTGTTTCACTGAACTTTGCCATTGAACTAGTCCATAAATGGGTAACATAAGCCAGAATATTACCAGTGGATCGACAATGACGGAATCCATACTGGCGATCGTTGATCAGATGAAAGGTTTCTAGGTAGTTTAAGAGTTGGCGGTTAATTGATTTCTCCATTACTTTAGAAAGAGTAGAAGTAATTGCAATGGGACAATAATTGGATGGGAGGGATTTGTCACCCTTTTTAGGAACTGTCTGGATATGAGCAAATTTCCAAGCAGGAGGAAAAACACCTTTGGAATAAGAAAGTGAAAAAAGGCGGCAAAGAATAGGAGTAAGTTCAGGAGCACAGGTTTTGAGAACAATTGGAGAAATACCATCAGGACCTAGAGCTTTCTTAGCATCAACATTCATCAAAATCCTTCTGATATCCTTTTGACAGAAGACCACTGGAGGCATTGAATGGAGCGTGTTGGGAATGGTGGGAGGTGTTTTACCAAGATCATTAATACATGAGCTGGAAGAAAAATGGGATGCTAGAAGGTCAGCTTTATCCTTGGGTGAAGTGACAACAGAACCATCTGGTTTGGACAGAGGTGGGAGCAGAGATCGGCAGAAGTTGCGGCCAATAGCTTTGGCAAGAGACCAGAATGCTCGGCTACCATTAGGGCAAGAAGCAAGTTTTCTACTCTTAGCCTGTTCAAACTCTAGTTTGGACTGATTAATAACTGCTTTACAATTGTTGCGAGCTTTGGTGTAGGCAGAAAATGAAAGTGAAGAATTTGAAACAAGCCAATTACGATATGCAACATTCTACTCTTGAACAGCCTTAGCACATTTATTGGAAAACCAAGGTTTAGATAAAGGACGAGATTTTAAAGTGGAGTGTGGGATAAAGGATTCCATTCCTGCAAGAATAATTTCACTGACACGATCTGAGCAAACGTTGACATCAGAAGTTTTGAAACAGTAATCCGACCAAGGAAAAGAAGAAAAGTCTCGCAGGTCATCCCATTTTGCATTCTTGTAATGCCAAACAACACGAAGTTGGGAATAGCCATGAGATAAAGGTTCCATTGGAGAAGAGACAATCACCAAGTTGTGATCTGAAGTGTCTAAAGGACCTCTCACTTCGACCGTGTACTTAGAAGGGTTGTTTGTGAGAAAAAGATCAAGCGTATTGGCTGTATGATTAGGATTGTCTGGTATTCTTGTAGGTAAATGTACAATCTGTGCTAGGTCATTAGTAATTGCAAAAGCCTCAGCATCTCGACCTGCTGGGTCGGTGTGACTAGAAAACAGAAGCCAGCTGGAATTGTGAACATTAAAATCACCAAGGAAAATTACCTCACTGTTAGGAAAGTTGGACTGGAGAAAGTCAAGTTGCAAAGAGCGGAAGTCAAAGAGCTCCAAGTGATTAGTGAAGTTGGGAGAACGGTAGAGACAACAGATGAATTTGACACAACGAGGTAGAGAGATTTTAAGCCAGAGAAGATCAAAGAGAGGAGATTCCAAATTGCAAAGTCTGTGACAGGGAACATCAGAACGGACATATGCACAAGCACCATCTTTGAGGTGAAAGGAATCATACAGAGAATAATTTGGGCATCTGAGATGAGCAGTAGTTGAATCAACCGATAACTGAGATTCTGTCAGAAAAAGTACAAGGGGTTTGGCAGACTGCAAGTGGAAATGGACATTGTTGAGATTAGAATTGAGACCACGTATATTTGTGAAATGAATTAGGAAGTGCTTGGGAGGTTTAGATCTTTTCGCAGAAAAGCTTGCTCTATTAGTTTGACAATTCATGGTGTATTCAATAGTAAGAAAAAGTGGGTGGGACATGCTGTATGAAGTAATGAAATTTTTGGATATGGTGTACACGTGGTAAGAATATACCCAGATCCTTGACATAACGTGGCCTCGACAATGCTCCCCACATACACACTACTCAGACTGCCTCCAGTCACTATCTGGCAGAGTAGAGGTAGCAAGATTATACACTAGCTGATCCGGAAGCCTCCTAGAGAGTTACCAATAGGTTCGGTCCGGTGTACTAACTAGCAGCCGGCCTGCGAACACCGTTTTAGAGCTGTACCCTTGAAATGTAAGGAATATTGGATCTCGCCACGACGTTCATCATAACCTCAAAAGTCATCAGTCACACTGCATGATGGAAGAGATAGGGAAAGGTTGACCGGAACTTAGCTCTAGAGACTAAACATGGGTTGCACCACTTCAAGCCTCCAATAAGCAAAGTGGTGGTATTTCACCGGTTGATGAGAGTCATCTACCACCTAGTACTGCCTGGTAACATAGAGGGGCGGCGTACCTCCATGTGGTTTGGGCGCCACACCTCGACCCCTGCTTACGTTGGTTCATACCTGGGTGGTCACCCACCATGTACTTGTGCATGGAAGTTATACCCAGGATTGCTAATAGTCCTACCATCGTGAAGGTGCAAGCAGAGGATTTAGCTGTCACAGATCGTCCGGACTTTGCTGAAATTGGGTTCACTTGACTTGAGTGTCACCCAAATATCAGTTCCATCAGCGTTTTAGACTCCCAGGTAGCAAGTACAGCTTGTCTGGCATATCTGAGAGAATGTCTGTGACAACCTCAAGGACCAAACAGGTACATACAGTATTTGATTAGCGTAGTGGCAAAAAACACCCTTTTGGATTCTATTCTGGTACTATTGTACTGAGATAATCGAAGACGATCTCAGTCCATATTTTCTAGGCTTTGAACTTTTTTAGCAAAATAGTTAAAAGTATTTCATTAATTTCCAACTCAAGTTCATCTTTTAAAATCTCATTGGAGTCAGGCAATTTCTTATTTTGGAAAGAATTTGCGGAACACTGATGTTCTGTTCCATGTTGGTTTTTCATGGTTGAATTATGTTCATCATTTTCTGAAGGAGAAAGACGTTTTATTGAGCAAAGTATAATTTTCACTATAATATCTTTACTGAGTCTGGGAGAGAGCAAAGAGTGGGAATAAAGATGTGTGAAAAGAGTGTAGTTAAGGAATTCTTCACATATATAAATGCAAAGAACAGAAGGACAAATCAGATTGGACCCTTATGTAATGGACGTGGGATAGTACTAGATACCATAGCTGAAGTTGCAGATGAACTCAACAGTTACTTTGCATCAATATTTACATTAAAAAAAAACCCCTTTGTGTCAATGAGATATTATGGAAGTGAAGTTGAAAAAAATGTAATTAATAATGTTGAAATTTCAAATGATTATTTAATGAGAAAACTCACGGCTTCAGGCAAGTAAGGCTCCTGTGGTTGATGGCATATACTCTATAATCTTAAAAAGAAGATGGCAAGTGAGTGCATTAAACCATTAAAGCTAGTTATGAGAGCATCACTAGACTCGGGAGAGATTAGTGTAAATTGGAACATAAAGGTTGGAACATTGGATTGGTGTAAATTGGAACATAAAGGCAGTTTTAAGAGTGTATCGAGAAATTACCGATCGGCTAGTCTAATTTCAGTAGTAGGGAAAATCATGGAGGCAATGATCAAAGGTGGGATTCAGGATCATTTAGATGGAAATGGAATTCTTTATATACAGATACACAGCATGGTTTTGTAAAGGGAAAATCATGTGTAACAAATCTGGTTTGCCATTTTGACAGGTCACTCGTGAGCTCGATTTAGGGAATAATTTCGACATTGTTTATTTGGATTTCAGCAAAGCATTTGACTCAGTTCCACATGAGTGGTTACTGTATAAGTTGGAGCAGGCTGGAATCATAGGGAAAATCCTTAGATGGATAGCATGGCTTGAGGGCACCAGGCAGAGGGTTGTGATAAATGGTTATTCCTCAGATTGGGTTAATGTAAGAAGTGGGGTTCCCCAAGTATCAGTCTTGGACCACTGTTGTTTTTCATTTTCATAAATGACATCAATGAAGGGATAAAGGGTGTGATATCTAAATTTGCAGATGATGTAAAGATTGGTAGAATAGTTAATGATCACTGCCAAGCAGAGCTTCTTCAGAGTGACCTAAATAGACTTCTGGGATGGTCGGAAAAGTGGCAGCTAAGCTTTAATCCAGCAAAGTGCAAGGTCTTACCCCTGGGGAACAGTAACCCCAAAATAACTTGGGAGTTGCAATTGGTCAGACTCCCAAGTTATTTTGGGGTTACTGTTCCAACCTCACTGAGCATTGCAGACAGGTTGCAAGGAAGGCCCATGGTGTCCTATTGATGATTTATTGAACATTTGCTAGATTTGCTAGTAGAGATAAGGATGTTATAAGCCCATTATATAAGGCTATCGTTAGATCACACTTGGAATACTGTGTTCAGGTATGAAAACTGCATCTAAAGAAAGACATTGAGCTTCTTGAAAGGGTCCAAATGCAGGTAACCCACCTGGTGAGATTGGCAAAAGGGCTTCCATATGAGAAAAGATTTTGAATATGTGGGTTGCACCGCTTGGAAACTAGGCACCTTAGAGGAGACTTGATCGAGGCCTTTAAGGCTCTGAGAGGCATAAGTAAAATGTATGAGGATGAAATTTTCATGGTTATAAATGGTTCTAGAACTAGGGGCCATAAATTCAAGTTAAGGGGGGGGAGATGTTTAGACTGGATTGCAGGAAGTTTTATTTTAACCAGCGAGTTATAAATTACTGGAATAAGTTACCTATGTGGGTGGTAGAGGCTGACAGTTTGGGAAAATTCAAAGGTCAGCTGGATAGTTACCTGTGGGAGGAGGGAAACACATAGGTTGTCTTTTTCCTTTTTGTTTATTAATTATTTACTTTATTTAATTTTTTATTAATATTATTTTATTCTTTCCTTTTTTTTTTTTTTTTTTTGGCTGGTGCAGCATATCTTTAGGCTTCCTTGCACCATGGTCATTACTAATACTAATAGTAAAACTTGCCCCTTCTTACAGGAATAGCTTTCACTTTCAGTTTCAAAACTCCATAAACATTCCACACCATTTAACTAATCAACACTGAACAGAGAAGCAGAGATTATGTAAACGGTTGTATATACATGTTAATGAGACAAGAGAGCAAAGGCTGATCAATATCTGAGAAATCTATGCATTTTCAGTACTAATAAAGTAAGATTATAATGATAAATGTATCATAAATAAAGCAAAAACAAAGCTTTAAAAATAAAACATTAGAAGGTAAAAAAAAAAAAAAAAAATAGTTCAATGGATGGGAAATTAAAATATTGCTTAGACTTAGATATTGTAATTAGAAAAGGTAAAAATTTAGGAAATCCTCTCCAAAGAGTTTAGTTTGGAGACTTCAACAATTTATGACATCAAGAAAAATTCCTATTCTATAACAGAATTTGTGTCAATTGAGGCATTGACAAGAGAAAGGTAGTAAATGCCAATGCCAGTAGCACAGAGAAAGTAGTTAGTACATAAGTAATACAGAACCGGTTGAAAATGTTGCTGCTAGATACCTCTGTGTCAAGTGCACGGCAGTTGCCGCAGAGAAGGTAGTAATTCCCTCATGCCGTCCATAAGGTTTCCCGATGAATTTCCTGACTAACGAATGATAGTATTTGTTTGTATTATAATTCGGTGTTTCTACAAGTCAGCATGCCTCCAAAACCTTGTCCTTTTAAAATGGTAAGTTTAAATATTGATTCTTAATTTATTGTTGTTGTTGTGGGTATAATCAAACTTATGAAACCTTTATAAACATAACCAAACATTTTCTTTTCCTAGCTACATGTAAGTGTCATTACAAGTGTTGTGAGGTGGGTAAAGTGCCTGCCTGGCAACCCAAAGGTCATGGGTTTGAATCCCGCCTCAGGCTTGGATCACAGTAAAAAAATTCAAAAACTTTGGAAGGTGAATTATGGCCACAGAAGTCGATGCGCCAAGAACTAACAAAAAAAAAAAACAAGTGTCGTGATTTCACTCAACAGAAAATAAGCACACTTCATGCCGATTTTTGGAAACAGATATCTGACATGCAAGGTACGTTTATGATGGGTCTGATTAACTGTCAACATTCAGAGAAGGAGACATGGAAAATACGATGATCCCACTTCAAGTAAGAGGCAAGTTTCTGTTACTTATAGTTTACCCTCTGACAGTGGTCATATGCAAGTATGCAGCAGATTGTTCAAAGACATGTTAAGGTTACCAGACAAACGTGTTTATACTTTGATAGAAAAGAAGAAGGGGGACAATATTTTCAAAAACCACTGGGGGGGAAAACCCTAACTCACGCCCACAAAGTAAAATACACTGAGGAGGATAAACAGCATATCAAGGTTCATATCATGTCAATTCCTACTGAAGAAAGCCATTATTCTCGGCATAAATCATCAAAACATTACCTGAGCTTTGATCTCAACATACACAGGATGCATCAGGCGTTCAAATTATTGTACCCTGATTGTAAAATTGATCACAGATTTTACCAGAGAGTTTTTAAAAGAGAGTTCCCTAAGTTGTCATTTTATCGCCCTCGCTCTGAACTAAAGAATAAAATAAATTTCACAGTTGGGCCCAAGAAGTTGATAGCCTAAATAAATTTAAGGCTCAGCTGGACAGGTATTTCAAACGAACGGAGGGGTGAAATGGAAGTGGTTTTTTTTTTTTTTTTTGGCTGATGCTGCATAAGCTTGCTTTCTTGCATCGTATGCCTCTACTAATGCTAATGCTAACTACGATAACATTTATTTATGTTACTTTTTTTTTTTTTTTTTTTTTTTTTTTTGGCTGATGCTGCATAAGCTTGCTTTCTTGCATCAAATGCCTCTACTAATGCTAATGCTAATGCTAATGTCACGAATGCCCTCAAGTACATTGAGCATGGACATGCAACAGGTAATTTTTACTCTTACTTTAACTCATTCAAGTATGTTTTATAGCAGGCAGCTATCAAATTACAACTTGTGCCTGCACCTTAGTGACACAGGGCAAAGTTTTATGTGCTTGTGGCATGAGTGCATTACTAGTCATGGTGGGAACGAGGTCGCATCTTGTGTCCTTAAAGTGCTTCTGTCCTACCTCACTGCCAAAAAAACTTACAAATATGGTGTGATAACTACACTGGCCAAAATAAGAATCGAATGGTTTTAATGGTTCTGATTTATATTATTGCAAAGAACTATTTTGATTCTGTGGACTTGAAATTCTTGGTTTTGGGACACTCATACATGCTGTGCAATGGGAATTTGGTATCATAGAGAAGAGAAACAAACAATGTCAAACCATGATTCCTGAAGAAGTAGCTGAAATGGTTTAAAGTGCTAAAGTTTTCAAGCCAAATAATGTAATAATGATGAAGGATGAGGAATTTTTAAACACGGCTCCTCTTAAAATCAGCACCCTCAGCTGGATTAGACTCTCAAGAGCCGATTTCCCTGTAATTAAAACAAGACAGTCATTTAATGACATGGAAATGTGGAAGGAGGATGAAATCTTCAAAAAAGGACAGTCGTTCAACGTCATCACCAACTTACAGAGATTACAACCCCTTGGAAGAAGACCAGTCATCAATGAGGCCAAAAAAAGGGACTTATCTATGTTGGAATTCCTGGAAGAAAAGTATCATGCATTTTATTAGCATTGGCATATGATACAAGAAAGCAAGCTTATGCAGCATCAGCAAAAAAAAAAAAAAAAATTGCTTCTGTTTCACCCCTATGTTCGATCCAAATATATATCCAGCTCAGCCTTAAATTTATTTCGGCTATCAACTTCCACAAACGATGGAAGTCTGTTCAACCAACCGAATACCCGCTGGCTAAAGGCAAACTTCCGCACATCTATCCTACATCTGTCTTTCCTCAATTTAAATTTATGCCCTCTCAGGTGATTATTCTGAGCAAGAGGAAGAATCCCATCAGCATTGAGCATGTTCAAACCAATCAGATCACCTTGCAGGTGCCTAGTCTCCAGACACTGTAATTTGCAAAACTTAAGCCTTTCTTCGTAAGAGCAACCCTTTGTTCCATTCACTAATCTTGTTGCCCTTCTCTCTACCCATTCCAACAGCTCTACATCCTTCTTAAAATGAAGCATCCACACCTGTATACAGTACTCAAGGTGTGGCCTGACCATTGCCTAATACAAGGGGATAATTACCTCCTTATCCCTGCTAGAAATATTCCTATATATCATTGATAAGACACCATGAGCTACTCTTGCAGACTGACTGCATTGCTCAGAAAACTTCATATCTGCCTGCACAATTACCCCTAGGTCTTTTTCGATCTCTACCACTGTCAGTGTAGTACCACAGAGTTGACACGTTACTCTGGGGTTGCTGCTTCCCATACGTAATACTTTTCATTTGTCAATGTTAAACTTCAGTTGCCATCTTTCAGCCCATCTGCTCAACTTTACTAGATCATGTTGCAGCAGCATACTGTCATTAGTGTCCTTAACAACCCTGCCAACCTTTGTATTGTCTGCAAACTTGGACATTAAGCTTGATATGCCATCATCAATATCATTTATAAATAGAGAAAACAACAATGGACCCAACACTGAACTCTGAGGGACTCCACTAATAACATTAGTCCATGATGAGTAGTGTCCATTGATTGCCACTCTCTGTCTTCTCCCACCCAACCATCCCTTTATCCATAGCAGCAATTGGCCTCCAGTGCCACACTGCTCCAATTTGTTCAGCAGTCTTCCATGTGCAACAGTATCAAAAGCCTTTCTAAGATCCAAATATATGATATCAAAGTTGTTCCCTGCAACCAGTTCCTTTGTGACCACATCATAGTATCCAATCAAATTGATCAGGCAAGACTTTCCCTTAACAAAACCATGCTGTGCCCAAACAATAACTGAAGTCTTGTCTGGATGATTCTGCAGTGCTTCTGTAACCAATGCCTCCATTAATTTTCCTGGAACAGAAGTTAAACTAACAGGTGTATAATTGTTTGTGTCACCCTTTGATCCTGCTTTGTGAATTGGGGTCACATTTGCACATCTTCAGTCCACGGGTACCTCCTCTGAGTTCAAAGAAGCTCTCAGAATTATGGCTAAGAATTTTCTTGCTTCCTTTGCTGCCTCCTTTAATATAACCGGATAGATCCCATCCACCCCGGGTGCCTTTTTTATATTTATCTTCAACAATTTCTGCTCCACTTTCCTCTCAGTTATTACAAAATCATCTAGCTCACTGCCAGAGTTTAATTGATCTCTGGCATTCCCCTCCATAAATAACTCCCCATGTGTGAATATAGATGCAAAATACTAATTTAGTTTGTTAGCCACATGAGCAGGATCATCAACAGTTGAACCATCAGTATCCAGTGGACCAATCTGATTCATTCCTTTCGTTCTAGAGTTTACATAGGTAAATAACTCTTTGCATGCTTTGCCAAAGATTTCTCATAATCTGCCTTTGGCTGCCTAATCTCCTTTGTGACTTGGTTACAGACCAGCTTATATCTATCATAGGCTTCCATGTCACCGATTAATTTATATGTATCCCATGCATTTTTCTTCTCTGCCATATATCTCATTAGTTCATCTGACATCCATTTAGGCCTTGAACAATATTTCTTAGTTGGTAGTAGCTTCCAAGATAAATTCTTTGATTGCTTCCATTTTGAATTTGCTGTTGGTAACATCATCAGTTGGTACCACCGTATAGAATTTAAATACTGTCTCAGACCACTGTAGTCGCCTTTACGAAAGCAAAAACCCTTCCCTTTACCCCTGATGGTAGTTACCTCTTTGAGTAAATCCCACTTCAGCACACTGTGATCACTGCCACCTAGTGGTTCCTTTATCTGCAGATTATTAATGCATGAAGAATCACTACTGATAATCAGATCAAGAGTATTACTCCCTCTAGTTGCTTCCCGAACATGCTGATGTAGAAAACAATCATCCAGTAAATCCACAAAAGCCTTGCTAGTGTGTGAGTGACCAACCCAAAAATTCCAGTCAATATCTGGGAAATTAAAATCCCCCATTATAAGACACTGTGATTTACTGGCCCACTCTATTTCTCTGCACAATTGCTCATTATACTCAGCATATTCATTTGGCCTATAACACACACACACCTACTCTCATTTTTTCTTTCCCAGTGCTTATGTCACACCAAACAGACTCAACATTGCATTGTCCACCAACATCAGTTGGATGCACTTCCTTAGATTTTATGTGTTTCTTAACTAACAGCATAACCCCTTCTCCCTTTCTGTACACACTGTACTCCCCAAATTCCAGTTCTGCATTCCTTATATCTGTGTCACACAATGTCTCTGATATCCCAACAATATCTGCCTTTGATGTTTTGAGCAATACTTCAAATTCATCAAATTTATTTACCAAACTCCTAGCCTTGGTGTATATGCAAGTATACATGCACCTGTACCTATTCTTAGCTACCCTAACGGCCCCAGGTGCCAAGCGATTTTGTGATCAAGTGTCTTTGCCAGTGAATTGCGCTCTCTTGAATAAGTAAAATCGTCTTCTTTATTTACAGCGTTACACTAACAATCAATTAAATAAGCTTCAGTAAAGAAATCACTTTACTTGAACAGGAGGAAAATTAACCCTCTTTCTTTTTTTCCCCTTTTTTTCTTTGCATATTACTACTAACCCACTACCGCTTGGTCACAAAGGTGGCACTGCTCCTGCCTCCACGTGGCGGGGCTGGTAACCTGGAGGGGAAAAGGTCTCCCTTCCAGGGCCAAATGGAGCAAGAAGTCCATAAAACCCAGAAAAACACTGGGTACACAGAAGAAACTCTTACAAGGCAAGAACAAGAGGAGTCTGGTTCTGTCGCAGCAAAACGTCAAAAGACTGACGTAGGCAGAATCCGAACCCCAACCTTTTTAATTATACATTCAACTCAAGAACAACCAGTTGGAAAACTCTCCCCTTTCCTAGTGCAAAAAAGCCTAGAAAGCATAATAGGTACTCCCAAGACAGTTCGTCGGTTAAGATCTGGAGACCTACTGGTTGAAGTTGTCACTGCCAGACAACTTGAACAACTACAAAAATTACAATCCTTTGGTGGAATTTCGGTTAGCGTTTCACCGCACGTTTCCTTGAACACGTCAAGAGGTGTCATCACTGAGTGGGACCTCCTCAATTTGTCAGATGAAGAACTCAAACAAGAATTACGAGAAGAAGGAGTCATCAATGTAAGGCGAATTCTCACGAAGAAGGATAATGTACTAGTTCCTACCCGGAATATAATCCTTACTTTTGATAATCCTAAACCACCAACATTGATCAAAGCCGGTTACCTTAACTGCCGAGTTAAACCATATATACCAAATCCATTACGCTGCTATAAGTGCCAGAAATTTGGGCACTCACAGACGGTCTGCAGAGGAGCAGCTGCCTGTGCCACATGTGGATCCACTGAACATTCTACAAATGACTGCACTAACACAACTCCAAACTGCATTAACTGTAAAGAAGCCCATCCGGCGTATTCGAAGGAGTGTCCCCTTTGGAAACGCGAAAAACAGATACAGCGATACAAAACTGAACATAATGTAACCTACCAAGAAGCTAAAAAATCCTTACCAGTTCCAAATACTAACAAGCCAAGTTATGCCCAAATAACCAAAAATCACGTATCAATTGCTACCCAAACAGAGGTAACCATACCACCAACAAAGTCACTAGCTGAATGGGCAAAGTCAATATTGTCCTCAGTGCCAACACCCCAAACAAAAAGCAAACAAAGCAAAGCAATAAATACGCCAATCACAATACAACCAGATGCTACTCAACAGCAAAATACTACAGTGTCTACCACTCCCGACTCAAACCAAACAGACTACATGGATTCAGAAGATAATTCAAACCAAGATGGACAGATATTAGAACTGTTTACTGAAGAGGAGATGGATACAGCGAAACCTTATTTCCCAAAGAAGGGAAAAGGTAAACTTGAGCGATCTAAACCTTCTGCACCTCGAAAACAAATCGAGGGCTCCACTAAACCAAAATAATGCTTACTTTCTTACAATGGAACTGCAGAGGCTATCGCAGTAATTTGGCTGACATCCGAGATCTCCTTTCGCAGTATGATCCTATTGCCTTCTGTCTACAAGAAACCAATCTAACACCAAATATAATTGTTTCCCTTCAGAAATACACAATACATCGGCAAGATCGTGTTGCCCACAATCTGAACAACGTTGCACATGGAGGAGTAGCGCTGATCATCAACTCCCAGATACCCTCAAAAGCAATCCCACTAAAGACAAATCTTGAAGCAGTTGCTGCACGAATCAATGTCAACTTTGATTTAACCATAGTCTCATTATACTTACCACCTAACCAAAACATAAGCTACGCTGAATTAGAAGAACTAGTGATCCAGCTTCCCAAACCCTACTGTATCCTAGGAGACCTGAACAGTCACCGTCCGCTATGGGGAAACCACAACCTGGACAAGCGTGGAAAAACTATCGAAAAATTACTTGATCAACACAATCTGATAACTCTCAATAATGGAGCTCACACTTATACGCATCTTCCTACAGGATCTACCTCAGCTATTGATGTCTCTTTATGCTCAGCAACCATATACCCTCTGTTCGGATGGACTATTCAGCAACCCACTGGGCAGTGATCATTACCCTGTGATATGCCGCATTGATACAAGCGTTCCCCACATTTTTTACCGAACTCCAAAATGGATATTCTCCAAAGCTGAATGGGATATGTACAAGCAGCTAGCTACACTAGAAGAAAAACAAGTTCAACAAACACCCATAAACTTGGCAGTAGAACATATATCTAACAAAATACTGCAAGCAGCGGACAAAGCAATTCCGAAACGATCCACTAAAATATCGGCCCGCTCTAAAGTGTGGTGGAATAATGAATGTAGTGCCGCAAAAAAAGAGAAGAACAGAGCATGGAACATCTTCAGAAAGTTCCCAACAACAGAAAACCTCATCTGCTTTAAAAGGGCAAGGGCAAAAGCAAAACGAGTTAGACAGACCAGCAAAAGGGAAGCATGGAGGCGTTTCGCTTCCACAATTACAAAAACGACAAAAACCCAAACAGTTTGGGCTAAAATACAGCGTATGTATGCAAAACACCCAAGTGTCAACTGTCCCATGCTCAATGTAAATGGCTCTGATATTTCAAAACCAGAGGAAATTGCAAACGCTCTAGGTAGATCTTTCAAGGAAATATCAGCTGTGACATCATACTCGCCACAATTCCAGACACTCAAAGCACAAGCTGAAAAACACTCAATTAATTTTGAATCAACATCCAGTGCTGCATACAATCTCCCTTTCACAATGTCAGAATTACATCATGCTCTAGCCTCCACTAAACTCAGTGCAGCAGGTCCAGATGGAATACATTACATAATGATAGCAAAACTCACTGAATCTGCACTCAAGACACTATTATTGCTCTTCAACAGAATATTCAAAGAAAACATTTTCCCTGACAAATGGCGGCATGCTTATGTTTTGGCTTTTCCAAAACTTGGAAAAGATTCCTCAAATCCGCAGCATTATCGACCTATTGCACTCACCAGCTGTCTATGCAAGGTAATGGAAAAAATGATCAACGCTCGGCTATCCTGGTTTCTAGGTCGAAATAACCTTATGAATCCAGTGCAGTGTGGCTTTTGTGAAGGTAGATCCACTCTTGACCTTTTGATTAAGACAGAAATAAATATCCGTGATGCCTTCGTACGCAAAGAACATCTTGCGATGGTCCTATTTGACATTGAAAAAGCGTTTGATACTGCTTGGAGATACGGTATAATGCGAAATCTATACGATCTGGGATTACGCGGACACCTACCACAGTTTATAAGAAACTTCCTACAACACCGCTCATTTCAAGTTCGATTTCACAACCACTTATCTTCAAAGTTCATACGGGAAGAAGGAGTGCCACAAGGATCAGTGCTAAGTGCTACCCTCTTTAATATAAAAATGAATTCAATAACACAGGACCTGCCACAAACAATATCCACTACCCTGTATGCCGATGACTTTAGTATCGCCTGCCATTCTCCTAATATGCGAATGGTAGAGAGACAGCTGCAATGTGCAATCAACAAAATTACAAAATGGGCCCAAAACAATGGTTTTCGCCTGTCAAACCAAAAGACTGTCGGTATACACTTTTGCAGGAAGCGTAACCTACACCCACACCCAGAACTTCGACTAGAAAATCAAATCATACCAGTTGTCCCTAGTGTCCGCTTTCTTGGTGTGATACTTGACCAAAAGCTCACCTTCCTGGAACATATAAAAACACTCAAGATCACCTGTCTTAAAAAGCTAAATGTCTTAAGAGTTCTATCAGGCACAACATGGGGAGCTGACCGATACACACTATTACAGTTGTACCATGCGCTAATACGTTCACGTCTAGACTATGGTTCTGCAGTTTATAGCTCTGCTAGACAAAGTGCTTTACGCTGGCTTGATCCTGTGCACCACAGTGCTCTACGTCTTGCACTGGGGGCGTACCGAACATCACCTGTCCATAGCCTATATGCTGAAGCACATGAAACCTCCCTGCAGCTACGCAGACAAATGCTTCTATTACAATATGCAGTAAAACTCAAAGGGCATCCAAACCACCCCACTTGGAACGGACTTTTCTCCCCTAAATGGATAAACCTATACCGAGCCTATCCATCAATAAATCCACCAACTGGGATACGTCTTTGCTCATTGCAGGCCGATTGGCAAATCGACTTTAGTAAGATACAGCCCACTGCCTCTCATACAGTCCCACCTTGGACATACTATATACCACCGTGTGACTTTTCATTGACAGCCTGGGGAAAACACACCCCTTATCCCAACAGAACGTACTGCAAATGTACGCCGCACTGAGAACCCAGCACGGCCAGTACACACCAATTTACACAGACGGGTCTAAAACTAACAATCATGTTGGGGCAGCAGCAGTATTTCCCAACACAACTATATCCAAGAAACTCCCTGCAGAATGTAGCAGCTATACTGCAGAACTTTGTGCTATCCACATAGCCTTAAACTATGCACTCTCAAAAACCATATTGCACAGTATTGTATATACAGACTCCATTAGTGCTATCCAAGCCATACAACGCAATACAAAAAATGATAACCCCTTACTTATACAGATCTGGAATACTCTGACTAAGTTAAACCAGAAGAAACAACAAGTTCTGTTATGTTGGATCCCTGGTCATGCTGGAATTTCTGGAAATGAACAGGCCGACCTAGCTGCCAAAACTGCTACCGACCCTATAGCCCAAGCCTTTACTACACCTGCATCTGACTACAAGTACATTATAAAGAAACAATGTATGGAACAATGGCAACGCATCTGGCAGAGTCAGGCCAATAACAAATTACTCGACATTAAAAAAGATCTCAAACCATGGAAGTCTAGTATTCGTGAGAACCGTCATGAAGAAGTTGTATTAGCCCGATTACGAATAGGTCACACACACACCTGACACATCTCTATCTACTTACAGCTGCTGATCCACCACGTTGCACAAACTGCAAAGCCCAACTTACAGTCCAACACATACTCATTGACTGCCCGATTTATAAAAATGAGCGTCAAACTCTATTTGCCTATTTTTCAGCAACGAATCCTCCGAGCATTGCCCATCTTTTAGCAGATACGCCACATGTAGACAAAATCTTCACTTTCCTTAAAGAGATAGAACTGTATAGCACACTGTAAATGTTAACTGCAAAAAAAAAAAAAAAAAAAAACTTTACCAGAGTTAGGCGCATTATGGCCATGTTGCTCTTGCGCCGTAAAGCCCACACTCAAACAAACAAACAAACAGCTACCCTAACACAACCCATGTGTTTACTTGTGCCGCCATGACAACCAACAGTCTGTGAAATCCCCTGCATCTTGTTTTCCAGGCTGCTGCTCATTCCAATGGAAGCAGTGCAAGAATCAATTTCACCTCTGCCAGTGGGTACTGTTAATCTATTAGTCCTTGTATACGCCTAAGCGAGCAGTTTTCCGACCCCACCTAACACTGTCTCGATAGCATCAGCAAATATTCTTGCACCCTTTCTATTTAAGTGCATCCCATCCCTGTAGAAGCAGTCTTTCCTGTTAACAAGTACAGACCAGGCTGAAAAACATTCTACCCCTTGAGCCTTGCACAATCTTTCCAGAGCAGAATTGATCGACAAGGCTCTCATCATATACTCCCTCCTATTGTGTCTGGGCAGAATTGCAGATACTTTCATATTCAACACTAATTCACGGCTTTTTTCAACAGTGACCTGTGCTTGTTAAGTAATTCCACTACTCTCCTACTCTTAATATCATTAGTGCCAACATGTACAACAATATCACCTTTTGTGCCCTTAAAAGATGATATTCGCTCTACAACGTCATCAACTTTTGCCCCTGGCAGACATACCCTGGTCCTGTTCCACCTATCCTTTTTACATACCATTTCCCTGACAATAGAGTCACCAACAATTACTAGTTCCTGTAATTGTTGGTGACCAACGCATGCTGCCTTGGGGTTGCCGCTGTGTTGCATAATGATCAAGTGCAAGCTCTGGTGTTGATGTGGGCCGCTGAGAGTTTGATGGCCCCTCAATTTAGATCCTTCGTGGGCATCCATCCTGTCCTTCAAGCTCTCATATAGGCCTACAACAATGCCGAGTTGTCACCTGATTTCCTCACACTCCTTACATTGCGCACACACAAAGACATTCACCTTGGCAATATAATGTCCCGTACCTGATTGCTCCACAAACATCAAGCAAATAGTGCATTTTAAAAGGTTGTGATTCAGAGGGCAACTGCCCCCCTCAGTTCTCCCCTGAGCCACAGCACTCCCATTAGCTTGAGCCTTTTGTTTTGCTGCTCTGGTCTGAGTCATGATTTCGATTCAATTTCAGTATAAAATTGTAACCTAAAACTTGTATTCTGTTATATAACTTCCGTATCAAGGTATGTATTAATTAATTATGTTACATTTGTAAAATCTAAGTTGTTATACGTATTTAGTTAAAAAGTACAATTCAATTGACAATGAAGTTTAACAAGATTAATAAATTTTACTGATTAATTGATAATATTATATACTATACTGAGCTAACGGGATATATCGTTGTATCGTATAACAATGGCGGCAAGTTACGAACGGTAAATCTACGGACAATCAAGTATTAATTTACTCCCAAAATCTTGCTGTCTCAATTCAGAATAAACTAAGGATCTTGACTAGGTCTATAAGCTACTTATAGAAAATAGGCACCTCCATAGCCAGGTGGGCAGGAGCAACAGTGCGCTTCTTGATTAGACCGGAGTTCGAGCCCGTGACCACTAAATACGGAGGATTTGGAAAGGTCAGGGAATGGCCACCGCAATCCCCAGAGCAATATGGCCTTAGTTGCTAATGCTCCTAAAAAAAAAAAAAAACCAAATAACAATATAGAAAATAATTTAATATAACAATTAGTCAATAAAGCTGCTAAATATAGCTAAAAACTATCCGTTCGCCGGAGCTGTAAAATTTGTAAAACACGTGGATTGGATATCCTTACCTACAAAATCTCTTAAGTTAAAATTTAAACTAAGTATCACAACTAGGAATATAAAGCAACTCTAGAAAATAAGTTAATATGCCAATTTAAGTTAATAAAACAGAAAAAACTTTTCTATTTTCCGGAGCCGTAAAAACTTCACCCGAACAAGGCTACTCTTGTTCCCAAACCCCTAATGTTATGTGTGCCTAACGTAAAACATAAGTGAATTATAGTTTCACATAGGACTGATTTCCATATTGGATATCCTAGAATGAAGAAATTTACAAACAAAATTGTACCTAATTTTTCAAATTTAATTTTTAACACATAAACAGTGTATAGTTTCAATTTGCAAGTATTTGTTGTAATAAAGTTAGTGATCACAAATTGTTTTTGCTTCCCCTGAAAAGTTTCATTTTTGGCACTTACTACCCTTCCCACATCAACGCCTCAGTTATGGATAGTGAAGAAGGATCTAGCAAGAAAAAGACATTGTCGAAACCTGAAAATGCTCTAGAGAGTGCACTTTATTTATGGTTTCTTTGGAAGCAAAGTTTAGGTGAACCAATGCCTGGCCCAATATTGGGTGAAAAAGCAATTGGATTTTAATCAGAAATTAATAGGTAATGAAGATTTTAAGGCAAGCACAGGTTGGCTGAAAAACTTTAAACTGAGACAAGGGTATAGATATTCAAGGAGAGAAACTTTCTGCAGATGAATCAGCAGCGGTATCCTTTGAGAAGTAAGTTTGCTTTAGCTATAGCAAATTAAGAGAAGAAAACATTTATAATTGATGAGATGGGCTTATTATAGAAATCATTACCGAGAAAAACCCTAGCCACTAAAAGAGAAATGCCTGCACCAAGTTTTAAGATGAGAAAGGAGCGAATTACAATTGCTGTGTGTGCAAATGCCACTGGGACGCACAGATTGTCCGTGCTCGTTAACGGCAAATCGAAAAAAACCAAGAGCATTTAAAAATCTTTCTAATTTTCCTATTTTGTATAAAAATGTCTGGATAGATTCCATTTTCCGAGATTGGTTTATAATTTTTAAAATTTAATTAATCTTAATTTAATTGTAAGGTAAAATTAAATTTATTTAAATTTATTTTTATTAGATTAAATTTATATAATCTTACTGGAAAAATTTCTTGTTTGATTATAATTATATTTAATCTTGTTCGATTAAAATATAGTAATATTGCATTTTTAATTAATGTACATTTTGTACAGGATTTTCTAAGATTAAATAAATTTATGTATTAATCTGGTTTTTATATAAGCTGGGCTTCCCCAAAATTTTTTTAGCCATGAGGTTCCTGGAGGTGCAAGGTCCTGGGCAATTGCTGATTTGGTGTTCACTCTTTGCCACCAGTCTCTGTTATCTAGAAATATGTTCTGTGGTATCGGTTGAAAATATGTCAAATAAGTAAAAATGAATACTGAAATCAGTTACTTTTTGCCATAATTTTTCATTAGAGAATTTCTTAATTTTTATAGCAGAAAAGATAGAATTCTTTTTATATTTTCTGATAAAAAATATATCATACTCAGTTGATTCTGAATTTTAAATTTTATATGTATTGTGTTCATTGATATCCTTAATTTTATATTTTTTTAAATGAACATTGATTTAATTTGAATTACTTTCTGTTTATTTTTTTAGGATTCCTGATTCCTTTAACCAACTTTCAGCAAAACCATATGTAGAGAAGTCAGTTCTAGCAAATCGTGAATATTTTATTGATTGCAAACCAGATCATGATAATTTGAATTTTGAATCTTTATATCAACGCAATTTACCAAAATATTTGAATAATCATATTGTTTTGGGTTTATCAGAAGAGGAAATGAAACTTTGGGTACATATTCATACAAAGAAAAAAAAATTAACAAAAAACAAAAAGGACAGAAGGTATTATAAATACAGTGCTAAAATCAGTTCCAAGAAAAATCTTGAAATTATTTATAGGCCAACAATGCATGAAAAGCCAAATATAACAGGAATTTATTTGCCACTGGAATTGCCTGTAAACTGTTCTATTGAATCCGAAGCACATGCAAAAGTAAATGCCCTGGGAATTTTAGATGCTTCTACAGCATTATATATCCAAGGCAAAGCTTCTACATGTACCCAGATATCTGATTCAAACCTAGAAACTGCTGAATCAACTGAAGATGAATATTTACATCAAAAGATTTTGATATTTAACAAAGATTTACGTGAAAATCCAAAGAATGAGGAGCTCTGGTTAAAATTTATTGATTTTCAAGATGTTGTTTTAAAAAATGAATTTGGTAAACAGTGTGCTAAAAATGTCTCAGATTTGTTAATTATAGAAAAGAAATTAGCAATATTAGAAAAAGCTTTACAGTCTAATTCTGGTTCAGTTAAATTGACAGTCAAAAAGTTAAATCTTTGCCGAGATATTTGGGAACCAAACAAATTACACAGTGAATGGAAGCAGTTGTTATTCTTTCATCCTCTTAATGTAGATATTTGGCAGCAGTATATCCTTTTTGTACAGACTCATCTGACTCACTTTACTGTCTCCAACACAGTTAAAGTTTATACCAAGTGCCTGAAAACACTCAATAGAAGTTTACAAGGAACTTTCCAATCACATTTACCACCTCCTGATTTAGAATACAGAATGATAGGTGAGGTCCAAGAAATTTTCTCAAATAGCTTATATTCTGATGTAATTAAAGCATTGCTGTCACTTTGTGAGAGCTGCCTTAGATCAGCGTTTCTCAAATTGTGTTCTGCAAAGAAAATTATATTGAAGATGGTGTGGACTAAAATGTTTTTTTTTCATGCAAATATTTATTTTTGATACTTTTATATATGAATTATTAAAAACATGTGTATTTGCTCTATGCTTCACTCCATTATGAATCATTAACTTTTGGGTGTGCTGAAACATTCTTTCTTGTTCCTTGATACTTGTTTTGATGTTTTGTTATTATATTTCTTGTAGTGTGGCTAATTTTTTTTGTTGTTATCAGCTGCATTTTTTTCCTCAGATGTTATTCTATTGATATTTAATTTCACTCTAACCTACTGTTAACATTAGTGATAGTATGCAGATGCAATGGTACCCTAGTTTTTACAAGTGTGTAACTAGAGTAATATTCACATTTTCAAATACTAGTAATTGAAATGTTCTGTAACAGTATCCTTAAACTCATATTAAACAGAAATAAACAGCCATACGGACAGCTATATTTGGTCCTGGTTAACAATAATGGCATTACTTATTTATATCTCTAAAGTATTTCCCTTATTAATACACTAAAGGAAATGGGGATGCCAAAAGGAGTGATCTAATTTTGAACAAAGTTGGTGATAATGCCACTGGAATTATTGGAATAAATTATTAAATTTTCAAATGACAATAATAAGATTTATTTGAGATATCAAAATGAGAAATAATTACATTGTTGAAAATTAATACCAGGTGTGACTCCCCCACATGTAAACACCACTCATTAACTCTCATTCAGCAGTATTGCAAAATGACGTCCTACCCTCTTGTAGGTTGACTGTTTGTCCTTTCTCAAAGTCTATCAGTTGGACTTATGGAGCAGTTTGTCTTGTTTTCTGCATTATTCCCAGAATACAATCAATTATAATCAAAATCTTGCAAAAAATTATATTTTTTTATGTAAAAAAATTGTAATTTCAGCTCATGTATTTGTTTCAAAACAACATATTTTAATATTGAGTCAAATTTCCTGAAAATTAAACCGTTTATTTGCTTAAAATTGGATCACTCTTTAATGGTGGTCTACATTTTCTTTAATGTGTTAGATAAAATTTACCTGGTGATGGATAATTTAATGCAAACTTTAAAATTAAATAAAATAATGTACAAGTGCATGTGCATCATTTCTGTACATAGCCAACTACATAAGTTATAAATTGGCATCATTAAGTATATCTCATATTGTGAATACCTTCACAACGAGTTGCCATGATATTGCACTACCTCGAATAAGTAACGCTTCATCATAGGAAAAGACTATTGTTACTTATTCTCAGTGGATACCATCACTCATACAGCACCTTTCGGAGCTTATCGTCTCCTCATCGGTGGGTGGGCAGGTACCCCGGTGTTGCAATGATGACAACCCAGTTGCGAAGTATAAATCCACAATACGAGAGATGCCTGATGGTGTGGAGTAATTTAGATTACGGTATAGTTTAGGGCTAAAGGCTCAGGTTATGTAAATAGTTTTAACTAATGTACAAGTTAGTGCATTTGCATCATTTCTGTACATAGTCAACTAATAAGTAGTTATAAATTGGCATCATTAAGTATATCTCATATTTAAGAAAGATACTGATATTTGTATTAGCAAAGGAAGCAAAGCTTATCTCTCAGTAACAGCATGGAATATGTCATAGCATCTTTACAGTTTATGAAATCAAGGATTGTATTAAAGACTGTGACACACTGCTTTATTATTACTATTATTAATTTATTTAGTTTTATTGCTTGTACTGGACATATAAGTCTTTAGTCTTGCTTTTAATTTTATGACTTAAATCAGTATGCCTTTATATATATATATATATAAGTTTGTATTAATATATTGAATAAAGTATGCATAAATGGATATGAAAGTTACGCAAAGTGCCAGTAATTAAAAAAGGGTGAGGATGGTTGAAAAAGAAGTGTAGTAGATATGTGAAAGAATGTTAATATCCTAAAAGTTATGATGAATTAAGAGAAAATTATGGGCTGAATTACTAAGCCAGTAGAAGGTGGGAGAACTATAAAGTAAAATTAGTACAGCAAAATACCAATAAAACAAAAATAAAAGTAGAAAGTGGTACAGCTGTCATGTATCAACATTTGTTTCAGCTGACATCAGATCAAGCACATTTGCCTTACCTATATTTGACCATTATCTAAATATGTTCCCCCATATCTGATGACAGCTGTACCACTTTTTACTTTTATTTTTGGTTTATTGGTAGTTTGATGTACTAATTTTAGTTTACAGTTCTCCCACCTTCTATTGGCATAGTAATCCAGCCCATAATTTTCTTAATTCATCATAACTTTTAGGATATCAACACTGTTTCACATTTCATATATTTAGTACAATTATTTTTCAACTATCCTCACCCTTCCAGTTACTGGCACTTTGTGTAACTTTCACATCCATTTATGCATACTTTATTCAATATATTAATACAACTTATATATACTCTTGCATCCTGTAATGCTGCTTTGCACTTTTAGGTGCATCTGTTATACCTAATTTATTAATCTTTCATTTACTGAAACCATTTCATCAACTGAATACCTTTTTATCCTATGTAACTTTTTAAACATTACCTTTAATGGGTTACATTTAATATTCATTTATATATATATATGAAAGAATTCTAAATTACTTTTGTTAAAGATAATAACTAACTCAGTAATAAGGCAGTCAAAATTTAGTCACAGATAATTGTGTTCCAAACTTTCCATTGATTCCAGATTCTTTGTATTTTTGTGTAGTATACAAAAAAAATAAATAAATAAAAAAATATTAGTGGCTCTGGTTAACAGCTAAATGATGCAGGGTTAGTTTCATAGGATTCCAGGCCCAAAATAATAAATAAATAAAGGAAAAGAATTAATAAAAATTAAAACCAAAGTCAAAAGGAGTTCAGTTCATTAAATCGAAACCTAAAACAAGAGTTGAGGTTAGTCAAAGTGACCAGATGTAGATTTATGGAGTTAAGATCAAATAAGTAATATTTTAAAATATAATGGTCAAACTTGGCTAAAATGCAGCCTAGAAGGAGATTAAGATGACAGTCATGTGTGACAGTTGCAATAAACATTAATAAATGAAGAATTTATATATATATATACACTACTGTATATAAAATTGTGGGTAATTATAGCAGGTTTCAGTACAGTGAGACTAGTGAACCTTTTTTTTTTTTTATGAAAACCCAAACACGAAAGGTATCAAAACCTATAGTACTTAGTACCGTGCATGGGTTGAAGGAGAAGTATGGGGGGGGGATGCAGGAAACTTTGCTCTAGAGACTAAACATGGGTTTCACCACTTCAAGCCTCCAATAAGCAAAGTGGTGGTATTGTCTCACTGTACTGAAACCTTTTATTATTACATACCTGAACCCAGTATTGTGTACCTAAAATTCTGTATTTATTAATGTTTATTGCAACTGGCACACATGACTGTCATCATAATCTCCTTCTAGGCTACATTTTAGCCAATATGTGGCCATTGTATTAAAAAACCATTAAAAATATTTAAAAAAATTGCTTATTAAATTATTATATATGCATGAAAACAAGTAAATTATCATATTACACTGAAAAAATAAATATAAAGAATAAGAAGGAGAAAAAAAAGGGTGGGAAGGAAAATGTAGGGGCAAAAATAAATGGATTTGAACTGAGGAAGTTCAAAACCACTGTCTGCAGCATTCCCGCACGGCTATCATAACCATTGTTTTTTCTTCTCAAAATATTTACTCATGTTTATATTTCACTATTTAGCCTCATAGCATCTTTTTTTGTATAGAAATAATAATTAATTATGAATATCTCATACTCATACTAATAATCAGTGAATCGATATAGTATCCATTGCAACTACAAAACTGTAGAAAATTCTCCAGGAACTCTTTGCAGTGTTACAGCCTGTTTCCATGTTCATACAATGATGGCTCCACTTTCAATGCACTTTAACATGTAAAAGGAATTAACATTATTGTCTATGGGAGTGTCCACTGTATCTTACTACTCTGTGGGTGATGGTATCTGCTGAGAATAAGTAACAATAGTCTTCTCCTATGATGAAGCTTTACTTATTCAATGTAGTGCAATATCATGGCAACTCGTTGTGAAGGTATTCACAATATGAGATATACTTAATGATGCCAATTTATAACAACTTATATAGTTGGCTATGTTCAGAAATGATGCAAATGCACCAACTTGTATATTAGTTAAACTATTTACATAACCTAACGCTTTAGTCCTAAACTATACTGTAATTAAATTAAATGTAAAAATCGAATTGCTATGTAACATTTTTACTTTACAAGTAATTCTAATTTTACATTCAGCAGAGTGTATTAATTAATTTATTAACAGAGATTAATTGCTAGGATTCTGCGATATGTGAAATTTGATTACTAGAAAAATAAGTTATAGGAACGTGTTAATGTTAAGTAATTTTTTGAAAACAGTTAAATATCCAATTTTTGGACTGCGGTTATTAATAAAATTTCAAGTAATTTCAGTATCATTAATCGGTTTCTTGATATCTCTTTTATAGTCAGCTGTGGTTCATTTACTTATCTAATGGTGGTTGTAGGATTTAGCTATTTGGAATTTTTAAACTTTATTTTATCAGTGAGTTCAGATAACTCTGGGTGGTAGGTTTTATCATACCTGCTTTTTAGGAATCTGGTTTTAATTTGCTTTTTTAATTGTGGTTATAAAAATTAGCTTTTTGACATTTTAACCTTTAACTTAATTTTGATTTTTTTTTTCTTGTTTTTCCTCACTTGTTTTAGATGACTCTGAGCACTGTGAGCAGTCAAACATTGTCCTGTACCTTAGGTCTGACCTTGTTGTTTTGTGCTCTCTCAAATGTTTGTTCCTTTTATGAAATTTCAGATCTTCTTTCTTTCCTCTTTCACATGATAAAAAACTCCTACTCATCATGTATTATTAATCATATTTGGTATCACAGTACTATCTATTTGGTCCTTGAGATTGTCACAGACATTCTCTCAGATATGCCAGACAAGCTGTACTTGCTACCTGGGAGTCTAAAACGCTGATGGAACTGATATTCGGGTGACACTCAAGTAAGTGGACCCAATTTCGGCAAAGTCCGGACGGTCTGTGACAGCCAAATCCTCTGCTTGCACCTTCACGATGGTAGGACTGTTAGTAATCCTGGGTATAACCTCCACGCACAAGTACATGGTGGGTGACCACCCAGGTGTGACCAACGTAAGCAGGGGTCGAGGTGTGGCGCCCACACCACATGGAGGAACGCCGCCCCTCTATGTTACCAGGCAGTACTAGGTGGTAGATGACTCTCATCAACCGGTGAAATACCACTGCTTTGCTTATTGGAGGCTTGAAGTGGTGGAACCCATGTTTAGTCTCTAGAGCTAAGTTCCGGTCAACCCTTCCCTATCCCTTCCATCATGCAGTATAATTGATGACTTTTGAGGTTATGGACGTCGTGGCGAGATCCAATATTCCTTACATTTCGAGGGTACAGCTCTAAAACGGTGTTCGCAGGCCGGCCGCTGGTTAGTACACCGGACCGAACCTATTGGTAACTCTCTAGGAGGCTTCCGGATCAGCTAGTGTATAATCTTGCTACCTCTACTCTGCCAGATAGTGACTGGAGGGAGTCCGAGTAGTGTGTATGCGGGGAGCATTGTCGAGGCCACGTTATGTCAAGGATCTGGGTATATTCTTACCACATGTACGCCATATCCAAAAATTTCATTACTTCATACAGCATGTCCCACCCACTTTTTCTTACTATTGAATACACCATGAATTGTCAAACTAATAGAGCAAGCTTATCTGCGAAAAGATCTAAACCTCCCAAGGACTTCCTAATTCATTTCACAAATATATGTGGTCTCAATTCTAATCTCAACGATGTCCATTTCCACTTGCAGTCTGCCAAACCCCATGTACTTTTTCTGACAGAATCTCAGTTATCAGTTGATTCAACTACTGCTCATCTCAGATGCCCAAATTATTTGCTGTATGATTCCTTTCGCCTCAAAGGTGGTACTTGTGCATATGTCCGTTCTGATATACCCTGTCAGAGACTTGGCAATTTGGAATCTCCTCTCTTTGATCTTCTCTGGCTTAAAATCTCTCTACCTCATTGTGTTAAATTCATCTGTTGTCTCTACCGTTCTCCCAACTCCACTAATCACTTGGAGCTCTTTGACTTCCGCTCTTTGCAACTTGACTTTCTCCAGTCCAACTTTCCTAACAGTGAGGTAATTTTCCTTGGTGATTTTAATGTTCACAACTCCAGCTGGCTTCCATTTTCTAGTCACACCGACCCAGCAGGTCGAGATGCTGAGGCTTTTGCAATTACTAATGACCTAGCACAGATTGTACATTTACCTACAAGAATACCGGACAATCCTAATCATACAGCCAATACGCTTGATCTTTTTCTCACAAACAACCCTTCTAAGTACACGGTCGAAGTGAGAGGTCCTTTAGGCACTTCAGATCACAACTTGGTGATCGTCTCTTCTCCAATGGAACCTTTATCCCATGGCTATTCGCAACCTCGTGTTGTTTGGCATTACAAGAACGCAAAATGGGATGACCTGCGAGACTTCTTTTCTTCTTTTCCTTGGTCGGATTACTGTTTCAAAACTTCTGATGTCAACGTTTGCTCAGATCGTGTCAGTGAAATTATTCTTGCAGGAATGGAATCCTTTATCCCACACTCCACTTTAAAATCTCATCCTTTATCTAAACCTTGGTTTTCCAATAAATGTGCTAAGGCTGTCCAAGAGAAGAATGTTGCATATCGTAATTGGCTTGTTTCTAATTCTTCAGTTTCATTCTCTGCCTACACCAAAGCTCGCAACAATTGTAAAGCAGTTATTAATCAGTCCAAACTAGAATTTGAACAGGCTAAGAGTAGAAAACTTGCTTCTTGCCCTAATGGTAGCCGAGCATTCTGGTCTCTTGCCAAAGCTATTGGCCGCAACTTTTGCCGATCTCTGCTCCCACCTCTGTCCAAACAAGATGGTTCTGTTGTCACTTCAGCCAAGGATAAAGCTGACCTGCTAGCATCCCATTTTTCTTCCAGCTCATGTATTAATGATCTTGGTAAAACACCTCCCACCATTCCCAACACGCTCCATTCAATGCCTCCTGTGGTCTTCTGTCAAAAGGATATCAGAAGGATTTTGATGAATGTTGATGCTAAGAAAGCTCCAGGTCCTGATGGTATTTCTCCACTTGTTCTCAAAACCTGTGCTCCTGAACTTACTCCTATTCTTATTCTTTGCCGCCTTTTTTCACTTTCTTATTCCAAAGGTGTTTTTCCTTCTGCTTGGAAATTTGCTCATATCCAGCCAGTTCCTAAAAAGGGTGACAAATCCCTCCCATCCAATTATTGTCCCATTGCAATTACTTCTACTCTTTCTAAAGTAATGGAGAAATCAATTAACTGCCAACTCTTAAACTACCTAGAAACCTTTCATCTGATCAACGATCTCCAGTATGGATTCCGTGAGTGTCGATCCACTGGTGATATTCTGGCTTAGTTACCCATTTATGGACTAATTCAATGGAAAGGTTCGGTGATACACAAGTAGGTTGCTCTAGACATCTCAAAGGCTTTTGATCGTGTTTGGCATAAAGGTCTTCTAAACAAGCTTCCATCTTATGGTTTGCCAACTGTTTTTAGTAATTGGTTATCCAGTTTTCTCTGATCGGTCATTGAGGGTGATGGTAGATGGCTTTCTGTCTTCTAACTTCTCCACTAATGCCGGTGTCTCCCAGGGTTCAGTTCTTTCCCCCACTCTTTTCCTCTTGTATATCAGTGACCTTCTTCCCTTGACTGGAAATCCTATCCATAGTTTTGCCGATGATAGCATATTGCATTCAACTTTCCATTTTGAGAAACCTTGTCCTGCTCAATCAGCTTCAACTTCTCGAAAATCTGCTACCAATTCCTTAAATGCGGATCTTCAGGTAATTCTCCAGTGGGGCAAAGACAACTTAGTTGATTTCAACCCTTCTAAAACTCAGTCTTGTCTTATATCTCGGAAAAAGGATTCTTCTGCTCCAATGCTTATGTTTAGTGACACTCCAATTTCTAGGCAAAATGATATATCTCTTTTGGGGATTACCTTGACTTCTAATCTTTCTTGGCACAAGCACATTACAAATATTGCTTCCTCTGCATCTAAAAAACTTGGTTTTCTCTTTCGCTCTCGGCGTTACTTTTCTTCCAAACAGCTGTTCACTCTGTATAAATCGCAAATCCGCTCTGCCATGGAATATTGTTCCCACATTTGGGGTGGTGCCCCCAAAACCTCTCTCAGGCTTCTTGATTCCATTCAGAAGAGGGCAGTTAGGTTAATTAATGATTCATCTCTAACAGAGTCTCTCCATTCGCTTTCTCATAGACGCACTGTTTCTGCTGCATGCCTCTTTCACAGATACTTCCATGGGCACTGTTCTTCTGAATTGGCTTCTATAATTCCCGCTCTCTCTTTCAAAACAGTCCGAACACGTGCCGCCACCAGCCAACATCCATTTACTGTCCAACTTCAAACCCACAGAACCAACTTTTCATCTTCCTCATTTATTCATTCAACTGCCGTTTTCTGGAACAACCTTCCTTCATACGTATTTCCTGAAAATTACAATCTACAGAAGTTCAAGTCCAATGTCAACAAATATCTTCTTTCGTCTTCTCAACCTCCAACCCAAGCACGGTACTAAGTACTATAGGTTCTAATACCTCTCGTGTTTGGGGTTTACATAAAAAAAAAAAATAACAGTATTGTGATCATTAATTTATATTCTTGTAAATATTTTCACTAAAATCTTTATACATTTTCAGAACCCTCTTTCAAAGTATAATTATTAGATTTCTATGGAAATTTTATTTAAAAGAGGAATTCCACTGCTGTATTGGAAGACTTGAGAATCACTGTCTAAATCTATATAATTTCTATATTATTGTAATAATGGCTGTAGTTATTACTACAGCCATTATTACAATAATATAGAAATAATAAAAAAATATTATTATTGTGAAATAACTAGTTTTTAGAAAGGTTAATTATTCATTTCCTAAAGTTTCTGATTAGAAATTTGTGGTTATTTTTTTAAATATCCAGTAATAATTTCAGCATATGATTCTTTGTATTGTTTTAATATTGTGCATATTTTTAAAAAGAGAAAACTTTTACTTTAATGAAAATTTTATTTATTTTCCCAAGTTTGTTACATATTTCTGGTGCCATTGGTCATATATAGAGCATACAAGTTTGGAAACTTCATTTTAAGAAACAATGATGCGATTCTGTTGGAATGGATACAGAAAAGAGCAATAAGATTAGTCAATGACACAGAGGAGTACCCTTACTCTTACCAAAAAAGACTAGTTTTGCAAATTGCAATGTATGTCTGAAAACTAGACATCTGCAATGAGACCTGATTTAAGTGTTTAAGGCTTTAAATGGATTGAATAAACTAAAAGCTTTAAAGATACAATTACAATTAAAAATACTGTTACTCTGTGATAATTACCTGTACAAAGAGAATTATATTTCAAGACTTGCCAATTATTTGATCACAGGCAAACATCCTCTGTTGTTGGTCAGGATGTCCAGGCTTGGGAGAAGACATCATAAGAGAGCAGTTGACTGACCCCAGTTTGTCAATGAGAGAGACTGAGAAAACCTGTCCTATCCTTTAAAGATCAGTTCTCTTGTATATGGGTTTTATACCCTGTGTTAACAAACAAGGAGAGAGAGAGAGAGAGAGAGAGAGAGAGAGAGAGAGAGAGAGAGAGAGAGAGAGAGAGAGACCCAAACAACAAAAACATTTTTTTACAGTATAAAATTTATATTTTGTAGCTGAAAAGTAGTGTCCATGATGCTTCTATATTTCTGTTTATTGTCTTGTATTTAAATTTTCTTTTGTACATACTTTAATTTTTTTTAGTAAAAAAATATTTTTTTCAAAATGTTTTACATTAAAAACATAAGAATAATTATATGCATATATTCTGCAATCACCGATTTCCTGTTCTTTCCCTTTGCTATGTGTTTATTATGTTCCTCCATCCTTTGTGTCAAATAACTTTTGTCTTCCGAATGTAAATTTTTCTACAGCCACATGTGCTTTTGTAAATAACATGTCTGAGTCTTGTTAGGGAAATTGCATCCCTCAGAAATTTAACCTATTCTGTTTATAGATTTGAAAACTGCATCTAGGCATATTTTTTGCATCTTTTCATATGCAAAAAATAGTTTCTCTCCTATTCCTTTTGTGTAAGAAATTGTAATAGCTTTTTTAAAATTGTCTCTATGTGGATTACTATTCCTGAAATTTCTCTTATATTTGCGTGTGATTTTGTTAACCATGCTCTGTGGAAAGCCATTGTTATAATGGGTTAAGAAAATGTTTTTAAGCTCTTCATCAGATTTTTAGTAATAGCAAATTCTTGAGGAATTTAAAAATATATATTAATTCATTGTTGTGATTATCCTAATCAAATTAATTAATACTCAAAAACTTATAGTAGAAACTCATAGCAAACCCTGATACCAATCAGCAGGAGTTATGCCATTAAGTTTGCACAAATTGAGGATCTTGGATACAGTCAATGAAACAGCTAAGCTGGAAGAAGATGCCCAGCATTACTTTCATGTGAAGAATAAGAACTTTCTAGGTCTGAGAATCAACTGCCTTCTGGGTGGCAATTGTGCTTGGGATTTCAGATTGAAACTGACCACTTTTTTCAGCATTAAAAAAAAAGCTTTGAAAGGTGGTGAAAGGTTTTACTTCCAAAGCTACAGGTACCTACCTGTAGGTTTGGAAGTAAAACAAGAAAGCTTGGGTTAGCAGGATCTTTTTCCAAGAATGGTTCTAATGCTATTTCTGTCCTGTAGTAAAGATTTTTTTTCAGGAAGGATGATTTTCAGAGAAGGTGGGAACAAAATGAAGTCCCTCTTCTTCCTGCCCAAATACAAAATTTATCAATATAACCATAGGCCAGAATATGATTGCTAATATCATGAGATAGTATCATATGATCACATTCACTAAATGCTTGGAGGAGGTCACTGATGGAGGAGAGAGCCTGTAAGGGAATTTTGGAAATGCTTCAATGTCAAGAATGCAATATACAACATTGCCTCTGACAACATCAGTTTCTATTGCATGAATTCTGCATGAAAGAAGTTATGGCCTGAATGTTGGTGACTTCCCTGGATTTCAGAGAAACAAAAAAAAAAAAAAAAAAAACAGGAAAGGATATTATTGAGCTGAGTAAGTGGTTTGAAGAACGTTGGATACTCAAATACAGGGTTCAACATTCACCTTAAGGATTTGGCCTAATTTAGAATTTAAGGGCTCAGACGAGTTATCTGATGAAGCAGTTGACTATACTCTGTGCAGTTGCCCTTTATTGTGCTCATCAGAGATCCTGAATTACTCTGGATCTCTCCAATGCTGGAACCCAGAAATGGCCACATTAGATTAGATTAGATTGGTTAGGTGAGTGCTATTTCACTGTTTTATAATGTGTTAATAAATTTAAGTGCAGTTAAAGGCAAATTTATTTCTGTAGTTCTGCAGCTCCAGGAAGACTTTACTGTTGGTAAAGTCTAAGTGACCAGCATCAGTCAAGGTCAGTTACTTCGAGCCTGAATAGACTCTGATAAATGAACTCTTCATGTTAATTTGTATAGCATTCTTAAAAAGCTCTGGACATTGGTTTTTGGTCTACTCTTCAACTTCTGGTTTCTCCATTAACTTCCAAGTCACTCCAAGCTCCAGTGAAGAATTCTCTTGTTCTAATATCAGTAAAATATAGAAAAGGGCTTTTTTTATTTAGTAAAAATTTTATCATTTTAGACCTCTTGTATTTTAGTTCCAGCTACAGAAACCGACCATAATTTATACCATCTCGATCTAAATGAGCTTTTGAGAGTGTGGAATGACTGCAACTCCACATTCCATACTGAAATTTATTCTCAAAAATTAGAATAAATTTCACGCAGTCCACCACTACTGTTTCCCTGCCATAACCAGTGACTAAAAATACAAGGACTGTTCAATAAAGAATGATTATAATTTTTCATGAACAACTATGCTGCTTGCTATTTCTAGCTGAGCTATGGAATTTAAGACCAAACAAGCTGCATCACATAGCAACTGCGTAGTTGACTCTTGCTCACAGTGTCCTTGGCAGTCAGTCAAGTTTATGCCTGTTCAGTTTTGCCTTCGTAACAATGGATGTGATACTCGAGGAATCAAATTTTCTTTCCATCTCAAGAAAACATCAGCTAAAGCATATGAAATGCTAAAAGGGGCTTATGGTGAATCTACACTTCCATATATATCACAGCTCACAGTTTAGAATGTTTAAAGATGGATGTGATTAAATCACAAAAATTGGCAGTCCTGGAGCTCTGACCACTGCTGTCACCACAGAAACCATAAACAGTGCTTCTGTAATTGTGCAAGAAGATCGTCATATAAGAATAAAGCAACTGGCAGATGTTGAGAATATCAGTAGAAAACACCCACAGTATTTGTCACGATCATTTGTTTGTGCATGTTGGGTTCCAAGACTACTCACATCTGAGCAACAACAAGTTCGCATGGAGGTTTGTTAGGAGCTGCAATAGATGGTTACTGAAGATGGTGACATTCTGCACAAGGTGATAACAGTGGACGAGACATGGCTTCATCATTTCAACTCAGTGAGTTTGCAACACAGTTCTGTTTGGAAGTCTATATCATGACCAGTATCTAAAAATGGAAAAGTTGTGGCTTCTGCAGGAAAGGTTATGTCATCTCTTTTTTGACATTCAAGGAATGGTTTACCAGCATGTTGTGCCACATCATGTAACTGCTTCAGGACCTTACTACAGAACTATATTGTACATTTTGCAGGATCACATTTGTTGCAAACACCCAAAACTGCACACAACTGGGTGGATGCTGCATCATGACATTGCAAGACAATGCACTGCTCATACTGTCATCAAGTACTTAGCCAGCATTAATGTCAAATGTGTTCCTCGTCCACCCTGACCTTGCACCCTGAAATTTTTTTTAATTTCCGAAGTTAAAGAAGGAACTGCAAAGAAAATATTTCTAGTCATCAGAAGTTGTAATGACATTGGAGGCAATTGTCAAATGCATGTCAAAAAAATGACTTCCACCATGTTTTTGAAGAATGGTAGAAACATTGGAGTAAGTGCATTTCATCAAATGGGGACTACTTTGAAAAGGACCATCAAAATATGGATGATTAATAAAAGTATGCTGTGAAAAAAAATCATGACCTTTCTTTATTGAATAGCCCTTGTACTTTGCTCCACTTTTATGGTCCTTTGTTCGTGGCTGTAGAAGGTTCCTTCTCTTGGCAGGGTTGCCTACCAAAACGAAAATAAATCAGTTGGCCATTATACTAAGAGATCTATTTAAATAACTTGTTGTTGCTCAGATTTTGGAGCCACTCTTTCTAACCATGTCCTTTGCCAGAGATTCTGACACTGAAACTTCTGGTGCCCTAGACAGTATTAAAGAAATAGAATTAAAGGAAAGAAATGGCTGGAAGCCACTGCGACAAGGAAAATGAGGTAGCCTGGCTTGCAACTGAAATCTAATTAAAAAAAAAAAAAAAAAAACAGGAATAACAAATGTAACAAATTAGTACAGTATTGGGAAATTCATCTAGAAATATGAAAACTCCAGGAGCTACAAGCAAATTTTCTGAACCTGAAACCTCTTGAGCCAGAATCACACTACTGAAGAGGCAAAGAAAATAATATTCCTACATGTCAAACTTACTAGCGTACAAGAGAATAAAATCAAATTCACGCAGCAGTCCCCCCCCCCCCCCGAATATAAAGTTGAAAGGTTACCTAACGAGAATACTACACTGCTGTGAAGGGATCTTGTCTCTACACTGAACAAACCAGACAACTCAACTCATACACATCAGCTGCTAAATGCTTGGCTTGCACACAGGGAAATCAAGGACTACCACTCATAAAAACACAAAAATTCAGCTTAATCCTCAAGTCCATATTCCATTAATGATGGAGATATATGAAATTTAATTATTCTGAACGCTATGGAAGAAAGTAAATATAACTCAAGTCAGGATATTGAAGAAATTGTCACTTCCAGAATCAAACAGAAAAAGATGAACTCGCCATCTCTTTCTCTAAGCCTAAGGTGGTTCTCCTCAAGCACAGGCTTCATTCTAGCAGAGCTCCTATCATAAAAATTAATGGACTGTCTTTACCAGTGATCCTTGAAACCAAGTACTTAGTTATCACCCTTGGTAACAGGTTCTTCTTCTTCCATTGCACTTACTTCTACTCTTTCTAAAGTAATGGGGAACTCTTAACTGCCAACTCTTAAACTATCTAGAAACATTCTGTCTGATCAATGATCGCTAATATGGATCCCATCAGTGTCAATCCATTGGTGATATACTGGCTTATGTTACCCATCTATGAACAAATTCAATGGAAAAGTTTGGTGAAATTCAAGCAGTTGCTCTTAACATTTCAAAGGCTTTTGATCATGTTTGGCATAAACATCTTCTAAATAAGCTTCCATCTTATGGTTTGCCAACTGTTTTTTGTAATTAGGTATCCAGTTTTCTCTCTGACTGTTCACTGCAGGTGATGGTAGATGACTGTTTTCTCCACTAATGCTGTTTGTTATTGGTTTTTAGGAGCATTAGCAACTAAGGCCATATTGCTCCTCTGGGGATATGAATCATTCCCTGACATTTCCGCATCCTCCGTATTTGGTGGCCATGGGCTCGAACCCCAGTCTAATCAAGAAGTGTATGCTATGCACTGCTGCTCCTGCCGACCTGGCTACGGAGGTGCCTCCACTAATGCAGGTGTTCTGAAAGGTTTAGTTCCTTCTCCCACTCTTCCTCTTCTATATGAATGACCTTCTTCCACTGACTTGAAATCCTATCCATAGTTTTGCTGATAATAGCACATTGTGTTCCACTTTGAGAAACCTTGCCTTGCACAAACAGCTTCAACTTCTCAAATATCTGCTACCAATTCCTTATATGCCGATCTCCAGGTAATTCTCCAGTGAGACAAAGGTAGCTTAGTTGATTTGAGTCCTTCTAAATTCAGTCCTGTTTTATATCTTGCAAAAAGGATTCTTCTGCTCCTATGCTTATCTTCGATGGCATTCCGATTTCTAGGTAAGATCATATATATCTATTGGGGATTACCCTGACATCTAATCCCTCTTGGCATAAGCATATCACAAATATCATTTCCTCTGCATCTAAAAAACTGTTTTTCTCTTTCACTCTCACCATTACTTTTCCAAACAACTGTTCACTCTGTACAAATTGCAAATCTGCCCTACCATGGAATATTGTTCCCACATCTGGAACACTGCCCCTAAAACCTCTCTCAGGCTTCTAGATTCCATTCAAAAGAGCAGTCAGATTAATTAATGACTCGTCTTTAACAGAGTCTCTCTACTCTGACTGGAGATGTGCAAGTGTGACCCCAATTCACAAAGGAGGATCAAAGGGTGACACAAGTAATTATCGACCTGTTAGTTTAACTTCTGTTCCAGGGAAATTAATGGAGACACTGGTAAAAGAAGCACTGCAGGATCATCTAGACAAGACTTCAGTTATAGCTCAGACACAGCATGGTTTTGTTAAAGGAAAGTCTTGCCTGACCAGTTTGATTGGATACTATGATGTAGTCACAAAGGAACTGGATGCAGAAAATCACTTTGATATCATATATTTGGATCCTAGAAAGGCTTTTGATACTGTTGCACATGGAAGACTGCTAAACAAATTGGAGCAGTGTGGCATTGGAGGCAAATTGCTGCTGTGGATAAAGGGATGGTTGAGTGGGAGAAGACAGAGTGGTAATCAATGGATATTGTTTGTCATGGACTAATGTAATTAGTGGAGTCACTCAGAGTTCTATGTTGGGGCCATTGTGATTTTCTGTATTTATCAATGATATTGATGAAGGCATATCAGGCTTAATCTCCAAGTTCCTCCAATGCCACACTGATCCAATTTGTGCAGCAGTCTTCCATGTGCAACAGTATCAAAGGCTTTTCTAAGATTCAAATATATGATATCAAAGTTATTCTTTGCATCCAGTTCCTTTGTGACTGCATCATAGTATCCAATCAAATTAGTCAGACAAGACTTCCTCTTAACAAACCCATGCTGTGTCCGAGCTATAACTGAAGTCTTGTCTAGATGATCCTACAATGCTTCTTTAACCAGTGCCTCCATTAATTTCCCTGGAACAGAAGTTAAACTAACAGGTCTGTAATTACCTGGGTCTCCCTTTGATCCTCCTTTGTGGATTGCACATTTGAACATCTCCAGTCCATGGGTACCTCCCCTGAGTCCAGGAAAGCTCTCATAATTATGGCTAAGGGTTTTCCTACTTCCTTTAATATAACTGGATAGATTCCATCCACCCCAGGTGCCTTTGTGTTTATCTTCAACAATTTCTCCTCCACTTTACTCTCAGTTATTACAAGATTATCTATCTTACTGCCAGAGTTGAATACACCTCTGGCATTCCCCTCCCTGAATAACTCCTCATGTGTGAATGTCGATGCAAAATATTCATTTAGTTTGTTAGCTACCTGAGCAGGATTATCAACAGTTGAATCATCGATATCAAGTGGACCAACCTGATTCATCCCCTTCCTTCTAGAGTTTACATAAGTAAAGAACTCGTTGCTGTTTTTCTTTGCATCCTTTGCCAAAGATTTCTCGTAATCTGCCTTTGCCTGCCTAATCTCCTTTGTAACTTGGTTACAGACCAGCTTATATCTATCATAGGCTTCTCAGTCACATGTTAACTTATGTGTATCCCATGCATTTTTCTTCTCTGTCACATGTCTAATTTGTTCATCAGACATCCATTTAGGCCTAAATCTTGAACAATATTTCTTTGTTGGTATGAAAAGCCTGGTAGCTTCCAAGATTAATTCTTTGAATGCTTCCCATTTTGAATTTGCTGTTGGTAACATCATCAGTTGGTTCCACTGTATAGAATTTAAATACTGTCTGAGACCACTGTAGTCACTTTTACGAAAGCAAAAACCCTTCCCTTTACTCTTGATGGTAGTTACCTCTTTGAGTAAATCCCACTTCAGCACGCTGTGATCACTGCCACCTAGTGATTTAGGCCTAGATGTGTTAATGTTACTATGAATTATGTTAAAAATCAATGAAACACGAACTTGTATCTGCATTGCATCTCTCCCAGTAATCAGTTTTTCTGAATTCTTAAGCCTTTTCAGTGACATCAGCGAATACTTTTGTTTTCCTCTATTCAATTATATTATCTACAAAAAAAAAACTCCTACTTAGGGCAGATTATGCTGATAAGATTCCGCCTTTGGGGATGCTGGTGTCGCTTAAAATCATTTCTCTATTATTAAACAGTAACTTCTTTTATTCTGTTTGATCTTAGTTATGTATCTCACTGAAAATGCATATTGTATATCAGAGAAAGTTACTTTTTTTACTTGGCATATTATGTAGAAATTAAATAAAATGTGATTACTACTACTTTTCTCCATTTACACAGTTTTACCATGTTAAATTACTTTAGGAAAATATATGTATAATGTTCAAAATTACTGATCCTTGACTTTTCCACATTTATTATGATTTTAGGATTGAAAAACAAGAACTGTAGTATTAAAATTTGTAGATGGGAATGATATTATGATAATCATGTCATACTTTTTTTCATAATAAAAATACTTGTTTTAATAATTTTAAAATTTGATTTAACCTAGTTTTAATCAAAAGTCTGAAAGATATTGTTATGCTTAAACATTTTTAAAGATTTTAATTTCATTTTTATTACAGATATTTTTACTCAGCTGTGTTATTTTCTCCGTTTTTGTGGCTACAGTGAACGTGCCCTAGCAAGGTTTCAAGCTTTGCTTGAATTTAACTTATGTAATCCTCCATCCTTAACTAAATCAGCACCTTTAGAACAAGCAGTAGCCTTTTTTGAACCTTTTTGGGATAGTGGAGTTCCAAGATTTGGTGAAGAGGGTGCTATTGGCTGGGGAAATGTATTGAAAGATAAAGTGTTATCATCCACTAAAGTGGTTAGTCATGAAGGTAAAATCTTATTTAAACATTATTTGTGTTAAGTTACTGATAAGCTAATTATGATAGAAATGAATTTTTTAAAATATGATTTCATTAAGTTGCCATTATTGAATAAGTTAAATACATTTTAAAAAATACAGTAGAACCTCATAAATCTGGCACAGAGCTAAGTATTTACAATAATTTGTTATTTTTATTAGATAATACAGTAGCTTAGATCTTTATAATTTCCACAGAATGATAGCAGCATTAAGTCAAAATGCTCACTCCATACTGCTGGATTTGTCAAGTGGGTAACTTGTCTAAGAAATAAAAGTCATAAGTTTGAATGCTGCTCCAGTAAGGATATTGCAATTGTCCAGTAATTTTTAATATGAGGTATAAATAGTGCAATATGATTTAAGCAATCAGATTGCCTTAAAAACTAAATGCATACTACTGTACTATTAAGCATTGTGAATTAGTATTGAATGTCTTGCAAAATGAGTGAGTATGTTACAAATACATAATAATAATAATGACATGCAGTCTAGGAAATAGGTAACTCAGGAAGAAATCGGTGTTCAGAAATTATTACTGGAACATATGCTCCTTTTGGCACCTTAAATTGTTTTTTGAAGTTCAAATAGCATATTTTCTCTCTGCCCTTGTACAGTCAACACTGTCTATTTAAATTTGTGCTTTTTTAGAGAAGTAAATTAAGGAAAATTAATTTGCTGCTCAATTTTGATTTATTCACTTTAGATAATTTATTTTCTTAGTAAGTAACATCTCTCATTTGCATTCAGGTATTTGCTGTTAACAAGCTTTCTATATATTTTCTGTTCTTGATCTCATTCTTTCTAAGCAAGAGCCATGCCAGACTCTCAACAGCATCAAATCAGTTTATTACATAGCTAATGACATGAATAAAGAGAAATATATTATCACTGACAAATATATCTCAAATATTTTTGCTGAGCTGGTCTTTAGCCATGCTAAAATAACTGTACTGTTGTGTGTTCATTTTATACTTACTACTAGGCAAGTGTAAAATTACAAGCAATACTACCATTTTTTATAGCTATCGTAACTCACAAAAAACATATCATATTAATAATGCCAGAGTGCATGCCTTCTATCTGCTGGTAATGTTCATAATAGTTGATCATGTTAGAGTCACAAAAGACATTCACTGGAAATTTCTGTTAACCATCACATTAAAAGAAATTTCCCACAAGTCTATCATTAGTTCTCTTTTCTTTGGGAAAACTAACAACATTGTGTTACCATCTGCTTATCATTTTTACCAACAAAACAGGCATAACAGCACATATTGCTAATGTAATGGCAGTAGTGTTATATGAATTCATTAGTGATCAGATAGTTTCAACAGATTTGTGCCATCACTCCCTAATCCTTGTTCTTGTTTGACTTTTTTCTTAGACCTATTGAAACTATCTTTGCAATCATCCTCACTTCTTTAGAAGAACTGCAAGAGAACATTGAACACAGAATAAATTAAAGAAGCAGGGTACTATATTAACATAGCCACTTAAATAGTTTGAAGAAAATAATGCTAACATAGTGTTATGTTATTCTGTCATTGAGGACCATATTGCCCTTCCTGTAGAAAACCTTGGACTTAAGCTCTTTAGAAATACCTGTATTTATGAGTTGAAAGCAACTGTTATCATTTTTAACTGTTATCAAATAACATCACCCAGCCCATTTATACTTGATACATTTATACACTGCTTTACAGAAGTAAAATGAGGCTGTGTCTGGTGATGAATCCAAATAGTTCTGAAATAGGTCACAGCAGTGTGCCTTTGAGTTTTTAATGAATAATGGATTAATTTACTTGATGTCATTTGATTAAAAACAATAGTTTACTTTAGCTTGACCCATGGATAAATGTAATTGTTTCTAAAGAGCCTAAGTCTAAGCTTTATCAATAGTAATAGTAATAGCCATAGGAAGGAAGAAAAAAAATACAAATTATTTGCTTTCCTCCTCACATAGGTATCCAGTTGACCTTTGAATTTATTCAAACTGTCAGCCTCAACTACCTGTGAAGGCAACTTGTTCCAGCGATTAGTGACTTGCTGGCTAAAAGAAAGGCACCTCCATAGCCAGGTGGGCAGGAGCAGCAGTGCATAGCACACATTTCTTGATCATACTGGGGTTTGAGCCCGTGACCACCAAATACGGAGAATGCGGGAAAGGTCAGGGAGATGACCACCTCATATCCCCGGAGCAATATGGCCTTAGTTGCTAATGCTCCTAAAAACCAAATAACAACAACAGTTAAAAACAAACTCCCTACAATCTAGTCTAAACCTCTTCCCCTGTAATTTGAATTTATGCCCTCAAGTTCTGGAATTCTCTATAACAGAGAAAATTCCATCTTTGTTCATTTTACTAACCCCTCTCAGAGCCTTATAAACCTCAGTCAGGTCACCTCAGAGGTGCCCTGTTGCCAAGGCCAAGCTCTGTAGCCCACATATTTGGAGTCATTCCTCATATCTCGCATGGTGAGATATGAGGAAAGAATATAATGTGGTCTTACAATTGCCTTGTACAGTGGGACTATGATCTCCATATCTCTACAGGATAATGTTCAATAAATCATTGATAGAACACCATAGGCTTTCCTGGGTGCATGTTTACACTGCTCAGAAAACTTGATATCTGCCCATATTATAACTCCATTTCTTCCTCTACTTTTTTTAATTCAACCCTATAAAGTGTGTAATTTATTTTGGGTTGCTATTCCCAAGTGTAACCTTGCATTTTGCTGCATTAAAACATAGCTGTCATTTTCTGACCATTTTTGCAGCCTGTTCAAGTCATCCTGAAGGAGCGCTTCTTGGTACTGATCATTAATTACTCTACCAATCTTTACATCATCTGCAAATTTTGACATCAATCCATCTATCACATCGATACTGTTTTTTATGAAAACCAGAAACAACAGTGGTCCAAGAACTGATCCCTGGGGTACCTCCCTCTTCTGACTTTACACCAGTCCAAAGAATATCCATTAATCACAACCCTTTGCCTTCTGCCCTGTACCCACCCAGCACTTCATTTTAGAATTTTTCTAGTAATCCTAACATGTTCCAGCTTATACAATAACCTTTTAATGAATGGGTTGAGCAAGCTGAATGCTGATTGGATTCTTCATCTTGCTCAGACTAAGAACCTTGAGGGGACACAGTTTCAAATTGAGGAAAGATAGTTGTAGAATAGATGTGTGGAAATTTGCCTTTAGCCAGCAGGTAGTTGTTTGGTGGAACAGGCTTCCATCTTTTGTTGTGGAAGCTAATAGCCTAAATTAATTTAAGGCTGAGCTGTACAGGTGGAACGAATGGAGGGATGAAATGGGAGAGGTTTTTTTTTTTTTTTTTTGGCTGATGCTGCCTAAGCTTGCTTTCTTGCATCGTATGCCTCTACTAATGCTAACCTCTCATGAGGGACTGAGTCAGATGCCTTGCAGATTCTAAAACAAAGATTCCAAGCTTTGGACTCAGCAAAAGCTCTTTTCAGTGTCAGAGGAGGGACAATATGATCCTCAGGCAGTAGTGTCAGAATAACATAATGCAGTGTAGAGTTATTTTCTCATACACAGAATCTTTTCATTAGCATTACAAGCAGATGAGTGGTATGTAATTTGACATATTTATATCATGCAATATGTGTTGTGAATTCATATAGTGAAATAAAAAAAATACATTCAGTTTGGGTCACATGAATTTTTACTCACTCTGTGGTATTTGCAATGGCAGTGAAATTTACATGAGTATGTTGAATTGAATTGACACATGACATTATTGGGAGGAGGTTGTTATGCTATACTTGAGAGCCAAGTTGTGTAAAATTTTCAGATATTGAAAGAGAATAGAATTTTATTTGCACTCTGATTATTGATGAAGGCAAGATAAGTTGCTTGGATATAAATTATATAGAAGGAAATCCAAATTGAACAGATAATGAATAAAAAGTATATTCTAGTACCATGCATGGTGTGGGGATTGAGAAGACAGAAGATACTTGACATTGGACAGATAAAGAAGGAATAAATAAAGAAGTAAAGTTAGTTTTGTAGGTATATAGTCGAACTGTGAGTGTTTTTAACTAGCTGATACTTATGTTTGGACTAGGTTTGAAGAAAGAGATGGAATTACAGATGCCCTTTCAGAAGAATAGTGCTCGTGGTAATATCTGTAGAAAAGATGCACAGTTATGTGATAAAGAGATGGATTAGCAGTTAACCTGACTGCTTTCTTTTTGATAGTTGAGTTTAAGGGCAGTTGGGCGGCGACACTAATCCAGAACCCCAAGTGTGGGGGATAGCATTCCATAATGGGGCTGATTTGTACAGAGCAGCTATTTAGAAGGAGAAGAGCAGCACTGAGAACAAAAAAGAAAGTCTGCCATTTTTTTTAAGCAATATATGCTACCAAGAGAGATTAGAAGTCAGGATTATATCTCCATTAAAGATATATGTTTTTGTCTGAAAATCTGAGTTGTGTATTGTTGAAGATGACTGTGCTGATTGCTCCCTTTTTTTAATCTGTGTTTTGGAATAAATAAAGAGATGATCAGATGTTAAGTTTTCTTTTTCTCAACAGAAAATTACCTGCAGTAGGTTGTAGTTGATATTTGAAAAGTTGCTGCTTCTCAAATAGCAGAATTTTTCCAGGTTTGTCAACTTTTTTTTTTTTTTGATTTGGTAGTTGTTGGCGCATCGGCTTCTGTGGCCATATTGCACCTCCCAAGGTTTTTGCAGTATTTTGATCCAAGCCCGAGGCGGGAATCGAACCCGCGACCTTTGGGTTGCCGGGCAGGTACTTTACCCACTCGGCTAGCCCGGTCGGCGTTTGTCAACTTGGAAAATGTAACATATTGTACTGTCATCAGCAGAAATGTGGATTCTAATATATAGAAGGAAAAGAGTGAGAAAAGGAAGCGAACCTTCTAGACCTTCAGTTTTAGTTCAGAAGTAAGAAGACAAAGTTATAACATTAAAAGCAGTGAGTGATCAGAGAAGAAACTGGCTATCCACTTGCGAAACCAAGTCAAGTTGGCATTCTGCTTGAAATTTTGATTTCACCTGTATAAACATTGCCAGTTTTGTATGTTTTATCTGTGTTTGAAATTGAATGCAAGTAAAGTTGACAAAATTTGATATATTATTGATCTTGGTTTTATTTTTTTCCAAGATCAAAATTGAATGAGGAAATCAAATTAGTGTTGAGGGCAAATTGATGCATATATGAAGATTTTTTTTTTTTTTTTTTTTTTGATTTGGTAGTTGTTGGCGCATCGGCTTCTGTGGCCATATTGCACCTCCCAAGGTTTTTGCAGTACTCTGATCCAAGCCCGAGGCGGGAATCGAACCCGCGACCTTTGGGTTGCCGGGCAGGTACTTTACCCACTCGGCTAGCCCGGTCGGCTGCATATATGAAGAATGACTTAGAAGGTAATCTATAAGGTTTACAGCTGGACATCTAAGAGGAGATCTGACTGAGATCTATAAAGCGCTGACAGGAGTTGAGTTAAATAAATTCTGTTCTCCCTGGTTGGTGGGACAAGAACCAAGGGACACAAATATACAATCTCAGGCAGTCACAGAAGACCAGATCTCATGAAGCTAACCTATTGGCAGTGGGTTGTCGAACATTGAAATAGGTTGCCTCCCAATGTGGTAGCCACAGTAAGCCTGGCTAAATTTAAAACAAAATTGAATAGTTACCTTATGAGAATAGCATGAATATTCTGTTTTATATTATTTATTTATTTATTATTATTTTTTTTTGGCTGATGTAAAAAAGTGTGCTTTCTTGTATCATTTGGCCTTACTTAACACTAAACTGTATAAAATTTGATTTCAGTTACTACATTGAAATGCTCCTGCAGTCCTATAGTGTTGTACTGTGTAGGACAAACATAGCCCATAAATGTTTTTAAAACTTCCATACGCCACTTGGCTGTTCACTTAGACAAAATACATTATTCAAGGTGTGGTATACTTTTATTAATGGAGACCACCTGCCAGCAGGTGAGAAGGCAGTAAACTTCAAAACAGTTGTCCTGACATGTCTCAGATTTTTAAATGTGCCACCTATTCAAGTAATGTAAGATTTAAAAAGATGTTAGTAACTTAGGACGAACTATGGATAACCATTTGGCAGTCTCAGCAAAATAGCAGAAAGCCTCTTCAAAATCAAACACAGGTAACATAGACAAAATTTCAGAAACATTTCGTGTTGATCTGATTTATTTTGAGTTAATCACAAAAATGTCAAGTTTTTGAGAACTGTATTAAATGCAGTTCAAGTTAACAAAACTTTAAAGCATTATTCCTATGGAGATTTTAACAGGGTATCTATCAGAGTCCAAGGTATCGAGAAATTTGACATCAACATTCAAGTAATCAATAGTCTGCTGTGGTTGGAGATCTGAATGGGGTTCCCCAGGTCTCAGAGTTTCTTGTTTTTGACAGTCCCAAATGACACCCCTGCAGCATCTGACAGTCTGGTGATGATTTAACTCACAAGGTGAGAGATGCCGAAAGACATAGGAAATCTAAATTTAAAAAAATGAGCCAAGAAGAATTATTTTTTGAGTTGTTTGAAAAATTAAATTCTGTGAGATTATAAATGGATATAATCCATTTTTATTACAGAATAGGATATTGCAGTTGTTATTTTGTTATTGTTGTTATTTGGTTTTTAGGAGCATTAGCAACTAAGGCCATATTGCTCCGGGAATATGCGGTGGTCATTCCCTGACCTTTCCACATTCTCCGTATTTGGTGGTGACGGGCTCGAACCCCGGTCTAATCGAGAAGCGTGTGCTACGCACTGCTGCTCCTTCCCACCTGGCTACGGAGGCACTGGATATTGCAGTGAATTGCTTTGGCTGTTAAAATGAATTGCTTTAGTTTTGCTCTTCAGATGAATAGTACTTCTAAATAAGTGAAATAATGCTGTGTACTTGAATGCATAGTTTTGATATGATAGATTTCTTTAAATTGGGATATGTTTTAATCAACAGACAAACAAAGTTGATTCTCCAAGCATTCTTTACTAATTGAATAAAGAACCACTTTTTTTTCTCCATTCACCACATGTTTGTGTTTATACAATTATTTTGAAATTTTAATATACAAACTTTTATTCGGTAAAAAATTTCATGCTCACTTTAAAATTTATTACTATTTTGTAGACCTCAACCAAAAAGAAGATGAAATTCTTAGTAGTTTTCAAATGGAGAATGAAGTGTGGCTAAAATTTGAAATGCTTCGTGAAAGTTACCACTGGTTGCCATGGCGTGCAGATATAAAATTAGGAGAGAGTGAAGACAATTGTGAAGACCCAGACAGGATGGTTATTGTTGATGATGTGAGTGACACTCTTTTTTGGTTTACGTCAGAGAAGGTCTGTTTTTATGCTTTGCTAAAATTTTTACAATATATTGGAGTAAATATTCACAGTGAGCAATGCTGTGTTAGTTCAAATCAAGAATTTCATAATCAGTTGCTAATGGAAACTCCTGATAACATTTTGTGGATGCCAGTTGACCATTATTGTGTAGAGTTAAAGCAGGTTTCAGATGTTATTTTGTTGTCATCATGGGCATTTCCTGAAAATTCAATACCATTTATAAATAGAGTATTTGAACAAACACAGAAGCTTTTTGCAGCACAGTATAGGAAAACCTTACAACTGCTGTGGTTGAGATTTAGCATTGAGCAGTTTAAAAATATAAATGTAGCACCGATAAAATACAAACATGAACTAAAAAATTTAAAAAAGCTAGGAAAAAATATGTTAAAAGAGGATGAAAATAGAAATAACTTAATTTTATGGCAAGAATATGCAAAATTGGAATGGTTAACAAATAGCAGAAATGAAGCCGAAAAAGTATTTAATACCCTTCTGTCAACTTGTGCCTCAACTGATAAAAAGTATTCAAGAGAACTGTGGGGTTTTCTGAAGACATTTGTGGAATTGCAATTAGGCTTGAATAAAGAAACAGTAGTTGAAACGCTTCATGTTCATGAAAAATCTGTGATGTTCAATAAGCTAACTGGTTTGTTGGTGGCTGTTTGTAATGGAAATGCATATGTACCATTTCAAAATGAAGTACAACCAACAATGTTGCTAAAGGCTAGGAAGGGATTTAAAAAAACACTTGAAGCTGAGCTTGATTATCTTTCTGCTGCTCCACAGGATGGGAATCTAAACTGTTTGTGTTTCAGCCTTACAGCTGCTGCTTTTTCAAGCTGTGCTACATGTTTCATGTATCTCCAGTATTTTACACAGGGTGTAAGTGCTCTCATGAAGGCATTTGAGGATGTTACAGAATTGCTGGAAACAAGGTCAGTTGATTTCTGTTTACCTTTTACCTGTTTAAAAAAAAAAAAAAAAATCTGTAGATGTCAAAATATGAAAGTTTTCTGTTTGAATAAGATAAAATTGTGCAAAATATTTTGTATCCATCTTCCCCCTCCAACATGTATGCTCATTCTACTTGATATTAGTAAAAATGGCTGTGATTTTTGTATTGACATGCTTGTTTTCAGGTATGAAAATTGTGTGTTTAAATCTGCATACTACCCTGAAAAGTTGGCAATTAATTGTTAGTTGAATGCCATGTGTGGATTGCAATAAAAGTGAAGCTGTTAGCACATTTCCCCAAAACCTTTCCCATAAAAAGCAACCATAAAATGAGTAAGCAATTTTAGTTAGGAAAACTAATATGCTGCTGGATCAGGAATATTTTACTGAATTTTTTTTTATACAGACTGATTTATATTATGTTATACTTTTTTTAATTTTATAAACTGCTATGTTCATAGATAAAGACAAATCATAGACAAGATAAAGCATAATACAATTCTTTAGCAGATTAAGCAAACCAGTAAAATCTGTATGGTAGCTATTCTGTATCGAACAAAGTACATAGAATAAAAAAAAACATTAAAACTATATAAAAATGGAGAAATCTTATATTAGTGAAAAAGAAGTGGAGAGAGAGAGAGAGAGAGAGAGCGCGCTCGAGTTTTCAATTTTTGTCGATATAAGATATATTTCTCCAACTTTTACATAATTTCTATTTTTTATATTGTTAATTATAACACTTTCTGTGTCATCCCAGATGCTGGGAATTGGGCAGTTAATCTTCTCTTCCACAGTAGCCATCCCCATATCCCCACTAGAGGATTGACTCTTTATACCAACTATCAGTGGTTCTCATTTGTTCTCAACCCTGTTGAGCATCTTCTCTCTCCCTGGTAACCTCAATTGTGTACTGTTCCATTTTATCAGTGTACCAGTTCACTGATAAAATGGAACCAGTTTTTCAAGCTGGTTGTTGCATCTGTATATAGTAGCAGATTTGATTCCGGGCACTCTATATAAATTATACACTAATGAAATTTACCATATTTTGTTTCTATTTCGTGTACACATTTGAACAGCTGCAAGCATCATAGATGTGCAATTGTTGCCTGTGTGTGTGTGTGTGTGTGTGTGTGTGTGTGTGTGTGTGTGTGTGTGTGTGTGTGTGTGTGTGTGTGTGTGTGTGTGTGTGTGTGTCCCACCACTCCATTGTCCACTTGGGCATTTATGTGTCGTTTTATTTTATGATTAATTGTATGTGATATGTCAAATACAAGATAGGCGATTGGAGCTGAAAGTGATACAGCATGAAAATGACTTAGGTGTTATAATTCAATCTGACATGAAATTATCCATGCAGTGTAAACAGTTGGTTAGGAAGACATGGAGTATTCTTTCATTATTTTTATAGGACTTTTTCTAGTAGGAAGAAGGACATCTTTTTATCCCTCTATATAAGGCATTGGCAAACTGCATTTTGAATATTGTATTCCTGAAAAAAAGATAAAGATAAAAGAGTTTCTGGAGCGGATTCAGAGAAGGGCAACCAGATTATGATGAGGGAAAGTCAATGTACATATGTAGAATGACTTAGAAAGTCTGCAAAGTGTGACAACTAAATGTCTAAAGGGAGATCTGATTGAAGGGATTGAGTAAAATGAATGAGAAAAATTCCCTTTGTAGGAGAGACAAGAACCAGGAGTCACAAGATAAAATCTCTGGGAATAATAGAAGACTAGATCTCATGAATATGGGCAGCAGGTTGTTAAACATTGGAATAAGTTGCCTTCCAATGTGGTAAAGCCAGTGAGTGGGTCGGTCTGGCTAAATTCAAAACAGAATCGGATGGTTACCTTATGGGAATAGGAATAGTATAAATATCTTGTTTTCTTTTCTTTTTATTAATATTATTATTTTAATTTAATTTTATTTTATTTTTGGCCGATGCTGAAAAAATCTGCTTTCTTGCATCATTTAGCCTTATTAATATTAATCTTTGGCACTACTCATTCAGAATTTTTAGTTGAATATGTTAACATGAAAATCAAAGTAATATATACTTTGATTTTAAAATGTACAGTTTTTGGACAGCCAGTTTAGAGAACTGTAGTTGTATTTTTAATTTCAACTGTGTTATTTTAAATGACTCAGACATCATGGTCCAATTTGGCATCACTTGATATTCAGGTTTTTACCATATACCATTACACCATTCAGGTTTTTGGGATAAAAGGCAAGAAATAGTTGAAAATTATGTATTTTATAATCGTATTCTTTGTTGTTATACTAAGAACAAATAATATCTTTAGTAACAGTGGTCTTGTTTTGGAGTCAGAAAAATTGAAGCTGGAACCAAGGCTCTGTAGAAAATCAACACGAGTGCAGGTGCATGATGCATTTTATACTTGAATATGGTAATGTAAAAAACAATTTGCAGCTTTCTTCTCCAATTAAAAATTAATCAGTGATGTAAATTTAATTTCATACTGGAGGAATACTAAAATTCACACTGATATAATTCTGAGATACTTTGAAGCATTATCATTAGTAGAGGCATATGATGCAAGAAAGCACGTTATGCAGCATCAGCAGAAAAAAAAAAAAAAAAAACACTCCCATTTCACCCCTCCGTTCATTCCAAATACCAGTCCAGCTGAGCCTTAAATTTATTTAGGCTATCAACTTCCAACAAACTTAAGCCTTTCTTCGTAAGAGCAATCCTTTGTTCCATTCATTAACAAGGTATGGAAGTCTGTTTCACCAGCCAACTAACCGCTGGCTAAAGGGAAACTTCCGCACATCTATCCTACATCTGTCTTTCCTCAATTTGAATTTATGCCGTCTCAGGTGATTATTCTGAGCAAGAGGAAGAATCCCATCAGCGTTGACCATGCTCAAACCATTCAAGGCTTTATACACCTCAATCAGATCACCTCGCAGGTGCCTAGTCTCAAGACACTGTAATTTGCAAAACTTAAGCCTTTCTTCATCCTTCTTAAAATCAGGCCTCCAGGCCTGTATACAATACTCAAGGTGTGGCCTGACCATTGCCTTATACAAGGGAATAATCACCTCCTTATCCCTGCTAGAAAAATTCCTGTATATCATTGACAAGACACCATGAGCTACTCTTGCAGACTGACTACACTGCTCAGAAAACTTCATATCTGCCTGCACAATTACCCCCAGATCCTTCTCGTTTGCTATCATTGTCAGCCACAGAGTTGATACGTTACTCTGGGGTTATTGCTTCTCATATATAGTACTTTACATTTGTCAATGTTAAACTTCATTTGCCATCTCTCAGCCCATCTGCTCAACTTTTCTAGATCCTGTTGCAGCAGCGTACTGTCATTAGTGTTCTTAACAACCCTGCCAACCTTCGTATCATCTGCAAACATGGACATTAAGCTGCATATACCATCATCAATATCATTTATAAATACAGAAAACAACAATGGCCCCAACACTGAACCCTGAGCGATTCCACTAATAACATAGTCCACGATGAGCAGTGTCCATTGATTACCATTCTCTGTCTTCTCCCACTCAACCATCCCTTTATCCATTGCAGCAATTTGCCTCCAATGCCACACTGCTCCAATTTGTTCAGTAGTCTTCCATGTGCAACAGTATCAAAAGCCTTTCTAAGATCCAAATATATATCAAAGTTATTCCCTGCATCCAGTTCCTTTGTGACCACATCATAGTATCCAATCAAATTGGTCAGGCAAGATTTTCCCTTAACAAAAGCATGCTGTGTACAAGCTATAACTGAAGTCTTGTCTAGATGATCCTGCAGTGATTCTTTTACCAGTGCCTCCATTAATTTTCCTGGAATAGAAGTTAAACTAACAGGTCTGTGATTACTTGTTTTGCCCTTTGTTCCTGCTTTGTGAATTGGGGCCACATTTGCACATCTCCAGTCCATGGGTACCTCCCCTGAGTCCAAAGAAGCTCTCATAATTATGGCTAAGGGTTTGCTTACTTCCTTTGCTGTCTCCTTTAATATAACTGGATAGATCCCATCCACCCCGGGTGCCTTTTTTATGTTTATCTTAATTTCTCCTCCACTTTCCTCTCAGTTATTACAAAATCATCTAGCTCACTGCCAGAGTTTAATTCACCTCTGGCATTTCCCTCCCTGAATAACTCCTCATGTGTGAATGTAGATGCAAAATACTCATTTAGTTTGTTAGCCACCTGAGTAGGATCATCAACAGTTTAACCATCAATATCCAGTGGACCAATCTGATTCATCTCTTTCCTTCTAGAGTTTACATAGGTAAAGAATTCTTTGCATCCTTTGCCAAAGATTTCTCATAATCTGCCTTTGGCTGCCTAATCTCCTTTGTGACTTGGTTACAGACCGGCTTATATCTATCATTGGCTTCTGTGTCACGTGTTAATTTATATGTATTCCATGCATTTTTCTTCTCTGCCATATGTCTCATTAGTTCATCTGACATCCATTTAGGCCTTAACCCTGAACATTATTTCTTAGTTGATATGTAAAGCCTAGTAGCTTCCAAGATAAGTTCTTTGAATGCTTCCCATTTTGAATTTGCTGTTGGTAACATCATCAATTGGTTCCACTGAATAGAATTTAAATACTGTCTCAGACCACCATAGTCACCTTTACGAAACCAAAAACCTTTCCTTTACCCCTGATGGTAGTTACCTCCTTGGGTAAATCCTACTTCAGCCTGCTGTGATCACTGCCACCTAGTGTTTCCTTTATCTGCAGATTCTTAATGCATGAAGAATCACTACCGATAATCAGATCAAGAGTATTACTCCCTCTAGTTGCCTCCCGAACATGCTGATGTAGAAAACAATCATCCAATAATTCCACAAAAGCCTTGCTAGTGTGTGAGTGACCAACCCACAAATTCCAGTCAATATCTGGGAAATGAAATTAAAATCCCCCATTATAAGACTCTCTGATTCACTGGCCCACTCTGTTTCCCTGTACAGTTTTTTATTATACTCATCAGAATCATTAGGCCTATAACACACTCCTACTCTCAATTTTGATCTTCCAATGCTTATGTTACACCAAACTGACTCGACACTGCACTGTCCAGCGATGTCGGCTGGCTCCACTTACTTGAATTTTATGTGTTTCTTAACTAATAGCATAACTCTTCCTCCCTTCCTATCTATCTATCCTTCCTGTACACATTGTACTCCCCAAATTCCAGTTCTGCATTTCTTATATCTATGTGAGACCATGTCTCTGATATCCCAACAATATCTGCCTTTGATGTTTTGAGCCATACCTCAAATTCATCAAATTTATTTCTTTTGTTTTTTTGTTTTTGCTTGATAAAATGCTCAAGAGCACACTTACTAGGGGGGTCTCCATTCTCCATAGTAGTTTCTTCATTTCTTAATATTTTAAGCTCTTATTTTTCATTATAGAACTTCATGAATTGTAAACTGATTAATTTCCATTAGCAGTTTCTGATTTCACTTTTTGGATCTAATCAATAAAGTTTGTTAAAAAAAAAAAAAAAGATCATTTGATGAACATTTTGTTTAGAATTTGGAATATGGAATAAAATATTAATTACATAATTTATTAATGAATTAATTTTATTCAATTAATACTTACAGTATTACAGTTACCTTTTTCACAATAGGCAACGGTGTCAGGCAGGGCTGTATTTTGTCACCTCACCTTTTTAATCTTTATGCTGAAGATATCATGCGTAAAGCTTTGGAAGGTTTAGAGACTGGCATCAAAACTGGAGGACTGAAGATAAACAACCTTCGTTATGCAGATGATACTGTGCTAATTTGTAATTCTAAGGATCATCTTAAAGAAACTCTGAGGAGAGTATGTGAAGCAAGTAAGAAAAAAGGATTGTTTCTGAATGTGTGTAAAACTCAAATTATGGTGATTGGTGATAATCTTGATTCCAGTAAAGTGAAGGTTAATGGGCAAGATATCGAAGAAGTTGATGAATTTGATTACTTAGGGTCAAGAATAAATAAAAATAGGGACTGCTCAAACAATGTAAAGAGACGACAGGCAATTGCTAAAACATTGGTCACTGATCTGATAAAATTATGGAGAGATCATGATCTGCCCCTAAAGACGAAACTGAGACTCATTGATTTGTTAATTTTTCCAGTTGCCACTTATGGATGTGAAGGATGAAATCTGAAAAGAGTTGACAGGAAGAAAATTGAGGCATTTGAAATGTGGTGTTACAGGAGAATACTGCGTATTTCTTACTTGGATCGAAGAACAAATGAGTGGGTATTGAATAAAATTGGCAGGCCTAAAATTATTCTTCATAGTATCAACAAAAGAAAACTCAAGTTTTTTGGTCATATAGTAAGAAGGGAAACTTTCTGTTGAAGAATATAATGGAAGGGAAAACTGAGGGGAAGAGGTGCAGAGGAAGACCTGCAACTAGGTGGAAGGATGGGATCAGTGAACTTCTGGGCATTACACTTTGCAATGCTGCTCGTATAGCACGATTGATGCAGTTGGAGGAATTTGTTGGTGGCCACAATAGCTCCTTAGGGAGCTATGTGACTGGAAGAAGAAGTGGTATATGAGTATTGCTAATTTTCATTAGTACAGTTTTTTCCTAAAAAAAAAAAAAAAAAAAACCTGATAAAATAAAGAAAAAATAAATAAATACTTAATGTCATCAGTTATACAATCAAATAATACTTGTAGTATTGATATTTAACAATATTTAACATAATTAGAAATAGTATTAAAGACATTTTTCATCAACTGTTTTCAAGTAATACTTTGATAGAACTGAATAAACTCTGATTTTTTAAAAAAAATTCTTCACCTGTTTAGCAACAGCCCTAAGAAACCAAGGATAAAGGAACTTCTTCATACATCATATGTACAGATTTTAGAATTCCATACTTGGAACTCTGTCTTCCCACTTTCTCCATTGCGATCAGCTGTCTTAACAGCATTAGATTTGTATCCTAATAATGCACGGTTTCTTTCTTTATTAATTGAGATTGAAACTGGTGCGCAAATTGCAGGACGTTTACACAGGTAAGAAAATTTTAGTCGGTATTATTTAATTCTGCCTGAAGAAAGAAAATTACAATTTTATTATTATTATTGTTGTTGTTGTTGCTGTTGAATTAAATGTAATTCACATTATTTGGTCTACTTGTGAATGATGAAATACAAAAGTTAAAAAAGAGCATACATGGTGCTTGCCATATGCCTGTTTGATTTGCACGCTTTCGTTTTAAAGTGATGTAATAAAATATAAATATATAATTAAATGAATAAATATATTCCTTCTGTTTTCAGTGGAGTGTAGCATATATTATGAACAAGTACATTTATAATGAAAAAATAACAGCCAATTTGTTGAAACACTGAAACATTACACAACTATCCAGTCAGGGACATAACTTCACACATTGCAACACATGGTATATAGAGATATCTCAACATTTGAAGCCAAACTTTTTCTTTTATATTTAATGTGTCTTTTTTCCATCAGCCTCTTGATGGAAAGTACGAATCAAATATAAAAGTCTTTCATCAGAGCTTCAAATTTAAGACAGCCTTTGACATTACTGGTGTTTTCTGAACAGAAGTAACATAGAAATGCAAGAATAGAGTGTGAAAGATCTGGCCAGAGCTTGTCATTGACTAAAGGGGGTCCTGATGGTTGGGATTTGGAAACAAGAACATAACATCATCAAAATGGTCTGCTAAGCTGACTTTGTGGAGGTTGATGGAGCGCATTGAACCATTGAGGTTAATTATGAGAGCATCTTTTGAACTTGGGAGAGATTCCGTTGGATTGGAGAAATGCCAGCCTATCGCCAATACATAAAGGCAGTTATAAGAGTGAAGTTGTTAACTAAAGACTGGTTAGTCTGTCTTCAGTGGTAGGGAAAATCTTCAAGGGACATATTAAAAGAAATGATATACTGAAGGATATACAACATGGTTTTTGTTAAGGGAAAATCATGTTTAACTAACCTAGTAAGCTATTTTTGAAAGTAAACTTTTTAGGAAACAATTTTGAAAGTTTGCTATTTAGGAAACAATATCTAAATAGTTTATTTTATTTGGATTTTAGCAAAGCAATTGACTCACCCTCATGAGAGATTATTGTATAAGCTGAAACATTTTGGGATTACTCTTAAGATTCTAAGACAGATTGCAGTGTAAAACTGATCCTTGAGGTGACTCCACTTCTGACATCACACCAATCTGAATAATATCCATTGATCACAATCCTCTGCCTTCTGTCCTGTAGAAGGCAGAGGGTTGTGATCTGTGACTTCTGCAGTTCCCCAAGGATTGATTTTTTTTAGGCCACTGTTGTTTCTCATTTTCTTAAATGACATCGATGAAGGGATAAAGGGCATGATATTAAAATTTGCAGATGACATAAAGAGTGGGAGACTTGTAAATGATCAGTGCCAAGCAGTGCTCCTTCTGGATGACTTGAACAGGTTTCAAGAATTGGCTGAAAAGTGGCGGCTGTTTTAATGCAGCAAAGTGCAAGATTTTACGCTTGAGGAATAGCAACCCCAAAATAAATTATCCACTTGGTGGGGTTGAATTAAAATCAGTAGGGGAAGAAAGGGATCTGGAAGTTACAATATGGGCAGATATGAAGTTTTTTGAGCAGTGTAAAGAGTTGGTCAGGAAAGCATATGATGTCCTATCGATGATTTATCGAATATTATCCTGTAGAGATAAGAACGTCCTAATCACTGTATAAGGAAAGTCCACCATATAAGGCAATTTTAAGACTGCATTAGGAATACTATGGCAAAATATGAAGACCTCATCTGAAAAAAGACATTGAGTGTCTTGAAAAGGTCCAAAGATAGGTAACTCACATGGCGAGATCAGCAAAAGGGTGACTATGAGGAAAGACTTTGATTATATGGGTTACTGAGCTTGGCAACCCGGCACCTTCCATTAAGTTTTATAAGTCTCTGAGAAAGGTTAGTAAAATGAATGAAGGCAGAATTTTCACTGTAATAAAAAATTCTAATTATGAGGCTAGGGGCCATAAATTCAAATTACAGGGGAACAGGTTTAGACTAGATTGTAAGAAGTTTTCTTTTAGCCAGCGAGTTGTTGATTACTGGAACAAGTTGCCTCCACAGGTAGCTGAGTCTGACAGTTTGAAGAAATTCAGGAGTCAACTGGATAGTTACCTATACGATGAGGGAAGTGCATAATTTGTATTTTCTTATCTGCTTTTTATTTTTTGGCCAGTGCAGCAAAAGCGTTTTGCTTCCTTGCCCTATATGGCTAATACTAATATTGAGGAACTACTTGCTCACAGAATACTCTACACATGAAGATCTTATGGTATGGAGAAGAAGGAATGAATATTAACAGAGAAATAGCCAGTATTAAACCCTTTTGTTGACAGAAATAATTTCAAGCATCTGGATGTCATAGAATCAATTTGATAGAAAAGATACACGTTATTAGAAGAGCTCCAGAGTTATTAGAGGTGTATGTAAAGAACTTTACATTATTAAGAGAAAGAGGTCATTAACAAAGTGAATCTATAATTCTTGAAGTTTTTATCTCGACTTCCAAGTGGAGAGCTTGTCAAATATCAACCAGCCACTCATGTAAAGATAGTTCTTGTCCCATTCTAGATAATAATTCATATGTTTTTCTGTCCTTAGTACATTTTTTGGGTTTTATTACTCTTTCTAGTGGATTAGTTATGCATAATTTTTGTTTAAAATTTATGCATAATCTGTGTGATCCAACACAGCTTTGGTCATATACGACAGAAGGTGTTGACTTCATGTTCAGAATTGTGACTGATGAACATTGGTTTCACCATTTTGATTATAAATCTCTGTAGCCATCTTCAGACAGGCAATCTGAAGATTCATCCTCAGATTACCTGTCTGAAGATGAATCTCTTCAGATGGGCAATGTGCCCTCACGGGCCTGAGAGACCTTTCAGGAAGCTTTGTTTTTTCTTTAGGTGCAATATCCATACTTGAACATGTATTCCAAGTGCGGCCTTACAATTGCCTTATATAGTGAGATTGGCATCCTTATCTCTCCAAGCAAATGTATGATAGATCGTCGATAGGTCACCACAGGCCTTCCTTGCTGTCTGTCTACACTTTCCAGGGAATTTCATGTATGACTTTATTGTAACTCCCAAATCCTTTTCTTTCTCTGCTGTTTTTAATTGAAACTCACGGAGGGTATGAGTTACACAGGCTACATGAGAGGTATGCTTGTGAAGCAATCCAAAGGACAATGCATGGCTGGTTGTGATATGAACTTGATAGCTGCTGTAGAGGGAATTTAAAGTCCTTGAAAGTGTAAGGATTGTCCTGACATTTTTATGGAAAAGTGTTTTCCATGACAGTATAGTAATTTTGCCAGTTGTTGCTCTTTTGGTGAGGTCTGGGTTCAAATTCCATTCAGAGAGACTGGAAGAATTCTTAAATGGCTCTTTAATTGGGACTGTAGTTAGGCAATCTTAGGCAGAGTGGGGGGATTTACCTCATGAGTTACTCCAAGTTTCTCAGCCCACACAACTTGCAGCCCAAACAGCAATATGACTTAAAGTGCCACTGCACTGTATAAATAATAACAAAAACAACAGAAATTGTGGAAAAAGTGACAAATGTGTGAACTACATAATTGCTAGTGTCCCTTTTTTTTTTTATCTAAGTGTGTTTTTAATAAAAGCATCTCCTTCTTTTGGCATGATTTTTGTACAGGTTTATCCCTTTGGCCAACTCCGTGTGTCAAGTAATTATGGCAATAGAACACAGTGCCATTGATGTGGAGTGAGATATTTTTAGATAAGTGGTAGAAGGCAGTTTCATTGTTGATAATAGTGGTGTTTAGGATGCAGTAAAGCATTTATCAGTGTAATGTGTAACAGGATTTTTTTCCCCCCAAATTTCTCAAAAATATTGGTACAAACGTTTAGGGGAGGTAGATAACATCTAAAGGAATGTGAATCACATAGGAACCCATAACCGGAAACGTCACGGGAAGTAGTAACAGAGGCACAAGAAGCAGAAATGACGCAAGACAGTAATTAGTGGCAAACATTTATTTGACATAATATTAACAATGGAGTATGAGATGGATGCATTTCATGATGTTACAACAGATGCTCGAAGGTTCCACCATGAGACGTGATGCATGCGTGACACCGACGCAGCAAGGATTGGCGGACACGGTTGAACATACCTGGAGTTTCTTTGACAGTAGCAGCAGTGCAGACGAGTCTTGCCACGAGATCCATTTCCGTCTCCACAGGCGATTCATACACGATAGATTTGTGGGCCCCCCACAGAAAGAAATCAAGGCTCAATAAATCAGGTGAGTGTGGGGGCCAGGCAACGGGTCCACCACGGCCAATCCATCGACGCCCAAAACGCCTGTTCAAATGGTCACGAACACACCTTCCATAATGGGCAGGCGCCCCGTCATGTTGAAACCAAATGTTGCGTCTCGCATTTGCTGGAACATCGTCAAGTAATCCTGGTAGAACTTGTTCAAGAAAGATCCAATATTTAGCGGAGTTCATGCGGGATGGTAACAGGTATGGGCCAACTAAGCAGTCACCGACCATACCTGCCCACACATTTATTGTGAAGCGATGTTGTGCCGCATGGGGGCGCACACCGTGTGGGTTGTCGTGAGCCCACACATGAGCATTTTGCTGATTGAATAAGCCTTCCTGAGTGAAATAAGCCTCATCCGTGAACAAAACATAGGCTGGAAAATTCAAGTCTTGAACACTTTCTTGGAGAAACCACTGCGCAAAAGCCACATGTGCAGGATGATCTTGGGGGAGCAGTAACTGAACCCTTTGGTGATGAAAGGGGTGTAAGGAATCGTCATGCCAGACACGCTGTGCACTGCAACGAGACACTCCTAAGGCAGAGGCAACGGCACGTGTGCTGATAGTAGGATTATTCTGGACAGCATTCAACACACTTTCTTCCATGGCGGGAGTTCGCGTCAAATGTGGTCTGCCTGCACTATTCCTGTTACCTCTAAATGACCCATAATCACACAAATTTTGATGCACATGCACAAACAAACGGTGGTACGGTACATGTCTGTCTGGGAAGCGTTCTCCATAAATTCGTTGGGCGGCTCGTCCATTGCCCTCTGCTAATCCATACACTAGGTGCATGTCTGCCAGCTCACGGTTCGTATGTTGATGCATGCTCTTCGTGCAGCGACTACTGCTTGAATGAGTAAACCAGAAATTTTCCCTCTGATGAACAGCGCCGTCTACCGACTTATGGTGACGTTTCTAGTTATGGGTTCCTATGCGATTCACATTCCTTTAGATGTTGCCTACCTCCCCTAAACGTTTGTACCAATATTTTTGAGACACCCTGTAGAAAGAACTTGAGTTTAAAGTAACTTATTATATTATCTTCTTAAAATTGAGCATAGCATTCAGATGGAAATTTTTCTTTGTTAAAAGAATTTAATAACTGAGTTCATGATGCTGTCCACAAAGTATTTAACATCAGTAATGCTGAACACTTGCTACAAAATTATAAACCATGTGGATATTGTATGTGCCACAAATGGTGCCCACGTGGAAACTTATTAAATTTTTGAGTTGTTTCTATTAAAAAAAAAAACTGTTTGCTAATGTGTTCCTGTAATATAATTGTAATGTGGTCAATAATTTGTGGATGCTCACATATTAATTTATAAAGGTATCTATATTTATAACTAAGTTTTAGGTCAGATGTGTTTATTTGCACTTGTTCTAGAAGCTGGCAGGTGAATTTTATGGAATATTTTAAGCAAAGCACAAAATTTATGAAATATTTTAAGGGGGGAGCACAAGGTATAAAAGTTTGAGAACTTCTTCATTTGGCAGTAGAGTTAATGTGTAAAATTAAATTAAATGTGAGATGGAAAGTTAGGTGATAAAGTTTGTTTCTTTTAGTGCAATTGAAGGTTTAAGAGAGTAAACAGAAGAGTTCTTTAATGTGTTAGAAAGAAAAGAGCAGTAGAAACTAATGACAAAGAAAGATTACTAATGGTTATTGATTTAAATAGTATGATAAGAAATATGATAATATCTGCAGGGATATTTTAAAAAAATTTGGGAAGAAAGGTTAATCTAACAAAAGGTAAAAAGCTATTTAGAATTTTGTGGAATCCATTCACTCCTAATTACAAACATATTGTTTCAGCATAAAGAAAACCACAGACTTATGTGGAAGGAACATAATAGAAACACGAAAAACATAATTTATGGTAGCATTATAGAAAAGAATCTTAAAGGACTGTTGAAGATGCAAGAGCTAGTTTCTACTGTCATAGTGACCTGTTTGCATAGTGGGTATAACAGATATGGATGGATGTTGATGAGGGTTTTTTTTTTTTTTTTTTTTCAATTAATGGAGGGCTTAGAATGTGATACTTTGGGAAACTTTTCCATTCATGCACTGTGGAAGTACTGAGATAAGCAAATTACCAAACTTGCAACCAAGAAACAAATGTGCAACATAGTTTAACAAAGACTATGATAGTTACTCTAATTATTTAAATAAGAGTAGTTATCAGTTTATTAGGAGCAACCATAAGAGTAATATATCATGTTATTTCATTCATATCAGGAAACATACCACTTTCGGAAGCTATAACAGCAGCAGCACTGTTTCTTTCTTTTTTTTTTTTTTTTTTCATCCTCCAACTGAAATAGGAAGCACCATATTTTTGAATTTCAGATTTGTGAAATTTTATTTTATATAAAATACACAGAACTTTATTATACACTTTATTAAACTTTTTTTTTTTTTTTTTTTTTTTTAAGCTGTAATCAGATTTGAGAAAATATGAGCAGAAAATGAGAAAATTCAATTTAATTTTTATATACATTTTAGGTACTTTTCCAGAGTTTTGAATCAGGAATTGCAAATATCTCCAGTGTTTTGGTTTTTTGCAATTTATTCTGAATTAAAAAGATATAATACCATATGTTGTACAGTTCAAGGCACTAGTACCAATTCTCTTCTTCCTTCTGGTGAGTATATACTGTATCTTTAGTATCCTTTTCTCTTGTTAAACTTTAGTAATACCTTAAGCTATTTAGATATGATTAGTGATAAAAGTTAATTGATTACAGTAAATCTCAGTTTTTGATAGAATATCAAATCAAAAATTAATTGGATAATTGGAACTTTTATTTAAGGTTCCAACCATTCAGTTAATTTCTGATTTGATATTATATTAATTACATCTTGTTTTTGCATTTTAATACATTCTCTCAGGTATGACAAGCTGGCCTTTGCTACCTGGGAGTCTAAAACACTAATGAAACTGATATTCAGGTGACACTTGAGTCAAGTGGACTAAATTTCAGCAAAGGCCAGTCATTCTTCAGCAACAAAAACCTCTACTTGCACCTTCGTGATGGTGAGACTGATATAATCCCCATGTTCAAGTCCTGAAATACAGCACCTAGTATACTGGAGGTGACCACCCAGGTATCAACCAATGTAAGTGGGGATCAAGGTGTGGCATCCAAACCACATGGAAGAATGCTACCCCTCTGTGTTACCAGGCAGTACTTAGTGGTAAATATCTCTCATCCACCAGTGCAATACCACCACTTTGCTTATTGGAGGCTTGAAGTGGTGGAACCCATGTTTAGTCTCCAGAACAAAGCTCTGACAACCCACCCATCTCTTCCATCATGCAGTATGATTGATACCTTTTGAGGTTATGATGGGCATCATGGCAAGATCCAACAATCTTGACATTTTGTGGGTAAAGCTCTCACTGCCTCTACTCTGCCAGATAGTGACTAGAGGGAGTCGAAGTAGTGTGTGCGTGGGGGGGGGGATTTGTCAAGGCCATGTTATGTTAAAAACTGGGTATATTCTTGCCTGTGTACACCATACCTAAAAATTTCATTACTTCATACATGTCTTCTCCACCTTTTCTTACTACCGAATACATCATGAATAGTCCTTAGCTGCAAAAAGTTCTAAACCTCCCAAATACTTCTTTGTTTATTTCACAAATATATGTGGTCTCAGTTCCAGTCTCAGTGCTGTCCATTTCCACTTACAGTGTGCCAAACCCCTCATACTTTTTCTGACAGAATCCCAATTATCGGTTGATTCAACCACTGCTCATCTGAGTTGTCCTAATTATTTTCTGTATGATTCCTTTCACTTTAAAGGTGGTACTCATGCACACATCTGATCTGATATTCCCTGTCAAACACTTAGTAATTTGGAATCTCCTCTTTTCGATTTTCTTTGGCTTAAAATATCTCTATGCTAGTCTGTTAATTTATCTGTTGTCTCTATCGTTCTCCCAACTCCACTAATCACTTGGAACTCTTTGACTTCCTTTCTTTGAAACTTGACTTTCTCCAGTCCAACTTTCTAACAGCGAGTTAATCTTATTTGATGATTTTAATGATCGCAACTCCAGCTGGCTTCTGTTTTCTAGTCACACGGATCCAACTGGTCAAGATGCTAAGGCTTTTGAAATTAGTAATGGCCTTTCACAGATTGTTCATTTACCTACCAAAATACCAGACAACCATATAGCCAATACTCTTGATTTTTTCTCACAGAAAGCCTGTATGAGTACACGGATGTATTTATCTGAGGTGCATAGAGGACCACTCAAGGTAAGTGGTCCTCTAGGCACTTCAGATCACAACTTGGTGATGGTCTCTTCTCCACTGGAGCTTTTCATCTATGGCTATTCTCAACGTCGTGTTGAGAACAGTCACAAGAGAAATCTGCAAGATTGCTTTTTTTCTTTTCCTTTGTTAGATTGCTGTTTTAAATCTTCTGGTGTCAACATTTGTTTAAATTGTGTCAGTGAAATTATTCTTATATGGATGAAATCCTTTATTCCACACTCCACACATCTTTAAAAATCTTGTCTTTTATTTAAACCTTTGTTTTCCAATAAATGTGTTAAGGCTGTTCAAGATAAGAATGTGGCATATTGCAATTGGCTTGCATCCAAATCCCCAGTTCATTTTCTGCCTGTTCCAAAGCTTACAATAATTGTAAAGCAGTTATTAATCAGTTCAAACTAGATTTTGAACACACTAAGGGTAGAAAAGTTGCTTCTTGTCCAAATGGTAGTCAAGCATTCTGGTCTCTTGCCAAAGCTATTGGCTGCAACTTTTGCCTGTCTCTACTCCCGCCTCTGTCAAAACTGGACAGTTCTATTGCCACCTCAGCTAAAGATAAAGCTGACCTGCTAGCATCCTAATTTTCTTTAACTTGTGTATTGATGATCTTGTTAAACCATCACCTACTATTCCCAATACACTCCATTCAATTTCCCCCTATGTCCTTCATCCCAAAGGATATCAGAAGAATTTTGAATGGTCTTGATGCCAAGAAAGCACCAAGTCCTGATGGTATTTTTCTACTTCTTCTCAAAACCTGTGCTGCTCCTAAGCTTTCTTCTGTTCTATTTTTCGTTTTATCTGTTCTGTTTTGCCTTCTTATTGCACTAGTGTTTTCTCCTTCTGCTTGGAAATTTGCTCATAACCAGCCAGTTCCTAAAAAGGGTGACAAATCCCTCCCATCCAATTATCATCCCATTGCAATTACTTCTACTCTTTCTAAAGTAATGGAGAAATCCATTAACCGCCAACTCTTAAACTACCTAGAAACCTTCTGTCTGATCAACGATCGCCAGTATGGATTCCGTCAGTGTCGATCCACTGGTGATATTCTGGCTTATGTTACCCATTTATGGACTAATTCAGTGGAAAGGTTCGGTGAAACACAAGTATTCGCTCTTGATGTCTCAAAGGCTTTCGATCGTGTTTGGCATAAAGGTCTTCTAAACTTTCATCTTATGGTTTGCCATCTGTTTTTTGTAATTGGTTATCCAGTTTTCTCTCTGATCAGTCACTGAGGGTGATGGTAGATGGCTCTCTGTCTTCTAACTTCTCCACTAATGCTGGTGTCCCCCAAGGTTCAATTCTTTCCCCCACTCTTTTCCTCTTGTATATTAATGACCTTCTTCCGGCAAAACTATGGAAATCCTATCCATAGTTTTGCCGATGATAGTACATTGCATTCCACTTTCCATTTTGAGAAACCTTGCCCTGCTCAATAGGCTTCAACTTCTCGAAAATCTGCTACCAATTCCTTAAATGCGGATCTTCAGGTAATTTTCCAGTGGGGCAAAGACAACTTAGTTGATTTCAATCCTTCTAAAACTCAGTCTTGTCTTATATCTCGCAAAAAACGATTCTTCTGCTCCTATGCTTATCTTTGGTGACACTCCGATTTCTAGGCAAAATGATATATCTCTTTTGGGAATTACCCTGACTTCTAATCTCTCTTGGCACAAGCACATTACAAATATTGCTTCCTCTGCATCTAAAAAACTTGGTTTTTGCTCTTTTGCTCTCGGCGTTACTCTTCTTCCAAACAGCTGTTCACTCTGTACAAATCTCAAATCTGCCCTACCATGGAATATTGTTCCCACATCTGGGGTGGTGCCCCCAAAATCTCTCTCAGGCTTCTTGATTCCATTCAGAAGAGGGCAGTTAGGTTAATTAATGATTCCTCTCTAACAGAGTCTCTCCACTCGATGTCCCATAGATGTGCTGTTTCTGCTGCAAGCCTCTTCTACAGATATTTCCACGGGCACTGTTCTTCTGAATTGGCTTCTATAATTCCTGCTCCCTCTTTCAATACAGTCCGAACACATGCAGCCACCAGCCAACATCCATTTACTGTCCAACTTCAAACTCACAGAACCAACTTTTCATCTTCCTCGTTTATTCATTCAACTGCCATTTTCTGGAACAACCTTCCTTTGTACGCATTTTCTGAAAATTACAGTCTACAGAAGTTCAAGTCCAATATCAACAAATATCTTCTTTCATCATCTCAATCTCCAAGCCAAGCAAGGTACTAAGTACTATAGGTTCTAATACCTCTCGTGTTTGGGGTTTACATAAAAAAATAAATAAAAATAAAAGGAGTGACTTTTTTACATATATATATTTTTTTTTTTTTTCCCCTCCATTTTAGCATCAAATATATATTGATCCTTGATTCTTAAATTTTCAGTTTGCAGTAATATGCCACCGTGTGGTGTAACATGGAAAATTCGTTCCTTGTTTCAAAGAGCATTGAAACATCCAAGCACCAGGTATTGTGTGCCACTTTGGAGAATGTATATTAGATTTGAGGTATGTTAACTTCCCTTACCGTTTACTTTTTTTTTTCTTCTTTTTTTTTTAATACTAAACTGAGTTGAAATGTATACTAGTTAGTTGTGTGTTTCTTACATACCATCTAATATAAATATAAATTAATAAGTAAGTAATATAATGCTCTTTCTTATGTGTAAAATGGTAAAAATAATTGGAATAAGCACTTTTATAACAAATCACTAAGTAATATCACCAACACTATAGTATTTAGTATGCTAAAACTCCCTATTTTATTTTCAGAATATGTTGTTAATACAGCTGAGCACTCGTTCTAAATAATGCAATTAAGAATAAACATTTTTTCATGGCCTGAATAGCTTTAATTCAAAACAACAACAAACATAGGATATACAGTCGTTTAATTACTCACCCATTTGCTATAAATATTTCCATGGGCACTGTTCTTCTGAATTGGCCTCTGTAATTTAACCACTTTCTTCCAAACTTGCCCCGAGTGCCAAATGATAGTTTCCAAGCAGTTTTCCTAACAAAGGATTCTTATTCTTGTCAATCCGATTCAGAAGTCATTATCTTTTTTATATGATTGTAAAACAATGTCACTTTGAAGGTTAACAATTTCTAATTCAATTTCTGCAATGTCTTGTTTTAAATCAGTTTCCAATTAATACTGAAATCTCAAAAATATCTAAATTATTGAAGGAATTTAGAACATATTTCATAACTGGTTCAATTTTTCTTGAAATCCTGGAAATACCATCTGAATTTGAGATTTGCTATACAGATCTAAGATTGGTTCATCCAAGTTGGTGTTATTGTCTATATTCATGTTAAACTTGACTTAGTCTTCTTAACTGGGACTGCTGTTTTATTTTTTTACGGCTTGTTGAGGTATGGAATTCAATTTGGTGGAAATGTAAATGGTGTGTTATTGGCACAATCTATCACATGCTGTTCCTTAGGAGACTGCTATGAGATTGAGAGTATTGCTCTATGCCAGGGAATGCCAACCATATGCCCCCGGGCACCAAGGTGCCCGCGTGAAAAATCGGACTTGGTATTGCACACCAAAGTATGATGGTTAAGTGGAGGGAAGATTCTGGAAAGATTTTGAGAGTTACTTCCCGAAGTTCGAGTATTTCTTGAATCCAGAAATGAGGAATATCAACAACTTAATGACCACACTTGGTTGCAAATTTGGCATTTCTCACAGATATGAATCTGAAACTTAATGTATTAACTTCGGGGAAAAGACAAGAATATTGCTGAAATTATTAGTTTAATCAGTGCATTCAAAGGTAAACCAAACTTGTGGGAATCTGACATAAGAAAATGTCACTGTTACACTTCCCTTATTTGAAAAAGTTTATTATCGAAACTGCCGCTAAAAGGAGTTTTAATATTCAGCCTTTTGTGGAACACCTTTAAGAGCTAAAGCAAGAATTCAGATGGCATTTCCAGGATTTCAAGAAAATTGAACCAGTTATGAAATATGTTCTAAATTCCTTTAATAATTTAGATATTTTTGAGATTTCAGTATTAATTGGAAACTGATTTAAAACAAGACATTGCAGAAATTGAACTAGAAATTGTTAACCTTCAAAGTGACATTTTTTTACAATCATATAAAAAATATAATGACTTCTGGAATCGGATGGACAAGAATAAGAATCCTTTGTTAAAAAATGCAGCACTCGTGGTGAGCTCTTGCTTTCAATGTACCTCTGTGAGTCATTGTTTTCTACCAAAGTTCATAAAGTCAAAGAATAGATCGAGACTTACAGATGCACATCTAATTGATTGTTTGCGAGCTGGGTGTTCATCTTATACTCCAGAATTTCGTTCGATAACTGAAGAAATGCAATCACAAGTTTCATATTAATTTTAATTAAATTTTATTTTATTATTTAAAAAAAGTAAAATCATAAAATAACATTATGTATGACAGAATATGTAATGTATCTGTTAATTTTCTAGTTTATATCATTCAATGTAAAACCTTTAATAAATGCATTATTCTTTGGTGCCTGTGACCATTTAATTAATATCAAAAGTAGCCCACCACCAAAAGCCCAAAAGGTTGGGGACTGCTGCTCTAATCTGCAATACATATTGTTAGCAGTGACACAATCTGGCACGTTGATTTTTGCCATTGCTGATTGGTATTTCTTTGTTACTGCTGCCTAGGTAGAAACACGTTTCCACACATCCGCTAGTCAACTATGTACAACTCACTAAGCAGTAATCATTACCCAGTAATTTGTGAAATTCAAACAACTGGTATCCCTCAGACAGAAACCCACTTAAAATGGAAATTTTTCAAGGCCAGCCTTTGTTTTATGTTTTTTGAAATTTATAAGATTATTATAACTTTCCTAGAAAATAATGACTCACAGAGGTACATTGAACCAAAGCAAGAGGTCACCATTAGTGCTACATTTTTTAACAAAGGATACTTATTCTTGTCCATCCGATTCCATACTTATTCTTGTCCATCCGATTCCAGAAGTCATTATCTTTTTTATATGATTGTAAAACAATGTCACTTTCAAGGTTAACAATTTCTAGTTCAATTTCTGCAATGTCTGTTTTAAATAAGTTTCCAATTAATAGCTTATAAATTTCAAAAAGCATATTAAAAAAAAGATTCTTGGACTCAGTTTGCTCCTGCTAAGAGGTACAAGCTAAAGGTTATAATGATTTATGCACCAACATCGAGCCATGATGATGAAGAGGTTGAAGAAATGTACACCGAAATTGAGTCTTCTAGATGAGCAGAAAACCCACTACACTATTATTATGGGGGACTTCAATGCTAAGGTTGGAAAAAGGCAAAACAGCGCAGAAAGAGGAACTATAGGAAATTTTGGAATTGGTGAAAGAAATAAAAGAGGTGAAAGACTCGTGGAATTTGCAGAATCTCAAGGACTGTCAGTAATGAACACTTTTTTCAAGAAAAGAGTGAACAGAAAGTGGACATGGAAGAGTCCAAATGGATTAACAACTAATGAAATCGACTTCATCCTCACTAACAGAAGATATATTGTGAATGATGTTACCGTCCTGAATAAGGTAAATGTTGGAAGTGATCACAGAATGGTAAGATGTATACTTGATATAGATGTAGGAAAGGAAAGGAAAAAACTGACTCGAGTAAATAATACAAAGGTCTTTGAGATAACAGAGGAGGAGAAAAAGCAGTATGTACTGGAACTTAAGAACAAGTTGGAGCTTCTGCAGACTGCTCAGGACCAAGATATTGATGAGGAATATTATAACTTTCTGAAAGTGATAAAGCCAAGAAACCTGTAGGGAAAAAGAAATCCAAAGAAGAAAAAATTAGTCAAGAAACACTTGTCATGATGAACCGAAGATGACAAATGAAGAGCCAGAAAAACACTGACAGGGAGAAAATTGAGTATACTGAATTATGCAAAGCCATTAGAAAGAGACTCAGTGAGGACATAAGAAGATTTAACACAAGAAAAGTAGAACAAGCATTAAGGGAAAACAAAGGATTTAAATCAGCAGTAATACAGAAAGACAAATGATACTGAAACTGAAGAACAGCGATGGTGTACTTATAAACAGCAGAGAAGGCATAATTCAAATAGCAGAAGACTACTATAGAGAATTATACAATGAGCGAGGGAATGATGCTAGCAGTGGGGAAGATGGATTGCAAAGTAGCAACACATACAACATACCCGATATTCTTCCTGATGAGGTAGAACATGCATTGAAGAAAATGAAGAATCAGAAAGCCCTGGAGGAAGATGAAGTTACTGTAGAGTTGTTAAAATTGGGAGGAAGAGACATAACACAAAAACTGGCAAGGCTCTTCACAAAGTGCATTAGAAAAGGAGTGACGTCTAAGCAGTGGAATAATGCAATCATAGTTTTGCTGCATAAGAAAGGAGATAAATCAGAAATTGGAAATTATAGACCAATTAGCTTGTTATCCCACATCTACAAGTTGTTCACAAGGGTCATTACTAACAGATTAGAAAGAATACTTGATGAGAATCAACCGAAAGAGCAAGCTGGCTTTAGGACAGGATTCTCAACTATGGATCACCTTCACGTAATATCACAGCTAATGGAGAAAGCAAATGAATATAAAACACCATTATGCCTGGCATTTGTGGATTATGAAAAGGCATTTGACTCCATACAGCATAAGGCAATGTTTTGGGCACTGGAATGACAAGGCATAGGTACCCCATATATTATGATTTTGAAGAAAATATATGAGAGTGCTACCTCCTTTATTAGACTAGACAAAGACAATAGGAAATTTAAAATCGAGAAAGGAGTTCAATAAGGAGACACAATATCTCCGAAGCTGTTTACTGCTGCCCTTGATGAAGCTTTCAGAAGATTAGACTGGTCGCAGAAAGGAGTCGATGTGAACGGAGAGTACCTAAACCATTTACGATTTGCAGATGACATTGTGGTCATAAGCTACGATCCCAAAGAATTAGAGGAAAATCTTAATCAGTTATGCACAGTTAGTAAGGATTTTGGACTAAGATGAATATGGCTAAAACAAAAGTAATGATGAACAAGTATGCCACAGAAAGGGAAATAATGATTGAAGGAGCAGTAATTGAAAAGGTGGAGTCATATACTTATCTGGGACAAGTTATTAGCTGTAATAATGATAAATGGCTGGAAGTCAAGAGAAGAATAAATTTTGGATGGATAGCATTCAGGAAATATAGTCACATACTGAAGAGCAATATCCCAGTTTGTCTGAAACGTAAAATAATGAACCAATGTATACTCCCCACCATGACTTATGGAAGTGAAACTTGGGCATTCACCAAAAGAATGGAAGAGAAGCTGAGAACTACACAGCAAAGAATGGAACGAATTATATTGGGAATCAGACTGTTAGATAAGAAGAGAAACAAATGGATTAGGCAGCAAACTCAAGTAAAGGACATTCTTATCAAAACTAAAGAACTAAAGTGGTCTTGGACAGGACACATAGCTGGAAGACATGATGATAGATGGACTAAGAAAATAACAGAATGGTACCCAAGAGGAGCTAGAAGAAAACCTGGAAGACAAAGGCGGAGATGGATAGATGAAATTCATGAGTTTTTGGGTAGTAAGTGGATGGCCAGTGCTCAAAACAGAAGGAACTGGAAAGTTGCTGGAGGGGCCTTCATCCTGCAGTGGATTGAAAATGGCTGATGATGATGATGATAACAAAGAATAGGAACAGCAGGATAATCTGTAACAAAATTAAAAAAACTAAATAGTAAATTTCCACCAGGATTCTCTCCAATACTGAAATGGAATGGGTGAGATTTATCATCTCCAGTAGAAATAGCCAGTGCTCTGGCAGAAAATTTTGTACACATCTGATATATATGTGTATGAACTACCTTTTCAGCAGCATAAAATAAAGGTTGACCAATGCAAATTAAACTTCAGCACAAGACTGTTACTTTCATATAATCAGTTCTTTACAGTGTTGGAGCTTCAGGATACTCTAAACAAATCAGTGCCACTGCCTGGGCAAGTCATTAAAAAAGATGATCCACAGTAGACTAGTATGGTACCTGGAATCTCACTCAGTCATCAGTCATCATCAACATGGCTTCTGCAAAAATCAATCCACATTAAACCTAAACCTTATTGTGAAAGCTGAGGCATATGAGGAATGCCTTTGTCCAAAAAGAACATCTTGTCATCTTGCCTGGATATTTAAAAAGCATTTGACACCACGTGGTACTGTGACATTCTTCAAGATCTGTATGCCGCAGGACTCAGAGGTCATCTACCAATGATCATAGAAAGTTTCCTTAAAAATAGAACTTTTCAAGTGCATTATTGTAATGCTGTTTCACAATCTGTTGATCAAAGAGGTATACCACTGGGATTGGTGCTCAGTGCTACACTCTTTGCTGTTAGAATAACAATTTAGTGCAGAACATTCTGGGTAATATAAACGTCTACTTTTATGCTGCTGTCCTTGCAATATCTTGCCACTCACAGAATATGCATTCCATTAAAAGACAAGGTCACAATAAACAAAATAGTGTCATAGACTATTTTGTTTACTATCATAGTGTCATAATGGTTATTGACTGTTTGGCTTCAAAAACTACAGCCATTCACTTTTGAAAAAAGCATCAACTACATGCAGAACCCAGAAGGGAACTGCAAACTCAACTGATACCACTTGCCAGCAATATCCGATTCCTAGGTGTCAAGTGTGACACCAAACTAACATTCCAGAAACATATATTACAAACACGAACTCCCTGTATGAAGAAGCTGAACATACTGAAGGTTATCTCATCAGTGATACAGGGAGCCGATTGCTATATCCTCCTCCACTTATACAGGCACTCCCCGGCTTACGTAATACTCGACTTATGGAAATTCGACTTTATGTAAGTTTTTGCTGTGCAGTGCAAACTTAAAAAAATCGTGGAAACGTATTTTGCATCCTGTAGGAATAAATGGAGGTATCATGAAAATATCGTAATGTGAACCCAATAACACATTGTTTTTTTTTTTTGGCAATTCGTTCCAAGACCGTTGAAAGTTGAAATATTCACTATATAACTAAGCTATTTATCTCTTTAAAAGGTAATTTTTATAATGGAAATTGCACTACACTTTCGTTGTCATCATATGTTCCATTATAAGAATCAATTTTGAATGCCTTTGTGATATTTTTCTGAAACACATTTGTGGAAGTCACTACCATAAATCAATAAAAACAATTGCACTTTCCAGTTTATTAGTGCAATTTATTATAAGTGGGTAGTAAACTAGATCTTATTGCATTTGCGATAATACAGATAATTGGAATTCTGTGGGTTTTTACGTTACAGTATTATGGTGAAATGAGTTGCCCTTCACTGAAATCTTCAGTCATATAAAAAACATGAATAAATTTTCAGAATCTTCTCTTCATTCCTATTTACTTATTACAATGGTGAAGGGAAAGAGACCAACAGAAAGTGCAAGTGCTGGCATTGCTAGGAAAGGAAACAAAATTGATTTAGAAATGAAGATGATAATTAAGAATTACAAAGCAGGACAAAATTTGTCATCTATTGCACAGAATTAGGTCTTGCTGCTTCAAAAGTGAATACAATTTTAAGGGACAGTGTGTGTATAAAAGAACATGTTAAAGGATCAATGCATTTAAGATCAACTGTAGATCACAAAACAGCATTCAGGTGCTATATTGAAGATGGAAAAGCTATTAATAATATGGTTGGAAAATCAGATTCAGAAGCAAGTGCCCCTGAGTCCAATGGCCATTCAAGCAAAAGCAAGAAGTATTTATGAACATTTTAAGGATAAGTACAGCGAACCCCAAACCAAGTTCGTGGCAAGCAACAGGTGGTTTAATAGGTTCAAGCATCACGCTGGTTTCCAAAGGTGAATTCGCCAGTGCCAATTCTGCAGCTGCAGAGAAATTTTGCGATGTGTTGGAAAAACTCCCTTCTAAATCTACACAGCCCTCAAATTCCACAGCAGCATGCTTATCAGCTGGAGAGTTAATTCTGGCAATGATGCTCGAAAGGTAAAACTTGCTAACGTTATGCCTATTCCTCTCTCTTTTTGTAATTTTATAATTTGTCATTTTTCCTGTGCATGAAATAAAAAAATTGAATAAATAATTCTATTTACATGTTCGTCGAACATTTCTTTTTTGTTTCAATCGAATTCAACGTGCATAGTTGCGAGTGCTGCATAGGTATTTAGAGAAATTCCAACTTGCGTAAAATTTGACTTACATAGAGTTCTGCGGAACGCAACCCTTGCATAAGTCAGGGAGTGGCTGTGCTGAGCTTTGATCAGATATCAATTAGATTACAGGCCTCAGCTTGAAAAACTCTATTAGCATATCTCAACCTAGTACAACACAGTGTGCTCAGGATTGCTCCTGGGGCATTCAGGACATTGCCAGTCCAGAGCCTATATATAGAAGCCAATGAACCTCCACTTTACCTTCGGAGAAAGATGTTGCACCCTAATTATTCATTTAAAATACATAGTCTTCCTTGTTATCCCATCAGGTCATACCTCTATGATCCTCAGTGGGTTTTAGGAATAAACCTCATGAAAACAAACCTGCAGGAATCCACCTACAAGAGATAATTCAGTACTCATCAAAACACAGAAATACTACAACCTTCATGAAAAATGTGCATACCCTCATGTGATAATTACTTCTGTTGTTGGGGAAAAAAGTCCCCAGACAATCAAACCTTTCAAAAACTACATGCAGCCCATGCCTTTGCCAATGTACAAACTCTGCAATTTTATACTGATGGCTCCAAGAGTAACACAGCTGTAGAAGCTGCCATGGCCCTGCCCTGAACACACTGTATTATAGAAATACAGCGTGTTCACTACAGAATTCTATGCCATTAAGATGGCTTTGACCTTTCTTACTAGTGATTTCAGTCTGAAGACTAATCTGTACAGACTCTTTGAGTGCAGTGACTGCCCTCCAAGACAGGAGGTCCCCATGGACTGGAGGTGTGCAAATGAATCACCATTTCACAAAGGGAGTTAAAAAGGTGACACAAGTATTAGCATTAACAAAGGCACATGATGCAAGAAAGCAAGCTTACATAACATCAGCCAAAAAAAAATAATAATAAAACCCCCTTATTTTACCCATCCACTCGCTCCAAATGTTTCTCAAATTCTGCCTTGAATCTATTTAAGCTATCAACTTCTACAATGACAGATGGAAGTTTGTTCCAGCAATCAACCACCCGCTGGCTAAAGGCAAACTTCCCCACATCTATCCTACAACCGTCTTTCCTCAATTTGAATTTATGCCCTCTCGGCCGATTATTCTGAGCAAGAGGAAGACTCCCATCCGCATTGAGCATACTCAAACCATTCAAGGCTTTATACACCTCAATCAGATCACCTCGAAGGTGCCTAGTCTTCAGACACTGTAATTTGCAAAACTTAAGCCTTTCTTCATAAGAGCAACCCTTTGTTCCATACACTAATCTTGTTGTCCTTCTCTGTACCCATTCCAACAGCTCTACATCCTTCTTAAAATGAGGCCTCCAAACCTGTATACAGTACTCAAGGTGTGGCCTAACCATGGTTAAGGAGGTAATTATCCCCTTATACAAGGGGATAATTACCTCCTTCGTGGACTAATTAACATTAGTCCACGAAGAGCAGTGTCCATTGATTACCACTCTCTGTAATTATCCCCTTATACAAGGGGATAATTACCTCCTTAACCCTGGTAGAAATATTCCTATATATCATTGACAAGACACCATGAACTACTCTTGCAGACTGACTGCACTGCTCAGAAAACTTCATATCTGCCTGCACAATTACCCCTAGGTCCTTTACATTCTCTACCACTATCAGTGTGGTACCACAGAGTTGATACGTTACTCTGGGATTACTGCTTCCCATATGTAGTACTTTTTACATTTGTCAATGTTAAACTTCATTACCACCTCTCAGCCCATCTGCTCAACTTTTCTAGATCCTGTTGCAGCAGTGTACTGTCATTAGTGTCATTAACAACCCTGCCAACCTTCGTATCGTCTGCAAACTTTGACATTAAGCTTGATATACCATCATCAATATCATTTATAAATACAGAAAACAACAGTGGACCCAACACTGAACCCTGAGGGACTCCACTAATTAACATTAGTCCACGAAGAGCAGTGTCCATTGATTACCACTCTCTGTCTTCTCCCACTCAACCATCCCTTTATCCATAGCAGCAATTTGCCTCCAATGCCACACTGCTCCAATTTGTGCAGCAGTCTTCCATGTTCAACAGTATCAAAGGCTTTGCATCAAGTTCATTTGTGACTACATCATAGTATCCAATCAAATTAGTCAGACAAGACTTCCCTTTAACAAACCCATGCTGTGTCCAAGCTATAACTGAAGTCTTGTCTAGATAATCGTGCAGTGAGTGCTTCTTTAACCAGTGCCTCCATTAATTTCCCTGGAACAGAAGTTAAACTAACAGGTCTGTAATTACCTGTGTCTCCTTTTGATCCTCCTTTGTGGATTGGGGTCACATTTGCACATATCCAGTCCATGGGTACCTCCCCTGAGTCCAGGGAAGCTCTGATAATTATGGCTAAAGGTTTGCCGCATCCTTTAATATAACTGGATAGATTATATCCACCCCAGGTTGCCTTTCTTGTGTTTATCTTCAACAATTTCTCCTCCACTTTACTCTCAGTTATTACAAGATTTTCTAGCTTACTGCCAGAATTGAATACACCTCTGGCATTCCCCTCCCTGAATAACTTCTCATGTGTGAATGTCGATACAAAATATTCATTTAGCTTGTTAGCTACCTGAGCAGGATCATCAACTGTTGAACCATCAATATCAAGTGGACCAATCTGATTCATTGCCTTCCTTCTAGAGTTTACAAAAGTAAAGAACTCTTTTGCTATTTTTCTTTGCATCCTTTGCCAAAGATTTCTAGTAATCTGCCTTCGCCTGCCTAACTTCCTTTGTAATTTGGTTACAGACCAGCTTATATCTATCATAGGCTTCTGTGTCACCCATTAATTCATATGTATCCCATGCATTTTTCTTCTCTGTCACATGTCTAATTAGTTCATCTGACATGTAAAATGAAAATGAAAAAGACCTGGGAGTAATTATGCAGTCAGATATGAAGTTTTCTGAGCAATGCAGACAGGCTGCCAGGGCAGGTCATGGGGTTTTGTCAATGATATATAGGAATTTTGCTAGCAGGGAGAAGGAGTGAAGGAGGTGATTGTCCCTCTGTATAAGACAATGGTCAGGCCATGCCTTGAGTACTGTGTACAGGTCTGGAAGCCTCATTTTAGGAAGGATGTAGATTTGCTTGAGCATGTACAGAGAAGGGCAACAAGATTGGTGAGGGGAATGAAGGGATCCTCTTACCAAGAGAGGCTTAAGTTCTGCAAATTGCAGTGGCTGGAGACTAGGCACCTGCACGGTGATCTGATTGAGGTGTATAAGGCCTTGAATGGGTTGAGCACACTGAATTCTGATGGGATCCTTCCACTTGTTCAGATTACGAACCTAAGGGGGCATAAATTCAAATTAAGAAAGGACAGATGTAGAATAGATGTGCAGAAATTTGCCTTTAACCAGCGGGTGGTTAATTGCTGGAACAGACTTCCATCTGTCGTTGTGGAAGTTGATAGGTTGAATAAATTTAAGGAGGAACTGGATAGGAATTTGGATGGAATAGTGTGCTTTTTTTTTTTTTTTTTTTGGCTGATGCTGCATAAGCTCATACACTTGCTTTCTTGCATCACATGCCACTACTACTACTACTACAACATCCATTTAGACCTAAATCTTGAACAATATTTCTTTGTTGGTATGAAAAGCCTAGTAGCTTCCAAGATTAATTCTTTGAATGCTTCCCATTTTGAATTTGCTGTTGGTAACATCATCAGTTGGTTCCACCGTATAGAATTTAAATACTGTCTGAGACCTCCGTATTCACCTTTACGAAAGCAAAAACCATTCCCTTTACCCTTGATGGTAGTTACCTCTTTGAGTAAATCCCACTTCAGCACACTGTGATCACTGCCACCTAACTGTAGACCTCTTAGTTTAACTTGTGTTTTGGGGAAAATAATGGAGTCATTGGTTAAAGAAGCATTGCAGGATCACCTAGTGAAGACACAGCATGGGTTTATTAAATGGGGGTCTTGTCTGACCAATCAGATTGGATACTATGATGTGGTCACAGATGAACTGAATGTCAAAAATAATTTCGATATCATATACTTGGATTTCAGGAAAGCTTTTGATACTGTTGCCAATGGAAGACTGCTGTACAAATTGCAGAGGTATGGTATTAAGGGTAAGTTGCTACAACGGATAAAGGGATGGTTGAGTTGAAAACGACAGAGAGTGGTAATCAATGGAAAAATGTTATTAGTGGAGTTCCCCAGAGTTGAGTGCTGGGCCCATTGTTGGTTTGTGTATTCATCAATGATATTGATGATGGTATATCAGGATTAATGTTCAAGTTTGCAGATGATAGAAAGGTTGGCAGGATTGTTAATGACAGTAATGGCAGTGTGCTACTGCAAAAGGATCTAGAAAATTTGTGCAGATGGGCTGAGAAGTGGCAACTGAAGTTTAACATTGACAAATGCAAAGTACTGGGTAGCAATAACCCAAGAGTAATGTACCAACTGTGTGGTACTACACTCAGGGAAGTGGAAAGTTAAAAAGATATGGGGATAATTGTGCAATCAAATATGAAGTTCGCTGAACAGTGCAGACGGGCCGCAAGGGCTGGTCATGGAGCCTTGTCAATGATATATAGGAATTTTGCTAGCAGGGACAGGGAGATGATTATTCCTTTGTATAATGCAATGGTCAGGCCACACCTTGAATATTGTATACAGGTCTGGAGGCGTCATTTTAGGAAGGATATAGAGTTGCTAGAATGTGTACAAAGAAGGGCACCAAGATTGGTGAGGGGAATAAAGGGGTGCTCTTACCAAGAAAGGCTTAAGTTCTGTAAATTGAAGCACCTATAGAGTAGGCACCTGCGAGGTGATCTGATCGAGGTGTATAAGGGGTCTTGAATGGTTTGAGCAGGCTCAATGCTGATGGGATACTTCCACTTGCTCAGATTAAGAACCTGAGGGGACATAGATTCAAATTGAGGAAAGACAGTTGTAGAATAGATGTGCAGAAATTTGCTTTTAGCCAGCAGGTGGTTGATTGTTGGAACAGACTTCCATCTTTTGTTGTGGAAGTTAATAGCCTAAGGAGATTTCAGGCTGAACTGGACAGGCAATTAGAATAAATGGGGGGGGGGTGAAATGGGAGGGTTTTTTTTTTTTTTTTTTTTGCTGAGACTGCATAAGCTTGCTTTCTTGCATCATATGCCTCTGCTAATGATAACGACAAATGGAAGTTTGTTCCAGCAATTAACCATCCACTGGCTAAAGGTAAATTTCTGCACATCTGTTCTGCAACTGTCTTTCCTCAATTTCAGTTTATGCCCCCTTAGGTTCATAATCTGAACAAGTGGAAGAATCCCATCAGAATTCAGCATCCTCAACCCATTCAAGACCCTATACACCTCAATCAGATCACCCCACAGGTACCTAGTCTCCAGCCGCTGCAATTTGTAGAACTTAAGCTCCTCTTGGGAAGAGGATCCCTTCATTCCCCTAACCAATCTTGTTTCCCTTCTCTGTACATGCTCAAGCAAATCAACATCCTTCCAAAAATGGCCTCCAGACCTGTAGGCAGTACTCAAGGCATGGCCTGACCATTGCCTTATACAAAGGGATAATCACCTCCTTTTCCCTGCTAGCAAAATTCCTGTATATCATTGATAAAACCCAATGACCAGCTCCTGCAGCCTGTCTGCATTGCTGAGAAAATTTCATAACTGCATAATTATTACAAGGTCTTTTTCATTTCCTACCACCCTAAGTGTAGTACCACACAGTTGGTACGTTCTTCTGGGGTTACTTCTACCCCTGTGCAGTACTTTGCATTTGTCAATGTTAAACTTCAGTTGCCACTTCTCAGCCCAACTGCACACATTTTCTAGATCCTGTTGCAGTAGCACACTGCCATTACTGTCATTAATAACCCTGCCAACTTTTGTATCATCTGCAAACTTCGACCCTATGCCTAATATACCTTCATCAGCGCCATCGATAAATATACCATACAACAGTAGGCTCAACACTGAACCCTGTGGGACTCCTCTAATAACATTAGTCCATGAGGAGCAGCATCCATTGATTACCACCCTGTCTTCTCTAACTCAACTACCCTTTTATCCATTGTAGCAGCTTACCCTTAATACCATTCTGCTCCAGTTTGTACAGTAGTCTTCCATGTGTAACAGTGTCAAAAGCTTTCCTGAAATCCAAGTATATGATATCAAAATTATTTTTTGCATCCGATTCCTTTGTAACCACATCATAGTATCAAATCTAATTTGTCAGACAAGACTTTCCCTTAACAAACTCATGCTGTGTCTGAATTATTGCTGCAATCTTGTCTAGATGATTCTGCAATGCATCTTTAACCAGTGACTCCATTATTTTACCCAGAACAGCGGTTAAAATAACTAGTCTGTAATTACTTGTGTCACCCTTTGATTCCCATTTGTGAATTGGGGATATATTTGCACATCTCCAGCCCGTGGGGACTTCCCCTGAGTCCAAGGATGCTCTCATAATTATGGCTAAGAGTTTGCTTAGTTCCTTTGTCGCCTCCTTTAATATAACTGGATAGATCCCACCACCCCAAGTGCCTTTCTTATATTTAACTTCAACAATTTTTCCTCCACTTTGCTCTCAGTTATTAGAAAAATCATTAATCACCCTGTTACAATTTGAAAAACTTCTGGCATTTTCCTTACTTAATAACTCCTCATGTGTGAATGTAGATGCAAAATACTCATTGAGTTTGTTTGCTATCTGAGCAGGATCATCAACAGTCGAACCATCAATATCAAGTGGACCAATCTGATTCATCCTCTTCCTTTTAGAGTTTATATAAATAAAGAAATCCCTGCTGTTTTTCTTACCATTCTTTGCCAAAGATTTCTCATAATCTGCCTTCGCTTGCCTAATCTCCTTTGTGACGTGATTACAGACTAGCTTATATCTTCCATAGGCTTCTGTGTTGCCTGATAATTTATATGCATCCCAATCATTTTTTTCTCTACCACGAGTGTCATTAGTTCATTTGACAACCATTATTACATACTACTAAGCAAATTTTGATCAGTGCCACAAAGAAATACCCTGAATTTAGTGAAAATAATTAAGGAATTTTAAAATTTAGCGAAAATAATTAAATTTTTAAATTTTTTATTTAAGATTAAGTTTTGCTACTCAAAATTTACCAAGAAGTTGATGAGGGGAATTAAACTGGTTCACCTTGTGAATTCTCATTCTGTAGAAACCAGCAGTTTAGTATGAAGGTAATGATAATCCTGCAATTGAGGCGATAATCCTGCGATTACTGGCCCAGTAACATCTAAGTGTCTGGGTGTTGGAAAATGTTTTTACATTTGATTCGAGTGTGTGAGTATGTTTGCAGGCACACCATATGCCTGCACTCATTTTCCTTGTTTGGCAATAATCCATGGACAAGGAATGCATGGAAAGGGAAAGAGGATAGCACAGGTAATGTCCATGGAAGTGTTGGAGTGGCAGAAATATATTAGAAGGGATTTGATTGAGGTCCATAAAGCTCTAAGAGGAGATAATAAAATGAAGTAAGATGGAAGGATACTAGAGCCAGGGTACATAAATTCAAATATGGGGGAAGAGGATTGTAGGGAGTTATGTTTTAATTTTAGCCAGAGAGTTGTTAATTAATGGAATAAGTTACTTCTGTGGTTAGTTGAGTCTGACAGCTCGAGGAAATGTAAGGAATGAAATACATAAGAAGGGCTGCAGTGTAACTGGGGCTGTTTCTGTTTCTTGTCTATACCCTTTCATTGCATCATGGTATGTCAATGGATCAGTAAAAATGAGATATGGCAACTAATACAATACAACCACTGCCCGACTTACATAAGGGTTGCGTTCCGGGAACTCTACATAAGTCGAATATTATGTAAGTCGGAATTTCCTTAAATGATTATGCAGCACTCACAACTATGCATGCTGAATTTGATTGAAGCAAAAAAGAAATGTTCGACAAACATGTAAATAGAATTATTTATTCAATTTTTTTTATCTCATGCGCAGGAAAAATTACCAAAGTGTGCAATTACAAACATTTCAAAATTACAAAAAATAAAAGGATATAGGCATAATTCAGCAAGTTTTACCTTTAGAGCATTGTTGCCAGAATCAACGTCTCCAGCTGATAAGTATGTTGCTGCGGAAGTTGAGGGTTGTGGAGATTTAGAAGGGATTTTTTCCAGCACATCACAAAATTTCTCTGCAGCTGCAGAATCAGCACTGGCGAATTCACTGCATACTTTAATGTTGTGGAAACCAGCACGATGCTTGAACCTATTAAGCCACCCATTGCTTTCCACGAACTTGGCTTGGGGTTTGCCGTACTTATCCTTAATATCTTCATAAATACTTCTTCCTTGAATGGCCATTGGACTCAGGGGCACTCGCTTCTGAATCTGAGTTTCCATCCATATTATTAATAGCTTTCCATCTTCATATAGTGCCCGAATGCTGTTTTGTGATCACTGTTGATCTTAAATGCGTTGATCTTTAACATGTTCTTTTATACGTGCACTGTCCCTTAAAATAGTATTCACTGTTGAAGCAGCAAGACCTAATTCTGTGCAATAGATGACAAACTTTGTCCTGCTTCGTACTTCTTAATTAATCATCTTCATTTATAAATCAATTTTATTTCGTTTTCTAGCACTGCCAGCACTTGCACTTTCTGTTGGTCCCTTTACCTTCACCATTGTAATAAGTAAATAGGAATGAAGAGAAGATTCTGAAAATTTATTTATGTTTTTTATATGATTGAAGATTTTTTTTTCAGTGAAGGGGAACACATTTCACCATAACGTAAAAACCCACAGAATTCCAGTTATCAGTATTATCGCAAATGCAGTAAGATCGATTTTACTACCCGTTTATAATTAGATGCACTAACAGAAAAGCCCAATAAACCTTAAAGTGCAAATTGTTTTTATTGTTTTCTGGTAGTGACTTCCAGAAATATGTTTTAGAAAGATATCACAAAGGCATTCAAAATTGATTCTTATAACAGAACATATGGTAACAATGAAAGTGTAGTGCAATTTCCATTATAAAAATGACCTTTAGACAGATAAATACCTTAGTTATATAGCCAAAATTTCAACTTCTTATGTCTTGCAATGAATTACCAAAAAAAAACCAGTGTTATTGGGTTTACACGATATTTTCACGATACCTCCATTTATTCCTACAGGATGCAAAATACGTTTCTATGATTTTTTTTAAGTTTGTACTGGCCAGCAAAAACTTATGTAAAGTCAAATTTTTGTAATTCTAGTATTACGTAAGCCAGGAAGTGCCTGTACTTTTTACTAGAAAAAAAGTTTCAGCAATAAACTTTCTTGAAATCATGAAATAATTTTGAAAATCTCTTGAAAATTTTGAAATTCCTTTGAGAAGAAATCATATTAATATTCAGAAAAACAAACACACATATACACTTGCTTGAATCTTACAAACTTGGCATGATGCTTGCAAACAAATTTTTAAAAATACCAATTTTTTGAAAGTTATACATATGGTTAAAGTAATTAGGGGTAATTTGTTTTTTTTTTTATTAAGTATTACAGTAACTCAGATCCCCATAATCTCTACAGAATGATAGTTGCCAGAATATAATCATTATGGGTTTCAATGCTGCTTCCAGTGTGGGTGTTGTGATTGTTCAGTATTTTTTAATGAAGTATAAATAGTGCAGTAAGAGTTCAGCAATCGAATTGCTGTAAAAACTAAATACAGATTACTCTATTATTAAGAACTCTGCTGTAAACTAGTATTGAATATCTTGCAAAATGAATGATTTTATACATTGCAAATACATGGTAACAATGACGAACAGTCTACAAAGATAAAACAAAAAGAATTGATGTGCAGAAATTATTAATGGAACATAATGCATTAATATGGCATCCATGGTGGTTTTTTTTTTTTTTTTAATCCAGCAAGCTTGTTTCCCCTGTGTCCTTGAGCAGTCAACTCCCCTCAGAGAAAAATTGAAAAAGTGCTGGATTTTTGAGATTCGTGTATACGACAAGCAAATTCTGGATATTAAAATTCCTTCTGAAACTCCCAAGAGATTTCCAGAAGAAATAAATCATATACATAATCAAAATAAGTGGGACATTTTCATATTTTACAATAGCTGGAGTTTGGATGAATGAGAACAGTAATGAATGTCTCCTGATATTTATTCAAATCCAATAATAATAAATTTCTTGCTGCTTTCCAGCCCTCAGTCTGTGTTACTCTTGCATTATAAGTTCAATAATCATTCATGTTTTTTTGGAGTTGGGGGGAGATCTGTACCACTTATGTGTTAGTTTCAGATTTTGAAGTTTTAATTCCTAATTATGAATTCTCTCAAGTATTTATTAAGCTTATTTCATTATTATATTAAATTTTATGATTATGGATATATATTATGAATATTTATTTTATACTACAGCAGGCCCTCGTTATAAAGTGGTTCGCTCTACGCTGATTTGCTATAATGCTGTTTTCATCTGATGTATTCGATAGCTTGAAAGTGAATAGCAAAGTTTCTCACACTGACTTGTGAAATTTTCCCACGCTCAGTGAAATTTTCTCCCATGCTAATTTAATTGCATTATTGTGACTTGTTACGTAGTTTCGAGATCAACATTTTAAAAAAATGATCATGTATATTGCTTGTAATATTTGTGTTATATGCATTTTTCCGAAGTCTAGTCATCACTTGGTACAGTGTTAGACATCATTAGTTTACTCGAACATTGTATCATAATTAATGCAACGCTCTTACATTTTCAAAGATTAATAATGGCGAATAAGCAAGGTCTGGATGCGGTACGAAGCTTACTAAGGTAAGAAAAATACTGGATTTGAAAATTAAATTAAATTATACGTTTTGAAGCAAATCGATTCCATTCAACGAAAGTGGATGTGTGCAATAATTTAGGACTGGCAGATCCCACTGTAAGGACAATTATAAAAAATAAAGAATTCATTTTAGCAGCTGGAAAGACAGCTGTCCCACTGCAAGCAACTAGGTCGGCTATTATAATTGAAATGGAGAGATTTCTAAATAATTTTATTGAAAGTAATATCCAACACACAATTCCATTAAGTTAAATATTATTAAAGAAAAATCGATTAGCCTATATGATGATCTGAAGAAAGCTCACCTTTAAAAAATAAAAAAAATAGGATGTGGAACCATTTAAAGCTAGTAAGGACTGGTAAGGTAGATTTAAAATCCAGGGAGAAGCTGCAAGTGCAAATCAAGAAGGAGCCGAAACTTTCAAAAAAGAACTTCTAAAAATTATTGAAGAGTGGTGTTAAACTTCTCAACAAGTTTTTAACATAGGTGAAACAGGACTTTTTTGGAAACGAATGCCTAAAAGAAGCTTCATATTGAAAGAAGAAAAAAAAAAAACATGTCAGGCTTCAAAGCGGCGAAGGATCAGTTGACTTTATTGTTGGGTGGTAACGCTGCGGGGATTTTAAAGTAAAACCCCTTTTAGTTTACTAGGAAGACAGCCAAAGTACAACCAAAAATTGACCAAAGTTACGAAAACCCGACAGCCCAGGGCCATTGGATTACTAAATTCATGATTTTATGTTTAATTTTGATACATAATGTAGTTACTTACCACATAATTATATACGTATGTAATGGAGAATATTTTATATGTACAAATTTTTAATATTAAATATTTTGACCGATATTTGTGCGTCTTTTCGCTACCGTTTATTATCGATTAGGAAATATCCTATAGCATAGATCGCAACTCACAAATACATGTTACATTATGGGAATACGGCACTCGCTTAGTGCTGATTCACTTAGCGCTCTGTTTTTTGGGAACGAATTATCAGCGTTAAGCGGGGGTGACCTGTATAGGATAATATTGGACATTTTAATATAGGATTTATTTTATTTTATTTACTCAAGTATTTATTAAGCACATTTCATTATAATATTCAGTTTTATGATTATTATCCTCACTTTAATATAGGAATTTTGAACCTTTCATAATATATGTCTGCCTTTTTACTTAGGTATTACAAGGAGATCATCTAAAAGCCAAGGATGTTTTCTACCATGCACTCAAAAATTGTCCATGGTCAAAGGTAATGAATAAAATGAAATGTTATTAAAAGGAATATAGTTTTAATAACATTAACCAAAGATAACTTAAAATACATTTGAGATTATAAATTTATTTGGATATAATAATACAGAGTAAAAGTATGCAATTACCAGTTGGCCCCAGGTGCCAAGCATTATAGTGATCAAGCAATTTCCGAGTGATTCATAGAACGTTTACTCAAAGCCACGGTTCTTTTTCAGTTTGAAAAGTTTTTTTACATTCTTGTTAATCATTAACAAATTTGGTCTTACGAGTTGCAAGCAAGTTTAAGAAAGGAAAACCACCTTTCTTTCTTTTTTTCCTTTAGACTAACACTAACTTTTATACCACTTGGTCACTCTAGCTGCACTGCTCCTGCCTCCCTGTGGCTTAGCCGATAACCTGGGAGAAGAAACCCAGGGCTGAAAGGAGCAAAGATGGAAAACAGTTCATTTCCACCTTTAGAGCCATCGAGCTCAAGACTAGCAAATGACAACGAAAATGAATATTCTCAATCCAAGAGGTTGAAAACAACACCTAAAGAGGAGATACCAGCCTTCCTCATCTTGCACTCTCTATCAGATCAGCCTCTGAGCAAATCATTACCTTTTCTAGTGCAGAAATGCATTGAGTCTGCTGCTGGTTCACCTAAATCAGTAAGGCAACTTCAATCAGGTGATCTAGAGATTACTAGAGATTACTAATAGAGATTACTCAACCTCAACATTCTGTGAAGCTATTAAAGCTCACAACCTTTGGAGGGCACCCAAATAAAAGTTACTCCCCATGCCACCTTAAAGTCCTCTAAGGGAGTAATAACAGAATGGGACTTATTACTTGTATCAGAGGAGGAAATTGTCCAAGAATTACATGATCAAAAAGTCATCCAAGCAGGGAGAATCATGACCTGAAAATACGGTATTCTCTTTCAACAAGGAGCATAATTCTTACTTTTAGCACTCCCAACTTACCAACATCTGTGAAAGCAGTCTACCTGCATTGCCGTGTCCGACCATACATTCCAAATCCCATCAGGTGCTACAAATGCCAAAAATACGGACATTCCTAGACTGCATGTCAAGGTGAGGCAATATGTCCTAACTGCTGGTCAAAAGATCATAACCAATCTGATTGTGCCACTACCACTCTGAATTGCCCAAATTAAGGGTAACCACCCAGCTTTCTCAAAAACGTGAATTATGGAAGCAAGGAAAAAATATTCAAAAATATAAAGTAGAGAACAAAGTGACATACTCAGAGGCAAGAAGACAGATAATCAAAACAGAGACAAAGCGAACATATGCCACAGGAGCTCAACCTTTACAGTCTGTAGGGATTCAAACTGAAGTATCGGTAACTCCAAATGTATCAATTCCAAACTGGGCACGTTCGTTGCTTTCTACTTCAAAACAGTGTTCTACACAAAAAACAAGTAAACAGTCCAGTAATACCCCAATTACCATACCAACGGATGTTTCCTCAACAATAAAACCAAAACCAAAAGTAACAGAAACCACGAAACCGTAATCATCCACCACCGGAATGGACAACGACGAACGTCTGATTCAGAAGATACCTTTTTAGAATTATATGCAACCGATGAGATGGATGTGACCCGCCCCGTCTTTCCTAAAAAAGACAAAACAAAAATCGATCGATACAAGCAAGCTACAACTAAAAAACAGTCAGAACCGAAAACAACACATAAAACCACATAATGGAAAAAATCCTTCAATGGAATTGCAGAGGCTTTCGGAATACAAAAGACGATTTGCAGGATCTAATCGATCGGTATGAACCAGCTGGCATAGTCTTACAGGAAACTCTTCTAAATTCACAAGTGTGTCCTTCCGTCAAAAATTATACCATCTTTAGACGAGATAGGAATATTGACATGCCAGCTCATGGAGGGGTTGCTATTATTGTCAGAAATAACATTCCATCCAAACATGTTTCTCCTCAGACTCCTTTTGAAGTAGTGGCAGTGTGCATTGTAATTGGTATCACCATTACAATAGCTTCTATATATCTCCCTCCTAATTTCACTTTCTCCTCAGATGACTTAGAAAACTTAGTAGATCAGCTGCTATCTCCGTTCTGCTTACTGGGTGACTTCAATGCTCATTATCCACTATGTAGATTTCCAAAAATTGACAAAAGGGGTAAAATAATAGAATCGCTGCCTGATGCTCATAACCTTACTCTGTTAAACACTAGTGAACCCACCTACGTCCATTTTTCTATAGGATCCATGACTGCAACAGACCTTTCAATCTGTTCTCCCTTCGTATATGCCAGTATGGAGTGGTCAGTTCTCGATAATCCACTAAACAGTGATCATCTACCGATTTTTTGCAATATTCAAACACAAATAAACTTGTCTCCATTGCAGCGATCCACTTGGAAATTTTGTAAGGCAAACTGGCATGAATATTCCTCCCTAATCCAGTTTGATGATGAAATAGTCCAGTCCCAGCCCATAGATAGTGTCACCGATCACATAACGAATCAGATATTACAAGCTGCAAATTCCGCAATACCTAAATCTTTGCCTGTGAAATGCAAACAGAGCAGTTACTGGTGGAATCAGGATGCACGCATGCTAAACAGACAAAAAATTGAGCTTGGAATTTGTTTCGCAAATTCCCTACAACTGCTAATTTTATTAATTTTAAAAGATGCCTGGATAAGTTTTGCTTCCACCATAACCAAGGACACTGACAACAGCCTCATTTGGAAGAAAATCAAGCACTTAATGGTAAATTCGTGCAGTCTCCAGCCTCAATCCTGAACTGGAAAGGGCTGGAATTGTCTGCTCCAACAGAAATAGCAAATGCATTAGCTGAGTCATTCACCAGTATATCAGCAGTGTTCACATACAGCCAAACCTTCCAAAAAATTAAGGCATCTGCAGAACAACATAAAATAAACTTTTATACTAAGGCATCTCACCTGTACAATCAGCTATTCATGCTAAAGGAACTTTTGGAGTCTCTCAATAAAACATCAAGTACTGCTGCCAGCCTGGATGGAGTATGCTATATAATGTTAAAAAAGTTAAATAACAAAGATAAGTTCCCTATTGAAATTCTATAACCAAATATATTTAGAAAATACTTATCCACACTCATGGCGTCACTCAATTGTACTGGCTTTTCCGAAGCCAGGTAAGGATCATACTATACCGAATAATTATAGACCGATATTGCTGACTAGCTGTTTAGGCAAAGTCTTAGGAAAAATGGTCCACAGGCAGCTAATGTGGCTTCTGGAAACAAACAATCTGCTAAACCAAAACCAGTATGGATTTCGGAAAAACCACTCAACCTTAGATGTGATGATTAAAGCAGAATCAAACATCTGCAATGCTTTCATCAGGAGACAACATCTGGTTATGGTCAATCTCGATATTGAGAAAGTCTTTGATACCACTTGGCGATATGGTATCCTCCAGGACCTTTGGTCTGAGGGGACAGCTACCCCAATTTATACAAAACTTCCTGCCCGTGCCCACCAAATACGGAGGATGTGGAAAGGTCAGGGAATGACCACCACATATCCCCCTGGAGCAATATGGCCTTAGTTGCAAATGCTCCTAAAAACCAAATAACAAACAAACAAAACTTCCTACACTACAGAACGTTTCAGGTCAGATATAGGAATAGTGTATCAAAATCATTTGAACAAGAGGAGGGTGTATCGCAAGGTTCCAACACTATTCACAATAAGGATTACAAATATGACACAAGACATACCAAAAATAGTTGAATCATACATCTTTGCTGATGACCTCATTATCTCTTGTCAGTCACAAACTGTGAATGTCATTGAAAGTCAGCTTCAACTATCCATAGCCAGAATAGAATTTTGGGCACAACAGAATGGCTATTCATTAGCAGAAAATAAATCGACTGCAATTCATTTCTGTAAAATACGAAAATTACATCCAGATCCTGAAATATATTTAAAGAACAATCTGATTCCTCTTACCAACATTTTTCGTTTATTGGGTTTATATCTAGACAGTAAACTTAATTTTTCCAATTACATAGCCTACCTTAGAACGGCCTGTCTAAAGAAAATAAACATCTTTAGAGCTGTCTCCTCTAACTCCTGGGATGCTGATAGACACTCCCTCTCACATCTTTATAAAACTTTAATCCGGTCCCGCTTAGATTATGGGTCACCTGTCTATGACTCTGCAAGAAACAGTTCCTTGTTACGTCTGAATACTGTTCAACATAGTGCCCTAAGGATAGCCACAGGAGCTTTCAGAACGTCTCCAGTCCACAGCCTGTATATTGATGCAAATGAACCCCCATTGCACTTCAGATGAAAATCCTTACTATGTAGCTGTGCTGCAAAAATTAAAAGTATTTCATCTCATCCTTGCTGGGAATATCTGTTTGACCCTCAGTATGTAATGCTATACCGTAATAAACCTAATTAAAACTGCCCTGTGGGTATTAGATTGCAAGAACTGATGCTTAGTTGGAATATTAACCTGCAGCATATCCTTGAAGACGTTGCTCCTCCTGAGCATCCCTGGATTCAATACTCACCTATCTGTGATAATTTCTTTCTGAGATGGAGAAAAGGCTCCCTGCCAAACAACAACTTCCAGCTTCGTGAAGCCCACGCCTTAGAAAACGCAGAGAAATTTCATATTTATACAGATGGCTCCAAAACGGATGAAGCTGTAGGTGCTGCAGCAATTTCTTCTGCTTTTTCAATAGCTGTGTTCCTTCCTACAGAATGCAGTATCTATACCGCAGAATGGTATGCAATAAAACTATCTCTAGATAACGTAACCAAGCAGCAATTCAAGCAAGCTCTCCTTATACACCGACTCCTTAAGTGCCGTCACTGCCATTCAATCTACTACTTCTTTCCAACATCCCATTCTGAAACAAATATGGTCTCAATTATACCAATATCAAACATCCAACCAGTTGGTCACCTTCTGCTGGATTCCTGGATATGTCGGCATCCCAGGTACTGAAAGTTCCATACACTGATTATAAATCCACTGTTAAAACAGCATGTAGGCTTCAATGGACTGATCTGTGGCAAACACAAGCGAATAATAAATTATTTCAGCTTAAAAAAGAATATCAGTTGTGGACTTCTAATTTCAGGAAAAGCAGACGAGAAGAAGTAATTTTGGCAAGACTGTATTGGTCACTCTTATACAACTCATTTGTTCTTGCTTATGGGAGAAAACCCACCTCAATGTCCCTTCTGTCAGACTCAGCTAACAATCAAACATTCTAATAGAATGCCCTCAATACTCAAGTAACCAGAAATCCAGTTTTTATTTGCTATCCAATCTCCACGAACCTTTAACTTTGCTACACATACTTGGCAATAATGCAAATTTTGAAGCACTGTTTAGATACTTGAAAAGCATAAATATATATAATAGTCTCTGATAACCATCATATTAATGACTCAGTCATAAGTTAATAATGGAAAGGCACAATATGGCCCAGGATGCTCTTGTGCCAAAAAACCCACAACAACAATTACCAATTAGAGTTTGAGGTTAGAAATTAACATTGAGGAGGAATGTTTAAGTGTTTAAAGTTACATTACTAAAATGTAAGCAAAGATACAATCGGAGTTAACCATTTGTTATAAGAACTAAATGTGAGAGTAATACATTACCTATTCATTTAGCTGTTTGTTCGTTATTTGGTTTTTAGGAGCATTAGCAACTAAGGCCATATTGCTCCGGGGATATGCGGTGGTCATTCCCTGACCTTTCCGCATCCTCCGTATTTGCAGTGGTCATTCCCTGACCTTTCCACATCCTCCGTATTTGGTGGTCACGGGCTCGGACCCTGGTCTAATCAAGAAACGTGTGCTATGCACTGCTGCTCCTGCCCACCTGGTTACAGAGACGCCCTATTCATTTAGAGAGGTCTAGGTTTGAATCCTCAGAGACTGGAGGAATTCTTAAAGACCTTTTCAGTCGAAACTGGTCTTCCAGTGTATTATTTTAGTTTGGAGAAGTTTGAGTTCAAATCCCTTCAGAGACTGGAGAAATTCTGAAAACTCTCCTCAGTTGGGCCTGCAATTGGCTAATTTCAGGCAGAAGGTTATTCCTGGTTTTTAAACCTAAACAATATGCAAATTGACTCATGAACATACTTGCACAACCATAGCATATTATTGCAAAATGGCCTAAGTTGCTGAGGTGCTGTAAAAACAACAGTTGGAGCTGTAGTTAGCCCAACTCTGAGAGAGAGGGAGCAGGGATTTCTGTGAATTATTGTTTTTCATTTTGTTGTGTTTATTGTTTTCTATGAAACATGAAAATTGGATTGAACACACTCACTTGCTCGTCCACCCATTGGCTAACATCAGCATTCTGTGTACAACCATATATTGAATGTAATCACTTGTGAACTTAATGAAATTCAAGGAAGAACTGGACAAACTTTTGGAGCAAATGGATGGGTGAAATGGGAAGTGTTTTTTTTTTTTTTTTGCTCATTCTGTATAAGCTTGCTTTCTTGCGTCATATGCCTGAACTAATGCTAATGCTAAAGTTTTTAAAAGAAAGAACAAAATTCTTGCAACAAAAACTATCTAACTGTATAATAAAAAAGCTCTCTTGACAGGACGAGCCCATCACCACCAAATACGGAGGATGCGGAAAGGTCAGGGAATGACCACCGCATATCCCGGAGCAATATGGCCTTAGTTGCTAATGCTCCTAAAAACCAAATAACAAACAAACTCTTGACAGGAAATTTAATTATCCACTTTTCAGCCAACATAAGGTGAATTTTTTCCAACAAAATGAGGCATAAACCCAGTAATTTTTGCAATCGCAATTCCTCCTAACTCTTGGTTTCTTTCCCATTTCCCCACAACCATTAATTATCAAAACACTGATACTTACAAACAGTTGTTATTCTTGCTCTATTGATGCACTGTTGGCTACTTAAGCTAGTATTGTACCTAACAACCAGTATTGCAATGATATAGAACCTAAAAGCAGTCTTATTCTCTGCAATGAGAGTACGTATCTGTCATCAGTCCCAGTAACAAGCAGCTGACCAACATGGAAATTCCTCTTCTTTAGGGAGTGGGTGGGGACTCAGCCAGTTATTATTTTTTCATGAAAACAGATTAAGATAATATGTAATTCCTTCCTCTCAGCAAAGTTTGTTAATTTATAATATATTAATTCTTCTTTCATATCTAATTTCCATAAGAATTACGTTATTAACTAACAGTATATTCTTAACATGTGTGACATCATCCTCTCGACTGCATCAATCTTAATCTCTGTTAAACTTGTAACTAGATAAAATATTCTTAAAGCTAATACTTCATCGATAGCTGCAAGGTGATGACATTATCATGATATCATTAGTCTTTATTTGTATTAATCATGTAACCATAATAAAATTCTTAAAGCCAACATATCATCAATAGTTGCAACATAATGACATCATCAGCCTTTATCTATATTAATCTTTTAATATAATTTGGTGACACCATCACCGTGATGTCATTAGTTTTAAGCTCTTTACCATATGTTAGAGATCTGCATGGGCTGAAATTTTGCACTCAAGTCAGCCTGGCCTTATGACATTTTGCCTTAGCTGAGCTTGAGCCTGCTCCATTTGTGAATCTGCATGTCCCAGCTCAGAGTAAAATTTAATAAGTGGAACAAAATTCCACTATTAAATTTTATGCATATCCCATATAAGCAAGAATAAGTGGAATAAAATTCCACTTATTCTTGCTTATGGGATATGCAGCATATACACTGCATATTGCTGTGCAGGAAAGGAGGATGGGGTCTACAGTTTTGGGGGGAGAGATTTTTGTTGTCTGCAGAGCTGAAATTCTGTTCCTTTGGTGGACTAGTGGTTGGTGTGTTTAAAATACACCATTTATTGTGATTACTGGATCTCAACTGTAATTTTAGTGAAAGTATAGTACAGCTTGTTGTATGCCCTAGTAACCAGTGATAGAATGTAATTTCTTTCCATTGCTTAGAAGAACCCATCAAGTCACATTATTGTAAATGGGAAGGGTGAAGATCAAAGTACTTGTGATAATGCTTTATGAACCTTTAATAAATTCAAGTAATGATGATATAGCTGCCATATAACAGGAAATTATAAGTAGGAGGCAAAACAGATTTTTGGCCCAAAACAAGTTTTCTGCAAGATGTAGAAGTTTACTTTAAAAAAAAAAAAAAAAAACAGAGTGAAAACAGGTGATTTTTTGGAAAAACATGATGTTTTTGTAATGTCCACATTGCACAAGAAATGAAATTCCACTGACAGAATAAAATGCACAGTATCAGCACTAAGTGCCATATATATATTATATATTTATTTATTATTGGTATTTTTTTAAGGAATTCTGTGTGCTTTCAGGTTGTTCAGAAGATGCTCAATGTTGCACTTTCCAGTGCTGCCATTGGAGCAAACTGCTTTTGATTTGGCAATTTTTTTATTATTAAAGATCACCACAATGGGATATGGCTTGGACTCACTTTGATTGCTGTCATCTGTAGCAATCAAAAGTAGCCTTTTCAAAGCTATCACTACCTTTTCTTTCCCAATCCATGCAGTTTCATCAATAATGCCTGTTGTTTTTATTCTTCCACAGCAGTATCCCCCCCCCCCCCATTTCACTGTCTGGAAACATATTTAGACAATGTGCCTGCATGATCAGCATTACTCAGAGAAAGATTATATTCTATGAGAAAAATGCAAATAAACATTTGGCATGTATGATATCACTGTGAAATGCTACATCTATTTTCGCATTTATTTCAGTGCACTGCTTGCTGTCGTTATACTTCCTTTTTTTTTTTTGACATTTTTGTGTATATTGAGAATTCAGTGCATGGCAGTTTGGTGTACAAAACAATTTGGTGAAAGACAGTTGATGACCACAACAATTTGTTGTATATAACATACAAACCAGAAATTAAAAAAATCAATGAAGTAGGAGGTTTGGGGAATCAAGTGAAATTTTGGTCACTTAGACAGGAAGAAATTTAGAAAATAATAGAAAAAAGGAAACAATTTATTTTTTAATCAATTTATTTTGTGTAAAGTGAAGCCTGTTGTCTTTAGCATGCCCTCTGTCCTGTCATAACAACTGACAATAATTCATGCTGCTATTCCAGGAACGTGCACTGGCATCCAGAGGCTTGGGTACATGGTTGGTTTTGGGAGCCCAGATTTCTATTGCTCCAGTTTTAATGAAATTTTGGGAGGTCTCAATGCATGTTTAGGGTCAGATATAAAAGTTCATGAAAATCTATCCACAGAAAGTGGCATTATTATATGTTGTTGGATAGACAAAGAAATAACTGCCAGACTTCTATTGCTCAAATTTTAATAAGATTTAGGAGGGCTCAGCAAATCTTTCTGAAAGAGCCAGATGTAAAGTTTTATGAAAATCCATCCACTAGAAGTTGAGTTTATTACATGCAGAAGTGGTAAAGACAATAGGCACTTTATGAATATATAGTAATGTGTCTAAAAATGAAAATGGTTAGTGTGCTTTATCAAAAACAAGAACCATACTGTGATCACTAAATTAACTATTTACAGCATGACATGTTAAAAGTTTGCATTTTCGGTCTTGCTTTGTCAAATGCCGAATTCTTGTCTAGAATTTGCCAAATCATTGTACAGGGTTGTTAAAATTAAAGTATCCCTATGTAGAGGGCTCTGGAGTTCTAAAGCTCGTACTGAAGAGAAATTTGGACAACAGGTACGATAAAGAATGCACTTGGCATTTATTGGGGGGGGGGAAATAGTTACAAAATTTGGCATTGTATGGCGCGTAACTATCTTAGTTACGATTATGCAAATAACTTATGTTATTTGCATAATCATAAGTTATTGCCACAGTGCCACTACTCAGTTCCACTGTACTGTATAAAAGCAAAGCAGTCTCTTCAAAATCATACAGTAGATGTTTGCCTGCACTACAGCAGCAATGCCAACAACGTTGCAGGAAATGGTGCTATTAGTGAAGCTGTACTATCAGAACAGCAAAAACGCAGCTGTGGCTATCAGAAAATTCCGATGTCAGAAGCACATAAGGCGTGGACCTATGATTCTTTGTGCTGCCTGCAAAATGATTGCAAAATTTGAAGCGACAGGACATCTTGGTGTTCAGCCAGATAGAGGTCGAAATGAGTGGACTCCTCTCATGTTGAAGATGTGGCTATGGCTGTCGGGGATTTATCAAGTCAATCTCCATGTGGTAGCGCAAGTGTGCCAGCTGTTTCTCGTGAAGTGGACCTGCCGTATTCCACTGTAAGGCTAGTAATGTGTCAGGTGTTGCGGTACTATCCTTACAAGATGCACATGCTACAGCAGCTAAAACATGGTGATGCGGATATTCGTTTCACATACGCACTTCAGTTTCTGGCACAAATGACAGTGGATGTCACTTGGCCATGGAACATCCTTGGAGTGATGAAGCCCACTTCTGCTTAAATGGACAAGTGAATATGCACAACTGTTGCATTTGGGCAACAGAAAACCCTCGAGTTATCCAAGAGGTCCCGTTGCATTGTCCAAAAGTGACAGTGTGGTGTGGATTTACGGCCACATTCATGATTGGGCCATATTTTTTTGAATATGTAACACCGACTCTGTACCTGTTCTGTCACTGGACAGCGATATTATGAAATGTTGGCAAATTTTGCAATACCAGAGCTGCAACAGCGTGGGTGCCTTCAGGATACCATATTCATGCAAGATGGTGCCACCCCACATCCATCATTGTGTCCAAAGATTGCTAAGGCAACACTTTATAGATGAACGGGTCATCGGCCATTGTTTCCAGACATCTTGGCCACCCTGATCACCAGACTTCACCCCATGTGATTTCTGGTTGTGGGGTTTTTTGAAGAACCAGGTATATCAAACTATGGCAGATCTGAAGGACAGCATTAGACGTCATGTGCTGGCTATTCCATTTGACATGTTACATTCTGCTGTAGAAAATGCTGTTCTTCAAATAGAAACTGTTGTTGACCAAAATAGAGGACACATTGAACAGTTGTATTGCTGTTCAAGTGATTTGTATTGCCACAGCACCATATAGTGACTAATTTTGTAACTAATTTTTTTTCCCAATAAATGGCGAGTGCATTCTTTATTGTACCTGTTGTCCAAATTTCTCTTCAGTACGAGCCTTAGAACTTGCTCCAGAGCCCTCTACATAGGGATACTTTAATTTTAACAACCCTGTACTTACCAAATTGTTATAGCCCTAATTGATTTTAACTAAATTGTCATGTACACTGAATTATCATACATCAAATTGTCTAACTGAACTGTTATGGACCAACCTGTTGCACACCAAATTGATATGGACCCAAAAATCACATCAATATATGGTACACAAGGCAAACATGTTACCTTTTTCACATTTACTAAACATGGAGAATCTTGTGTGTTTTTCTTCTGAAATTTCACTGTTTTTTGGCAAAAAGAAAAAGGAAAACAGTTTTTGCAAAAAAATATTGAAAAATTTTTTTTTTTAAATTTCCTAAACTGGGTGGTCTCAACCAACTTTTCCGGCAGCCCCGCTACTATACAGCTATTAGTTGGCCACTATCCCTGGCACGTGGAGCTGAGCCAGAGACCTACTGTCGAGCAAACGAATGGGATGTACATAATTCAAATGCATGCCCTCAACCATTGAAGGCCATGTGGTTCTGTTTTTCATGTGCTAGGAAGCTTAATGTCGTCATAAATTTACATGAGTGCTGCTTCAACAAATAAGTCCTAACAACAGAAATAAGATGAGACCTGCCATCACATAGGAAGCTTAATGTCGTCATAAATTTACATGAGTGCTGCTTCAACAAATAAGTCCTAACAACAGAAATAAGATGAGACCTGCCATCACATGTTAAGTAAATCAGTTCAGCATAATTAGTCTAAATCAATGAAGCACATTATCCTCTAAAGTGAAGGCTACCAGACCAGCTTTCCACACTGCACCTCCATAAATGCATGCAGCTCATTGTGAACAAGCACCTCCATAAATGCATGCAGCTCATATGCTTGCTCCCATCCCTTTAGCCTGAAGGATTTCAGATGCCCAACTAACATTGTGACTGCTGTAACCATCTTGCAGCCAAGAAGCTCCCAGCTTGTATTTCTCAGCTATCACCACTATCTGCCACCAACATGCTTGCTGGGAGGTCCAACCTTCCACTGGAGCCCCCTATTTTCTTACAAACTAGCCTAGAGAGTAGCAGACAGTCATCGTTATCCACTCCTGTGAAACACACTTAATTCCATGAAGAACTGAACATACACCAAAGCACGGTCAGCAGACAAACAGCTGGGTATAAGAGGACCCTGTCGTGCATGCCAACCCTTCTGCACAAGGAGATGCAAGAGAAGAACCTAATGCGTCCTAAGGGAGTACCAAAATCACATTTTCATGTATCGCAAGGAGACACAATAGATTTTGTCACATAGAAATGGAAATTATTGCACTGCAAGGAGGTGCAAACATTGAGTTGTGGTGCACTGCAAAAGATGCAAGTTTCTTGCCTCACAAGGAAATAGTAGTTATTACTTCACAAAGCGATGATGCAAATATTAAAACAAAGCTTGATTCATTGCAAGTAGATGCAGTCTTAGTAAGTTACGAAGTCCACCATAGCATCTATATACAGGGTGTTTCAGTTAAACGTTTCAGAACTTCTAAGAGGGGTAGGGTACATCCTGACAACTCGAAATCATATAGCAATGTGGGGTCGGAAATGCTTTCCTGAAGCGGTGTTGTACACAGAAGCACCATAAAGAAAAGAGACCGTAAGTGAGAAATCGTTTTAATAATACATGAAAAGAAGCAAAAGGTACATGGATTAAAGTAAGTGTTCGAAGTTTCTTCCACGGGCTACAATGCACGCCTCACATCTCCGACGCATGGACATCCGAACATTCTGGAATACTCCAGGCGAATTTCGAATTTCTTCGGCAGCTACTGCGATTCTTGCAACCAGCTCCTCAGCATTGTCAACAGGGGTGTCATAAACTAGCGATTTCATATGACCCCAGAAATAAAAATCAAGACATGATAGGTCGGGTGACCGAGCAGGCCAACGCACGGGACCACCACGTCCGATCCACTGTTGACCAAATGTGACATCCAGGTAGTTACGAACATCTCCGCTATAATGGGCAGGGGCTCCATCGTGTTGGAACCACATTGTCTGTTGCGTTGATGCAGAAATCTGTTCATCTCTCAAAAGTTGTGGCAATACTTGCTGCAGAAAGATCAAGTAGATAGGTCCGGTTAGACGACACGGTAACAGGTAAGGTCCGATGAGGTGATCTCCCATAATACCGGCCCATACATTGACCGAAAATCGAATCTGTGCTGCACGACGTCGCACGACGACTTCTGTGTACAACACCGCTTCAGGAAAGCATTTCCGACCCCACATTGCTATATGATTTCGAGTTGTCAGGATGTACCCTACCCCTCTTAGAAGTTCTGAAACGTTTAACTGAAACACCCTGTATATATAGTTCGGCCACTCTTCCCATTGGCCAGAAGAAATCCAGATGCTCAGGTGAGGTTGAGGCTGTTGTAGTTATCCTGCAGCTCAGAAAGATCCCAGTCTGTATAGATTTCTCAGATCACTGTTATCTACCACTAGCAGGCTCGCCAGAAGATCTCTACTGCAGTCCCTACTTTTCTCCAGAACAAGTCCAGCAGCCATTATTATCTACTACATCCACTTACACTTATTTCAACAAGGTACTTATTGCAAAAACACAGCCAGCAGGCGACTTGCCAGTATTGGACATAACAGGCCCTGATCATACTTACCAATCACTCTGCACAAGCAGATGCAAAGCTAGAACCTGCTAAGTCCCAATGATGTTCCAAAGATGCATCCCAAAGAGATGTAACATGTCTCATCACAAGGAATCAGAAGTTAGTGCACTGCAAGGAGCTGAAGGTTTGCTGGAAAGTGAGTAGTCTCTTACCATCTACCTCAAAATAACTGAATAGTTTTACCAATAAACTATCTTCTGTAGTTTCAGTATTGCTAATTTCATGCTTCCCAACTTTGTTTACCATTTTTCCTCACCACAAAGTATCTTTCATTTGTAAATATCAATGCTTATTCAATTCGTCCATAATCAGCATTATATAATTTTCCTGCACTCATTACACAAGGGTCTGGCTGATTTGTCCTTTTCTTTGTATTCACATCTGAAAAGCTCCTTGTCCCCATTCTTTGCTTTCTTAGCCAGCAATTTCTATTATTTAGCCATTGCCACTATAGCCTTTTCTGTGCTGCTATCACAGATCAGCTTGTAGCTGTCATAGGCTTCAGTTCTTTTCGTTTCTTTGGAAACTTTGGAAAATGTTTCACTGGAAACATTGCCCGAAATTGCAAATACACTGGAAAGACAAGGTATAGATACCCCACATATTATGATTTTGAAGAAAATATATGAGAGTGCTACCTCCTTTATTAGACTAGACAAATACAGTAGGAAATTTAAAATCGAGAAAGGAGTTCAACAAGGAGACACAATATCTCCGAAGCTGTTTACTGCTGCCCTTGAGGAAGCTTTCAGAAGATTAGACTGGTCACAGAAAGGAGTCAATGTGAACGGAGAGTACCTAAACCATTTAAGATTTGCGGATGACATTGTGGTCATAAGCCACGATCCCAAAGAATTAGAGAAAAATCTTAATTAGTTATGCAATCAGTTAGTAAGGATTTTGGATTAAAGATGAATATGGCTAAAACAAAAGTAATGATGAACAAGTATACCACAGAAAAGGAATAATGATTGAAGGAGCAGTAATTGAAAAGGTGGAGTCATATACTTATCTGGGACAAGTTATTAGCTGTAATAAAAGTAAAAGTAAAGTGCAGCCATTATCAACCCACTGCAGGATGGAAGCCTCCTCAACAATTCATGTTGAAGGAAACGGACCATAATCTGCCACGCTGGTCCAGTGCGGGTTGGCAGATCGACCGTATTCAGCAGTCAGGGGCTTGAACCCCGGTCTACTCAAAGAGCGTGTGCTACTGCACTCCCGCTCCTGACCACTCGGCTACGGAGGCCTTTAGCTGTAATAACCTGTAATAACTGTAATGATAAATGGCTGGAAGTCAAGAGAATAATAAATTTTGGATGGATAGCATTCAGGAAATATAGTCACATACTGAAGAGCAATATCCCAGTTTGTCTGAAACGTAAAATAATGAACCAATGTATACTCCCCACCATGACTTATGGAAGTGAAACTTGGGCACTCACCAAAAGAATGGAAGAGGAGCTAACTACACAGCGAAGAATGGAACGAATTATATTGGGAATCAGACTGTTAGATAAGAAGAGAAACACATAGATTAGGCAGCAAACTCAAGTAAAGGACATTCTTATCAAAACTAAAGAACTAAAATGGTCTTGGGCAGGACACGTAGCTCGAAGACATGATGACAGATGGACTAAGAAAATAACAGAATGGTACCCAAGAGGAGCTAGAAGAAAACCTGGAAGACAAAGGTGGAGATGGATAGATGAAATTCATGAGTTTGTGGGTAGTAAATGGATAGCCAGTGCTCAAAACAGAAGGAACTGGAAAGTTGCTGGAGAGGCCTTCATCCTGCAGTGGATTGAAAATGGCTGATGATGATGATTGTTATTTTCGAGGATTACCCTGTCAGGTGACCAGCCATCGCCACCACTGGCTTAATAAATACATTTCCATTTACTCTGAATACAACCAAAGCCAGAAAAGTTTACTTATTCATTGCAACTGCAAATATACTGAATTAATTATCAAGGGCAGCCAGCTTTTTGGCACTACTGTTCACAGTGGGTTGTGTATTTTTGATTATAGCATGGATTTTGATTATATATGGACTTAAACCCATAACTTCCTTACTTGTGGCCATGCATGCCATGGGGCAAGACCATGGCCAGCCCCATTGCATGCTGTGCCTCCTTCCTTGAAATGAAAACCTGTTCCTTTGCCTTTAAAAACTGCTGCTTCTGTTCCGATCATCAGCTTAGAACTCCATGATCACTATCTGCTACTGGTTCCGTTACTGTCAGTTCTGTGTCTCGTTTGTGGGTGATGATCAGATGTAGAACAGTCACAGTCATGTTCCTAGTACTTTCTCTAACATGCTGATACAAATAATAATCATTTAGCTGATTTAAAAATTTTGTTTTCCCCACGGTGAGTTTCTCTTCCACCTGCTCCAATCAATTAGGAGCAAATTTAAACCACTCATAATAAGACATTCACTCTTTCTTGCTCATTTCATCTGCCTGTAGAGGCTCTCATTATAAACTTCTGAGCTGTAGATTACTCTGACTCTCATTATACTTCTTTTTTTTATTCCAACTCACACCAACAGATTCAATGCTGGAGCATGCATAACTTCTGAAGCTTCAAATGCTTTTATTGTACTTAGGCTGATTTTTATTATCAAAATCAGGCATAATTCCACCATATTTACCAGTCATTCTGTTCTATCTTTCCTAAATATATTGCACATATCATAGTAAAATTTATCATCCCCTGTTTCTCTTAGCACTGTTATGTCAGCACTTATTTCCTAGCCAGGAGTTTGAATTCACTCATTTTATTTACAGCACTGCTTACAGTACTGTAGACACTATTAAGACTAAGTGTTCTTGTATAGTATACTACCCTGATATGCTCCCTTAAAGTTATTTAAACTTGTTTCCTTAGCATTAGCTTCCTGTTCATTTGAAACATCACTACCCTGAGCACATCTTGCCAATATCTGCTGTATGGTGACATACAAGAACTTTTAAGATGTGTACAAACATTAAAATGAATGATAATACACTCAGAGGTAAACTAAGGGGAATGTGGATCAATGGTATCATGCAAGCATTAAAATAAAATAAGACATTCTTACAATGGCTCAAGATCTAACAGGATATAATGGATGGTAATAGTGAAAGGAAGCTCAATAGTTTGTAATGCCTGAAAACCATTTTTTGTGCATTCTTCACTAAAAGTGAGACAGCACAAAAATCTAGTTGTGTGTGAAATCTGGTAGAAAGAAGTAGTAAGGAAGTCACTAAACTCTTATCTTTAACAATAGTGGGGGCATCTTTGGACTCAGGTGAAGTTCTCAAAGATTGAAAATGTGCAGATGTCTCTTCCATGCACACAGAGTTCTAAAAGTGATCTGGGCTATTAGACTTTCAAGTTTGACTCTGCAGAACAAAAAATTGTGGGCTCTATGGGTAAGGACACAATGCAGGGTTGTTTCAATAGTAACAATATGGTTTTATTGAAGGAAACTTGTCTGATCAACCTGATAAGGTATTGTGAGATAGTCTCAAAAGATTGAGATGTAAAAAATTACTTTAGGCTTTTGACACAATCCCACTTGAAATCCATGTGCTTAAATTGAAGTGTTGCATTCATGACAGGTTGCTACAATGGATAACTGGTAAGTAAAAGACAGTGGCTATAAGCATTACAACTTAAATCTACTAGCCACAAAAAAAATTCTTATCCATGTTGTCCAATTTATATAAATATTTTTATAGGTGATGTTTTAAAAAACTATATGTTAAATGTTATGATGACAAAACAAAAATACATTGTTTAATTCTTACTACACCTTACACATAATTATACAGAAATATTCTTTCCTTTACATGTGTTTAAAATGTATGCCACTAAACCACTTACAGTTCATTTACATAAGGGCTTATGTTCCTCCAGATTATCTTTTCATGGTTTCAAAATACCACTTATCCACTGATCTATCTGGAATAAAGTCCCACAGAGAAGGGCCATTCATATGTATCAACAGTAAATCATTCAGAGTGGAGGGATTCATTGATGACCTTAACTTCCCTTTTATTAGATTCATTTGACTAAAACGTCATTCACATGAAGTACTTGCTGGTAAAACAGCTACAATTTCAAGAAGTTTTTAGAGAAATGGAAACCTGTCCTTATTCATTGTTCTTTCAAGAAGATCTTGTGTATTTAAATGCTTCCTCACAACTTTGAACTCATACCAGTCTTTCATCAAATTTATTGAAACTGTTTCTTCATAATCATCAAAATATTTGCTGAAACATTTCTCCAAAATCTTAATTTCTTCCTTCCCAAGCTCTTCCAAGTCTTCGGGCCATGTAAATGTATCAAATGCTGAGACATCTACAAACAAATATCTTTAGCAATTTGATTCATTTTCACCATATCTTTTTATCAAGTAGTTTATTCCTTCATCTGTTAATGTTTTTTGTTCATCATTCAAATAGTTCTCTGCATGCATTAGCTGAATACCATTGTATACACTGAGACTGTTTATATTACCCAAAAATTTCTTCTTAAAATGTTGTGGAGCTTCTCTCGTTTCTTTCAGGGCATTTGAGCTATTGTCTACATGGTATTTTGTCTGACTAAGTAGTAGGTTTTCCTTTTGAAAAAAAAAAAAAATAATACAGTTGCTTGAATAAAGTTAAAAAATATAAGAGAAAATAGATTTGTATTGCAAAGTATGTCTTCATTTTCTTTAACGAGCCTTTTGATGTTGCAGCATCATCCCTTTTTCCATTGCCTGTTTCCTCCAAATGCATTACCATTGCAGAGTAGTTAACAAGTGCAGTCAGTGCTTCACTCTATTAGACACTCACCTTACTGAATGTAGATACTTTGAAGTTAAAGATATTTGTTTGTAGCATGGCTGCTACTTTTCCCAGTTCTTTCAGTCTTTTTGATGAATTTCTGGCATAAGATGTCATTTTTTTTTACCACTGTTTCAATTTCAACCAGCCAGATTTCACTTATGTGCAATACAGGGTATTGATATAAGATCTGGTATGTCTTTCTCTTTTTAATTTTACCACTAGCCCATTGTGTTTTCCCAGCATGTTACCTGCTCCATTTGTTCCACTGCCTACTAACCAATTACCAGTCTTCTAGGTAAGAATAACTTGTCCATTTTGCTTTCTAATGTATCAAAGTACCCTGCAGCTGTTGAGTTACAGAATTATGGAAACAAATGCATCTTGCAGTTTTCTATTTTTATCTATGTATCTCATATAAAGAACAAGTTCCTCCTCATTTGAAATATTTGTAGCAGCATCACTCTACTAGTCTTTGATTTCCTTAACTAATTCTTGTTTAATGACATCAGCAATAACTGGCAAATTATTGAATAAACTTTCAAAAACTTGAATGGTTTATTGAATTTAGCATAAGGTGTGGCTAAAATGAAATGAGAATTGTTGCTTACCAATGTCTTATTACTGCACATGTCAACAACATTCATATCGTGCTATAGCTTGTTTTGCTGCACAGATCAGTTTTTGTTACATTGCAGTTGGGTAAGTTTTGATTTAACTGTGCCTCTAAGTGAATCAGTGTTGTAACTCTTTGGCACAAAAATAAGTGATTGTAATTTAGAGCAAAGCATTGTTATTAAAATTTTAGTGAAACTTGGTAAAAATGGTGCAGAAACTTGGGAGATGTTATGGAGAGTGTATTGTGTTGAGTCATGTTGTACAAATGGTTCAGAAAGGGATGGGAAGAGATTCACGACAAGAAGACCACCAACTTCAATAACAGACAAAATGCAGAAAAAATTTGAGACTGTGCCCAAGATTGTCAGACGAGCATTCAGCTAATTGCAGAACAGTTTCACATTGACAAAGAAACAGTAAGACCAATTTTGACAGATACATATAGGAACATATAGGAGTATGGCCTATATGACAGATACATATAGGAATTGTAAAAAAAATGGCGATTCATCAAAATGCATCAACTGTTGAAGAAGAAACTCCCCTTCTGCACAGCGGTTGATAGAATTTGTCCAGACCACATGAGAGCTGAGGATCTCCTTCGAAGGACGGATTATGGTGACTAGATTGAGGCTGCTGGATGGTGTTGAGCTGGGGCTTTAAGGTAAAGGAACAAACAGTTTGAGGTTAGCTTGTCTGCGAATGGCAGCAGATAGAGTGTGTTGTAAGGAGGTGGCTTGTGTCTAGCGAGGGTGGATTGCTCATGTGCGTTCTTGTGTTTGAAATGGTGTTATGATAGTAACCATATTGTTAAGCTGTATTTTTGTTAATAGAGAATTGTCAAGAATTGTTATTTTTTAATTTTCTGAAGAAGTAGTCAGAGGTTTCCTAGATGGGGCAACCTACCTCCTCATGCTGGGGATGCCATCCCCGCTGTGAGGCTAAAGGTCATTGCTATATTTTATCTGTTAACTTGTCAAAGTCGACATGTTGTTGTGATGAATTGACCAACCCAGGTTAAAGAAATATTAACAACATGAAATAGTGGCATATGGATGGAAGTCCAGGAAGCCATAATCCAAGCTTGACAAATGACAAATCACCATAGGATACTTGGCCTTTCATTATAGCCACATTTTTATATTCCCAAACAATATTCTTTTTTTCCATTGTTACACAATATGTTTTGACTTCATCTTTGAACTGTTGAAATCTACCTAAATCAATAAAATCATAATTTAATAGCACTTTTTATGTTATTATCCTTAATATTGACCAGTGTATTTTCTTCTCTTCTGTCCTATAAAAATAAAAAACCTCTTCCAGTCATATCCTTTGATGCAGATAGTAATTGCTAAGAATGACTTGTGGTCCATAGGATTATAATAATGGATACTGTCATAGTATAGAAAAAGACGTTCTCTGTCTTCTAACTTCTCCACTAATGCCAGTGTCCCCCCAAGGTTCAGTTCATTTCCCCACTCTTTTCCTCTAGTATATTAATGACCTTCTTTCATTGACTGGAAATCCTATCCATAGTTTTGCCGATGATAGCACGTTGCATTCCACTTTCCATTTTGAGAAATCTTGCCCTGCTCAATCAACTTCAACTTCTTGAAAATCTGTTACCAATTCCTCAAATGCCGATCTCCAGGTAATTCTCCAGTGGGATAAAGACAACTTGATTTCAATCCTTCTAAAACTCAGTCTTGTCTTATATCTCGCAAAAAGGATTCTTCTGCTCTCATGCTTAACTTTGGTGACACTCCGATTTCTAGGCAAAATGATATATCTCTTTTGGGGATTACCCTGACTTCTAATCTCTCTTGGCACAAGCACATTACAAATATTGCTTCCTCTGCATCTAAAAAACTTGGTTTTCGCTCTCAGTGTTACCTTTCTTCCAAACAGCTGTTCACTCTGTACAAATCGCAAATCCGCCCCTACAATAGAATATTGTTCCCACATCTGGGGTGGTGCTCCCAAAACCTCTCTCAGGCTTCTTGATTCCGTTCAGAAGAGGGTAGTTAGGTTAATTAATGATTCATCTCTAACAGAGTCTCTCCACTCGCTGTCTCATAGATGTACTGTTTCTGCTGCATGCCTCTTCTACAGATACTTCCATGGGCACTGTTCTTCTGAATTGGCTTCTATAATTCTCGCTCTCTCTTTCAAAACAGTCCAAACATGTGCCACCACCAGCCATTTACTGTCCAACTTCAAACTCACAGAACCAACTTTTCATCTTCCTCATTTATTCATTCAACTGTCATTTTCTGGAACAACCTTCCTTCATACATATTTCCTGAAAATTACATTCTACAGAAGTTCAAGTCCAATGTCAACAAATATCTTTCGTCTTCTCAACCTCCAACCCAAGCATGGTACTCAGTAGTATAGGTTCTAATACCTCTCGTGTTTGGAGTTTACATAAAAAAAAAATTATATACAGCCAAAGAAAACTTTACATTCCCATAATTAGGGAACTCAAGTGGTGTCTCTCATAGGTTGCACCTTATTGTGAATGACAGTTATTGTCATTTAACTTGTATATAACAAACTTGAAAAGCAAGCTTTTTTTTTTAACTTACAGCATAGTGTGTGATGCCAGTGATTGCCTTGGAAGCTTTGCTGTGCATTTGTGCCTTGAGTAGTGGAAAACAGGAGTCGAATAATTTACATTATCACATATTCCAAGTTTACCACATGTCTTTCTCAAACCAATTTGACTTTCTTGGAAAGTAGAGAAATGATTATTTTCACACATAACTTAGTCCATTTAATTTTTGCTCATTATTTCTGTGAAGCTCACAATTGTTATACTTGTCATAAATGTTAAATTTATTTAAAATGCATTGTTTTTGATGAATTCTTCTTTATTTGCTCACTATAGCTGTAATCATTATGCTTGTACTTGATATAGATATAAATTTGGTTAACTGGATTTAAATTGCATTTAGCATTTCGACGGTTTAGTGTCAAACAACGTTAATTACAAAATCATTTTGTAATTAACAAAAAAAAAAAAGAAGTCATTTGACATTTTCTTGGTTCACTGGAAATGTACTTACAGCCTAAGCTAACTTGTAAAGTACTAGAGAGATACAGTTCTATGACATGATATGTATTATTTGTATAAAATAAAACTAAAGTTATCACAAAAAGAAAATGCAGTTTTGTAGTTAAGCAGTTAATTTTTTTTTTATTGTAGTTTGCCATTAGCATTTAAATTAATTTAATTCCGAACAGATTTTATACATGGATGGAATACAGCATTTTTCTCAAGATGTGCAACAGCTGATTGATGTGATGACTGAAAAGGAATTGCGTATACGTACACCTCTTGAAGAAGTTGCCTTATTGCTAAAACATACATTAGGAACCACAACAGATATGTCTCATGTTCCTTCTATTGATGAACACAGTGAAAGTGATTGTATGACATTGTAAAACTAGTGTATATATTGTTATTTTTTTTATCTGTAAATAAAATTTTATTAACTTTCTGTTGTTACCCAAGTAACTCTTCATTTCTCAACAGGTATCAGTGCACATTTCAAATAATTTCTAAATTAATTTCACTAGGTTTAAATAAGTCTAAACATTTGGTTGTTTGGTTTTTAGGAGCATTAGCAACTAAGGCCATATTGCTCCGGGATATGCGGTGGTCATTCCCTGACCTTTCCGCATCCTCCATATTTGGTGGTGACTGGCTCGAACTCCGGTCTAATCAAGACGCGTGTGCTATGCACTGCTGCTGCTCCTTCCCACCTGGCTACAGAGACACCAGTCTAAACGTAAAAAGGCACATATCCAGATAGAGTATCACTACATTTCACAATCTTTGATATGGTGGTTATTATGTATATTAAGGGGGAACAATTAAAAATCTTAGATGTGCTAGAACTGTGAAGGGCCTTTAAGAATTATCATTACTAGAATGTGATCCATAAATTTAGGCTTGAGAAACAATTACACAAAAACAGAACTTGGTCAACATGTTCGTGCTACTTCACACTTTCCCTAAAGTGAACTAGGCACAAGTTTGATAAAATTAAATTCAAATTATAAATGACTATGCTGCCTGACAAAATTAACAGAAACAGAATAGTGTTAGAAAACAAACATGGCGTAATTCATGAAGTGGGCCAAAATTTGGTATGGTAGTGATCATAGAATAACAATGAAATGAGGAGACAGCAAAAAACTTCAGACAGGTATAAGGGACATTTATAGGGGATGTACAAGAATTACCAAAAAGGTCGCCTTTTTTTTTTTTTTTTTTTTTTGGCAAAAGGAGAAAATAGCCACCATGAAATTAACTACAGTAATTATTTTTATAATTTCTACTCTATGTACAAAATTGAAACTTTCAATATGCTCTTATTTTCTTGGTGTGGATAGTTTCAAGGGAGAAATTCTTTTTTAGTACACAAGTTGAAAAAATTTACCATCCAGTGTCATATGTTGTTACGAAGTCTGCATTTTCTGTTCTGACCTGTAATAGAAATATACTAAAAATAGATTTACTCCCTATCTCTTCTTTTGTTTTACCGTGGGAACTATAACTTGCGAAATGTTTTTCACACAATCAATCCCATGAGTGCTAAATGCGGTGCTGTTTCTTGTACAGTATTCTCTTGTCTTCTGAACTCCTCTGACCTTGTGGTCACCCGAAGTACATAAAATTTGTTTGTTTTACTGTTTTGGAAATTCCATAAACATTCTCCATGAGTCACACCATAATTGATTTACAGTACTTTTCCTGCAATAAACAACCATTTAACGCTAGTAAGGGCTGGTTTGATAGATTTAGAAAGCGCTATAACCTGCACAACGTAGCAATACAGGGAGAACTGCAAGTGCAGATCAACAAGGAGCCAAAACATTCAAAAGAAAATTTGTTAAAATTATTGAACAGGGATGTTATACTGCCCAACAAGTTTTTAACATAGATAAAACAGGTCTTTTTTGGAAACGAATGCCTAAAAGAAGTTTCATATCGAAAGAAGAAAAAAACATGCCAGGCTTCAAAGCGGCGAAGGATTGGTTAACTTTGTTGTTGGGTGGTAACGCTGCGGAGGATTTTAAATTAAAACCCCTTTTAGTTTACCATTCCGAAAATCCAAGGGCTCTTAAAGGTTTAGCTATATCAAACCTACCTGTAATCTGGAAGGCTAATAAAAAAGCTTGGGTAACCAGTCCGCTTTTCATTGATTGGTATGCTGAGTTCTTCTGTCCTGCAGTGGAAAAATATTGTGCAAAAAATAACATTGGTTATAAAGCTATTCTAATCGTGGACAATGCGCCAGGACACCCAAGCAGAGAGGGCTTAGAAGATTTGAACAATCACATAAAAGTTTTTTACATGCCTCCAAACACTACGTCTCTGATCCAACCAATGGACCAAGGAGTAATTGCAACATTTAAAGCGTACTACATAAGGAACACCTTTTCCCAAGCTATTAAAGCCATCAACACTGAAAATGTACCGAGCTTAAAGGAGTTTTGGAAATCCTATAACATTAAAACCGCCATCTACAACATTTCAAGTTCCTGGGATGAAGTGACTCAGAAAACCATGAATGGAGTGTGGAGGAAAGTTTGGAAAAATTGCATAAAGCATTCCCAGGAACCTGATGATTCTGTTGAAAATGTTAAAACACAAATTGTTGAGCTCGGAAAAGAAGCAGGATTACATGAAATTAACGAAGACATCGTACAAGAGATGATCGACAACGACCGGGATGGCCTCTCTAATGAAGAACTAATGGAAATTATAAAAGAACAAGAGCTTGCTATTGTGGGAGATGATGATCAAGATACTATCGAAGTCGCTGACTGCAAAAGGACTTAGTGAAGCTTTTGAACACTTTGAAAAAAAGGGTGATTATTTCCGGGAGAACGACCCTGACATGGAACGAAGTGCCAAGGTAATAAGAAATTTGAAGAAAGAAATGAATCCCTACATTGTACAATGAGAGGAAGAGGGCCAAAGCACAACCCAAAATTGACACATTTTTCAGTCCAAAGATACGAAAACTCGAGAGCTCAGGGCCATTGAATTAATAAATTCGTGATTTTCGTTAGTTAATTACCTCATAATTATATGTGTATATAATGTAGAATATTTTATATGTACAAAATTTTGAATATTAAATATTTTTAATAGACATTGGTGCATATTTTCACTACCATTTATTATTGATTAGAAAATATCCTGTGGAATAGACCGCAACTCACAAATACATGTTACCTTATGGGAATATGGCGCTCGCTTAGCGCGGATTCACTTAGCGCTGTTTTTCCGGAACGAACTATCAGCGTTAAGCGGGGGTCACCTGTACAGAAGTGTGTACAAGATGCTCAAAAATATGGTCGCATGGCATATGAATCCCTCCAATGGCTAAACAGGCCTGACAACAGTGAACCACGCTCAACATAAGGATGCTTATAAGATTCTGTGGAAACAAATCCCATTCTTCCACCAGCAAGACCTTAGCTCACCAAGTGACTGAGGAGTTTACTGTTTGCGTGCAATGCAATGCCATCCCACACATTTGATTGGATTTATCTGGTGATCATGCTGGCCACTTGCTGGAATCTTGTTTCATGATATTCTTCCACCACTTGAGCTCTATGTGCAGTGGAAAGAAAAGAAAATCTGGGCCAACTGCACTCCTAAAAAGTTGCATATAGGGTTTGAGGATCTGTTCTCAGTACCTCTGCAGTTATGGCACTCCTCTCAAAAACACAGAGGGGGGTGCAGCCATCGATCATTATTCTGCCCCAGGTGTGAACACCGCCTCCACTGCAAGTGTCCCCTTCTCTGATGTTGGAGGGACAGTACTGCATTCCTTGTCTTAGATGAAATGTGTAGAATCTGTTTATAGAACTCAGAACAGAACTGTACCCCATTTGTCAGAGCTTCAAGTCACATGTTCATGGCACCAGTTTCGACCAGCTCTGTGTTGGTTTGGGGTTAATGGAATACAGACCACTGACTTTCTTGCATAGCGTCCACTTGAATTGAGCCTCTTAACAGTCCGATTGGAAATGTTTTCATCTGTGGCTGCAGTTGCCTTATTGCTAAAACATAAAACCTCAAGAGACAGTTAATGACAGGACATCATAGGATTCTGTCTTGCTATTAGAGCCAGATACAGTCTCTGTTCTAGCTGCTTCGGGCAACCATAGCCAGCTCTTCTTGTAATGGTTCCTGTCTCCTGAAACTGCTTCCATAGTGCTGAGACAACACTGTGTGATACATTAAGCAGTGCCACCTGCAACTGCCCAGCTTCAAGTTGCCCAACGGCTGTGATCTCAAAGAATCATCTAAACGATGACGACTTTCCATCCTGAGTACTAGAGATGTGGTCGACCCATGTTTTTATAGGCATGAATAATTTGCATAACGTGCAGCTCTGTAAGGTGATAGATCAATTTCTATTGGATACTCTGAATTTGCATGCATGTGAACATATGTTTTAGGAATAAGTGACACTTCGTAGTAAAATATTGATGAAAAACATTTTGTTATGTTAATTTGTCAAGCAGCGTAGTATCCAAAGCTTTGGCTATCAAATGAACCTGACAACATCCTTCTTTTGAAGTACGGTAGAGCATGTTATCAGGAATAATTAATCAGACCTCTTCTGGATGGCAAAATTTTCCAGATAATCAAACTTAAGGTAAAATTAAATAAATTCTGTTATAATGTATTAAGGTAAAAGAAAAAGGCTTTAAATAGCGTGAAAAAACGAATTTATTTAATTAAAAATAATAACTTATACATAAATTCGCACAATTACATATTTGGATAGCTATTTTACTGCAAATTTTATGTGGAAAAAAAATTTAAAGTAATTTTTTTAAAATGTTCAATCGTTTTTTGTTTCATTTGTGAACCTTTTTTTTTTTCTTTTTCTGCAAAATCTCTCAAATTCCTTAATATCGCATTCTTCCTGGTTTTCTGTCTATTTCAGTGCTGTTTCTTTTTCTTGACATTTTACTGGAAAAAAACTGAGAAAAATAATAAATCGCACGGTTTCGGGCCAATATGCTTACTGAATCTGGAGCTAAACTTAATACGAAATGAAGAGAACAAAACATGTAATGGAAAATTGGGTTCACAGAAACAAATGACTCAACTTTATCACTCGTGGTGTCTGAGAAAACCCATTAGTCCTAATCCAACACTTCACCAGATATACGGCATAAAAAAACTGACAGAAATACTCTCGTACCATAATAAACATTTGTCTCAAATACTACCATTAATTAAAAAAAAAAAAAAAAAAAAGAATAAAAATCAGCCTTTCAAATTATTTCGGATAATCGACGTTCTACTGTATTTCGTTTTTATCTGACTTTACTCAAATATGGAAATTAGCATAAAATTCTTTTTCGAAACCATGTGTAAATAAACACACCAGCACAGGCCCGGGCAAGCTGCGAGCTTTAATTGTATTTTTGAAAAAAGTTTACTTATTTTATGCCTTTTGTAATGGCTTTTTGAAAAATAAATTTTATATGTAATATTTTATAGAATGTCGACTTGTAAATTGTTTTATCATCTCTGTATTGTTCAAATTGAGATAGAATTCGAAATTGTGCGCGAACCGGAGCGAGCCAATGGGCGCTTTTATAACGGTATAATTTGCAATTATAAACTAACCATGTGAAACTACGGTAACAGACAACCGGTGATGACAACAACGGCTTTGCTGCAGTGGTGGAGTAATCGGATAGGACTGCTGACCGGCCGCAGTCCCAATCTGTTTTCTCTGATGGTCATCCTGCAGTTAGATTTTTTTGCATTATCTTCGGTTATCATCTTGGTTCCAGTAGCAATAAAAATATTTATGCCCTTTTAAAAGTTAATAAAAAACGAAAAATTCAACAAGAGCATCGTGTCTTCAATGAAAAGTGGAACACAAAATATTTTTTTGCCAACATAAATAACAAGCCTATTTATGTCATCTGCCGGGAGAGTGTCTCAGTGTTGAAAGAGTACAATATTAAAAGACATTTCACTACTAAACATTCCAAATATGGTGCCAATTTAACTCTAGAAGCGAGAAAGAAAACTGCTGATGGATTGATTGAAAATTTGTCTAGACAACAAAATGTGTTTACGTGGGTAACTAAGGAACAAGAAGCTACTGTATAGGCAAGTTTTATTCTCATATAATTGCAAAAAGCAACAAGCCTTTTTCTGATGGAGACTATATTAAAGAATGTATGACTGAAGCTTGTGGAATTATATGTCCTGACATTAAACACAAATTTGAGAATATAAGTTTATCTTGGCAACCCGCAGTAAGAAGAATTGAATGTATCGATACAAATTTGAATGAGCAATTATTATAAGTATTAGAATCCATAACATGGTATTCGATAGCTCTCGACGAAAGTAATGACCAAAAGAATACTACGCAGTTATTAATTTTCATACGTGGATGTACCTCTAATTTTGAAATTATTGAAGAGCTGCTTTCAATGGAATCTCTTTAAGACCAAACGGGAGCGGATATATTTGAAAAAGTTGAAAAATGCTTAACAAGATATAATTTACAATGGAACAAAATGGTAAGCGTAACAACTGACGGAGCACCAAGTTTGACAGTGGAGCGTTAAAGAAAATTCAGGATAAAATTTTGTAAAAATTATCCTGATTGTAATTTAATTACAATTCATTGTATTATACATCAAGTATTATGTGAAAATGTGTTAAAAGTTGAACATGTCACATCTTGTATTATTAAACTAGTAAATTTAATACGATCGAGGGGCCTGAAACACAGACAATTCGTTAATTTTCTTCAAGATATTGAATCCAAGTACAGTAAACCTCCCCTATTCGCAGTCGCCGATTTAATATAAAATGAAACCTAAAAAAATGTGAATTTTAAAGCGCTGTGAATATTTTCCGCCATAATAAAACATGGGCATAGCTAAAATTATCTTTCCCAGTCAAAACAGCGCTCAGTGGGTGGGGGGGGGTGACAAAATTGCGAGCGTGGATGTTTCTCGCTAATCCTTGTTCAGTATGTGTTATGCGCTTGTCATGGAAGGTTTCATCGTTTGCTTTTAATTTATATGCTTATAAATTGAATAAATTTATCAATTGAGTAATAAATTTATCATATTGAATAAATTTATCAATTTATATGCTTACAAAAATGATAAATCTACCGTTTTTCAGTGTAAAACAGACTTTTTCGAGTGTGTTAAAGGAAGAAAGTGACTTTATTGTGGACAAGTTCTTTCTAACCCCTACAAAATTATGGCTGCGAATAACAAGAGAAATGTGAAAATATCAAAGGTGATGATGACATTAGCGAATAAAATTTCTAATGGTGAAAGTGTCTCCTCAGTGGCAAAACATAAAATCAAGAGTCAACGGTACGATTAATAAAAAAATCGGAAGGAAAAATCCGCTGTAGTGTCCATGAAAACGCGCTAATTGCTTCAAAAATTTTCTCTGTAACTCGTGATGTTAAATTAGAAAAAAATGGAAAAGGCTTTAAATCTGTGGATAGAAGACCGAACTCAAAATAAAATTCCGTTAAGTTCACTCATCATTCTTGAAAAGGCAAAACTCCTTTATCAACACTTTAGCGAAACTGGTGATAGCACTGGTGGGATAAGTTTTTTTTGCTAGCAAAGGCGCTGGTTTGAAAGATTTGTTTGAAATTTCTAATAAATATTACATTTAATATTAAATTGTTTATTTTCATTTCGATGCCATATGCTTGCATTTCACTATGTACTGTCTATGTACATAGTCATATTATGAAGGTACATATAATACATACATAGACAAAATTTTAGACTAGTTTTTCTTATATATTTCATACTTTGGAACGGAACCCCTTTATTTACTATGGGAGCCATAACTCAGTATTTGCTTTTTCGGTATTTGCGACATTTCTCAGGAACGTAACCCCCCGCAAATAGCGGGGGTTTACTGTACATAAATATTCCTTATCATAGCCAAATTCGATGGCTTAGCTTAGCTAAGGAAAAGTTCTTCGGCGAGTATGGGATCTTAAAGATGACATCATTCTATTTTTAAAACTGAAAAATATTATGGACTTTCCCCGAATTAACTGATAACTGGATTTGCAATTTTGCATTTACCCTGGACGTCGCGACACACTTAAATACTTTCAACACCGTGTTACAAGGGAAAAATTTATATGCCCGTGATATGGTAAAATGTTTGAATGGATTTAAATTAAAACACCAGTTGTTCCTTCGACATTTATTAACAAGGTAGACCACTTTCCAACCATGAAGTTGCTGAAGATTCCAGAAAATAAATTTGAAAAATATTGTGAAATCATCAACACTTTGAATGACGACTTTTCACGAAGATTTGGCGACTTCCGAAAAATTGAGAGAAGTTTGGCAATAGTGCGCAACCCATTTTCAATAGAAATTGATAGTGCACTGAGTGAACTACAGCTTCAGATTGTAGATCTGCAGTGTGATACTGATTTAAGGGAATTGCACTGTCGTGAGGAAATCTGTAAATTTTACAATACTCTTAATTCGGACAAATTCGACGAACTTAAAAAGATTTTGCCCGAAAAATGTTGGTTACTTTTGGATCAACCTACATATGTGAACAAACATTTTCCATCATGAATCTAAATAAAAAATTTTTACGATCAAGCATCACCGATGAACATTTACAAGCAGTTTTAAGAATCTCAACTAACTACAAAATTAACACCCGAAATTTAAAAAAATGGTAAAAGATGTAAAACAGTTCCATTCATCTCATTAAATTCTTGGTTGTTAGAGAATAATTTTTTTAAGTTATATTTCTTCTTCATGATAACAACTAATATATATCTAAAAATAGTATTTTACATGCGGCCCGCCTTCTTTTTGAATTCCTAATGCCTTCAGCCAAAAAGTTTGCCCAGGCCTGCACCAGTGCATCATGGATTTTAAAAATTTCTCAATTAAATAACTAATTTTTCATTCAGATTTTAGACCAACTGACAGCTGTGTTTTTTAAACACTTAGCTTTCACAGTTTTATCAACTTGACAAAGCAAATGGAAAGCATACACTTTCTCCACAGAGGATGTTATCACAGTTCAATTTTAATTTATTGTTCTAAATTCATTAAATCAACCAGAACTCAGATGAAATTTGAATAAAAATAATAATTTGCTATTTTATCTCGTTATCAATAGTTTAATGAGGACTTCTTTGTATAAGCAATAAATGTGCATGCAGAATTAGTTTAGTGTTTTATTAATTTTTTTTTCCATTTTTAATTACTCAGACTTTATCTTGTCTCAAAATTCTAAATGTCATAAGTAACTTCTTTTTGATTAAAGAGCAAACTCTCCTCCTTGCTAAAATGTTTTTATTATTATTTTTACTTTCAAAAATATGCCAGTGTAACCTATATTAAATTTTATACACCAGTTAGACTGAACATTACTCATCACTCCCTTTTTGGTCTTCAAGGATGAATTTAAAAAAAAAAAAAAAAACAACAACACTGAGCTATGCTTTTCCACAAAACTAAGATCATGTGAAAAGGGGGAAGCACATAGTCAAAGAGGCATGGTAATTTTTATTAAAATACACATGCAACAAACTATACAACTTATTAATAGACATGATCTGAAAGAAATAAATACATATATTACGAGCAAACATCTCTCCTATATACAGCAGTTAAATAGTCTTTACAACATCTGGGACTAAAAAAGTCTGTACAGGAAGGTCAACTTTCCTTACAGAAAATAAATATTTTTTACAGAAGATGCAAAACATTGTCTTTTAATCAGAAAAATAAAAAAAGTGGGAAGACATGATGTGAAGACTTAATGATTTGTACAGATGATTAATTGAGATTTTTAGACAACACACCAAGGGTTTGGCATCCTAGTCCTCACAACCTCAAAAAGAGGCTTATGAAAAAGGCACATCACAACAATCATGTCAGCAGATTTCTTCAGCAAAATTGTACTAGCACCACTATTCTTTAAATGTCTGGCACCACAGTATCAGTAGCGTGACTATTTGTCTATAATAGATTGTTATTAGATTTTCCTTTTGACACTGTCATTTCCTTCCTTTTTCTCTCCTGGTAATGGATAAGTCAGAAGAAGCTATCATTCTCTCTCCTGATGATGAACCTTTCCCCAGGCCCTCCAGATGACTTTGAAGTAATCTCTGGGGGGAAAAAAAAGTTGATAAAATTAATAATCTCCTGAATTCATTTAGAGACAGATTAAAGAGCAAAATAACATATCTCATGGGAAATGAGAGTCCTTGGACAATTTTACTGTAAGGAATTTCAAAGGGTTTCACAGCCACACCACAAAATGAGTCCTTATTATAGGACTCATTTTGTGGAGTTAAATTTTAGTTTAAATAGAGGCTAAAATTGCTAATTTTTTGATTGTCATTTATTTTTATTTAAATATGTTTCTGAAAACAGCATTTCTATATCATTTTTAATTTGTATTTAACTTCAGAAAAAATTTCAATGAGAAATATAAACATGGGAAAAAAAATGTAATCACTTATGGTATTTAGAGGACATTAACAGATTGAACACACATTTTCTATGCTTGTTTGCAGTACTGAAATTAGAGTATAGGATTAACCTGGTTTCTCTATTTACGGGTATACCAGCTGTAAGTGAAGAAGCAAGGGTTCCACTAATAAAGATTGATGGAAAAGACATTAGTGAACAGAAAAAGTAGCATTTGGTAGATCTAAAGGACATCCTATTAAATAGCTGAATTTGGTAGTTTCAGAAAGAATAAATGTTTAAGGAATGGTGCAAGTCAAAATCAACCATGATTTCAAACAAGACAAGCACTGTTACAAAAGTTAACTATTGGCCACCACCAGAATAACACTTGAGCAAAAAATATGAGCTGATTTCTGAGAGAACACAAAAGAGAATTGCATAACATGGTATCTAGAGTAAGATCTGAAAAAGACTAAGCCAACTGCCGTGCATAAAAAAAAAAAAAAAAAAACAGGCTAATTACAGGCTAAAAGGCATAAAAACTGGACCATTATTGATGATTGGAAAGCTGTGATGTGGTCTAATATCTGCCCAAATTTTGCTTATACTCTAATGATTCCAGGCACTGAGTTCACAGGAGAAACATTTCATCTAGACTGTGCAAGATGTCTTATGAGCTATTGGTGGTTTATGAAAGTGGGCCTCCTACTCATACCAACCAAGAATGAATCAAGCTGGTTACATAAATATTCTGAATGACCAGGTTGTGCTTTTTTGCTGAATATTTGGGTTCTTCCAACTCGTGATTTTGATACTCTTGTATTCCCTGGTGATAACTGTCCAGTTCACAGGGCCTCTTTTAAAACATCCAACGAAGTCACCAGATTTAAATCCAGTAGAAAATGTACTGGACTAACTTGAAAACAGAACAGCATCCACCAAACCTGAATGAATTATGGGCTCAATTGTTACACTATTGTGAAGCTGAATTCCCACTAATGAGAATTCATTAAGTGATCTGCACTAAAGGAGAGATTACACATTATTAACTGAAAAATTACATAAGTTACTGATTGTTTTCATCTCATACTCAAGTTTAACTATTGGCTGCCACCAGAATAAAACATGAGCAAAACATATCAGGTCTCATGTGCTTACAGAGAAGCCTAGCTCAGCTGGTGTAGCACTAGCCGAGTTGTTCATTTATATCAAGTTTCTGGTGGCAGACCTAAAATTTTAAATTTAAAGTCAAATACCAAGTTGAAAACAGTATACTGATATACCTAAAGTTGTGGGGGAAGTTTTTGTTATTGATATAAAAAAGTGGAAGGTAGAGCATATAAATATGCAAAATTATTTTTAATATAATCTTGCATGAATGAGGGCAGACTGAAATACCCTTAGTCTCGGAATTAATTTCTTTTCCAGAATCCCTGACAATCTGTACACCACTTATAGATAATCAATAAAATTTTAAAGATGTGCTGCAAGCCATTTTCTTACAGCATTTTTAGTGCAACTGCTTGTGAATTTTCACTCACACAACTGTTTTTTCAAATTCAGAAAATCCCAACAACAAACAAGATTTGGGTTATAGGGTGGGTGGTCTGAAGGTATTCTTCCAGTGCATAATAGAGAATTTTGTGCCACTTGGATGATAATTCTTCCATTATCCTGCAAAAAAAAGAGACCGATTTCTCCTTCAATTTGGGTCATTATTTTTTTTCAAATAATCCCAAATAACATTAGGTGTGTTAGCACAAAAGGAACCTTTACTTACAATATGCTTTTCTGTAACAAAGTGATGAATTTCTTTAAAATTAAAAAACTGAATCAACGTCAATTTTTTGGTGGCAGCCGGTCTTTACACTACCAATACTAGACTGCTGTTTATTTTCTGGATCATAATGTATCTGTGATTTTTACCAAGTAGCAAATAAGGATGGAAAATACACATTAAGTTTTATTCAACCTGTCACAAATTGACAAATTTCATCTTGCTTTTTATTTTTGCTTGTTTGCAAAATCATGCAGAACCGATTCAGCACAAGTCATAATACTGTCATAATTCAGCACAAGTCATAATGCCACAGTCATAATACTGTGATGTCAATCAAAGGAAACACTAAATTGTGCTAATTTTCTCAGTAATAGTCTTTTTCCTTTAACAGTTGATCTATCACAGAAGTGCTCAGCAAGCCACTTTCTTTGCTGATTCTTCAGCACACCATGTAAATACTGCAGATCTTTTTGAATGTATTGACTCCATAAGCATCTTGAATCATCTCATGTTTTCTAACCAGTTTTCCCCAATTTAACACAAAACTCTGCTACAATTCTTTCTTGAACAATAAGAAATTTCTGCTTTGGGCCACAGTGATTTGTACATATCTCGCTTCACAAAAAGGAAACAAGATATGACAAAGACCACAGGCATGCTGACCAAGATATCTATTACACTGTGCAGTCACAGAGTCAATCATAACTATAGCAACAGAAGAGTGTTACCAGTCCACATATTTTTCAATTTCTATTCAAAAATATATTCATATTCGAACTTTCTTGTGTGTATTATTAAATATTACTTGCCTGTTGTGGTCCAGTCAAGGAGACAGGAACTGGGATCGTTATAAATTGTTGCGATGTATTACCTAGAAATAAAAAGAGGTATACATTTATAAAAATATTTGTAGAAGAATAAGAGAAGTTTACCTCAATATGATATGTAGAACACTTCTGTATGAAATTAAATTAAAACTCCAGAAATTAAAATGAATATAACATTAACAGTAAAAAATTAAATTGAAAACTGGTATCACATACTATGGGAGGTATATAGATGACGTTCAGTATGTGCTTCTCATTCAGCAGCGTCAGAATTAGCCTTTCATGCTATTAACAAAAACCATAAATTTTTATTTAACGAGACCAAAATACTTAGTGTCCAACATAATTATACGAGACTATTAATTGCAGAAACCATTGAAATTAAATTACATGAGAATTCTATTAACGTTTGCAGTCCATATCTAATCTCCAATTCGTGGTCATTTGCGTGCATGCGCAAAGACATAATTGAGGCCTTTCGTGCGCATGCGAGAACAGATCACTCTATTTAAGATTCAAACTCATGTACGCCGTAATTTCCATTCCTGTGATCATGACATATGGTCGAAAAGCACTGTCAGCTCAGGAAGGAAATTAGTTTTTCAAAATTTACGCTTAAAGTGTACAGTACAAATTCTTTTCCACTCTGTCCTCTCCTCTCCCTTTGCATGAATGTCCCATTGTTATTATCATGAGATGAGTTACCTGCCAATTTGTCTGTATCCAAAAGCTCATGTCTTTCTTTAAAATACTATTTTATCTTTACGTTTGATATACTGTCCTGAGCACAGTATTTCAAATGTAGCCATATCATTGTATAATGTACAGTAAGATACTCCTAGATCACTGATAACATACCCACAAAGTAATGAGCAAACAGCAAGCTAGTGTGAAATTGTGTTGTACTGAACAAACTACAAAAAAAAAAAAAAAAAAAAAAAAAATTTAACTTTCACAAAAAGCCTGGTGAATCTGATTCACCTATTAGATCCATTGTATTCAAATGACAAAAACCGGTCAAAGATGGAAGAGCCAGCACAGATGATTCGATCCCATGAACATCAACAACTAATGTGACTTGGTAGAGCATCTGCTATCTTCCTTGAAGACAGACAAATTACAGTCTCCTTACTTCTGAACAAAGACAAGTTAGAGCTGGAATCTGTTTTCACCTCAAGAACACCTAACAACAGCTGAATATAGAGTTTTTTTTTTAAGCAGAAAAATTACTGAAGAAGAGTCCCAGAGATTATCATCTTTTTTAGATATGAAAGGAATTATTTACATTCGTGTGTAAATATATCTGAACAATAATATTACAGTGAAACTCTAAAGAAACTGAAATGCCAGAAAAGACCTGATTATAAAATGTCTTGATGGTTATTGCATCGCAACAGTGCAAGGGTGTACAAGGCTTAACTGTTGAACCACTATATGAGTTAAGCATCAGAACAGTTCCCCATCCTACCTATAGTACAGATCTTTCCTCTTGTGATGTTTTTCTGTTTCCTAAGCTTAAGGATGAATTAAAATACTACCATTTTTCATTGGATACCATGTTAATAAACGTCACTCAGGGTATCTTAACCCCTTCATGGATTATCCCTAGATATCTCGTTTTTAGTTTTAAACGTTATTTGGAACTACACGAAATATCTCGGGATACAATAATACCCGAACCAAACAATAATACCTCCAAATTTAGGATTGAGACGTATTTTCTTGGGCATTTATCTGGCTAATTTTACATTAGCCAGATAAATCCCGAGATTTCTCAGGATTTTCTTATGTCTGGCAGTAGACGACTGGCTTTCATTTTACTTATATTTACTTATTGTACAGCAATGTCAGAACAGGAGCACGCATTCCTGTGTTGCCAGTAAGCAAAATAAAATTTGCCGTCCTAAATGCTGAATACTGATAAGCGTTAACTAATTAGAAAACTATATATTAAAAAATATTTCGGCGCGGTCTTGAACTGCCGCCCACAAGCAACGCTTACCTCGCCTATCCACTTGTGGGGGCCATGTGTCAGAATGTAGTTAGTTCATGATTATTGCTTGTGTGGGAGGTTACTGCTTGTGCGTTCCACTTGATTTTTTAAAATTTACTTATATAATGAGTAGTGAAGAGTGTTTTTCTGTTCCTTTCTTTTAGCTCAAGCGCTAATTTATTTAAAAAATGTGTATAATTTGCAAACTTTTTTGGCATACACGAGATAACTCGGGATAGCCCAAATGGGTTAATTACTCCCATGTATTTTCTACTAAAAAATTTATAAAAAACACAAACTATGCGATGAGTATTCGCATGATGCATACTTTTAATCTGTAAAATAAAAAAAAAATTTAAAAAAAAATCGATCCATTATGGCACATTTTCAGGATAGTCATATAATAATTAAATTATGCACAGGAAAAAAATGTTCCAGAAAGGTTTTAAATCATCTTTCAAACAACTGCTTCTCTGAAGTATTTAAAAAATGGGCAGAGAGATAGAACAAGTGTACTGAACTAAATGAATGTTATGTCAAAAAGGAATTATGTTATTTTATATATCCAACAGAAGCTCAATAAAACATACATTTTTAATTTAATTTGCCTCAATCTTTTTGATTACCCCTTGAATCAACAATGCCAAAATTAAGAGCACATATTTGTACAACCTCAAATAAGAGCTCATGATATTCAATTTGATGCAACTGTCACTACAAATTAAAAAAATTGCATGGGATGCCTTTAAAGGCATTGCACACAATTTCCTTGAAAACAGAGCACATAACTATGATGAAGTGAGCAGAATGTCAGCCAGCCAATAGAGATTTGAACTGCAATATGCCATTAAAAATACATCTGGATTTCTTTTCTGAAAAGTTGGCAGCTGTGTCAGATGACCACGATATGCATTTTCACCAGGATATTTTAGCTATAGAGAAAAGATATTACAGTAAACGGATACCTGCAATGCTCACATTACTGTATTTACATATTAAAGATTGAATACTGGACTTTGAAAAGAGAAGCCAATGATATTTCATATGAGAAAATTTGCAACATGAACATTTTTTCCTCTTTGTCGACATCAAATTTTTGTAGTACTGTATGAAGTACTTAATCGCACACTTACTTTGTTTTATATTCTACTTTGTTTCATATATGATATGATATGTATATCTGTATTATAGGACGTATAGTATGTTGTGTTCCCAAGTTCAGGAAGGTAATAAAATGGCAATAAGTAACTAGAAAATAGAAAAATTATGTTCCAAAAAAAAAAATAAATAAAATAACAAAAGCTCTGAGTACATTGGGGTTCTCATTAGCCATTTATAAGTTCCACTCTCTAATTTTATTAATACTTGTGCTGTCAAAGTGAATAAAAAAAAAACCTGAAAAATTAAACAGGTTAAAGAAAGGACACACAAAAAACTACTTCGCTATATATTTCCTTTTAAAGCAAAGTCATAAATTTACATATGCTTGTCATTAACACCAATTTCCTTTTTAAGACAGACACATTTAACATATCTATTGTATTTATTAATAATTATTAAACAGTTATTCCATCTCCAATACTGTTATTATTTAACTTTAAAATTCAACAATATGCTAAGCATTACAGTTAATATCCAACAATGATATAAATTATCATATATGATGAATAAAAATGTTATTTCCTCTTCCTTATATTTTTTTAATCTTAAATTACAATAAATGGCTTACTAGTATCAATATATAAAATGCAATTTTTAGCATTACAGTTGCCTGCTTTTCTTTCAACAGACAATGCTCCTCTGTGATGTGTTTAATGTCAAAGGATAGTCATATAATAATTAAGGTTACTTTCTTGTCTTATTTGTACAAAATTCATGCAGAAGCAAATGCTGTGCAACAAAATAAACACACCTTTTCTTTTTTGCTAACATAAGATAAATGCAGCTTTGTAAAATCAACTTGTACCTCACTTCTCATTATATTTCTCCTTTTTTTTTAAATAAAAAAAAAAAAACAGCATCTTGCAGTGTCAAGTGTGCAACATGTTTCTGCTTATTAGAGGCTGAAAGATTGCTTATAAAAGTAAAAAATATCCATAAAATGGAACTAGTATCAGAGTGGGCGAAGACTCTTCTTGCCAAGTGAATACCTTTTTTGTTTTTTAAGGAATAAACAAAAATATAACAATTGTTAAAATTATACACAATAATAAACTATGCACAAGAGTAAATCATTCTACAAAGTTAGTGTTGAGATTAATAATTTATAACCTTTATTACTTTATGCTAGTTGTATAATGACTTAATGAAACATAGATAATCCAGCATTACAGTTTAAAGTCAGTCAAAACTAAGTCACTTTTACTCATACCCTGTATAAGAGTATTTTGGATTATGGTTTTGATTTGGCATCAAGAATCCAGAGGAATTACTACTTTTATGCTTGTAACAAGAAAAAAAAAAAAAAAAAAGTAAAATTTTGTTGCACGGTATCAATGACTTCCATTCTAAATAATTCCATTACTATATCTTGCACACAATACAGTACATATCCAGGGTTCTAAAAGAAAGGTGAAAAAATAAAGGTTTTTTTCATTTCTTCTAAACTTCTATATACACAGGTGCAGTTCAAGAAAAAATGATTTTCACTTATTAGAAAACTGTAGAAATCCAGTCAAGTCTTGTTTCAAATTTAAGTAAATGAGAGAAGTATTTTAATCTGGAATCACTGGTGCTACCAGTTGTCACAATTACAGTGAAAACTGATCTGACAGACCCCTTGCCCCAGATTTTTTTTTTTTTTTTTTTTTTTATTTCTGAAAAAAAAATTGTTGTATACCAATCTTTTACTGATGGATTGGAATACTCATTAAATGTAATTTTTTTTAACTTTTAAATTAAAAATGTACTTTTTTCTGTTATTTACAACAAAATAAACATTATCAACATAAATAAAACATTTAAATTTATAAAACTGTTAAGCATGTAAAAGTTTAAACTTCGACTGAGAGCATGTTAATATGATAAGAAAACATTTTACATAATAATTAAACATACAAGGGTACTTCATTTCTATAGTGGTAAATCATAAGCAGTAAGCATAAGCAGCAAGAAACATTTATTTACATAACACAAACTAATGTTACACAAATGAAAACATCAGGATGGCATGGAAGACAAAAATAGTAACAAGATGTGCTTTAAATATTTTTCAGTACATTTTACTTAATTATTCTGTGAAAACAGTAAGTTCCAACTTCCAAAGCTATTTAAGTAAGAGTTTCAGTATAGGTAGAAAGATAGAGCAGGGAAATGCCATTAAATTAAAATTACAAATTCCCATTTCTTTATTAGAGTAAGATGCATATACAGGTAGTTCTTGACTTTACAAGTTAATTCGTTCATAGCGTGCGCTCATAAAGCGGAATCAAATCCCATAGACATAATGTTAAAAATAGGTCTTACATTCTCAACAATGAAATTAGTTAGTCAATTAGTTTATGTTTAAACAATGATTGATTTATCCAAAGAAATTAAAATGTAGCCTGTAAAATCAAGAAAATATAATAATAAAGAAATTATTCATGACTTACAAATTTTAAAGAATGTTTATTCTTCATCATCGACTCATTGATCACTTATTATTGGCTCGGCACTAGTTGGTTTGTTGCACAAGAAGTCGTCTTCTTCAGAAATGCTTCAAGAGATGTTTGTTTCCAAGATAATCTTCTATTTTCTTTATAAATTTCAATAGATGCATAAGCATTTTTTAAAGGAAAGCACAAATTGCAACTATGATTTGCGCAGAGTAACAAGTTTAAGAAGCTTAAAAAAAAAGGAATGAAGAGAAGGTTCTGAAAATTTATTTATGTTTTTTATACAATTGAAGATTTCAGTAAAGGGGAAACACATTTCACCATAATAACACAAAAAAAAACCAGACAATTCCAGCTATTGGTATTTTCGCAAATGCGATAACATCGACTTTACTACCCGCTTATAACTGCTTGCAGTAACAAAAAAGCTCAGTTAACCAGAAAGTGCAAATTGTTTTTTTTTTTTTTTTTATGGTTGTGACCTCCAGAAATGTGTTTTAGAAAAATATCACAAAGCCATTCAGAATTGGTTCTTATAACAGAACATATGATAACAATAAAATTATAATGTATTTTAGTGATTTGAATTGGTAAATAGTACAATTTGCACTATACAAACGACCTTTTAGAGAGTTATATAGCAAAATTTCAACTTCCGAGGTCGTGCAACTAATCAACAAAAAACAATGTGTTATTCGGTTCACATTACGATATTTTAACTTTACAATGGTGTCTCTGGAACGGATTAATATCGTAAAGCTGGGTACACTGCATTGTATAGTTACGCGCATGGTTTGAAATGCGGTATTTATGAATGTTTAACATTCATTTTTTGCAATTAATGTTTATATTTTCGATTTTGTTGATACTTGATACTTTTAAGAAAAAAAAAAAACTTGTAAATCTGGGTACTCATAAAGCGAGAACTGCCTGTATTTCAATTCGAGGAACTGGTTATTCACAGGACTGCTTTTAAAACTAACACTCACTGTTATTTCAGCATGCATGCTAAAGATAACAAAATTTCACAAAAAAAAACATTCAAAGTTCTCAGCTGTTTGATATCTTAATTTATTTCTAAGTAAATTAATCATAAAACTAGCTTTCATAAGACATACTCACTGTCTGAAAAATTTATGCAATATAACTGTCCAACTTATAAAACTATTTATAAGTTCTTACCTTCCTGGGATAGCGGCTGCCCTAAATTAAGAATAACACCTTCTGGGAGTGTGGTGGGTGTAGCATATACAACACCCTGGGCTGTGTGATACATCACTGTATTGACTGTGGTTGCTGGTACAACTGTAGGTGTTGGTATCATCATATTTCCTGCAAGGTGATATTAAAACAATATAATAAACATGAAACACTATAGTATTAGCAAATGATGCAAGAAAACAAGCTTATACAGCAATAGCAAAAAAAAAAAAACCTTACAACATCACCTGTCCAATCCCTCCAATACTTCACTAGTTCCTCCTTGAATTTGTCCAAACTATCCACTTCAACAACAAGTGGAAGTCTGTTCCAACAATCAACCACTCACTGACTGAAGGCAAACTTCCATACATCATTCTTGCAACCTACCTTCCTCAATCTGAATTTATGCCCCTTCATGTGTGTTGTCTAAGAAAGAGGAACAAAGCCATTAGCACTGAGCTGGTTCAATCCATTCAAAGCCTTAAATACCTAAATAAGATCACCTCACAAGTGTCTATTCTCCAGTTGCTGCAATTTACAGAACTGAAGCCTTTCTTGGTAAGAATGTCCTTTTGTATTCTTCACCAATCTCTTTGCCCTTCTCTGCACCTGTTCCAGTCTACATCTGTCCTAAAATAAGGCCTCCAGACCTGTATGCTGTACATGTGGCTTAACCATTGTCTAGTACAATGGGATAACCAATGTACAGGCATACCTCGGTTAACGTTACCTCTGATAACGAAGCTTTGATATAATGAAGTCGGCAATTTCAAGCCCCATTTAACATAAAAAAAATATTCCAGTTTAATCACCTGAAATCTAAACAAACTGAAGAAATTACGGAAACCTTTGGGGCTTCTCGTGGTTGGTTCGAGAAATTTAAAAAAACGGGCCAGGATTCATAGTGTAAAATTAACAGGAGAAGCTGCAAATAAGTTTCCAGATAAACTAAAGGAAATAATTGAACGTGAAAATTTTCCAAATCTGGTGTTCAATGTTGATGAAAGCGGTTTGTTCCGGAAACGGCTACTAACAAAAAGCTTCATTTCTATTGAAGAAAAATCAGCTGCTGGGTTCAAAGCAGCCAAAGACCGTTTAACGTTACTCTTTGGATCAAATGCCTCTGGCGATTATAAATTAAAATTGTTATTAGTTTACCATTCAGAAAATCCGAGGGCATTAAAAGGTAACATAAAAATGAATTTACCTGTAATATGGAAAGCAAACAGAAAAGCGTGGGTTACCAAGGAGTTATTTACTGATTGGTTTGTTAACCACTTTTGTCCTGAAGTAAAACGGTATTGTCAAAAAAAACAACTTTGAAGAAAAAGCTCTTTTGTTGTTAGACAATGCTCCGGGACATCCTACTGATCATAACACGTTGGACACATGCATTCCTGTCAAAGTTGTGTTTCTTCCAGCAAACACAACTTCCCTGATTCAACCATTGGATCAGGGAGTAATAGCATCATTTAAAGCTTATAATCTGCGTCGAACATTAAGCAGTTTAACTGAACTAGACGATAAAGAGGAAATGACAGTTAAAACTTTTTGGAAAAACTAAACCATTAAAAACGCAATTGAAAGCATTGATAGTTCTTGGAAAGAAGTCACTAAGAAATGCTTAAATGGAGTTTGGCGCAAAATATGGCCAGAAGTTGTACTAGAAGAAGAAAATAACATCCAAGAAATTAGAAATGAAGTTATCCAGATGGCTCAATCAATAGGTTTCGAAAATGTCGATGAAGAGGATGTTAGAAATTTATTGAATGCAGAAGATGATGGTTTTTCAGTGGAAGATTTAGAAAACCTTGTTAGCAACGAAGACAAAGATAATGAAGACGAAGTTAAAGTTCCTGCCGAAAAAGTGTTAACAACCAAAGATTTAAAAAGGTGCTTAAATGACATTGAAAACGTTTTAAATTTTTTTAGTGAAAATGATCCTGATTTAGGAAGAAGTGTTATTGTTACGATCAGTGTTAAATGCAATAACTCCGTATAGGCAATTGTTAAATGAAAGAGGAAAAAAGCATAAGCAATCAATTTTAAAATGTGATTTCACTTTGTATGTAAGTTGACTGTTTATTTAATAAAACTTTTCTTTGTTCGAAAAAAAAGCTTTTCATTTTCTTTACGTAGGAACGTATCCCTATGCTGGCCATAGTATTTTTACCTCTGAAAACGAAGTTTCGCTTAACGAAGTAATTTCGTGGAACGCATCCTATTCGTTATTCGAGGTATGCCTGTATATCATTGACAAAACCCTATCAGCTGTCCTGTCCGCCTGTCCGTACAGTTCACAGAATTTCATATTTGATTGCACAATTATCCCCATGTCCTTTTCATTTTCCACTATTCTGAGTGTTGTCCCACATAGTTGGTAAATTAATTTGGGATTATTGCTACCCATATGCAGTACCTTGATTTATCAAACTTCGATTGCCATTTCTCAGCCCATGACAGTAATAAATGTATGCTATCAATCAAGATCTAATTTTATTAGATCTTGATTGATAGCATACATTTATTACTGTCATTGGCAATCTTCCAACCTTTCTATCATCTGCAAACTTAGACATTAAGCCTAATATAATTTCATTAATATCATTAATAAATACAGAAAACAATGCTGGGCTCAGAACTGAACCCTTGGGGACTCCACTAATAACATAAGTCCATGAAGAGAAGTCAACACTGAAAACCACCCATTTCAACAGTCTTCTCCCACTGAACCATCCCTTTATCCATAGCACTAACTTACCCTTAATGCCAACTGCTTCAATTTGTATAGCAGTCTTTAATGTGAAACAGTATCAAAAACTTTCCTGAAATCCAAGAATATGATATGAAAATGATTTTTTGCATCTCAGGTATTTTCTTAAGCAATATGATGCATAGGTAAATTGTGTGTTGCTTGAAAATAAAAAAGCACTCAAAACCTATATTGGTATTATTATATTTTTTTCCAAATTGGAAATATGTACATAATGAAATCAAACATTTTGCAGTATTTTCTTACAATTTCTTCAGGGATAGCTGTCATTGCAGTATCACTGTCACCCTTAATATAATTGGATAGATCCCATATCCACCACAGGTGCCTTTTTTTATGCTTAGCTTCAACAATTTCTCTACCGCTTTCCTCTAAGTTATCACAAAATCATTTAGCTCTTTGATAGAATCTGATAAACTTTTTGCATCCCCTTCCTTAAAGAATTCTTAGTGTGTGAATGCAGATGCAAAATACCTATTCAGTTTGTCAGCAACCTAAGCAGGGTCATCAACAATTAAGCCACTGATATCATGGACCAATGGGATTTATCCCCTTCCTCCTTGCGTTTCCATAAGTAAAGAAGTTTTTACTGTTTTTCTTTGCATCAAAGAATTCTCATAATCTGCCTTAAGCTGTCTAGCCTCCTTTGTGACTTGACATTAATTTTTATTTACCACAGGCTTCCACCCCCCACCCTCCGTGCTGTCTGTCCTTTCTGTATACCCTAGTGGTTGAGGCCAGTCCACAACATATCAACAGGACAGGACATGACATTACACTACACATACATTGACATGTCCTGTCCACAACATATCAACAGGACAGGACATGACATTACACTACACATACATTGACATCACATGAGTGGTTTTGCCTTAAGGCTGCAGCACAAAAGATATAGTCGCTATGAAGGAAACCCTGGGCCTCTCATGCAATTTACGCATACATAAATGTCCTTTCTGCACACACTGTACTTTTTTTTTTTTTTTTTTTTCTATTAAAAAAAACAAAAAAAAATTCCCCATATTCAAATTCTGCATCTCTTATATCCAAGTAATGCCACATCTCCAATATCACTACAATGTCTGCATTTGATGGTTTAACTGATACATCAAATTTATTTACTATGTTCCTATCATTAATGTACATACAAGCATACACGTGCCTGAAAATACAGCCCATGTATTTTCTTACTCCATGAGGAACCCCAGCAGGCCTCTAAGTCCTCAACACTTTGCTTTCCACACTGCTGCTTGTTCCAATAGAAGCTGTGCAAGAATCGCTTACATCTCTGCTTGGCTGCTGTTTTCTATGTATCTTCCCAAGCTAGCAGTTTTATAACCCATCTAACACTGCCTCAATAGTATTAGCAAATATTCTTGGTCCCTTTCTATTTCCTCATCCCAATAAAAATAGTCTCTCCTGTTAAGAAGCACAGATCATGCTGAGAAAAATTCCACCCTACAAACCTTGCACAATCTCTCCAGGGCCGAACTGATTGACAAGGCTCTCACCATGCATTCTTCCTATGGTGTCTGGGCAGAATTGTAGACACTTTCAAATTTAATCCTAACTTGCAACCTTTTCTTAATACTTCGATCTCCTACTTAATACTGTTAGTGCCAACATTATTATTATAACATGTACAACAATATTCCCTTATGTACCCTTCAAAGATAATATCTACTCTATATACATGCATAATAATAAACCTCAAGTTTAGCATCTAAATGCACAAGAAACAACTTGGATAATGAATTCAATGATACAAAATATATTGCAGTTCATTATACAGCTGGTGAACACAATTCTGGTAAGGACTGACGCAGCTGAATTGTTGGGAGCAAGAGTGAGGCAGGACATTTCTTTGAGTTCATTGATCCAGTTCATCCAGTTCTTTGAGTGGATCGCAGTCCAAGCCTGCATGACTGCTAAAAATGTAATTAATAATTGTATTCATGATTTATTGTAAACTCCTCTGATCTGGTGGTCATGCTGGAGTATAAACAAGAACATATCATATCCTCTAAGGCAGATAAAAAATTTCAGTTTATTATAAAACACTAATTTCACAATATAAACTAGTAAAAGGAATAAGTAAATAATATCTATAAGTAATATTTATAATATGTATTCCTATAAGTAATTATAAAAGTTAATAAAGATATTAATAAAGACATAAGTATTATGTCTATAAGTTATAAAAGCAATACTTGTAATACATATAGGCAGAGGTGACATCTATACCTTTCAAAGAGGAACCAGCTACTAGTTGCTTCTGAAGTGTGGGACAGATGTTTTCACAAACTCAATTATTCAAAGTGAAGAAGGGGTATGCATTGAAATATTGCAAAGCTAATAATGGCGCAATATATTAGAAAACACTGAGCTAAAATATTCTTTTGCAGTATGGCATGAGATAACATCATCAAATATGAATGGGATCTTCAAAATCCCATTCATATTTGATGATGTAGTAGTAGTAATAATAGTAGTAATAGTGGCATGTGATGCAAGAAAGCAAGTGTATGAGCTTATGCAGCATCAGCCAAAAAAAAACACACACCATTCCCTCCAAATGCCTGTCCAGTTCCTCCTTAAATTTATTCAACCTATCAACTTCCACAACGACAGATGGAAGTTTGTTCCAGCAATTACCCACCCGCTGGCTAAAGGCAAATTTCCGCACATCTATTCTACATCTGTCTTTTCTTAATTTGAATTTATGCCCCCTTAGGTTCGTAATCTGAACAAGTGGAAGGATCCCATCAGAATTCAGCGTGCTCAACCCAATCAAGGCCTCATGTGACTTCTGTACTTCTGTACATTTAAAGAGGTAGAGTCAGTCTTGAAAAATGTGGTGGAGCATGGAAAACAATTGGATCTTGAGGTGGAGGAAGAGTGTGTTTACCAATTGTTGGAAAGCCACTCTCAGGAGCTGACCAACAAAGATCTCTTTGAATTTGAAAAACAGACACAACAGGAGGCCATTGAAGAGGAAGCTGTTGAAAAAAATTTCACCTGCAAGCAGCTAGCTGAAGCTTTTTCTTTAATAGATAAAGCATTATCATCTTTTCGAGGTTCAAGATCCTAACACCGAGAGGTTCACCAAAGTGGCAGCAGGTGTAAACACTGCCTGCTACAAACTAATCTATGAAGAGAAGAAGAAAACGGTGCAGATTAAAATCCATCATATGTATTCATGTCCACTTTCTTGAAAAGTGGAAAGTGGACATGAATATATGGCATCTGCATCCACAGGTTGTACCACAACCAGTCAATCTGCTCCCAGATCACCAGAATGTCTCTTAAAAAGTTTATATTCCTCCATCTCCACAACATCGACAATAATGTGAGCAAATTAAACTCGTTCATTTTTGTTCTTGTATATTGTACCTTGTTTATATGCTATACAGTACTGTTTACAGGTATTAGAATAAATTACTTTTGAATAAATACTGTACTCTACATTATTATTCATTGTGTGTGTTTCTTCTGCCTCATTTAACTCTGTTACAAATCATAAAATGCTGTAAACAATACTGTACATATGGCTTGGTTTGCTGGGGGTTATAATCTCAGTGAGTTGTATTGTACTGAACATGTATTTAGTATCTACAAGACCAAAGTTGGACTTATGTACATGAAAAAAATCAATTAAGAACATAAGTCGAAGAATGCCTGTACTCAGTTGGAGAGTATATTTTTATAAACAACAGGGCATATCAAAAATAAATTACTGTAGATTTGCAATTTCTCTCCTACTCACCTTAACTAGAAATTAAATTAACACACACACACACACACACACACACACACACACACACACACACACACACACACACACACACACACACACACACACACACACACAAAACACTAATTGCAAACAACACACTTGCAAAAGTAAACATTTAGCCTCTGAGAGGGAAACATTGCTATAATATTTGTCAATTGCTGTATATTCAGTTACAGAAAGAATTTTTTTTTGCAAACAGCAAGTCACTTTTGATTTTGTTTTGATTTCTTTTGATTTTGCAAACAGCAAGTCACATAATTTTGTTATTCTCAATATGAAACTGCATTTAGAATAACAAAAACCGTTAATGGAATAACACAAAAGAGTACATGAATTTAATGTTTTTAAAAAAGAATGGGTTCAACAGATAAGAGACTAAAGGAACAAAGATGGGTTTGTATTCAATTTTTTTTTTTTAATGGTTGAGTAAGCAATATTGTGAAGTTTGCTGATATTATTTGTACTCAAAGAATACATCCTTGAAAGAGAGAGGGAAAAAAAAAAGTTTGGTAGTCTGATCCAGAACATAACCCACATTTTTTAGGAATGCATTAATCACACAGCTCAAAGGATTGCACAATTAAACTCCATGCTATTACAGAAAAAATGCTTTTTTTTTTTTTCCTTTTGTAATGACATGGAGAAGTTTACTTTTATGCTCTCTTTTAAAGTTAAACTTAAAACTGCAATTGCTAGTTGTTTTTCACAGCTATGCATTTAGAAAGCACCACGGTTTGACTCTGATTAGCATTATAATATACCATACATTTTGTTGAAGAATATAACAATTACTTTTTTTTCTGATAATAACTGCAGTACTGAATGTTGATACATTAATCTCATTAAGCTTTGTTAGAGTGTGCAGTTGAGCAAAGATCAGGAAGAGAGAAGCTTTGCTGGCATTCTGTATTAAATGTAAACAACTCACTTCAGAATATTCTTTCAAAGGAAGAATGGTTAGGATCCATGAGCTGTTTTCAATACAATAAATTATACAGATTGTGATTAGCCAGATTATGATACAGATACATGATTTTTTATTTTTAAAAATTTTTACTTGATAAAATTTGTGGCTTTGACTGAAAAAAAAAAAAAGTAAGATAACCATGTTTTTAATTAATAAAAACAGTTTGATGGACAAGTGGAATTTTTAAAAAACATGAGGCCTGTAGGGAAAAATTATTGTCAATGAGAACATTGAGAACCACTGTATTAGAATATCACCCTTCAACTTTCTACAGATACAACTACTGTGCAGCATTCTACAGACATTTCACAATGAATTGTGAAGAGAATAGGAAGTATAATGAGGTTATACTGTACTTCTTTACCAAGCTCACTGAAACCAAAACCTACAGAATATCAACCATGTGACAGTCTTCTTTTTTCACATCACATACATATGTGTAAGGCTTTGTTTACATAGTCAAAAAATTCATTGTCTGTTCATAGTGATGTACTCTAATCTGGTTTTCCTGTATTTAAAAAAAAAAAAAACACCTCATTTGGAAGCATGGGATTGCTATAAGAAACTAAAATTGACAATTTTGAAATTTAATTTAAGTATATCCTGTATTGCTATTTAATATTTTATGTTAAAGTAAAGCATTTTTTTTAACTGCAGTAACATTGAACTGCACCTGTTCAATGTTACTGTAGTTTACTACCATTTTAAAACAATAGCCTATTTAAGTCCATTGGTTTCAGAATATTAAAGCTCTTTAAATAAAATGTGGTAAATATAATTTGTTTGCAATAAAAATGCTTGATTAGTCATCTTGCAGTCATAAAGAAAAAATCCACCATAATATAGGGTGGACAAATATAACTTTGAGAGGAGATAATTTTAATGAGAAGAAAAATACCAAAAAAAAAAAAAAAAAAATTTGAACAATTCATTTAAAAATGTTATAACATTTTAAAATGAATGTATATATAATATTAATAAAGTACATGGGCATGAAATTGACTAAGATTTTGACTGTACAAATTATTTCTTGGTAAACTGACTATCCACTAATGGTGCCGTTATGTAAAAATTCTAAATAGTATTTGAATCCTTAGTCACAAGGAATTTTTTTTTTTTTTTTCTTGTTAGTTGTTGGCGCATCAGCTTGTATGGCCATAATGCACCTCCCAAAGTTTTTGCATTTTACTGTGATCCAAGCCCGAGGCGGGAATCGAACCCATGACCTTTGGGTTGTAGGCATGCACTTTACCTACCTGGGTACCCTGGTCAGCCAGGAATATTTCTACATTCAGAAATAACTTTTTTTATTGTTGAAAAATGGAATCGTCAATAATATATTTTAAACTTAGTAATATTTTAGAAGATACTCTTTAATATATTTTTAAGAAGTTCTAGTGTACAGTGAATGGGAACAAAAAGAAATACAAATCCTAGAATTTAAATATACTTTCATGCCCAGCCAAAAAAACTATGCACGACTCTGACTCAACTTATGTACTTGTTAACAGGAGAGACTGCTTCTACAGGGATGGGATACACTTAAATAGAAAGGGTGCAAGAATGTTTGCTGATGCTATCGAGGCAATGTTAGGTGGGTCGGAAAACTGCTAGATTGGGGGGATACAAGGACTAATAGATTAACAGTAGCCACTGGCAGAGGTGAAAGTGATTCTTGCACTGCTTCTATTGGAATGAGCCGCAGCCTGGAAAATAAGATGCAGGATATTTCAGAGACTGCTGGGAATCATTGGGGTACAAGTAAACACATGGGTTGTGTTAGGGTAGCTAAGAAAAAGAACAGGTGCATGTATACTTGTGTGTACACCAATGCTAGGAGTTTAGTAAATAAATTTGATGAATTTGAGGTATTGCTCAAAACATCAAAGGCAGATATTGTGGGGATTTCAGAGACGTGGTGTCACACAGATATAAGAAATGCAGAACTGGAATTTGGGGAGTACAATGTCTACAGAAAGGATAGACAGGATAGGAAGGGAGGAGGGGTTATGCTATTAGTTAAAAAACACATAAAATCCAAGGAAGTGAAGCCAGTCGACATCGCTGGACAGTGCAGTGTCGAGTCAGTTTGGTGTGACATAAGCATTGGGAGATCAAAATTGAGAGTAGGAGTGTGCTATAGGCCTAATGACTCTGATGAGTATAATAAGAAACTGTTCGGAGAAATAGAGTGGGCCAGTAAATCAGAGAGTCTTATAATGGGGGATTTTAATTTCCCAGATATTGACTGGAATTTGGGGGCTGGTCACTCACACAGTAGCAAGGCTTTTGTGGATTTATTGGATGATTGTTTTCTACATCAGCATGTTCGGGAGGCAACTAGAGGGAGTAATACTCTTGATTTGATTATCAGTAGTGATTCTTCATGCATTAAGAATCTGCAGATAAATGAACCACTTGGTGGCAGTGATCACAGTGTGCTGAAGTGGGAGTTACTCAAAGAGGTAACTACCATTAGGGGTAAAGGGAAGGGGTATTGCTTTCGTAAAGGCGACTACAATGGACTGAGACAGTATTTAAATTCTATACAGTGGGATCAACTGATGATATTGCCAACAGCAAATTCAAAATGGGAAGCATTCAAAGAACTTATCGTGGAAGCTACTAGGCTTTACATACCAACTAAGAAATATTGTTCAAGGTTTAGGCCTAAATGGTTGTCAGATGAACTAATGAGGCATATGGCAGAGAAGAAAAATGCATGGGATACATACAAATTAACACGTGACACGGACGCCTATGATAGATACAAGTTGATCTGTAACCAAGTTACAAAGGAGGTTAGGCAGGCGAAGGCAGATTACGAGAGATCCTTGGCAAGGGATGCGAAGAAAAACAGCAAAGAGTTCTTTACTTATGTAAACTCTAGAAGGAAGGGGATGAATCAGATTGGTCCACTTGAGATCGATGGGACAACTGTTGATGACCCTGCTCGGGTAGCTAACAAACTAAATGAATATTTTGCATCGACATTCACACATGAGGAGTTATTCAGCGAGGGGAATGCCAGAGGTGTATTCAACTCTAGCAGTAAGCTAGAGAATCTTGTAATAACTGAGAGCAAAGTGGAGGAGAAATTGTTGAAGATAAACACAAGAAAGGCACCTGGGGTGGATGGGATCTATCCAGTTATATTAAAGGAGGCAGCAAAGGAGGTAAGCAAACCCTTAGCCATAATTATGAGAGCTTCCTTGGACTCAGGGGAGGTACCCATTGACTGGAGATGTGCAAATGTGACCCCAATTCACAAAGGGGGATCAAAGGCTGACACAAGTAATTATAGACCTGTGAGTTTAACTTCTGTTCCCGGAAAATTAATGGAGGCACTGGTGAAAGAAGCACTGCAGGATCATCTAGACAAGACTTCAGTTATAGCTAGGACACAGCATGGTTTTGTTAAGGGGAAGTCTTGCCTGACCAATTTGATTGGATACTATGATGCAGTCACAAAAGAACTGGATGCAGGGAATAACTTTGATATTATATACTTGGATCTTAGAAAGGCTTTTGATACTGTTGCACATGGAAGACTGCTGCACAAATTGGAGCAGTGTGGCATTGGAGGCAGTTGCTGCTATGGATAAAGGGGTGGTTGAGGGGGAGAAGACAGAGAGTGGTAATCAATGGACACTGCTCATCGTGGACTAATGTTATTAGTGGAGTCCCTCAGGGTTCAGTATTGGGGCCTTTATTGTTTTCTGTATTTATAAATGATATTGATGATGGTATATCAGGCTTAATGTCCAAGTTTGCAGACGATACGAAGGTTGGCAGGGTTGTCAAGGACACTACTGACACTATGCTGCTGCAACAGGATTTGGAAAGGTTGAGCAGATGGGCTTCGAGGTGGCAAATGAAGTTTAACATTGACAAATGTAAAGTACTACATATGGGAAACAGCAACCCCAGAGCAACGTATCAACTCTGTGGTACTACACTGACAGTGGTAGAGAATGAAAGGGACCTGGGGGTGGTGGTGCAGGCAGATATGAAGTTCTCTGAGCAGTGCAGACGAGCTGCAAGAGTAGCTCATGGTGTATTGTCAATGATATATAGGAATTTTTCTAGCAGGGATAAGGAGGTGATTATTCCCTTGTATAAGGCAATGGTCAGGCCACACCTAGAGTACTGTATACAGGCCTGGAGGCCTCATTTCAGGAAGGATGTAGAGCTGCTGGAACGAGTACAGAGAAGGGCAACTAGATTGGTGAATGGGACAAAGGGGTTCTCTTACGAAGAAAGGCTTAAGTTTTGCAAATTACAGTGTCTGGAAACTAGGCACCAGCGGGGTGATCTGATAGAGGTGTACAAAGCCTTGAATGGTTTGAGCATGCTCAATGCTGATGGGATTCTTCCTCTAGCTCAGAAAAATCACCTGAGAGGGCATAAATTCAAATTGAGGAAAGACAGATGTAGGATAGATGTGCGGAAATTTGCCTTTAGCCAGCGGGTGGTTGGTGGGTGGAACAGACTTCCATCCCTTGTCGTGGAAGTTGATAGCCTAAATAAGTTTAAGGCTCAGCTGGACAGGTATTTCGAACGAACAGAGGGGTGAAGTGGAAGTGGTTATTTTTATTTATTTATGTTACTTTTTTTTTTTTTTTTTTTTTTTGGCTGATGCTGCATAAGCTTGCTTTCTTGCATCAAATGCCTCTACTAATGCTAATGCTAATGCTAATGCTAATGTCAACTTTAAGCAGAAATAAAACATTTTATAAAAGCAATTATAATGATTCTGTGTAATAAAATTGTAACTATTAAATTTAACTATTATATATAAAGCTAATGTTTTTAAGTATCATAGTTTTTTTTTATAAAAACAAACCTGAAACAAGAGAAAGATTTTGCTGAGTATTTGGTACTACTGTGACAGTGTTCTGCGTTGGAATTGTTGGACTATTGCTTTTTGACTGAACACCAGGAACTCCTACGGGGGGGAAAAATCTCAGATTACACTTCTGTCATATTAACTATCCACAAAATTCTTCATTATATTCTATCCTTTATTCAAGAATACAGTGCACACCGTATTGTGATAATGGATAATGTTATCCGTGATCACAATATATTGTGATTACAGATTATTGTGGTGTAATCACATAATATTATTACTTTTGTGATGTCCCAATCAGACATATGCTAATATATAGAAGAAATTATAGTTATTGTAATCAGTGCTTCAATTTTTGTTATCACTTTTTTGCCTAATCACAGTTTATGCACATGTGGTGAAAATGATTAAATAATATTCCAATTTGTTTTTAAACTCTGATATGTTGTGAGTCTAGTTACTGCTATTATTTCCTACATGCTTATATGTTGTTTAGAAAAAAGGTAATGCTATGAGGAAAAAACCCCACTTTTTCAAATACAGAGGAAGCAATACTTTTGATATGCTTACGCCAAAGTCACAAAAACATTAAAAACTTCACAGTTTGAAAATTAATGAAAATGACGGTTGGAAACTATTGTGAAAGAATGGCATTTTTGTGCATACTTTTGTACAAAAGATAAATAGTGTTTTTAAGTTTATTTTTAGGTGCAACTGCACATTGCCTTTTTCATATCCAATCATCCATTTGCATGGAACCTAAATCCTATTAGGCAGATTTTCATGAAATTTTGAGGGTGAATAAAAAGTACAACCCAATTTCCACATTGTAAGATCTCTTTAAATATCACACTAAATAACACCATTTTCTATGGTGTTATTTAGTATGATAAATTATATTCGTATTTCTATACTATGATTAACTAATTGCATGTTCATAATGATTAATTAATATATATAAAAAGATAAAGATGCAATGAAATTATGAAAGTCTTATCAAACAGGAATGGGCTATAAGAGTGTATGCAAAATTTATAAAATGTATATAAGACCAGGCTATGGATCCAGGATTACGGTTGATGCAGAAAGGACCGGCAACCATAATGAATAATAGACAAAAAGGTAAAAATCAGTATATTTGTGTATATAGTAGGGGAGTTGAGCTATAAAGTGTAGTAACCATTGAAGAATAGGGAGAACCTGTAAGTAAAAAATCAATTTACTTGAAATAAATATAAAATGCAATTAATAATTGTAAGAACCAAAAGGTGTGGGTCCTAGGACTTTAAATACTTCTTCAAAGGGTCAGCAGCGAAAATCGTAGGGGCCACAACAATACTCCAGGTCTCTGTTTCTGTTATGATGTACATGTAAACGGTATACATATACATCACAGCCGACCCAACAGAGACCAGAAGGAAGAATAAAATAATAAATAAACTATAAAATAAAAATAATAATGATAAATAAAAACCTGTGGAAAGAAAAGTATAAAATGTCAATGGTGATTGAAGGAGAGCTAAGTGTTGACTTGCGATATATATATATATGGCAGTTTAAGTAGCCCCGTGTAGGGGGGGAGTGTAAAATCGTAATCTGGCACTGTACCCGTGTGACGGGGAAGTGAGCAATTAAACAGATGAGGCAAAAAGCCAGTAGAGGGAGAAACAAAAATTAACAAAGTAGTGTAGAAAAGACACTAAACTTTGTAATAGAAGAAACAAGTAACAATAGTAGAGAGATAGCATCTCAATATTGCTTTTGGCCAGAATAATTGCTCATGAGAAATAAAATGTAGTAAAAAGAACGGCTGAAAGTAACTGAAATGGAGGTAGTAGTAATAGTAGTGGCATGTGATGCAAGAAAGCAAGTGTATGAGCTTATACAGCATCAGCCAAAAAAAAAAAAAAAAAAAAAAAAAAAAAAAAAAATTACAAAACAATCCCCTCTAAATGTTTGTCCAGTTCCTCCTTAAATTTATTTAACCTATCAACTTCCACAATGACAGATGGATGTTTGTTCCAGCAATTAACCACCCACTGGCTAAAGGCAAATTTCTGCACATCTATTCTACATCTGTCCTTCCTCAATTTCAATTTATGCTCCCTTAGGTTCGTAATCTGAACAAGTGGAAGAATCCCATCAGAATTCAGCATGCTCAACCCATTCAAGGCCTTATATACCACAATCAGATCACCTTGCAGGTGCCTAGTATCCAGCTGCTGCAATTTGCAGAACTTAAGCCTCTCCTGGTAAGAAGATCCCTTTATCCCCCCTCACCAATCTTGTTGCCCTTCTCTGTACATGCTCAAGCAAATCTACATTCTTCCTAAAATGAGGCTTCCAGACCTGCACACAGTACTCAAGGCGTGGCCTGACCATTGCCTTATACAGAGGGACAATCACCTCCTTTTCCCTTCTAGCAAAATTCCTGTATATCATTGGCAAAACCCTATGACCTGCCCTGGCAGCCTGTCTGCATTGCTCAGAAAACTTCATATCTGACTGCACAATTACTCCCAGGTCTTTTTCATTTTCTACCACCTTAAGTGTAGTACCACACAGTTGGTACGTTTCTCTGGGGTTACTTCTACCCATATGCAGTACTTTGCATTTGTCAAGGTTAAACTTCAGTTCCCACTTCTTAGACCATCTGCCCAAATTATCTAGATCCTGTTGCAGTACCACACTGCCATTACTGTCATTAACAACCCTGCCAACCTTTGTATCATCTGCAAACTTCGACATTAAGCCTGATATATCTTCATCAATATCATTGATAAATATACAAAACAACAGTGGACCCAACACCGAATCCTGTGGGACTCCACGAAGAGCAGCACCCATTGATTACCACCCCTGTCCCATTTAACCATCCTTTTATCCATTGTAGCAACTTACCCTTAATACCATTCCGCTCCAATTTGTACAATAGTCTTCCACGTGCAACAGTGTCAAAAGCTTTCCTGAAATCCAAATATATGATATCAAAATTATTTTTTGCATCCAGTTCCTTTGTAACCACATCATAATAACCAATCAAATTTGTCAGACAAGACTTTCCCTTAACAAACCCATGCTGTCTGAATTATTGCTGCAGTCTTGTCTAGATGATTCTGCAATGCATCTTTAACCAGTGACTCCAATATTTTACCCGGAACAGAAGTTAAACTAACTGGTCTGTAATTACTCGTGTCACCCTTCGATCCCCCTTTGTGAACTGGGGATACATTTGCACATCTCCAGTCTGTGGGAACCTCCCCTCAGTCCAAGGATGCTCTCATAATTATGGCTAAGGGTTTGCTTAGTTGCTTTGCCACCTCCTTTAATATAACTGGATAGATCCCATCCATCCCAGGTGCTTTTCTTATGTTTAACTTCAACAATTTCTCCTCCACTTTGCTCTCAGTTATTACAAAATCATTAAGTATCCTGCTACGATTTGATAACCTTCTGCCATTTTCAAACCTTAATAATTCCTCGTGTAAATGTAGATGCAAAATACTCATTCAGTTTGTTTGCTATCTGAGCAGGATCATCAACAGTCGAACCATCGATGTCAAGAGCACCAATCAGATTCATCCCCTCCTTCCTTTTAGAGTTTATGTAAGTTGATGTTTTTCTTAGCATCTTTTGCCAAGGATTTTCGTAATCTGCCTTCGCCTGCCTAGCCTCCTTTGTGACCTGATTACAGAGTAGCTTATATCTGCCATAGGCTTCTGAGTCGCTTGATAATTTATATGCATTTTTCTTCTCTGTTACGAGTCTAATTAGTTCATTAGATAACCATTTCGGCCTAAACCTTGACCAATATTCCTTAATAGGTATGAAACTTTTAGTAATTTCCACGATTAATTCCTTGAATGTTTCCCACTTAGAATTTACTGTTGGTAACATCGTCAGTTGATCCCACTGTACAGAATTTAAAAACTTTCTGAGACCCCTGTACTCACCTTTACGGAAGCAAAAACCCTTTCCTTTACTCCTGATGGTAATTAAATCTATAAGTAAATCCCACATCAGTACACTGTGATCACTGCCACCTAGTGGTTCCTTTATCTGCAAATTCTTAATACACGAATGATCACTGCTGATAACCAGATCAAGGGTATTACTCTCTCTGGTTGCCTCTCAAACATGCTGCTGCAGAAAACAATCATCCAATAAATCCACAAAAAGTCTGACTAGTGTGTGAGTGACCAACCCAACAAGTTCCAGTCAATATCTGGGAAGTTAAAATCTCCCATTATAAGACATTCTGATTTACTAGCCCACTCTATTTTTCTGTACAATTGTTCATTGTACTCATTCGAGTCATTAGGCCTATAACACACTCCTACTCTTATTTTTGCTTTCGCAGTGCTTATGTCACACCAAACTGACTCAACAGTGCACTGTTCATCTATATCAACTGGGTGCACTTCTTTTGATATTATGTTTTTCTTAATTAACAGCATAACACCTCCTCCCTTTCTATCCTGTCTATCCTTTCTGTACACATTATACTCCCCAAATTCCAGTTCTGCATTCCTTATATCTGTGTGACACCACGTCTCTGCTATCTCAACAATATCCGCCTTTGATGTCTTGACCAATACTTCAAATTCATCAAATTTATTTACTATACTTCTAGCATTGGTATACATGCAAGCATACCCTAACTTGCATGTTGCAAGTTAGGAGAGTGTATCCAGGGGGGCCCCCATGGTCAAATTGGCAGAGTAAGATAAATACCATTTACGTGTACATCATAACAGAAACAGAGACTGAGACTATTGTTGTGGCTCCTACGATTTTCATTGCCGACCCTTTGAAGAAGTAGTTCAAGTCCTAGGACCCACAGCTTTTGGTTCTTACAATTATTAATTGCATTTTATATTTATTTCAGGTAAATTGATTTTTTACTTACATATTCTCCCTATTCTTCCATGGTTACTACACCTTATAGCTCAACTCCCCTACCATATACACAAATATACTGATTTTTACCTTTTTGTCTATATATATATATATCCCCAAATATACAAGATATTAGAACCTATAATACTTATTACTTTGCATGGGTTGAAGATGGATAAGATGAAGCTACTTGTTAACATTAGACTTGAATTTATGTAGATTGCACATGCTGACTAGATGTGGCAGCATGTGTTCAGACTGGTTCGGAAAAAAAGTGAGAAAATTAGAGCTGCCAATTCAGAACAGTGCCCGTAGAAGTATCTATAGAAAAGGCATGCAACAGAAACAGAGCATCCATGTGAGAGAGAGAAAGTTTGTTTGTTTGTTTGTTATTTGGTTTTTAGGAGCATTAGCAACTAAGGCCATATTGCTCCGGGAATATGTGGTGGTCATTCCCCGACCTTCCTGCATTCTTCGTATTTGGTGGTGATGGGCTCAAACCCCGGTCTAATCAAGAAGAGTGTGCTATGCACTGCTGCTCCTTCCCACCTGGCTACGGAAGCGCCAGAGAGAGAGACTTTTTAAGAGATGGGTCATTAATTAACCTGATTTGCCTTTTGAATGGAGTCAAAAACTTGAGGGGGGAAGGGCAACACCCAGGATATGGGCACAAAATTCCATGGTAGGGAAGATTTGAGATTAGCACAGTGAGTTGTTTAAAAAAAAAAGTAATGCTATGAGAGAAAAGAAAACCCACTTTTTCAGATACAGAGGAAGCAGTACTTTTGATATGCTTATGTTAAAAGATTTCAGAACTCTCTGAAATCTCTTGACATGATGAAGAAAGATAATTTGATAATTTGATTTGATAATTTATTTATCCCTATTTTGTGTTACAATTGTTGAGAGATAACAGCAAGAAGGGAGGGAGAACACATAAGCCAGAGGCTTTTTAGGGGGTGTTCCCTTTGAAAAAGATAACAATAAAAACAGATACATCATGAATCGGACATGTTTCTACATTCCATTACCGAGACTACGTAAACCAACCACACATGTCGCGTGGTTAACAACAGTACATACTTATAATTACATTGTGAGTACTTTTACAATAACAAGTATGAAAGAAAAATTATGAAATAATTGCATAGAATGTTACAATTTATGACAGCTATTCCTTCAACTTGTTTACACAATTTCCAAACTGGTATGCATTGTGGAAAGTTCAGGAGTTGAGTGGAAGGTGATTTAGATCAGACATCCCTGGTGATGTGTTCAGTCAGGAGCTTCTTGAACTTGTTTAGTGAAATGGCATTTTTGATGTTTTCAGGAAGATTATTCCAGGTTTTTGCGCCTCTGTATTTTATATTTTTCTGGCCTATGGCTTTTCTGAAAAGCGGAACCTTCAGGTTCGCTTCATTTCTTAAATTATATCTTATTCCTTCTTCTTCTATTGTTATAAAAAAAGATCTGAAGAGAGGAGGAAAGTTTGGTGTTTTCAAAGCATTGTAGACAAAGACCGCTTCAGCTTTTTGTATCAGTTGGTAGATGCTTAAGAGTCTTGTTTCCTTATATCTCGAAGTCACCGATGCATTCCAGGGAAGGCCCAAAATTGAACGAACACATCGATTGACAATTGAATTGATTCTCGTAAGGTTATATTGACTGGTTGTACCCCATGAGATAATTCCATATGTGAAGTGAGGCTGTATTAAGGAAAGGAATACTAGTCTGAGAAGAGTCTCGCTTCCTTATATCTCGAAGTCACCGATGCATTCCAGGGAAGGCCCAAAATTGAACGAACACATCGATTGACAATTGAATTGATTCTCGTAAGGTTATATTGACTGGTTGTACCCCATGAGATAATTCCATATGTGAAGTGAGGCTGTATTAAGGAAAGGAATACTAGTCTGAGAAGGGAAGGAGGTACCCAGGCAGAGATGTTGCAGTAATTGAAAGTAAAGGCATGAGTTTTCATTTCAGAAGAGGGGCCTTTGACAGTTTAAGGTGCTATGGCATCTATTAATTAGACAGATTACATAGTGAGAGTGAATACACAAGAATCATGAAATACCTTTATAGCAAAAATCACAGCAGCCATGAAGGCATACATACCATTAAAAAATATTGTAGGAGGAGGATGTCGAAATGGATGAATGCAGAGCTTACCGGTCAAATAGAGCAGTAAAAGATATCATGGGATAGTTACAGAGCGACAAAAAGTACTGAAGCCTATAACAAGTACAACTTGATCTATAATAGTACAACAAATAAGGTCAGGGAGGCCAAGACTGTGTATGAAAAAGCACTGGCTAAGAGCAAAGAATGGGGACAAGGAATTTTTCATGTATGTGAATACAATGAAGAAGAAAACGTACCAAATCACACCCCCTGTGCACTGGGTATGGGAGTCTTAGATAACCCAGCTAATGAACTGAATATGTACTTTGCACCTGTCTTTACTGACAAAAGCCCCTTCGTGCTGAGAAAAGGCTGTGCAAATGAGGCTTAGCCATATGAAATTAGTGATTTCAAAATTACATATTACTGTTTATTAGAAAAATTACCAACATAAAGAAAAGTAAGGCTCCAGGAGTTGATGGCATATACCCCAGTAATTTTGAGGGAGGCCGCCAGGGAGTGTATTGGCCCGCTGACGTTAATTATGAGGGCATCTTTGGACTTGCAAATGATTCCTTTGGATTGGAGAAGTGCCAATACATAAAGGAAGTTTTAAGAGTGAAGTCAGTAACTACAGACCAATTAGTCTAACTTCAGTTGTAAGGAAAATCTTAGAGGCAACGATTAAGAAAGATCCAGGGACAATTACATAGATATGGCCTTCTGAAGGATGCACAATGTGGTTTTGTTAAGGGAAATCATATAAAGGAATATGTTTGACTAACTTAGTAGGCTATTTTGACCCAGTTATTAATGAGCTGGATGTAGGGAATAATTCTGACATAGTTTATTTGGATTTTAGCAAAGCATTTGACTCAGTCCCTCATGAGAGATTACTGTATAAGCTAGAACATGTTGGGATTACTGTAAAGATTCTAAGACAGACTGCAGAAGGTTGCGATTAATGGATATTTTTCAGATTGGTATAACGTCAGGGGTGGGTCCCCAAGGATCGGTTCTTGGACTGCTGTTATTTCCAATTTTCATAAATGACATTGACAAAGGAATCAAAAGCACAACGTCAAAATTTGCAGACAACGTAACAATTCGTAAAAGAGTAACCATATGAGGAATGACTCTGATTATGTGGGCTAAAAAGCTGGGCAACTTATAAACCACAACATGCACCTGTGGGGTGACCTGTTGAGGTTTATAAGGCTCTGAAAAAGGTTAGTAAAATGAATGAAGGTGGAATTTTCACTGTTATAAAGAATTCCAGAACTAGGGGCCATAAATTTAAATTACAGGGAAAGGGGTTTGACTAGATTGTAGGATTTTCTTTTAGCCAGTGAGTTGTTGATTACTGAAACAGATTGTCTTTGCAGGTAGATAGTTTGAACAAATTCAAAAGTGAAACTGGATAGTTACTTATGTGAGGAGAGAAGCACAATTTGTATTTTCTTATCTACTTGTTTTGTTTTGTTTTTTTTTGGCCAGTGCAGCAAAAGCCTGTGGCTTCCTTTCACTACATGGCAAATACCATTACTAAGTCTGGGTAATCCTAATAGAGATATGTGATCTTGCTTAGAAATCTGAGTGCCACCAAAGATAAGCATAGCAGCAGAAGTAGATTCTTTTTTGTGAGATATCAGACAGGACTGATGACTTTTTAAGTTTTAGAAGGATTAAAATTAACTAAGTTATCATTGCCACATTAGAGTAACAGTATGTTTACTGTTAATAATCATTAATTAATCAATTAATTAACAGTATAACACTTAAACATTACTGTCATTTCACGTCTTACAAATAAAAATTTATATAAAATTGACATAACTTTTTATTTACCTTGTGTCTGAATCTTTTAGAAAGATCTGTTGAACCATCCCATATTTCATTAAAATTGGACATACAGAAATCCAGCACCTATTGGAAATACAGAATTCCCTGGTACTTCCATAAATATCTTATGCTATCCATCCATGTATCTTAGGATTGTATTAAAAAGTATGTTTAAAAAGTTTGGACATTACTCGAGAAGGTAAAGTCATATATTAGCATCATTGTATGTTTTTCTGGTCTCTAGAAGTGTTTGTGAGCCCAATTCTACTCCGTAGTCCTAGTCCCACCTGTTTCCTCCCTACAGAAATTTATATATTTATATGTATATATATATATGAGGGGGGGTATCAAAAAGTTCGTATCCTGATCTAGATAAAACATCAGCAGGAAGATGCAGTTTTTAATATAAGTTTTCTACATATTGAATAACTAACATGTGAAATTTCATTCCCATAGGTGATCATACACCAGAGGTGGAGCCCGAAATCTCAGGAAGGATGCTACGGTTGACAAAGAGGAGTATCGAGAAGTGATCAGGTTCCTGCATTTGCAGGGCAAGAAAGCTCAGGAAATTGACAAAGAAATGAAAGCTGTGTATGGGCAGAATTGTCCATCCTATGAAGCTGTAAAAAAGTGAAAACAGAAGTTCCAGTGCAGTCGTAAAAGTGTCTTTGATGAGCCAAGAGAAGGAAGGCCATCAACGTCCATTGACAGTGAGACGGTTGCAGAGGTTGAGCAGCTGGTGCTGAGTGACAATTCATTTCATCACAAATGCAATGGGAATTAGTTCTGGGTCTTCCCACAGCAATTTCATGACCATTTGCCCATGTCTAAGGTCTCCGCATGATGGGTTCCAAGATTGTTGACACCTTTGCAGAAGCAATGTTGAATGCAATGTTCTCGCCAACTGTTGGATTTGTGTAATGTGGATGTTGAGAACTTTTTTGTTTGGTGGGTGACAAATGACAAATGCTGGGTGTGCCAGTATGATCTGGAGACCAAAGACGTGTCAAGCAGTAGAAGCACACCTCCTCCCCACCTCTCAGGAAGTCATCAATGAAGTGGAATCATGATTTCAGGCAAAGAGTGCAGACTTCTATGATCAAGGCATTAAACTGATTCATAAATGGGAGAAATGTGTTACTATACATGGAGAGTACACAGAAAAAGATTAAAGTTCCTGTGAAGTTTTACCTTTCTAGGGCTATTATTTCTAGGTAAGGGTACAAACTTTTTGATACCCCCTCATATAAATTAAACCATGTTTCTGAAATCCAGACATAGCTTGATATGGAAAAGTCAGATTACACCAAATTTTCAGCATGTTTTGTTGGCCCGAAGAAAGATTCTGATTCCATACTTGGCAAGAAAATTCTACAAACTTAAAATAATAAAAATATTTATTTTATTGATTTACCATAAGAATTGACTTGTTGCTTTTTTAAATCTCATCCACACGTGGACACATATGCACACACAAATTCATATACAAACACAAGGGCAACCAATCATGCACTTTGCATCAGGATTCACATTAGTTCTCGACACACCCATTTCTGCTTACAGAAATGCTTTTGATCATTTTAAAAATTTCTTAACTTATTTAGAATATTTTTGTGATCCAGTATATCAAATTTCATGTGTTAACCAATTTCCCCTGTACAACAAAAAGAAGTACAGCTGCACAAATCCAACTTTAGAACTACCAATCAACAGAGCATCGTGTGAAGCTTTGGTAAACACTTCTTGAGTGTGATATAAAAGTTTTTAACTCATGAGGCATGTTACTTGGTAATCAAACACCTGTATTTACTCATATCATGAGTTTCACTCTAATTTACGCCATAATACATATGTATTTTTGATATATTAAAGTCGATACCATTTCTAAATTTTAACATATAACCTTATCTGTTTACCATATGACCCACTGGTCCATCAACAGTGTTTATCTAGGTCATTATGGTAATAGAGCACAATGTCACTGAGTATAGGGTAAGTTAGACAGGTGGGAGAAGGCAGTTGTGTGATAACAACGATATCAGAGAAGCAAAAATATATTTATTATCATAATGTGCAATATGAGTTTTACCTGAGACAAACACATTTACCGTGGATCATTACTTTTGCATCCAAACCATTTTTGCAATGCCAAGTAACATTCAGAAACAAATATCTACATATTTTTGCAACATTCAATAATAAATATCCAAACCAATACATCTATTCTAAATAGAGACTTCTACCAGCATTGTGAGGGAAAAAATGAACAAGCTGTGCAGCAAAATAGGAAGCAGCATCCCAAATAGCAGAAACACATTATGATATACATACAGGTCATATGATCAATACTTGGATACCCAATAATAATAATGTACAATTTTTATTTTTATTTATTTATTTTTTTGGAATGGGAGGCACATAAAAACTAGAATGTGCTGCTCTTGAAATTAGTTAATTAATTGAGCAATCAAAATGAATATTTTTTTTGCAGAGATTGGGATTTTTGTTATTTAGCAATTATGATAAGTTGGACTAAATAATTATTGTTTCCATCAGCCTGATTTTTGCATTACCTGTACCATTTCCCCTTTCCACAAGGATAAAACTTTATTAAAACAATACAGTAAGTACCATGGCAGTTAGAATTAAACTGGCTACTAAAAAATTACAATAGCTTGAAATTACAAAATTTCTCCATTTAAATAATGAATTCCAAAACTGGTTGTGAAATGTATATTTCCTTCAGTTGTTAGTTTTGCAGATTAATGGGAAAAGGCTGTTTTTTTTTCTTTTCTTTTTTAAAGTTTATAGTACTTTATTAAAAAAAGAGCAAAATTTAGCATTAGTAGAGGCATATGATACAAGAAAGCAAGCTTATATAGCATCAGCCAAAAAAAAAAACCTCCCATTTCACCCATCCCATTAACTCCAAATGTTTGTCTAGTCCTGCCTTGAATTTATTTAAGCTGTCAACCTTCTATAACGACAGATGGAAGTTTGTTCCAGCAATCAACCACTCGCTGGCTAAAGGCCAATTTCCGTATATCTATTCTACAACTGTCTTTCCTCAATTTGAATTTATGTCCCCTCAAGGAAGAATTCCATCAGTATTGAGCTTGCTCAAACCATTCAAGGCCTTATACACCTTTTAATCAGATCACCTAGCAGGTGCCTAGTCTTCAGACTGCAATTTGCAGAACTTAAGCCTTCCTTCGTAAGAGCAACCCTTTATTCCAATCACCAATCTCGTTTCCCATCTCTGTACTCATTTGAGCACCTCTACATCCTTCCTAAAATTAGGACTCAAGACCTGTACACAGTACTCAAGGTGTGGCCTGACCATTGCCTTATACGAGGGGATAATCACCTTATCCCTGCTAGAAATATTCCTGTACGTCATTGACAAGACTTCATGAGCTATTCTTGTAGACTGTCTGCACTGCTCAGAAAACTTCATATCTGACTGCACAATTACCCCAAGTCTTTTTTGTAATCTACCACCCTGAGTGTAGTACCACATAGTTGTTACATTAATCTGGGGTTTCTGCCAACCATAATGCAGTATTTTACATTTGTCAATGTTAAACTTCAGTTGCAACCTCTCAGGCAATCTGTTCAACTTTTCTAGATCCTGTTGCAGTAGCATATTGTCATTAACAACCCTGCCAACCTTTGTATCGTCTGCAAACTTGGAGATTAAGCCTGATATACCTCCATCAAGGAGGGGCCTCCGTAGCCGAGTGGTCAGGAGCGGGAGTGCAGTAGCACATGCTCTTTGAGTAGACCTGACTGCTGAATACGGTTGATCTGCCAACCCGCACTGGACCAGCGTGGCAGATTATGGTCCATTTCCTTCAGCATGAATTGTTGAGGAGGCTTCCATCCTGCAGTGGGTTGATAATGGCTGCACTTCACCTTTTTACCTCCATCAATATCATTGATAAATACAGAAAACAACAATGGCCCCAAGATAGAACTCTGAGGGACTCCACTAATAACATTAGTCCATGACAAGCAATGTCCATTGATTACCACTCTCTGTCTTCTTCCACTCAACCTTCCCTTTATCCATACTTGCCTTTAATGCCATACTGCTCCAACTTGTACAGTAGTTTTCCATGTGCAACAGTTTCAAAAGCTTTCCTGAAATCCAAGTATATGATATCAACTTTTTTCTTTTTCATCTCACAGCATTTGAAATATGTTTATTATGTCTTACAATTCTGAAGATGTTTTAAAAAGGTCATTAATTTTCATATTGTAAAACTGCTTGTGCAGCTAACATTTCCATTAGATCTAAAAGAATAAGATGAAATATGCTGAGTAGCTTCTGCTATTAACTGCTTGGCATGCTATAAGTGCTTTTCTAGCTCATTCTGCTGCTTATAGAATGCCAAGCAGTTAATAACAGAAACTACTAACTGCTTGGCATGCATTTGCACTTCAATTTGGCTTTATTTTCTTGCTTGTCTTCCTTTATCCTCTTTTTTCTAACACTTGTTTGTATCCTTGAAAGCATATTGAAGGTTTAGAAAAAATGAAATATTAGAAGGATTTTCTTAATATTTGAGACATCCTGAATAGGTCTCAAACCACCGACTGTTTCTATGTTTACCTTCATTGGATACTAATGCCTTATTTTTTAAAATTCCTCTTTCTACATCTGCGTGACCATATGATAATATCAATGTTACTTTCACAAGTTTTTCTGGCAGAGGATATTCACGAGATCTTCCTGAATTCGCTATCTCCAAAAGTGACCAATAATAATCAATTCTCCATTTTTTTAACAATTTTTCTCCATTTCCACCTTGGCCTTCCTCTTAAGTGAAGAATTCCTCACTGAGATTCAAAGGTGCATAAAACTTTCATTACACTTTAAGATCAATATCACCTGTAGATATGTGTTCCACCACTTCCTGAATAGCGGCAAGGCTTTCACTTTTGATGGGAAAGAAGAAATGCAAATACTGAAGTTTTTCAACAACATATGCTTCATAAATAAATGCTCTAAAATATATACATTTTGTGGCTGAAATAAGAAATTGCTTTCATATCATGAAGACTGTGTTTACTTTCAGATCTTTAATATTTTTTATTTCCTATCTTGTAAGAAACGAATATTTATTTTCTCTCATGGGACATGGCTGGAAGAAGCACAGATGGTATCCATGTTAAAAAAGTTCAGAGTGTCTCCAGAATATATAACATCACAAATCAAGTACTGAATCTTCTTGTGGGCTGTAAAAGTTCATCATTAAGTACATGAATAAAAGGACCTTCACTTTGGAACTGTTCTCTGCTAATTTTTATAAAATGCAACTTTGTAAATGTTCCCGAGTCTAAAAGTGTGATCAAAGAGTCTTGTAGAGATCTGAGTTCAATGTGGAACTTGCTTTTTCATTTTTATAAAGATAATAAAACTGCAAGAAATAATAAGAAATTCATAAGTTGCATTACTTGCACAATGCAGCATTACAGCTTCATTTAGCTCCAGTTGAGAAAACACTTGCAGACTGTCTTCCTTCCATAAAATCTTTCTTCTTTGCTGAATATTTGTAGAATCATTGGAATACATTGTCCAAAATGCAGGAAATATAGGACAAGTAGGAGCACTTCAATAAGACTGAGGAAAATCCCTGAGGACTGCATTCAACATCACTGATGAAATATTCTTCATAGTTGCATCAAACATACTAGAAAGAGAGAAGGCATGTCTATACAAGCAAGATGGACACTTTCAGCACATTCTGTAACAGTTTTAATTAAATTCTGTATTTGTTTTAATAAAATTTTGTTGCATTACGAATTGGGTTGTACTTTAATTGGATAACCCTGTATTTAATTTTTTTTTTATCCTGACAAAAACAGTTATGAAGAATCATATACGTATTATATCATAATGATACAGACACAACACTGAACTAAAAGTTTATTTGTTACAGATTTGCATAAAATAAAAACAAAACAAAAACTTTTCACAGCTGAAAAACAGTAATATTATACAGTGACATATAAATATATAAGATTTATGGCATTTTAGTACATACCTTTTACATGTAGTAACACTGTGTCATACATGTCTTTATCTCATGAGGGCTCAGAGCGTTTTATGGGAGTTTTATGGCACATAAGCTACATAGCCTATAGTGCACCTATTCATATGAATTACATTCAAAAATAATTAGAAAGCATAAACACTTCTTTTTTGTTCACAGAAGTCTGATTCAGAATTGATGAAATACTCTTATTTGTTTCAGAAAGTTGGAGAATTCAGTAATATTTGCTTTCTCTGCCAACAATATGCTAAAATGTACAGAGATAGCAAGTTTTAAGTTCTGTCTTTCTAACAGTGAGGGGGCAATAAGAATGTGTTTAAATTGTTAGATATACTGAACAAAGTTCAGTATATCTACGGTGGATCCCTGTCCACAAGTAGATGGAGATGTCAGGTAAGTATGTCCTATTTGTGCCTATTCAGAGACCACCACCTCTCATTGTGATGTCTAAATACTGGGTGCCGAAATTATAGGTGCTGTTGAAGCTGGTAAGAGTGGTTCTTGTTGGTTTGAGAGTGCTATAGCATTTTCCATTGTGCAATGATGAATTTAGTCAGGGGTTGGAATAGGGGCATAGGTTAAACTAAGGTTGTTGCAGTTTTGACAGTGTTATTGGCCTATTCCTTCCATATTCCAGAGATGTGCTAGAATCCAAGAAAATGTAACCACTTCATGGAATTCTTGAATTTACATTAATGTGATTTAAAATAGATCAGCTGTATAAGACAAATCACATAATGCAGTAACTGAGCTTAGGGAGTTAGTGTAAATGTCATATTTTAAAGTGTTTCAAGGCTAGATTTTCCAAAGCTAATTTATTGTATGTAGTTCTGTTGAAAACCACTCTATTCTAGATGGAAATACAGGCTCTGATTTGCTTTCTTCACTACGGTTCTTTCCTCTCCCCACCAACAAAACACAATTGAAGCTTGAAACCAAGCAAAGTATTTTTAAATATAAAAATAAAAACAATTCCTCTTATTATGCACTTTGGCTTGTTATAGAAATTACTTTGAAACTAACCACAGTAAAGACCACAGTAAATTTGTGGTTTTTATAAGATCAATATTTTGATTAAAGTTAGGTGGAAGCCATTGTAGTTGCAATTATCCACTGCAAGTGATGAAAAGATGGCTGCTCCAATTAAAGTTATTCAATCATGTTTACTTTACAAGTATAAACTGGGCATAAATGCTATCTAAGCAGCCCACAAGGTATGCACATCCCCAAAATGATTCAAAATATTTAATTAGGTGATGAGTCACCTGATGATGCACCTTGTGAAGAATGACTGTCCACCAATGAAAATTCTGAAATGAATGCTATCACCAAGTCATACTCAAGCTTGTTGCTACTTTAATATCAAAATGAACCATTTTTGGACTGGTTGTTGACATGCAGTAAAAAATGTCAGCAACCAAACAATCACATCATTGGTTACCATCCTGTGAACCTATGATGCACATGCACATCAAAGCCCTCACTTCACCGACACAAGATTTTGCTGTCTGGTGAAATACAGCTTGTATCATCTATTACAAGCTTCTGCTCTCTGGTCAAACAATCACAGGAGACTTAGTGTTTTTGTTCATTTTGTAATGCATGTTTTAATTCTATCCTAAAAATTCACACGTACATTTTTGGTCACCGTTTTCGATTCCACCTCTCATTTTTTCAGATAAGAACAAAAATGCATATAAAAATGTACCTAATGTTAGGAATGACCACAACGAATGTTCAACATGCTAGTCCAGAGTTCTGCGTGCTGGTGTGTGATCAAATTCATGTAATGCCACAAAATATGGCGATGTTAATAAATCACTATACTAAAGTTACAAACTCCTCAGATTTTTAGCATTAGCATTAATAGAGGCATACAATGCAAGAAAGCAAGCTCATACAGCATCAGCAAAAAAAATCCTTCCCATTTCACCCATCCATTCATTCAAAATGCTTGTCTACTTCTGCCTTGAATTTATTTATGCTATCACCTTCCACAATGATAGATGTAAGTTTGTTCCAGCAATCAACTACCCACTGGCTAAAGCCAAATTTCTGCACATCTATTTGACAACTGTCTTTCCTCAATTTCAGTTTATGCCCTCTCAGGTTCGTAATCTGAGAAAGAGTAAGAATCCTATCAGCACTGAGCCTGCTCAATTCATTCAAGGCCTTATACACCTCAATCAAGGCCTTATACACCTCAATCAGATTGCCTCACAGGTGCCTAGTCTCCAGACGCTGCAATTTGCAGAAATTAAGCCTTTCATCGTAAGAGCACCCCTTTGTTCCCCTCTCATGTTTTGTTGCCCTTCTCTGTACTTGTTCTAGCAACTCTATATCCTTCCTAAAATGAGGCTTCCAGACCTATATGCAGTATATGCAAGGTGTGGCCTGACCATTACCTTGTACAAGGGAATAATCAGTTCCTTATCCCTGCTTGCAAAATTCCTGTATATCATTGACAAAACCACATGACCTACTCTGACTGCCTGTCTGCACTGCTCAGAAAACCATATCTGACTGCACAAGGTCTCCCCAGGGTTACCTCCAGGTCTCTTTCATTCTCCACTACACTGAGTGTAACACCACTCAGTTGGTATGTTACTCTGGGGTTACTGCTACCCATATGCAGTACTTTGCATTTGTCAATGTTAAACTTCAGTTGCCACTTCTCAGCCCATCTGCCCAACTTTTCCAGATCCTGCTGCAGCAGCATACTGTCATTACTATTATTAACAACCCTCCAACCTTTGTATCATCTGCAAACTTTGACATTAAGATTGACATACCTTCATCAATATCACTGATAAATATACAAAACAACAATGGGCCCAACAGTGAACCCTGGGGGACACCGCTAATAACATTAGTCCAAGAATCTTATCAAAATCTAATCTGTCTATCCCAGAGCAGATAAAGTCTTTCAACCAAACATTGTACATATAATGCCTAACATTAGTATTTGCAAATCTGCAGAGTAGAGTTCCTCTTCTCAAACCATCACATACAAAAGGAAAGTCATTAATTTAAGAATTCATTCTGTTGTATTTTTATTAATATTATTTCTGAGCAGAATAAAACAAATGAATTACACCTAAATATTTTAACTGATGTTTTCACTGGTGTCCAAAAATTAAGTTATACCCATGTTCTCTTTATTCTTTTTTTACAAATGCAACTATATAAACTTTTATAATAATTTGACATCCTTATGCTATTTAACATGATAAATCTAAATATTATTTTAAACTCTATACTGTACAAGTCAGACGGCTATAAAAGTGTGCCCTATTTCATATATGATATAGATTTAATTTGAGTAGGTTTCATTTCATTTAACTTTCTATATTTTCATTGCTTTCTGCAATGTAACATGGGCATCTGGAAGACTAACTAGTTATCACCATCACAAACTGAAGTGGCCAAGGCCACAGCCCAGCCACTGAACATTAAACATGTCAAGAATAGCAATTTCAAAATTATGGTAACAACATTGGATAGAAATTCGCTCTGGGGCAAGTTCAAGGTCAGCCAAGAATTACAATATTCCTGATGACTGGTACTGGCTCTTAATAACAACAAGACACTGTAGACGATGACATCTAGTGGCCACAGAAATTACTATTTCAGATGAGAAATGAGCTGCTTCACCTCTATTCGAAGCAGCCCATGATGATGTAAACAGCATCTTTGAAACCAAAAAAAGGGCCAATGTTCTTTTTCACAGATAAGCTAAGACTGTTGCTTTGAAATTTATTCTCAGTGTTCTCATCCAGTGTATGTAGAATCATGATGAATAGTCACACTAATCTCCATAGCAAGCACCCAGATAGCTCAAGGATATAGGGAGATCCTTGAACCCCCATATGAGGATTTTCAGAGATGGTGCTATAAGCAGTGATTTCACTGATGATAATGCATCTTCCAAAAAAGACTTGGCTCAGCTGAAAAGTGACGATATCGAGACGAACCAGATCTGTGAATCTTAATTTGACTGATGCATTAGGAAAATGAAGAATGTCAATCTCTTCCATGAATTAAGATCTATTCTTGTAGAGGAATGGGCTTATTACTTTAAAGACAAATCAGCCTTGAAAAGAGCAGGAGAACTATTTGTGGGAGATGTTTGGTTTGAGTGTCAGCTTTGGGTATTCACATCATAATAAAGAATGGCAACTAGGGATGATCCATTCAAAATGAGGGACCCCATTCATAAGACACAGGTACTATGGGTTACGAATAGATCCCTTTGGGTTCTGTGTTAGGGCCCCTGTTGCTTCATATTTTTGAGGGACCCCAAAACAAATGAGGGACCCCATTCATAAGACACAGGTACTATGGGTTATGAATGGGCCCCTTTGGGTCCTGTGTTAGGGCCCCTGTTGCTTCATATTTTTATTAATGATACTAATGGCATTACTAGTTTCATGCCAAAATTCGGTGTCAATATTAAGGTGGGCAGGTTGCCACAAGACACAAATTATACAACAGATTAAGGATGCAGTATGGTTACTTCAATAGTAATGATATTATAAGAGAGTCACAATACAGTTTTTTAAGAGATGTTGTTGGCCAATCTTGGAAGGTATTGGGTGGTAGTAAAAGTAACTGAATGCATGAAATAACTTTAATATAATTTACTTAGATTACAGAAGGGCTTTTGACAGTTCCACACAAACTGCACTGTACTTATGCTGGAGAACTATGTCATTAGGGGGTAGGTTGCCATAGTGGATAAAGGCATGGTCAACTAATAGAAGATAAAGAGTGGTTATAAATGGGCAATGATCTAAATGGACTAGTATTATGAGTGGTAAGAGGAGTCTCTTGGGGGGTTCTGTGCTAGGGCCCTTGTTTCTGATTTTCATTAATGATATTGACAGTGGCATTACAAGTTTCATGTTAAAATTTTTATGCTGAATATTTGTTTGTTAAATATAATTTTAATACAAGCATATAAGAAAAAAAGAATTAAATATCCTAAAAAGCAAAAATTTCTGCAGTTTTTGAAGCCTTGTGATGGTTAATTTACCTGGAATAGATACTATGGATGTCTGAGGCAGTTTATACAAAGAGTGATTTGTTCCCTGACTACCAGATGGCTGCCCTGAGTTAGATTGTGGTAATGCCCCAATTTGGAGAGCTGTTCCTGGAGCAAGGGTCCCACCTGCAAAAACAAGACAACAAAACAGATGTATTTCACTTATCAATAGCATAATAAATGTTTCAATTCATAAAAGGAACTGTTACATTATTTAATGAAATGTTGTTCTATAAGTATTTCTGGTGCTTATTATAAATAAAGTTATTTATAAAGTTCCAATAATTCATTAATGACTATATTTCAAATGATTCAAAATATTCACTATACAAATTAGTGCATATGTATCAGTTCTGTAGGTAGTTGAAACAAACTGAAGTTTGTATAAGGACATTGTTATACAACATCTCATCATTATGATGAGATGTTGTATAATGATGTCTTCACACCCTTTGATTAGTTTCAACTATGTACAAAACTGATGCATACAAACTAATTCATATATCTGTTTAAAATTTTGTGGTTTGAGGCTTTACCTAGAAATCTACTAGACTCAATATTTTTTCATTGTTCTGCAATAACACATGCCACAAACTGTCTACCCACATTGCCTAAATTTATAAATATGTTCAAAAGCTTCACTGAAACTAAAAAGTGATGTTACCATCATGTGAAAATTCCTAATAAAATAATAATAATATATATCTTTGTAAATAAAAAGAATATATGAATTAAAAAAATTATTTGGAAGTTATTTAATTGAAACAAAAGTGTTTAAATTTTGTGAACAGCTCATTCCAAAATGAGAGGTAAAATCCAAAAACTAGTCATGTATCAATGCCAAATGTTTACAGGTTGAACTTGCATCAGGCTGAACTTAAAACACTATTTTATAATGTAAAGGAGACTACAAAAACCTACACCAGTAGTTTTTGTAACTCAATGAATTTTTCAAGTGATGCTCCAGATTCATGATCCCGGTCTTGTAGTCATTTTCTAGGAGGTCCTGATAAAAGGAGCATGTGCTATCACCTCCTCATCCAACCCAAATTTACATCCAGACAAGTTTGTTCTCAAAATCAGATGGGCTAGTCTGATGAATAAGGTGGGTGGGACAATAATTCATAGCCATCCTGATAAACAACAAACATGTGTCTCCTCATAAGTGCCACACTTCTGGGTGCTGTAATTTGAAGGACTGAAGTCTTTCTTTCTTGATAAAAGTACCCTTTTGTGCCCTTGATTAATTTTGTTGTTCTCTCCACCCATTTTAACATCTACATCATTCCTAAAATGAGGCTTTCAGACTTGTATATAGTACTCGGGATGGGACTAATTACTGCCTTATACAATGGAATAATCATCTTCTTGTCCCTGCTGGCAAAAATCCTGTACTGCTCAGAGAACTTCATGTTGGACTGTACAATTACCCTGGGTCTTTTTTTTTTTTTTTGTTTATTTAACATCTTGAGTGTGTTACTACACAATGGTATGTTATTCTGGAATTACTGCTACCCATATGCAGTACTGTGCACTTATCGATGAAAAACCTCGACTGCCATTTCTCAGCCTATTTGCCTAATTTTCCTGGGTCTTGTAGCAGTATGTGTCATTCCTGTCATTAACCACCCTGCCAAATTTTGTAACACCTGCAAATTTAGGCATTAAGCTCAATATGACTTCATCAATAAATATTGAAATGAATAAGGGGGTCCAACATTTAACCCTGAGGGACTCCATTAATAACATTAGTCCAAGAAGAGCAGTACCCATCATATTCCTCTTCCTGAAATGCTTTCACTTCTAATCTTTCTTGGCAGAGTAACCCACATAAATATCCTCCTCAACATTCATAAAACTAAACTCTCTTTTCTTTCTAGTATTATTCTTCTTTTGAAACAATACTAAACTGAATATATTTGTATTGAAAATATTGTTCTTGTAACTGAATTGCCATTTCCCAAAATTTCTTTACAAAATCATCAGTTTTGCTAGAAGAAAAGCAATGAAATCAGAGTAAATCAATGATCTCTTCCCCTTTACAAATTGATTTCACTTCCTGACATCTTCAGTTTTTTCTGCTGCCCTTTCTGCGGATATTTATGTGATACTTTTTCTATTCCTTCTAAACCAATATTTATGTGACACTTTTTCTATTCCTTCTAAACCAATCAGAACATGTGCACAACCAGCCAGCGCACGCACACATGTTCAGTTCCAGACTTACCAAACTTTGCTTGCTTCTCCATCCATTCTCTCATTTCCAATCTTTAGCAACCCTTCATTGAATGTAATTTCTGAAAATTATAACATATACAAATTCTACTCCAACATTAACAAGTTTCTTCTTAATTCCCAATCCTTTCATAGTACAATAAGTCTTCACTGTTTGTAGTCCAGTTGTTCAACATTTCATTAATTAGTCACTATGCACAGTATGATCTGTGATAACTCCTGCTAAGTCATAATGCTGTTAAATCAGTCATGTGTATTTGTTGAGAATTTCTGAATTTTTTTTTTTATAAATTTCATTGGAACCTTAATATTACTTTCAATTATTTAAATATTTTCAAGGATAATTTAAAAATGCTAAAAATATCTTCAGATGTTTTAATATACATCTTGCTGAATTATTAATAAAATTAATACAAAACCATGCAGGTGAAGAACCTACACCCGAGAGTCTTAACATACAAAGTATTTTCATGTGATAAATCAAGCTATGGAAAATCACCTCTAAAAACAATACTAACATGAAAAACTGTGCTTTTTAACTTTACAGAGAGAGAGAGAGAGAGAGAGAGAGAGAAGAGAGATTAAATGACCAAAAATCAATTCTTCCTTTAAGAAAAACAAGGCCTTAGTCTTTGCAGAAATAAACTGGTATTTTTCTTGTTTAATTATAACATATTACATGAAATTATACCAAGAAGAAAAACAGTCAGTGACTTGAGATCACAAATTATGTGGGAGAGAGAGGATAAAGATGTACATGGAGTGAGGAGAGGGGTTTTCTCCTTAGTAATATTTCTATAGTTTATTAAAAATAATAAATATGATATTAAACAATATCTGCTTTTTTGGATCTAAACATACCTTTCATGCAATACATGTCATATGCAAGTCAATACATATGGAGATTGATCAGTCCTGTTGTTTATTACGTTTCTAGGAATTTAAAGCAGAGAAGAAAGCTGGAAACTCACAACACAAGAGACAACAAGATCTTTCATGGCGGAATGAGCTGGTCCCACAGGAGGTAGCTGTTGTTGATTCTACTGTCAAGGAAATATATTCTGCAAGAATGTTTGTTTGTTTGTTATTTGGTTTTTAGGAGCATTAGCAACTAAGGCCATATTGCTCCGGGATATGCGGTGGTCATTCCCTAACCTTTCTGCATCCTCCGTATTTGGTGGTGATGGGCTCAAACCCCAGTCTAATCAAGAAGTGTGTGCTACGCACTGCTGCTCCTTCACATCTGGCTACGGAGGACAGTTGAAATAAGGCCAGAATATGTCTGCCAGGGATAAAAGTTGATGACAGTCAACTTTTATCCCTTTTAAGATGATATTGTTATAGATGTTTGTGTTAATCATATTAGAGCAGGAGAGCTAAAGATTTACTCAAAATGTACAAGTAAGAAAATGTTGAGAAAAGGTCATGAGTTAGGATTAAATTTGAAATTGCCTACAATGCTGCTCAGACATAAATAGGATGAAGTACATAATGAAGCCTTATCAATCAGTTAGGCCTTGGTCCAGAAACTGTGCAAGACTTACAGGGTAGAATTTTTCTTGGCATGGTCTGTGCTTTTTAACAGCAGAGACTATTTTTATAGGGATGGGATATACTTAAATAGATGTGCAAGAATAGTTGTTGATGCTATCAAAGCAGTGTTAGGTGGGTCAGAAAACTGCAGCTTGAGGGGAGGATACACAGGCTAACAGATTAATAGCAGCCACAGAGGTCAATGTATTGGGGAATACTGGCCTGCTGAGGGCCTTCATGAGAAAAGCAACTACATTGGCCGTGTAACGGTTACAAAGAGTAATTTGGGGGGTGTGGAGAGTGTAGCAAACAAATTTGATGAATTCAAAGTACTGATTAAGTCATCAGATGTGGACATTGAAGGGATATCGGAGACATGACATCATGCTCACACTGTATGGATATCAGCGACAAGGTGTTGCATTCAAACTGTTCAAAATCTAGACAAATTCTTAGAGGATATTGACAGGTGATGTGGGAAGTTATTATTATTTTTTTTAGTTGATGCTGTATAAGCTTGTTTTCTTGCACCATTTCCACTACTAATAAACATGATCAACAGTGAGAAATTACTGTACTAAATTTAAACAACAGTATTTCAAAAACCTTTCATGTTGGGTCATAATAATTATTAAAGTGCACTTGGAAAACTGTTTTCTAAAGTGAGATGCTACATTAGAAAACATTATTATTATTTATTTTATTTATTTATTTTTGGATCTTTAAAATAAGGAATTTTTCTATTAATTGCTCATACTATTCAGGGAGGGAGGGAGGGAGGGAGAGAGAGAGAGAGAGAAACAAAAAAAAAATAATCAGCTCAATTATCAAAAATAAGACAAATTCTGAAAAATAACATCAAAAGTGATCATACGACAATTTCATCATTTCCCACCTGGTGCTAAGATTGTAGTGAAGCCTGCTGCTTGCGGAAGCTGCATGGAAATGGTTGGAACAGAAGTCAACGAAGAATTCTTTAGGGCAGTAGATGTTGTGGTGGTTGCAGCCGAGTTACCAGACGTAAGCAGGGGAAGACTAGATACTATAGTAGCAGTTACAGCAGAGACTGATGAAGTAGGAGTCAGTGATAAATTATCTGGAGTAGGACTATTACCTCCATACAACAACTGACCACCAGAACTGTCCTGCTGTAAGCAATAAGAAAATTTTAATACTAAAATTTTAGTACTACTCTAAGTCACCAATTTAAATTTTAACTTAAATTTTGCATTTATTTAAATGCTTACATATTGCCATAACATAACAAAGAGGACAATTCAAAATCATTTTCCCAATTTCAAAAATTTATTATTTTGAAAAACCACTAAAGATACAAATCAAGTTATTACCTTTAGATTTTACTACTTTCCTCCTTGTGATGGGAGAACACTAAGTACCCAGTCTCCAAGATGTATCAACATGAGAAAGCATTATGTACTTACATTTTACAGAATGAAACTGTTGGTAAATATTCAACACAAATTTCATAAGGCACAAAAAATATCCAACAAATAGGGACTCCATTTGTGCTAGCAGAACTAAAACAGACGTGGCTGGAATGGCATGGATCACAAGGATAACAATCTGTGGGGTGCAGATTTAACTCTTGGTTGTAATAAATATACTCCTGTAAGATTAATTTTCCCCTTTTATATGTAAGTGGCATATATATGTATGGTATCAATCATGGGAAAAAATGGGATAAGCTAACTTGTATTTTCATTTTATAGTTCTAAATGGCTAATAAATTAATGCTAAATTTCAAGTTTGTTAAGTGTTTCACACCATAGGAAAAATTCATCTGTGTGTATGTAACATACATGTGCATTTCTATAATTGACTATAAGATTACAATTATTCCCTTGGACTATAAAAGTGCCAGTGTCTCCTAATCTATAAGGTAGGAGTTAAAGAAATGGTCAATTACAGACCAGTGAGTTTGATTTGTGTGGTTGGTAAGATTATTGTATCTATGTTTAAAGATGCAATATAGTATCATCTTGACAAGAATGTGCTTCAGCAGCATAGTTTTGTGAAAGAAGGTTTTTGCTCCACTAATCTAGTAAAATGATGAGATTATAAAGCAGTTGGATATAAGAAATAACTTTGACATTTTATAACTAGATTTTAGTTAAGTTTTAGATACAGTTCCTTATAAAATCATTCATCATTATTGTATAAATAAGACTAGGTCAGTACAATAAGGATTAGGGACTGGATGAAGGGCAGAAAACAGTGAGTGGTCATAAATAGGTATTCTTCAGAGTGGACTGGAGTAGCAAGTGGGGTCCCTCAGGGATCAGTGCATGGACCTCTCCTGTTTCTTATCTTCCTAAATAATACTGATGAAGGAATACAAGCGGAACTATCAAAGTTTGCTGATCATTTAAAGGTTGAGAGGGAAGAGTGGTTAATGATCAGAATCAGGCTATACTGTTTCAAAAGGATTTGAATTGACTGCAAGTATGGTTTGAAAAATGGCAGCTAAAGTTTGATTCTGCCAAATGCAAAATATTGCACTTTGGGAAAAGAATCTCAGGAGTAGTTTATAGATCATGGGGAGGAGAATTATAAGATTTACTGAATGAGAATTAAAAGATTTACTGAATGGGACAGACTTGGGGATTGCAGTACAGAAAGGCATGAAGCTAAAGTGTGGGTAGCAAAAAGGGCATATGGCTTTCTATCCACGATTTATCAAATTTTCTGCAAATAGAAAGAAGGTCATTTATTCCTCTCTATAAGACGATGGTACAACCCTTGGAATACAGTATCAAGTCTGGAGGCTTTTGCACATAAAGTAGGTAATAAGGCAATGGTCAGACTGCATCTTGCACAGTACATCCAAGTCTGGAAACCTCATTTCAGGAAGGATGTGGATCTGCAAGAAAAGGTGCAGAGAAGAGCAAAAAAGATTGGTCAGGATCACAAAAAGGTAATCTTACCAAGAAAGACTTGTGTTCTGTAAATTGCAGCATCTAGAAACTAGGCATAAGCAAGGAGATCCAAATGAAATGTTTAGAATTTAATTAGAATTTAAATGGATTAACTATTTACTTCTGCACATCTTTAATCTTTCTAAAATGATACACATGCACACGCACGCACACAAGGGGACACTAACGGTTTTAGGACAAATGTGCAGAAGTTTGGCTTGAACCAGATAGTAACTGATTATGGGAATAAATTAGTGTTGTGGAATTGGGTAGTTTAAATAAATTTTTCCCACTACTAATGATAATATAATGACTTCATAGGGCTCAAAAAAGTAACTAACTGTGTGCTAACTGGAAATATAAGGGTCTGGATGAGAGTTAATTAGTATGAACATTTAGAATGATCACCCCTTATTCATGGTTTGAAATTTGTGTATGTTTCATGAGTTTGTTCATGATATGCACTTTTTTTTTTATGGCAAAAGACACTAGTTACCAGTGGAGTTTTAATTTTTTAAATTATAATTTTAAGAATTGAACAAAAGCAGAAGGGATAAATGAGGAAAAGTTAGTGTGATGAGTTTGGAGATGAAATGTCAATATATCAATGGATGTTGGATATTGTTATCATGATTTATGCAGCATATCAGCATCTGAGGCCCATGGTGTGTGTGTGTGTGTACACAGGCCAGTTTGCAAGTTGGGAAAAAATGGAGTAAGTCATGAGGCCCTATCAGGGAGTAGGACCCCATAACATTCCATTTTTTTTTTTGTTGTTGTTGTTGTACTCTAGTACATCCCAGATGTCTCCAAACAAATAGCAATTGATGAAACCATTATATTGTCATGGAGAAGAGTGTTGACTAGTTGAAGCATGTGTTCAAACTGATTTGGTAGGAAAAGCGGAATTACAAATTATTCAAAATAACTGCATCTGTGAAAATATTTACAGAAAAGCATGCAGTAGATCCTAAGTAAAGATATCTGATATTGTCTGGAAACCAGAGTATTATTGAGGATGATCATGGGAACAGCAGACTTTATTTTGCAAGAAATAAGACAAGACTTACTTTTAGAAGGTTTGAAGTTAACAAAGTTTTCTTCTCCCCTTCATAAAATTATTTGGAGATTAGCATTTAAGGAACTGTGGATAAATATTTAAGAAATTGTAACTGTCAAGGCAGAGCAAGGTCTGTTAAACTGGAAGGCAAAATGTAGTGTGTTATCATGAACAAAACTATGGAAAGGATTTTCCATCAATGAAAGGTCATTAATATACAGGATGAAAAGAGTGGGTGAGAGAATAGAACCTGGGGGAATTCCAACATTAGTTAAGAAGTTAGAAGACATATTTACTATTACTGATATTTAATATCAATTTAAAAAAACAGAAGGCAGACCATAACGTTGAAGCTTATTCAGAAGACCTTTATAATCAAAGTTCTAGAAAAGTCAAGAGCAACCACTTCAGCTATTTGGTATTAATTATTACTAATTAATGTGACACCTGTATTCCAGATTATCTTGATGCTGAACTGCAAATTAATAGCAATGTAACAGTGATTAAAATGATTGACCCTAAAGAATCTGGGGCTTTATGCTCCGAAATATTTAGTTTAGACTTTGTACATACCTTTTCCATCTCTCACAGTTAAATCACCACTAGGCTGTCAAATGACGTATTGATAATAGTCTGTCTATCCACTGTTGAGGGGACAATATCACCCTAAATGACTATATATAAGTGGTGGAACACATTAAAAATAAATGCCAACATAATGCTCAATTGTGGGACATAACATTTATTTGCAGCACAACATCAAAGCAATATCTACAGATAGCCTTAAAATATGAGAAAGAGTTGCCACACCACAACTCTTGTCTTGTTAATGCAAACAGTTTGCCACTGGTTACAACTCAACAGCACAGAAGTACCACACTTATCCAGTAATTAAACATGAATAATCTGAAGCTTTATGCTCCTAAATATGCAGTCCAATTTTAACAAGTTTTTTGTTAATCAATCCAAACTATTTTAATTACAGTATTATAAATCTTCAACAATTTTTCATTACAATTATCTTTAAAAAAGTCTGCTGTTATTTCAATTTCTAAATAAAAAGAATTCTGCTGTTGTTATATTGTATTTTTTTTTGTTTATCAGCTACTATTTTTTTTTTAATCTCTGCTTACATATTTAATTTCCTTTAGTTAAAAACACACACACATACAACTGGTTTAATAATAAACATATAAAATAAATAAATCTGCCTGAAAAAAATTTATTATAATGTTAGAATATAAATACAAATATATAGTAAATAAACAATGAAATACTTATCAATTAACTGTACAAAGTTTAAGTCCTAGATATATTGTAACTGTACAAAATTTTACATTCCATTTATAATTAAATAGCATTTATGATTTGCTATTTATTGCAGCTAGATAAGAATAAAATGTGTAAGAATCTGTTTGTACATATGGAGGATGAATGACTATATACACTGTTTAGCTCCTCCTTCAGTCCCAATTTAGCTCATCTCCCCACCACAAGAAACCCACAACAGCTAGAGAACAGTGAGCTCACTAGCAAACCATGCAATGTTTCTGTGCTATGTTTGGCAGCTCTTCAAAGCTGGCACCCTAGTTTGGGAGAATATAGTCATGCCATATTTAGAAATCATCAGGTCTGCTTGAAGTAAGCAAATGAATTGCCCAGGACTGAACAAAGATTACATTATCAATTTTGTTTGTACTTCCTCCCCCCCCCACAACTTATGTTTACATGTAAATAATAAATAATAATTAATTTTTTTCAGCATAAGGACTATATCTAATTGCATTCTTATATTTACTTATAATTTACTGTTTTCACCCTTATGGTCTCATCCAGAATAAATAGAAATTTATTTATTTAATATATATTCTGAATAATTAGTTCTTTAATAACATATATCAATGGCACCATTTTTATTTCAGACAAAAAACTAACAAATATCCCATATTTAACTACTATATTTTCTTTCAGCTTTCACTACATTTCTAACCATGCTATCCTGAAATTAACACTCATTTTATCTATACTTATCATATATTAATTGCACTGTTATTTAAAATTTATATTTTTAATCATTTTATAATCACTTTAAAATGCATAAAAATCAAAAGAATAAAAAATTCAGTAATTATGAAATATTTTTATTATACTTTATTATTAACTTATTATTTATTTATACCAGCTTTGAACTTTGATTTATATATCCTATGTTCCATAACATGGGAAATCTATCAGTACTTTGTTGAATAACCCAAAACTAATTTTATTAATTAAAACTAATAACAAATTAACTCTATATTGAACAAAACACCACTTTATTCTGAAATTGAAGTTCAAAAAATCCAAAAGAGATATTGGACCCATGCTGAAGAAAAGAAAAAAAATTTTGCCTATTCTTGCTTGACACTTTTAAAGATGAAATAATTTTTGCTTCTTCAATACACTACAATATCAATTCCATATATTTCATAATTTCACACATTTTCTTTAAATTGAAAACAGAGATGAAAAATTCTCTATATGCTACATGCATTAGCATGATATATATACTTACACAATCATATCTTAAATCATTAGTATTTTTATATAACTGATTACTGGTTCTTTAGCCTAGATAAGCTACTTTGCATTGATTCCTGACTGAATAATATGATTTTGAAGCTATTCATTGTTTAATATTAAAAGAATTTGTTTATAAACTACATACACAAAGCTACTAAATTATTATTATTTTTTTTTTCATATGCATGCTTCTACATATAAATAATAGCTTCTGAAACTAAACTTTCAACTGTGTCCATTTTTTCTTTTCATCTCCCTCTTGAAAAAAAAATAATAAAAAAAAAATAAAAAAATACAAATCACAATAATCTAAGAACAAGCACTGAGAATGGATATTAAGAAATGAATGTCAAATTTCTATTTGTTTGAGTTTACTTTTTTTTTTTATTCTTCGGTTTTAATAAAAGAATGGAAGAAGAGCAACATATAAAATGGACAATGTTAATATCTAGTTTAACAACAATCTCTACTTATCTGTGGACAATAGATTCTATTGAAATAATCAACATATTCAAAAATACTATAAAATCTATTTAGTAATACACTGAAAGGACAGAATTTGTGGGATACCTGGTTCCTGGGAAATGCAACACTGTCACCACTCTCACTAGTGGATAAACCCACTGCTTGGCAGGTATATCAGTGCAATGCATTCATATAGACAGTAATTCGATGTCAGTATGGATAAATGTTGTGAATTAACCGACTTTGAAAGAGGGATGATAGTGGGTGCCCAATGCAAGGGTCACTCTATTGCGGAGGTGGTACAGAAATTGCACTGTCCCAGTTCAATGGTATCAAGAGTGTATCAGGAATATGCCATTTCTGGAATAACATCTTATCGTGGACAGTGCTGTGGGCAGAGAAAGGTAGGGGATGAATGTGGCGGTCAATGTCAGTCTCACATTTTTTCAGCCAACAGTGGCACAAATCACAAATCATTTCAGAGCGACAGTGGCACAAATCACCACCAACTTCAATGAGGGAGGTGCCAGAAATATCTCCACCAAGACCATCAGACAATCATTAGCCGCAATAGGTTATGGGAGCCGCCGACCCAACAGAGTCCCATTGCTAATCCCATGACACAGGACTCTACGTCTCAACTGAGTGAAAGAACATCGGCACTGGACCTTGGAGATGGGTCTCTTGGTCCAATGAGTCCTGTTTACAGTTATTTCAAGTGGATGGGAGAGTGCGTATCTGGCAGAAACCGCAGATGTCAGTCTCATTTTTTCAGCCAACAGTGGCACAAATCACAGCACACTTCAATGAGGGAGGTACCAGAAATGTCTCCACCAAGACCATCAGGCAATCATTAGCCACAATGGATTATGGGAGCCACCGACCCAACAGAGTCCCATTGCTAATCCCACGACACAGGACTCTACGCCTCAACTGGGTGAAAGAACATCGGCACTGGACCTTGGATCATTGGAGATGGGTCTCTTGGTCTGATGAGTCCTGTTTCCAGTTATTTCAAGTGGATGGGAGAGTGCATATCGGGCAGAAACCGCTTTCTGCGGTTTCTGCCAGATATGCACCCGTCATGTCAACCAGGAACTCTTCAAGCAGGTGGACGGTTGGTAATGGTCTGGGGCATGTTCAACTGGCACATAATACACTAACACATCTCTGAATGGTCCAGGTTACATGTCCATCCTTGCAGACCATCTGCATCCCTTCATGGTCATCGTGCACCCACAGAGCAATGGACTCTTCCAGCAGGACAATGCACCTCCCCACAGAGCTGTGGTGACTAGAACATGGTTCAAACAGCATTCCACAAATATCACCACCATAGAATCGCCTCCCCATTCAGACATGAACCCTGTGAAGCATCTTTGCGATACTGTGGAAAGGTCTGTTTGAGCTTTGGATCCTCCACCCAGGAATGCAACGGAATTATGGACAGCAGTGCAGCAAGCATAGATGGAAATACCTGTAGAACACTTTCATGAACTACTGCACTCAATCCCTCACTGTGTGACTGCCTTGCACAAAACATAACAGAAATTAACTGTAGAGTACATTACAAGTATATGTCAAAGATGTTAATTTTTTGACACTGCAACTAAGATAACAACAATTAAATTCTGAGGTTCTAAGCAGCTGCTTACCCATGCTTAAACCTGCCATTGTCTACTAAAAATGTTTAAAATGACAAAATCCAAGTAGATGTTTGCAGTATTTGGATTAATGCTTTCCTATTTAAGCTGGCAGTTGTGGTGCAAAAATTAGAGTGGCATGGCACCCGAATGATGCTAATTTTCTTCCTGAAAAACACATTTTTTATAATTCTGGGGTTTTTTAATTCTGCTCTGACAATGCTTAGCCACCAGCAGCTCACAGGTGCTGGTGTTTATTTACTCTGCAAAAATCATAAAAAAAAAATAAATAAAATTTTAAAAAAAAATAGACATTCTCTTGCAGTAAAAGTTTGACTGCATTTAAGAAGCTAGAAAAAATTTCAGGTTTTTAATCATTAATTAAAGGGCAACATGGAATGCTTTTTTTGAAAAGCATCTGTCAGGTTTCAGGCCCATACTGCAGGTTTAAAGAGATGAACCATAATAAATTGCCTTCCGCCTTTCATTTATTTCCAAATTCTGAAATAAATTTAAATTAACAGAGCAATTTAAAATACACAAATTAACTTTTAATCATATTTTTTATTGAATTGAATTAATAAAAGACTCCTTAAAACAGGCTAAGCTGTCATATTATTATCCTATTTTATTATACTAAATCAATATAAATAATAACTAAATATGAACAGACAAGCTTACTTTATCTGATTCATCTCCTACACTATATGTTAATTCTGTTTCTTCAAAACCCGTAGCACTCATTCGTTGATCTGGAACAAGTGAGCTGGTCCCTAATGGATCTGGAGAATTAAGACAGGTTTGTATAAGAGCTTTACCAGCCTCACTTGTAATCATTGGCTGAAGCTTTCGTGTGGCAAAAGTATATACATGACCCGTTTCACTGGCAACCAATAACATTACTTGGGTCCCTGTCAAAGTTGATAGTTCGTAAGCCTGGAAATTAAAATAAATATTTATTGAAGTTTTATACTACTTGTAAATTATTAGAAAATGCACACTTGTCCAATCTTCAAACCATATTTCAAATTACAATAGATATTATACCTTGTTCTTTATCATCAATAAGGAACAAAGGTCTAGTGATACAGAAATTATACTATATATTTTAAACCCACTCTCGGGGCATTTGTGTAAAAGCAGAGAAATTCATTTTGACCATATTTTTTATGCTGTGGTGTATTCTTAACCCACTATGTCCACACAGCATTATTTCACAGCACCTTTCAGGGTAAGTTTTTCTCACTTTCTCTATTACAGATTGGAGTAAACTTCTTGAATAAAGTTAAAACGACTCTCAGGCCTTTTTGCTTTAGTTTTTGTGTACCTGCCTGGTTTTACATATCACACTCCCTATCACTCATTTTCAAGGATTACTTACAGAATAAGAAGAAAAAGTTCATTTCAGAAACATCCTGAAATTAATTAGACCCACCTGGTTGGAAAATATACAATCCATATATAAGCTGAAACGTCAATGCAATAGATCCTAAAACCTAAAAATATTTCTTGACTAAATGTCTAAGAGTATGAAAGATGTTGTTTATACATGAATACTGCACTTCCATCATTTCTACTAAGCAGGCAGTATGCATTTATCATTTAATTATATCTCATATTGTGAATAACTTCACAAGCTGCAGAGGTTACTAATGTCACTTATTCTTGGTGGACACTGTCTAAATGTCACTATTGCAACAACAGAGTTGTACTTCATAACTGGGTTATCACTATTGCAACAACAGGGTACCTTCCCACCCACTGATAAGTAAGCCAACAAGCTTTGAAACGGTTCTGTCTGGATGGTAGTATTGCCAAGAATAAGTAACATTAGTCTTCTGTACTGGTGAAGCGTTGCTTATGAAAAGGAGTGCAATACCTCGGCAACTTGTTGTGAAGGTATTCACAATATGAGATATAATTAAACAATGCATGCATACTATCTGGTTAGTAGAAATGATGGAAGTGCAGCACTCATGCATAAACATCTTTCATACTCTTAGACATTATAGTAATAGCGGCACATGATGCAAGAAAGCAAGCATATGAGCTTATGTAACATCAGCCAAAAAAAAAAAAACAATTTCACACAACCATTTCCTCCTTGAATTTATTTAAGCTATCAACTTCCATAATGACAGATGGAAGTTTGTTCCGGCAATTATCCTCACGCTGACTAAAGGCAAATTTCCGCACATCTATTCTACAACTGTCTTTCCTCGATTTGAACTTATACCCTCTCATATTCGTAATCTGAACAAACAGAAGAATCCCGTAATCTGAACAAACAGAAGAATCCCATCATAATTCATCGTGGTCAACCCATTCAAAGCCTTATACACCTCACAGGTGCTTAGCCTCCAGCTGCTGCAATTTGCAGAACTTAAAACCTTTCTTGGTAAGAGAACCCCTTCATTCCCCTCACCAATCTTGTTGCCCTTCTCTGTATACACTCAAGCAACTCTACATCCTTCCTAAAACGCGTTAAACAAAATCTTGCACCAGTGAATTAAATGGTTAAATGATTATCCCTTGAACGAGAGTTCGAACTTTCGAGAACAAGAGTAGCCTTGTGCAGGCGAAGTTTTTACTGCTCCTGGAATAGAGAAGTTTTTTCTGTTTTATTAGCTTAAATTGGCATATTAACTTATTTTCTAGAGTAGCTTTATATTCCTGGTTACGATACTTAGTTTAAAGTTTAACTTAGATAGAGATTTTGTAGGTATTACTTAGTATCGGTAACGGTATCAAATCCACGTGTTACAAGTTGCAGCTCTGCTGAATGAGAAATTTTACCGCTTTATTCACCAATTGTTATATTAAATTATTTTCTATAAGTAGCTTATAGACCTAGTCAGGATCCTTAGTTTATTCTAATTGAGACAGCAGCATTTGGAAGTTAATTAATACTTAAGTGTCCGTAAATTTACCGTTTGTAACTTGCTGCCATTGTTATACGATACAACGTTATATCCCGAACTAGACATAATAAGCTTAGTATAGTATAGTATATAATATAATATTGTCAATTAATCAGTAAAAGCTATTAATCTTGTTAAACTTCATTGTCAATTAAATTGTCCTTTTAACTAAATACATATAACGACTTAGATTACAAATGTAACAAAACGTAACATAATTAATTAATACATAACTTGATACGGAAGTTATATAAACGGAACTCATAGATAATACTCGATACTGAAAAATATATATAGCGTTATAACTGTGTTGGGTACAAGTTTAGGGTTATAATTTTGTACTGAAATTGAAATTTTATTGAAATTAAATCGAAATCATGACTCAGACCAGAGCAGCAAAGCAAAAGGCTCAAGCTAATGGGAGTGCTGTGGCTCAGGGGAGAACCAAGGGGGGGCAGTTGCACTCTGAATCACAGCCTTTTAAAATGCACTGCTTGCTTGATGTTTGTGGACAATCGGGTGTGGGACATGATATTGCCATGGGGGATGTCTTTGTGTGTGTATGCAATGTAAGGAAATCAGGCGACAACTCAGCTTTGTTATGGACCTATATGAGAGTTTGAAGGACATGGTGGATGCCCTCGAAGGATCTAAATTGAGGGGCCCATCAAGCTCTCAGCTGCCCACATTAACGCCAGAGCTTACACTTGGCCATCACGCAAAACAGCGGCAACCCCCAAGGCAGAATGCACTGATCCCACAGGAACTAGTAGTTCTTGGTGACTAATGTCAGGGAAATGGGAAACATGCTTTGTAAAAAGGATAGGTGGAACAGGACCAGGGTATGTCTGCCAGGGGCAAAGGCTGATGACGTTGTAGAGCGGATATCATCTTTTAAGGGCACAAAAGGTGATATAGTTGAACACGTTGGCACTAATGATATTAAGAGTAGGAGACCGGCAGAATTACTTAACAAGTACAGGTCACTGTTGAAAAAAAAAGCCGTGAATTAGGGTTGAATTTGAAAGTGTCTGCAATTCTACCCAGACACGATAGGAGGGAGTATATGATGAGAGCCTTGTCGATCAATTCGGCCCTGGAAAGATTGTGCAAGGCTCAAGGGGCAGAATTTTTTTCAGTCTGGTCTCTACATGTTAACAGGAGAGACTGCTTCTACAGAGATGAGATACACTTAAATAGAAAGGGTGCAAGAATATTTGCAAATGCTATCGAGGAAGTGTTAGGTGGGTCGGAAAACTGCTAGCTTGGGAGGCACTGGCAGAGGTTAAAGTGATCCTTGCACTGCTTCTATTGAAATGAGCAGCAGCCTGGAACAGGATATTTCAGAGACTGCTGAAAGTTACTGCAGTAAAAGTAAACACATGGGTTGTGTTTGGGTAGCTAAGAATAGGAACAGGTGCACGTATTGGTGCGTGTACACCAATGCTAGGAGTTTGGTAAATAAATTTGATGAATTTGAGGTATTGCTCAAAATATCCAAGGTAGATATTGTTGGGATATCAGAGACGTGGTGTCACACAGATATAAGGAATGCAGAAATGGAATTTGGGGAGTACAATGCGTACAGAAAGGATAAACAGGACAGGAAGGGAGGAGGGGTTATGCTATTAGATAAGAAACACATAAAAATCCAAGGAAGTGAAGCCAGTCGACATCGCTGGTCAATGCAGCGTCGAGTCAGATTGGTGTGACATAAGCATTGGGAGATCAAAATTGAGAGTAGGAGTGTGCTCTAGGCCTAACGACTCTGATGAGTATAATAAGAAACTGTACAGGGAAATATAGAGTGGGCCAGTAAATCAGAGAGTCTTATAATGGGGGATTTTAATTTCCCAGATATTGACTAGAATTTGTGGGTTGGTCACTCACACTACAGCAAGGCTTTTGTGGATTTATTGGATGATTGTTTCCTACATCAGAATGTTCGGGAGGCAACTAGAGAGAGTAATACTCTTGATCTGATTATCAGTAGTGATTCTTCATGCATTAAGATTCTGCAGATAAAGGAACCACTAGGTGGCAGTGATCACAGTGTGCTGAAGTGGGATTTACTCAAAGAGGTAACTACTATCAGGGGTAAAGGGAAGGGTTTTTGCTTTCATAAAGGCGACTATGATGGTATGGTCTGAGACAGTATTTAAATTCTATACAGTGGAACCAACTGATGATGTTACCAACAGCAAATTCAAAATGGGAAGCATTCAAAGAACTTATCTTGGAAGCTACTAGGCTTTACATACCAACTAAGAAATATTGTTCAAGGTTTAGGCCTAAATGGATGTCAGATTAACTAATGATGCATGGGATACATATAAATTAATGGGTGACATGGAAGCCTATGATAGATATAAGCTGGTCTGTAACCAAGTCACAGAGAAGATTAGGCAGGCAAAGGCAGATTATGAGAAATCCTTGGCAAAGGATGCAAAGAAAAACAGAAAAGAGTTCTTTTCCTATGTAAACTCTAGAAGGAAAGGGATGAATCACATTGGTCCAATGGATATTGATGGTTCAACATTTGAGGATCCTGTTCATGCGGCTAACAAACTAAACGAATATTTTGCATCTACATTCACACATGAGGAGTTATTCACGAAGGGGAATGCCAAAGATCAATTAAACTCTGGCAGTGAGCTAGATGATTTTGTAATAACTGAGAGGAAAGTGGAGGAGAAATTGTTGAGGATAAACATAAAAAAGGCACTCAGGGTGGATGGGATCTATCCAGTTATATTAAAGGAGGTGGCAAAGGAAGTAAGCAAACCCTTAGCCATAATTATGAGAGCTTCTTTGTACTCAGGGGAGGTACCCATAGACTGGAGATGTGCAAATGTGACCCCAATTAACAAAGGAGGATCAAAGGCTGACACAAGTAATTATAGACCCGTGAGTTTAACTTCTGTTCCAGGAAATTTAATGGAGGCACTGGTTATAGCAGCACTGCAGGATCATCTAGACAAGACTTCAGTTATAGCTCGGACACAGCATGGTTTTGTTAAGGGAAAGTCTTGCCTAACCAATTTGATTGGATACTATGATGCAGTCACAAAAGAACTGAATGCAGGGAAAAACTTTGATATTATACAGGGTGTTTCAGTTAAACGTTTCAGAACTTCTAAGAGGGGTAGGGTACATCCTGACAACTCGAAATCATATAGCAATGTGGGGTCGGAAATGTTTTCCTGAAGCGGTGTTGTACACAGAAGCACCATAAAAAGAAAAGAGACCGTAAGTGAGAAATCGTTTTAATAATACATGAAAAGAAGCAAAAGGTACATGGATTAAAGTAAGTGTTCGAAGTTTCTTCCACGGGCTACAATGCACGCCTCTCATCTCCGACGCATGGACATCCGAACATTCTGGAATACTCCAGGCGAATTTCTTCGGCAGCTACTGCAATTCTTGCAACCAGCTCCTCAGCATTGTCAACAGGGGTGTCATAAACTAGCGATTTCATATGACCTCAGAAATAAAAATCAAGACATGATAGGTCGGGTGACCGAGCAGGCCAACGCACGGGACCACCACGTCCGATCCACTGTTGACCAAATGTGACATCCAGGTAGTTACGAACATCTCCGCTATAATGGGCAGGGGCTCCATCATGTTGGAACCACATTGTCTGTTGCGTCGATGCAGAAATCTGTTCATCTCTCAAAAGTTGTGGCAATACTTGCTGCAGAAAGATCAAGTAGATAGGTCCGGTTAGACAACACGGTAACAGGTAAGGTCCGATGAGGTGATCTCCCATAATACCGGCCCATACATTGACCGAAAATCGAATCTGTGCTGCACGACGTCGTATTGCATGCGGGTTCTCGACCGCCCAGATATGGTCGTTATGCGTGTTGAAAATTCCTTCCCTTGTGAAGGATGCCTCATCGGAAAACAACACTTCAGCAGGAAAAAGGGGATTTGTAGCACATTTTCCAAGGTACCACTCTGCGAAAGCAATACGAGGTTGAAGAAACTTCGAACACTTACTTTAATCCATGTACCTTTTGCTTCTTTTCATGTATTATTAAAACGATTTCTCACTTACGGTCTCTTTTCTTTTTATGGTGCTTCTGTGTACAACACCGCTTCAGGAAAGCATTTCCGACCCCACATTGCTATATGATTTCGAGTTGTCAGGATATACCCTACCCCTCTTAGAAGTTCTGAAACGTTTAACTGAAACACCCTGTATATTTGGATCTTACCAGAGAAACGTACCAACTGTGTGGTACTACACTTAAGGTGGTAGAAAATGAAAAAGACCTGGGAGTAATTGTGCAGGCAGATATGAAGTTTTCTGAGCAATGCAGACAGGCTGCCAGGGCAGGTCATGGGGTTTTGTCAATGATATATAGGAATTTTGCTAGCAGGGAAAAGGAGGTGATTATCCTTCTGTATAAGGCAATGGTCAGGCCACGGCTTGAGTACTGCGTACAGGTCTGGAGGCCTCATTTTAGGAAGGATGTAGATTTACTTCAGCGTGTACAGAGAAGGGCAACAAGATTGGTGAGGGGCATGAAGGGATCCTCTTACCAAGAGAGGCTTAAGTTCTGCAAATTGCAGTGGCTGGAGACTAGGCACCTGCGCAGTGATCTGATTGAGGTATATAAGGCCTTGAATGGGTTGAGCATGCTGAATTCTGATGGGATCCTTCCACTTGTTCAGATTACGAATCTAAGGGGGCATAAATTCAAATTAAGAAAAGACAGATGAAGAATAGATGTGCGGAAATTTTCCTTTAGCCAGCGGGTGGTTAATTGCTTGAACAAACTTCCATCTGCCGTTGTGGAAGTTGACAGGTTGAATAAATTTAAGGAGGAACTGGACAGGCATTTTGGAGGGAATGGTGTGATTTTTTTTTTTTTTTTTTTTTCTTTTGGCTGATGCTGCATAAGCTCATACATTTGCTTTCTTGCATCACATGCCACTACTACTACTATCTTAGAAAGGCTTTTGATACTGTTGTACATGGAAGACTGCTGAACAAATTGGAGCAGTGTGGCATTTGAGGAAAATTGCTGCTATGGATAAAGGGATGGTTGAGGGGGAGAAGACAGAGAGTGGTAATCAATGGACACTGCTCGTCGTGGACTAATGTTATGAGTGGAGTTCCTCAGGGTTCAGTGTTGGGTCCATTGTTGTTTTCTGTATTTATAAATGATATTGATGATGGTATATCAAACTTAATGTCCAAGTTTGTAAACAATACAAAGGTAGGCAGGGTTGTTAAGGACACTACTGATGCTATACTGCTGCAACAGGATCTGAAAAGGTTGAGCAGATGGGCTGAGAGGTGGCAAATGAAGTTTAACATTGACAAATGTAAAGTACTACATATGGGAAGCAGTAACCCCAGAGTAACGTTTCAACTCTGTGGTACTACACTGACAGTAGTAGAGAATGAAAAGGACCTGGGGATAATTGTGCAGGCAGATATGAAGTTCTCTGGGCAGTGTGATGGTCTGCAAGAGTAGCTCATGGTGTCTTGTCAATGATATACAGGATTTTTTCTAGCAGAGATAAGGAGGTGATTATTCCCTTGTATAAGGCAATGGTCAGGTCACACCTTGAGTACTGTATACAGGTCTGGAGGCCTCATTTCAAGAAGGATGTAGAGCTGATGGAACGAGTACAGAGAAGGGCAACCAGATTAGTGAATGGAACAAAGGGTTGCTCTTACGAAGAAAGGCTTAAGTTTTGCAAATTACAGTGTCTGGAGACTAGGCACCGGCGAGATGATCTGACAGAGGTGTATAAAGCCTTGAATGGTTTGAGCATGCTCAATGCCGATGGGATTCCTCCTCTTGCTCAGAATAATCACCTGAGAGGGCATAAATTCAAATTGAGAAAAGACAGAGGTAGGATAGATGTGCGGAAATTTGCCTTTAGCTAGCAGGTTGCAGTCTGCCAAACCCCATGTACTTTTTCTGACAGAATCTCGGTTGATTCAACTACTGCTAATCTCAGATGCCCAAATTATTCGCTGTATTGTTAAGGGAAAGTCTTGCCTGACCAATTTGATTGGATACTATGATGCAGTCACAAAAGAACTGGATGCAGGGAATAACAGTGTGCATATGTCCTTTCTGATATTCTCTGTCAGAGACTTGGCAATTTGGAATCTCCTCTCTTTGATCTTCTCTGGCTTAAAATCTCTCTACCTCATTGTGTCAAATTCATCTGTTGTCTCTACCGTTCTCCCAACTCCACTAATCACTTGGAGCTCTTTGACTTCCTCTCTTTGCAACTTGACTTTCTCCAGTCCAACTTTCCTAACAGTGAGGTAATTTTCCTTGGTGATTTTAATGTTCACAACTCCAGATGGCTTCCGTTTTCTAGTCACACCGACCCAGCAGGTCGAGATGCTGAGGCTTTTGCAATTACTAATGACCTAGCACATACTGTTCATTTACCTACAAGAATAACAGACAATCCTAATCATACAGCCAATACGCTTGATCTTTTTCTCAAAAACAACCCTTCTAAGTAGACGGTCGAAGTGAGAGGTCCTTTAGTCACTTCAGATCACAACTTGGTGTTTTCTCTTCTCCAATGGAACCTTTATCTCATGGCTATTCCCAACCTCGTGTTGTTTGGCATTACAAGAATGCAAAATGGGATGACCTGCGAGACTTCTTTTCTTCTTTTCCTTGGTCGGATTACTGTTTCAAAACTTCTGATGTCAACATTTGCTCAGATTGTGTCAGTGAAATTATTCTTGCAGGAATGGAATCCTTTATCCCACACTCCACTTTAAAATCTCATCCTTTATCTAAACCTTGGTTTTCCAATAAATGTGCTAAGGCTGTTCAAGAGAAGAATGTTGCATATCGTAATTGGCTTGTTTCTAATTCTTCTGTTTCATTTTCTGCCTACACCAAAGCTCGCAACAATTGTAAAGCAGTTATTAATCAGTCCAAACTAGAGTTTGAACAGGCTAAGAGTAGAAAACTTGCTTCTTGTCTAATGGTAGCCGAGCATTCTGGTCTCTTGCCCAAGCTATTGGCCGCAACTTTTGCCCATCTCTGCTCCCACATCTGTCCAAACCAGATGGTTCTGTTGTCCCTTCAGCCAAGGATAAAGGATAAAGCTGACCTTCTAGCATCCCATTTTTCTTCCAGCTCATGTATTAATGATCTTGGCAAAACACCTCCCCTCATTCCCAACACGCTCCATTCAATGCCTCCAGTGGTCCTCCATGAAAAGGATATCAGAAGGATTTTGATGAATCTCAATGCTAAGAAAGCTCCAGGTCCTGATGGTATTTCTCCACTTGTTCTCAAAACCTGTGCTCCTGAACTTACTCCTATTCTTTGCGGCCTTTTTTCACTTTCTTATTCCAAACGTGTTTTTCCTTCTGCTTGGAAATTTGCTCATATCCAGCCAGTTCCTAAAAAGGGTGACAAATCCCTTCCATCCAATTATCATCCCATTGCAATTACTTCTACTCTTTCTAAAGTAATGGAGAAATCAATTAACCGCCAACTCTTAAACTACCTAGAAACCTTCTGTCTGATCAATGATCACCAGTATGGATTCCGTCAGTGTCGATCCACTGGTGATATTCTGGCTTATGTTACCCATTAAAGGACTAATTCAATGGAAAGGTTCGGTGAAACACAAGTAGTTGCTCTTGACATCTCAAAGGCTTTTGATCGTGTTTGGCATAAAGGTCTTCTAAACAAGCTTCCATCTTATGGTTTGCCAACTGTTTTTAGTAATTGGTTATCCAGTTTTCTCTCTGATCGCTCACTGAGGGTGATGGTGATTTGTGATTTGGTAGTTGTTGGCGCATCGGCTTCTGTGGCCATATTGCACCTCCCAAGGTTTTTGCAGTACTTTGATCCAAGCCCGAGGCGGGAATCGAACCCGCGACCTTTGGGTTGCCGGGCAGGTACTTTACCCACTCGGCTAGCCCGGTCAGCTGAGGGTGATGGTAGATGGCTCTCTGTCTTCTAACTTCTCCACTAATGCCGGTGTCCCCCAAGGTTCAGTTCTTTCCCCCACTCTTTTCCTCTTGTATATTAATAACCTTCTTCCATTGACTGGAAATCCTATCCATAGTTTTGCCGATGATAGCACATTGCATTCCACTTTCCATTTTGAGAAACCTTGTCCTGCTCAATCAGCTTCAACTTCTCGAAAATCTGCTACCAATTCCTTAAATGCCGATCTTCAGGTAATTCTCCAGTGGGGCAACGACAACTTAGTTGATTTCAACCCTTCTAAAACTCAGTCTTGTCTTATATCTCGCAAAAAGGATTCTTCTGCTCCTATACTTATCTTTAGTGACACTCCGATTTCTAGGCAAAATGATATATCTCTTTTGGGTGTTACCCTGACTTCTAATCTCTCTTTGCACAAGCACATTACAAATACTGCTTCCTCTGCATCTAAAAAACTTGGTTTTCTCTTTCGCTCTCGGCGTTACTTTTCTTCCAAACTGCTGCTCACTCTGTATAAATCGCAAATCCGCCCTGCCGTGGAATATTGTTCCCACATTTGGGGTGGTGCCCCCAAAACCTCTCTCAGGCTTCTTGATTCCATTCAGAAGAGGGCAGTTAGGTTAATTAATGATTCATCTCTAACAGAGTCTCTCCACTCGCTTTCTCATAGACGTCCTGTTTCTGCTGCATGCCTCTTCTACAGATACTTCCATGGGGCCTGTTCTTCTGAATTGGCTTCTATAATTTCCGCTCTCTCTCTCTCTCTCTCTCTCTCTCTTTCAAAACAGTCCAAACATGTGCCTCCACCAGCCAACATCCATTTACTGTCCAACTTCAAACCCACAGAACCAACTTTTCATCTTCCTCATTTATTCATTCAACTGCCGTTTTCTGGAACAACCTTCCTTCATACGTATTTCCTGAAAATTACAATCTACAGAAGTTCAAGTCCAATGTCAACAAATATCTTCTTTCGTCTTCTCAACCTCTAACCCAAGCACGGCTAATACCTCTCGTGTTTGGGGTTCACATAAAAAAAAAAAAAAAAAAACGGTAGTTGGTTGGTGGAACAGACTTCCATCCCTTGTTGTGGAAGTTGATAGCCTAAATAAATTTAAAGTTCAGCTAGACAGGTATTTTGAATGAACAGAGGGGTGAAATGAGAGTGGTTTTTATTTTTTTTTTGGCTGATGCTGCATAAGCTTGCTTTCTTGCATCATATGCCTCTACTAATGCTAATGCTAAAATGAGGCCTCCAGACCTATATGCAGTACTCAAGGCGTGGCCTGACCATTGCCTTATACATGTGATTATATATAATCACATCCTTTTCCCTGCTAGCAAAATTTCCAATACCCCATGACCTCTGGCAGCCTGTCTGCTCAGAAAACTTCATATCTGACTGCACAATCACTCCCAGGTCTTTTTCATTTTCTACCACCCTAAGTGTAGTACCATGCAGTTGGTACATTCCTCTGGGGTTACTTCTACCCAAATGTAATACTTGGCATCTGTTAATGTTAAACTTCAGTTGCCACTTCTCAGCCCATCTGCCTAAATTTTCTGTATCCTGTTGCAGTAGCAAACTGCCATTACTGTGATTAACAACCCTGCCAGCCTTTGTATCATCTGCAAACTTCGACACTGAGCCTGATTATGTCAAAAAATATTTTTTGGTTTAAACCATGCATGCAATCAAGCACCTCTCATATTATGGTTTGTTTGTTTGTTATTTGGCTTTTAGGAGCATTAGCAACTAAGGCCATATTGCTCCGGGGATATGCAGTGGTCATTCCCTGACCTTTCCATGTATTTGGTGGTCATGGGCTCGAACCCCGGTCTACTCAAGAAGCATGTGCTATGCACTGCTACTCCTACCCGCCTGGCTATGGAGGCACCTCATATTATGGAGTTATACTTCATAACTGTGTTATCACTATTGCAACAACAGGGTACCTGCCCACCGACCAATGAGTAAGCCAAAAAGCTTCGAAACAGTGCCATCTGGATCAGTGTCAGAATAAGGCATGGGACAGTAGAGCCCTTGCCCCGGGTGCCATTCTTTAAGGGGCACCAAAAACAGAAGAACAATGAGTCAAGAAATATATATATCCTTAGTAAAGGGGGTGCTGAAAAATCTTTCTGCCTGGGGCGCGAAAATACCTTAGTCTGCCTCTGGCCTGGGTGGTGGTATCTGTCGAGAATAAGTAACATTAGTCTTCTCCACTGGTGAAGCATTACTTATTCAAAGCAGTGCAATACCTTGCCAACTCACTGTGAAAGTATTCACATTATGAAATATAATTAAACGATGCATGCATACTACCTGGGTAGTGCAGTACCCATGCATAAACATTTTTCAGAACCTAAAATGATGACAAAATAAAAAATTTAAAAAAAAGGTGAACATTAGAACAGATGAACATTCTCTTTATACAAATCAAGGCAACAACTTCCTATGATTGTTTAGTATAAATTATGAGATCTAGGCCAAAGTCCTATATCTCATATTTTATCAACAATTATGCCTAATTTAAAAAAAAAAAAAATTTCTTTGTATACCTTTTATGATGCTGAAGATGATCAGTGACAATGATCAGTTAGTCAAATTAATTTCTCTGTGTGTAACTTCATACATTTTTGCCTGAACATAGTAGTTTGAACTACCAACTAATCTGAAAAGAACCAGGGGAAGAACTGTGGTACACTCTTAAATGAATAGCTTTCTTCACAAACAACAATAATGCATCATCCCATCAGGAAAATAAAAGCAACCCATATTCAAACAGAAAGTGATGTCATCCACTCCAACAAGTTGCTTTATGAGTGATAGCAGCCTACAACAGATACAAGGATGATGATACTATCCAGAAATCAGAAAGACTGGCCATTTTCAGAACAATCAATAACCAGATGCCCTGCATTCCTTTATACCAGAGGTTCCTAAAGTGTGAGGAACCTCTGGTATAAAGTGTGTGTGTGTCACTAATTTTAATCACATATTGACAATTTTTTTTTTTTTTTAAATCCTTTGCTTGGTTGACTAGTTTAGTTATCACACATTACTATAAATTCAAATTCTGAGTTCTTTGACCTTAGAGTGGACATTTCAAAACTCCAATCTCAGTATGATAAGTTAAGTTTCAAGAGGCAGCTGCATTCATCCCACTAATCCAGGCATGAAACATATTTTATTTCAATCTCTGAGATTAAATGTATTGAAGCATATATTAATTTATAAAAATATGTATACTCATAGCTAAATTTTATATCAAATATGTTTATTTCTTTCTGCTCTGGAAGGGAGATGAAATTTATGAAATATTTTAAAGTTATGTGCAAAGTATAAAAATTTTTTGGGAATCTTGGGTATACACCTAGGATATTCATCATTATCTAATAGTGCTATAAGAAACATCTCAAATATGCATTTGCCACTACCTATACTTCCTGTATTTAGTATTAATAGTGGCAAACAATGCAAGAAAGCAAGCTTATACAACATCTCAAAGAAAAAGAAAAAACCCCAACACTTCCCATATCACCTGCCCATTCCCTCTAAGTTTGTCTGGTTCCTCCTTGGATTTATTCAAACTACCCACCTCTACAACACCAGATGGAAATTTGTTCCAACAATCAACTACCACCCTAAGTGTAGTACCACGCAGTTCCTCTGGGGTTACTTCTACCCAAATGCTGGCTAAAAGCAAATTTCTAAACACCAATCTTGCAACCATCCAATTTAGCTTACTCAATCCATTCAAAGCATTAAACACCTCAATCAGATCTGCTCACAGGTGCCTAGTCTCCAGGCACTGTGATTTGCAGAACTGAAGCCTTTCTTAGTAAGAGCACCCTTTTGTTCCCTTCACTAATATCACTATCCTTCTATGTACCAGTTCCAGCAGATCTATATCCTTCCTAAAATGAAGCCCCCAGACTTGTATGCAATATTCAAGATGCAGCCTAACTACTGGCCAGTACAATGAGATAATCACCTCCTTATCAATGCTAGCAAAGTTACTTTATATCATTGATAAAACCCCCAAGAACTGTCCTGGCAGCCTGTCTAAACTTGTCATATATTTTTCATAACTTTTATTATACTATCCTGTATTGTAACTGCTAAGTTCTCTTTATTCTAATACAAATAACACTGTTCATCACAGAACCTAATTTTGCCTTTATTAAGCACCAGGCTGAATAAAAGCACAATTATGCTTATTTACTCTATTTTATATTTGGCTCTTTTAGAACAATTTGTTGAGTGTTCTCAAATTTCATTAAAATAAAGTGCACTATTTTATGTTCATCACATCAATGCTTTTTTAAACACCAACAATAGGCTGCTATCACTGCTCTCATATATATAGAAAATGCTGTATAAGCTTACTTTCTTGCATCATATGCCTCTACTAAGGCTAATGCTAAATGCTTATTATGTTCATTGTCCATCTGCTCACATGCATGTAATAACTTGACTCTCAGTGGATAGATTTTCATGAAATTTTATATTTGGCTCTTTTAGAATAATTTGTTGAATCTTCTCAAATTTCATTAAAATCACACTAGTAAATCCAGCAGATATTATTTCATTTTTGTTCATACATAGGCTATCATACACCATATATTTTAGCTGAAGCAATGGATGATTATATTTACTGCTATGTAGTTTATGGGAGGAATGAATAGCAGATGTATAGAAATTAAATGTTTGTGCATAAAAGTTAATATTAGTATTAACAGTGGCATATAGTACAAGAAAACAAGCTTATAAAGCACAAGCAAAAAAAAAAAAAAAAAAAAACTTTCCACATTACCTCTACATCGCCTCCAATAACACTGAACAACAAATTTTTGGTCATATCTTGCTATGAGTATTAAAGTAAGTTTACTTTATAGTTTTTGGTGTGCTAAACACAGAAATAATGCTTAAAATGGCAGATTGGCTCTTGTTTTTGAAAAAAGTAGTTTTTTCTCTTTATACAAGGTATATTTTATTTATATTGCAATAAGATGTAGCTACGAACATACCTGTACCAAACACTGGACCTTTTTGCCTTTCGCTTGTATTTAGCCTCAGGAGCATCCCTTTTCATCATCCAACAATAATCAGCTAACACGACAGCACTCCATTTGCTTTTGTATCTTTGTTCTATCACTGATGTCTTGATGGAAGCACTCACCATGTTCATCGCTGACGGCACCCACAGTTTGGCAAGAAGAAATCCAGGTGTGAGTGCAAGAAATGCATATTCAATTAACATGTTGCACCCCAGTTTTTTGTAAGTAAAGTGTAAAGTGTTTTTGTGTCTAACAGCACCAGGGATTTCCCCCGTTTCTGCATTTTGTACATTGTTGTGTATCACAGTTCACTGTTAAGGTATGGGCTACGTATACATGTAGTGTTGTGTACCACTGTCCTTCTGGCCATTTAGCCCATGGGACCCACCGTTTCTGCACTTTGTCCAAGAGAGACAGGCCAGGTACCCACTAGCTTTATATTTACCCTGGCAGGCCCTGCCACCTATTTTCCTGAGATTTCAGTGGCTAGGGCCTCTCTCTCTCTCTTTCTCTCGGAGAGGTGATCGCTAAGAATGAAAGGTCAAAAGGGTTTGTATGAATGCATTTCATTTAGACATTATTAAAATTTTTACTTTGTGGGGTGTACACTAGCCTGTTAGGTAGAGTGGAGGGTGGGAGGTTAGGGTAAGATAGAAGTATGGAGATAATAGAGAAGGCAACCCCAGATGATCAGTGAAGCAGGCCTAGCCTCACCAGGTGAAAAGAGGGGATGGTGGGGAGGGGAGGAGACGGGGGCTGTCTCCCTCCCCCACCACCAAGGGAAAAGAGAAGATAGGACCATACAAGAGAGAGTGGTGTTCAGAGCTAAAATGGCCAACGGCAAAGCCCTGCTAAGAAATAATGAGATGATCTACAAGCTGCCTGTAATTGCTGGCTTTAATATTTCATAGAAAACCAATCGAAACATTTCGAAAGACTTTCCTCGTCGATTTCTCACTATCACTAAGAGCACATTCGAACTTGTCTTTTAAAAGTTGCCTTATTTGTGGACCAATGAAAACACTTCCTTAATCTTCTCTGCACTAAGTCTTGGGATTTTCCATAGCAAGTATGTGAATGCAGGACTGTTCACTTCCAAATCCTTCACGAAATTTTTCATGAGTCCCAGTCTGATGTGGAGTGGTGGAAGCAAAACTTTATTTGGAATTACCACAGGTTCAAATACTATTCTTCAATCCAGGTATTAATGATTTTCATTGAGGCCAACTCCTCTTCTAGTGCATATCCTTGGCACGACTATCCCACTCACAGAGAAAGCAACAATACTTAGTGTAACCCTTTTGTAGTCCTAATAAAATGGCAAATACCTTTAAATCACCATTTTAACTTTCCAGATATTAACTGGAACTTGTGGATTGGTCATTCGCACACTAGCAATACTTTTTTCAATTTATTGGATGACTGTTTTCTAAAGGCAGCATGTTCAAGAGGCAACCAGAGGGAGTAATACTTTTGATCTGATTATCAGTAGTGATTATTCATGCATTAAGAATTTGCAGATAGGTGCCTCCGTAGCCAGGTGGGAAGGAGCAGCAGTGCGTAGCACACGCTTCTTGATTAGACTGGGGTTCGAGCCTGTCACCACCAAATACGGAGGATGCAGAAAGGTCAGGGAATGACCACTGCATTTCCCAGAGCAATATGGCCTTAGTTGCTAATGATCCTAAAAACCAAATAACAACCAATTTGCAGATAAAGGAACCGCTGAGTGACAGTGATCACAATGTACTGATATGGAAATTACTTAAAGATGTAACTACCATCAAGGCTAAAGGGAAGAGCTTTTGCTTTCATAAAGGTGACCAACTGATGATGTTACCAACGTTGAATTCTAAATGGGAAGCCTTCAGAGACTTAATCTTGGAGGCTACTAGGCTTTTCATTCCAACTAAGAAATACTGTTCAAGGGTCAGGCCTAAATAGATGTCAGATGAATTAATGAGGCTCGTGGCAGAGAAGAAAAATGTATGGTATGCATAAATATCAGGTGACACAGAAGCCTATGGCAGATATAATCAAGTCCGTAATCAAGTCACAAAGGAGGTTAGGCAGGTGAAGGCAGATTACGAGAAATCTTTGGCAAAGGATGCAAAGAGTTCTTTACTTATGTAAACTCTAGAAGGAAAGGGATAAATCAGATTGGACCACTTAACATAGATGGGTTGACTATTGAAGATCATGCTCAGGTAGCTGATAAACTGAATGAGTATTTTGCATCTACATTCACACACAAGGAGTTATTCAATGAGGGGAATGCCAGAAGTTTATCAAACTCTAACAGGGAGCTAAATGAATTTGTAATAACTGTGAGCAAAGTGGAGCAGAAATTGTTGAAGTTAAACATAAGGAAGGCACCTGGGGGTGGATGGGATCTATCCAGTTAAATTAAAGGAGGCAGCAAAATAAGTAAGCAAATGCTTAGCCATAATTATAATTATAAGAGCTTCCTTGGACTCAGGGAAGGTCCCCATGAACTGAAGGTGTGCAAATGTATCACCAATTCACAAAGGGGGTTCAAGAAAAGGCCCTCTGGTTGCGGAAGAGAACAGTCAGTGGATTTTTGGCTGCTTTAAAGGGATAAATATTTTTAATTTTTCCATATTCTTCATTAATTAACATAGTACATTGTGTTTTACAGAGATATTAAATAGGTTTAGTAGCATTTGTTAGCTTATTTTGAATTTAACCAGCGATGTTTGGAAGTTACGACTCCCAGTGTTAGTGACAATATTGTTGAACTAGCTGCCATATTGTAGTTGATAAGAAATGTCATAACGTATATATATCTCGAACTGATTGCATAAGGTATAAAGTAAAACTAGATGATGTAATACGAAGCACTGTATTAGGAATCTGTTAGCTTATTATAATATTATCAATTAATCAAAAATATTATTAATCTTATTAAATTTCATTGTTAATTAAATTGTATTTAAACGGAAATCATGACCCAGGCTAGAGCTGCGAAGCAAAGATCACAGTCTAGCGAGAGTGTTGACTCAGGGGAGAAATGAAGGGGGTTATTCTCCAATGCATCACAATCTCAAAAGATTTGCTGAATGTGAAATGTTTACAGACATTTCTAAAACAGGACATGATCTAGCCAAGGAGGATACCTTTGTGTGTGCTAGGTGTCTAGAGTGTGAATAAATTAGGTGCCAACTCAGCATTCTGATGAGCATCTATGAGAGCTTGTGGTGTAGGGTAAATGCCTCGAAGAAATTAATATGAGGGGCTCATCAAGCTCTAAGCTGCCAGCTCAACAGCAGAGCTCATTCCTGTGCATCAGGCAACACAGAGGCAGATGTGCAAATGTAAAAAAGTGTGGACTGGAGGTGTGCAAATGTATCACCAATTCACAAAGGGGATTCAAAAGGTGACACAAGTAACTATAGACCTGTTAGTTTAACTTGTGTTCCGGGGAAAATAATAGAGTCACTAGTTAAAGAAGCATTACGGGGATCATCTAGCCAAGGCTGCAGTAATAGTTAAGACACAGCAAGGGTTTGTTAAAAGGAGGTCTTGTCTGACCAATTTTATTGGATACTATGATGTGGACACAAAGGAACTGAATGTCAAAAATAATTTTGATTTCATATACTTGGATTTCAAGAAAACTTTTGATACTGTTGCACATGGAAGACTGCTATACAAATTGAAGAAGCATGGCATTAACGGTAAGTTGCTACAAAATAATAAAGGGATGGTTGAGTGGGAAACAACAGAGAGTGGTAATCAATGGACACTGCTCTTCGTGGACAAATTTTATTACTGGAGTTCCCCAGGGTTCAGTGTTGGGCCCATTGCTGTTTTGTAAATTTATCAATGACATTGATGAAGGTATATCAGGTTTAATGTCCAAGTTTGCAGATGATACAAAGGTTGGCAGGGTTAGTAAAGACAGTATAATATTCCAACTGGATCTAGATAAGTTGCGCAAATGGGCTGAGAAGTGGCAACTGAAGTTTAACATTGACAAATGCAAAGTACTAGGTAGCAATAACCGAAGAGAAATGTACCAACTATGTGGTATTACACTCAGGGAAGTGGAAAGTGAAAAAGACCTGGGAGTAATTGTGCAGTCAAATATGAAGTTCGCTGAGCAGTGCAGATGTGCTGCCAAGGCAGGTCATGGAGTCTTGTCAATGATATACAGGAATTTTACTAGCAGGGACAGGGAGGTGATTATCCCGTTATATAAGGCAATGGTCAGGCCACATATAGAGTACTGTGTACAGGTCTGGAGGCCTCATTTTAGGAAGGATGTAGAGTTGCTAGAACGAGTACAAAGAAGGGCAAGATTGGTGAGGGAAACAAAGGAGTGCTCTTACCAAGAACGGCTTAAGATCTGCAAATTGAAGCGCCTGGAGAGTAGGCACCTGCGAGGTGATCTGACTGATCAGGCCTTGAATGCGTTGAGCAAGCTGAATGCTTATGAGATCCTTCCTCTTTCTCAGATTAAGAACCTCAGGGGGCTCAGTTTGAAATTTGGGAAAGACAGTTGTAGAACAGATGTGCAGAAGTTTGCCTTTAGCCAGTGGGTGGTTGATTGGTGGAACAGATTTCCATCTTTTGTTGTAGAAGTCAATAACCTAAATAAATTTAAGGCTGAGCTGGACAGGTATTTGGAACAAATGGAGGGGTGAAATGGGTGGGGGTTTTTTTGGCTGATGCTGCATAAGCTTGCTTTCTTGCATCGTATGCCTCTACTAATGCAATGCTAAATCAGGGCAATGGGTCCCTTCATCAGCTGACATTAATATACAAAAAAATGTTACAATGGAACAGCAAATGATGCCAATTGTATTAGACAGTGATGCACATGCACGAGGTTGGTGAATTAAATGGAAGAAACACAAATGGGTTACTGGGCAGAATCAGACACTTGCTATTAACAGTGTAGAGTGTATAGGTGGGACTCATGCCAATGTTTGCGCATTGCAAGCAAACTGCTTACATAAGGTTCACCAACCTCGTGCACATGCTTCACTGTCTAATACATGATCACGCCTGGCATCATTTGATGTTCCATTGTAACGTTTTTTGTATATTAATGTCAGCTGATGAAGGGACCCATCATCCCCATATAGTTTGTATACTTGTAAATTTTAAAAAGTTTAGTATTTTGTAAATATTTTAAATATTTGTATAGTTTGTAAATATTTTAGTCCTGCTCTTTCAGATGCAAGAATATTCCTCATGCACTATTTTTTTTTTTTTTTTTTGTTAGTTGTTGATGCATCGGCTTCTGTGGCCATATTGCACCTCCCAAGGTTTTTGCATTTTCTACTCTGATCCAAGTCCGAGGCAGGCTTCGAACCCATGACCTTTGGGTTGCCAGTGATATTTATTTGACCTTGAACATGCCACATGGTGGGGTAGCCAATGGGAGAAGGGGGATGTGGGTCACATGGTACAAATTGGCGGGGCAATTACGTAACTACAAATGCACAGGTAAAGTATATAGGTCATTTATAGTTATATTAAAGGAGGCAGCAAAGGAGGTAAGCAAACCCTTAGCCATAATTATGAGAGCTTCCTTGGACTCAGGGGAGGTACCCATTGACTGGAGATGTGCAAATGTGACCCCAATTCACAAAGGGGGATCAAAGGCTGACACAAGTAATTATAGACCTGTGAGTTTAACTTCTGTTCCCGGAAAATTAATGGAGGCACTGGTGAAAGAAGCACTGCAGGATCATCTAGACAAGACTTCAGTTATAGCTAGGACACAGCATGGTTTTGTTAAAGGGAAGTCTTGCCTGACCAATTTGATTGGATACTATGATGCAGTCACAAAAGAACTGGATGCAGGGAATAACTTTGATATTATATACTTGGATCTTAGAAAGGCTTTTGATACTGTTGCACATGGAAGACTGCTGCACAAATTGGAGCAGTGTGGCATTGGAGGCAAGTTGCTGCTATGGATAAAGGGGTGGTTGAGGGGGAGAAGACAGAGAGTGGTAATCAATGGACACTGCTCATCGTGGACTAATGTTATTAGTGGAGTCCCTCAGGGTTCAGTATTGGGGCCTTTATTGTTTTCTGTATTTATAAATGATATTGATGATGGTATATCAGGCATAATGTCCAAGTTTGCAGACGATACAAAGGTTGGCAGGGTTGTCAAGGACACTACTGACACTATGCTGCTGCAACAGGATTTGGAAAGGTTGAGCAGATGGGCTTCGAGGTGGCAAATGAAGTTTAACATTGACAAATGTAAAGTACTACATATGGGAAACAGCAACCCCAGAGCAACGTATCAACTCTGTGGTACTACACTGACAGTGGTAGAGAATGAAAGGGACCTGGGGGTGGTGGTGCAGGCAGATATGAAGTTCTCTGAGCAGTGCAGACGAGCTGCAAGAGTAGCTCATGGTGTATTGTCAATGATATATAGAAATTTTTCTAGCAGGGATAAGGAGGTGATTATTCCCTTGTATAAGGCAATGGTCAGGCCACACCTAGAGTACTGTATACAGGCCTGGAGGCCTCATTTCAGGAAGGATGTAGAGCTGCTGGAACGAGTACAGAGAAGGGCAACTAGATTGGTGAATGGGACAAAGGGGTTCTCTTACGAAGAAAGGCTTAAGTTTTGCAAATTACAGTGTCTGGAAACTAGGCACCAGCGGGGTGATCTGATAGAGGTGTACAAAGCCTTGAATGGTTTGAGCATGCTCAATGCTGATGGGATTCTTCCTCTAGCTCAGAAAAATCACCTGAGAGGGCATGAATTCAAATTGAGGAAAGACAGATGTAGGATAGATGTGCGGAAATTTGCCTTTAGCCAGCGGGTGGTTGGTGGGTGGAACAGACTTCCATCCCTTGTCGTGGAAGTTGATAGCCTAAATAAGTTTAAGGCTCAGCTGGACAGGTATTTCGAACGAACAGAGGGGTGAAGTGGAAGTGGTTATTTTTATTTATTTATGTTACTTTTTTTTTTTTTTTTTTTTTTTTCTTTTTTTTTTTGGCTGATGCTGCATAAGCTTGCTTTCTTGCATCAAATGCCTCTACTAATGCTAATGCTAATGCTAATTTCCTGATTAGACATCGATCAGTGCGCTTCAACAGGTCTTTTATGTAGAAAAGATTTGGCTTACTCCATCATACCTCTACATTTTATGTAGAAAAGGGTGCATGGGGGTTGGCGAGCAATGCCCCCTAGTATATATTATTAAAAAATCATTATGTATATTCAATACTGTTAGTCACTTCCCTTTTCAAGCAAATTTCAAAATTTATTTCAAATTCAAAACTAATTAATTGCTACCTGCAGAATAGTGACCATTTTGAGGGAATACTGCATTTTGTGTTACCGTCCTTATGCTGTTAAAACAGTAATATGTCTTTCAAAGGTAACTACGGTAAGATGAAACCACTTACCCTAGTGGGAAAAGAAATTGACCTACTGACCACCACTGACTTAGTGGAAGAAAAAAATAAATAACCTGAAATGTTAAACAAACACAGCATTAGCATTTGTCTGGCACTATGCCATTCCTCAAGCAAAATCTAAATAGTTGCAAAAACAGTGGCAGGGAACCTAAGTTCTCGTCCAATTTCTATAGAAGGTTCTTAAGACAAATCATTTCAGAAACTCTGCAGTAAAAGTCTGACTATATTTAAGAAGTAGAAAAAAACTTCAGGATTTTAATCATTGAGTTAATGCAGGAATGTTATTTTGGGAGGCACCCGGTGTGTGGTGCTACTCCACTACTGCTGGGTTAAGGAAAGCTCGTGTTAAACTAACCTCATTAGCTATTTTAACTGAATCACTCACAAGCTGAATACAGGAAATAATTTTGACATTATTTGGACTTTAGCAAAACATTTGATTCAGTCCCTCATAAGGGGTTACTTTATAAGATGGAACATGTTGAAATCATGAATAAAATTCGTAGATGGGTCACAGAGTTGTTGTAGGGCAGGGGGCAGAGGGCTATGAACCAGAAAAAACCAGAAAGAGTAGTTCTGGAACAACTGCTCTTTCTGGTTTTTGTAAATTGACATTAATGAAAGTATAGGAAGCATGATGCCAAAATTTGCAAATGATGTAAATGTTGGAAAACTGTGTAATAATTAACACCAAGAAATATCCTTCAGCATGACTTGGATAAGCTTCAAGGATGGTGAGAAAAGTGACAGCTATGTTTTAAAGCAGCAAAATGACTCTTGTACCTGGGGAATAACAACCACAAAATAAGGGTTGAATTAAAAAAGCAGTGGAAGAATGGCATTCGGGTATTACAATAAGGGTAGATGTGAAGTTTTCCAAACAAGGTACACAGGCAGCAAGGAAGGCCAATAGTGTCTCATCAATGAATTGTAAAATGCTTGTAGATAGAAAATTCATAATCCCACTATATAAGACAATTGTAAGACTGCATTTCACACTGTGTCCAAGTATGGACCACACCTAAAAATGGCATTGAGCTTCTTGAAAGGGTTCAAGGATAGGCAAAACACAGTGAGATTTGCAAAAAGGGCCCCATATGAGGAAAGACTTCAAATATGTTGGCTACAAAGGTTGGCAACCTGGCAACTTAGATGGAACCTGACTGAGGTCATAAGGCTCTGAGAGAAGGTAGAAAATGAATGAAGGAAAAATTTCATTGTTCCAATTCCGGAACTAGGAGGCCATAAGTTTAAATTATATAGCCATCCCATTGCTTGTTGACAGTTAATTGTACTACTGATCAAATATAGGATGCTTCTAGAGCAATTTAATATAATTATATAATATGTGTTTTGATGCTTGATAGCCATCCTTAATAGGGTGGCTATTAAGCCCCAAGCATCAAAACACAGTTCACGTGACAGTTAATTGTACTACACAATTAACTGTCACGTGAACTGTGTTTTCGTTCTGTGCAAGAGATATGCCTCTTTACATATTATATCATGTCTGCACTTTTTCTAAGGTGACGTAAGTAGTTTTCTTTGTAATTTTTCTCATCCGTGAAGTATAACTTTGTATACAGTAATAAGCATACAAAACTGCATGTTATTATTAATAGTAGCAAATTATGCAAGAAAACAAGCTTATAGAGCATCAGCAAATTAATCTGCTGATACTCTATAAGGAATTGATACCTAATCATTTTAACGAAAATATAATCATTAACTGTATTCAACAGTCACGTGAGCTGAATACAGTTAATGATTAAAATATAATCATTAACTGTATTCAACAGTCAACTCAAATGCATATATAACTGTCCTTCCGTGTTTGATTACACAGCTATATTTCAGGGATGAGCTGGATAGGGGTCCACAAACCACATGTTAAATTTTTTTTTGGGTATTAACTAAGTCCCTTGTTTAAAAAAAAGTTTGATAAAATTTAACATACTAATTTAATTGGGGATGACCCTTATCTGAAGCAAACCCTTGTTAAACTGATAGCCAATCCTTGGCTACATCAGGCCAATAAAGTTAAATGCTTGATTTAACATTGTATTATGCTAATTGCTTTGCTTTCACTTCACTTTATCTTCTTTGTCAGAATCCACAAGGTGTCAGTATGTTATTACTTCTTTAAACAACGAACCCCCCCAAGCAATTAAGAGTATGAGATTTTGTAAGTTTAAAATTGCTGATATATACCAGGTAAAGACTGATAAATAATAACTGAATACTGTGTGAATAATTAATTCAGCCTATACTCCAGGTTATGGTGCCCCTTGTGTTTCGCCAGGTGACAAACAAAGTCACGTGAAGGACGTGAACTAAGAAAAATAGTTGTAATTAGAAGGGGGAAAAAATTATAACAGGGGTCCTGTTTTTAATCGACTTTCATTTGTGTTTAGTGAAAAAAGGTTATGTTTTTACGCGACTTTGGGAGGGATTCAAGCAAAAACTGGTCGTTGGCCAAGGCCAGAGGGGTACTGTAAACTGGAGTTTTACCTTAGTTCAATATAGACTCCCCAAAAATTAGTAAACAAGATTTTGTCAATTAGCATTACCTTTTACTTTCCTTTGTGAGGTGATACATGTAAGTTTGCATAACTATGTTTGGAAATGAATGAGGTATATTATCTATAAAGCTATAGGAAAAAAGTATAAAAACCAAGTTAACAAATAACAATTGGCACTTTATTAACAGTAATTGGACTACTCCTTAAAGAAAAGGTTTAATATTATGTTAATGAATTTATAGACACTATACTATTATATCATTAAGTAATTTATTATCGAAATGATACAATTTAAATGTATTTAGGTCTGGAAATGAACCACCACCATCTCAATGCTAAACATTTAATTTATCACATGTTAACCCCAGGGGCTCAACATCTGGTGAGTATGGGCTTGGCACACCTGGATATCATCATTCTACTTCTGACTCTCTCTCTCTCTCTCTCTCTCAGGGTAATTCTGAAATTTTTTTGGGGCTGGTGCAGCATAAGCGTCAGGCTTCCTTGCACCATATGGCAAATAATATAATTGTGTATGTCTACCAATTCAGTAACATAATAATGAACAATCACATAGCCCCTTATTCCAAGTAAAAGGGTTTAAATTTATGTAAAATTTTATAAAAAAATTATGACAATAAATAAAATTGCATAAAGACAGGCATTCAAAAACAGGATTTTCATATTTATTTTGCATTTCTTTAATTAATGCATGGGACCAGTAACCGAAACCCAATAGAAAAAAATTGTTATACTGAAAACATACATTTCCGTCTAATTTTTGTATGTAAATCAGTACACGTATCTTATAAAAACTGTGAAAACTTTAGCAGAGAATACATAGCTTGAAAATTTATTCAAGTCAGTGAACAAAGATTGAACTCAATATTTAGAAACACTTCAGTTCAGCCACGTGTCAGAAACGTCAACTAATACAAGTATTCAGGCTACGCACGTCTTTCAGGGTGAACTTGTATTAGCTAAGTCATCCTAGCAAATTTCAATGCAGATCTCAAAAGGCTGATTTCAGGAATGATAAGCGATTCGGTTTCAGAAACCTTCTGGAAAGAAGACAGAATCATATTCAATTTTTTTCACTAATGTGACGAAACAAAATTCATACCAGAATTTAGGAAATAACGTGGGGAAGGGGATGCATACCCAGATTGAACACCAAATGGAAATAATTACATACTGTCGTACAATTTTCAGTAAAAACTACTAGCTTCTGTTATTCATTACCTGTGACATAGTGAAAAATAAAAAAAAAATTCAAGAACACGCCGACTAAATTTTTCGGCTAAGTTCACGCGTATGTACAAATAACATAAATAATTTGGGAACACCACGATATGTGGGCGCGCATGCACACGCATTTCTCACAGTACGTAATCACTCCTCTCGCAAGTAGCACGAGGTGTGTGTAAGCGTTCTTATTCAGAAGTAGTCTTATCAACATAAATGTATAAATAAAGCACAATATATATGAACGAACCTTCTTCATGATTCCAGTTTTTCTCTTGCTGAAAGTCGTATATCTCCTAAGTTTATTATCTATAAATTCCATCTTTATCTTTACCCGCCCTTTTGTTTTTTTCCCATTCGGAGGAGTTGTTTTTTTAGGGGGTTCTAAGGAATCTTCACTGTCGGAACAATCTCTCATTAGATCTATATCACTAATTGTTCTTTTCTGACCTCCAGTGACATGATCTCCGGAGAAAGTTGTTCTCATTTCACCATTAATTCTTTCTGATAGCCCTGTTTCTGTTGCCTGCATGGAAGCTCTAAATCCCAAGAGCGTTGCGTCCCGTCCTATTGAATTCGAACCTTGCATGGCAGCAGATTAGTAAAAATTAAGAACAAGTTCCATATTTCATTTAGTGCACAGCGGTTACCTAACAACCATTCCACATGGACATATAAACATTGTGGTAATACCAAATACTATCCGTGAAGGAAACGCCTTAGTGCCGAAGCGTATGCTTCCTCTGAGCTTATCAGAGGCAGTCTTAGTACAATCCTTCTTCCATATATTTAGATACATAACAAAATAGTGCATAACTTCATTTTTATTTTCTTCAACATATTTTATACAGTTCGATATAACGATAAATTAATACAAAAAATGTTCTCATAAAATTTGAGATGCACATTTAATACGGATTATATTTGTTACATATTTTATTTGTAAAAGTAACCGAGAACTGTTACACTGGAGGAGGAGGGTGATGAGTCACTTGACGCCATCTTTAGTAACTATTGATATCCCGTTTTGGAGAAGAGCACCAAATTAGGAAATGGGAAGTCGTGTACTGCGAGAGGCGTACACGCCCCTTCTAGGATTCTCCTGCTCACCACGAACTGATACTGGCCACATGTAATATTCTACAACTTAACAGCTGATTTTATTTCCATATACGCATGGAGGGTGGAGTTCGAACTTCTAAAGCAGATTAAGTTTATTACCAATACCGGTAACATTATTTTTACATTTTTTTAAAACAACTAATTCGAGGATAATAACAGGCAAAAAAATATATATATATTCAAAGAAACAGTCATACATTTTTTTTTTTTTTTTAAGTTGAGGATCAGTATTTTATAGTATAATTTTATAATATAAACTACTGTTACATACATACACAATCTGGGATTCATCCACACTTACCGGGAATGGATAAAGAGGCGAAATTAATTTATTCGGATATATAATTACCACGTAAACTTTATTGCACAGATTAATACTTACTGTACTTAGTAATCTGTGACTTTATTGAGCCATCAAACAAATCTTGTGTTTTTTCTACTCTTATAAGAATTACCCGCTTTTTTTAAAATTCAGTCTGTTAACTCTACATCGGTGAGCACAAGATCTTAACATAGTGAAAAACTTAATGTATATTATGTTGCGCAACGCCAAAATATAATTTCACTATTAATATTCCCACCCCTAGTAAATCTATGGACATTAAAATGCTTCTGAAAATGTTCGCAACGTCTGCAATAGTAATGAAAATATTAGAACCTTTAACTCTATTTCAAACCTTCAACTTGTTAGTTCTAACTGAAACATGGACCTTTAAAGATCAAAATGAATTTATTGTTCCAAACTTAGCTAACTACAATTCTCTACAATGTGCTGAAGAACCAGAAGAAAAGGCAGCAGAACTGTACAGGGACGGACTGACAATAATTTGCCAACCGGCTCTCAACAATTTTTGCGCAAACTCTCTCACACACTCTCTCTCTCTGTTGTATTGACAACACGCTACAAACTCTACTGACCGCGGCGGTGATTACCGCCTCGCTTCCTGGGGCAGTCTAACCGTCTCTGCGGATAGCATAGTGGTATCCTCACCGTGCTCCCCACACCGGGTGGAAAAGGCTCGGGTTCGAATCCCGTCGAAGACGCGAGGAACTTTAATTGGCTTTTTTCACTCCGTGGCTGAGTAGTCGGTCTCAGGCGTAGATAGCAAGGTTTTACCCCGACAAAATTAACCCCAGGGGCTCACATCTGGTGAGTATGGGCTTGGCACACCCAGGATCCTCAGCTGGATATCATCATTCTTCTCTTTCTTGGTGATTTCCTTCTACTTTTCTCTCTCTCTCTCTCGGGGTAATTCAGAATTTTTTTTTTTTTTTTTTGGCTGGTGCAGTATAAGCCTAAGGCTTCCTTGCACCAAATGGATAATAATAATAATAATAATAATAAACTCTGGTTTTTCGTTCAGCAAAACAGGCAAATTGACCATAGAACTCATGCAATTTTCGGACATAATACACAATGCAATGCAGATAAATTTAATTATTCTGGTGACCTAAAAATAATAGATTTTTGAGGGGGAGGGAGGAGCCTGACCACTCAGGGCCGTGCGGTAGATTTTCTCAGTATGATGCAAGTCTTCGAAATGCCGCCCCTATTTTGATTTCGCTGCTTATGCCGCCCCTTACGGTGCCGCCTGATACGGCCACCTCTCTGTATCATTGTGTAAGGACCTGTCCTTACAACTGTTATTTAATAATGAGAGTTATTGATATTGAAAAATTAAGGAATATTAATACGGACAACCATTTGAAATATATATGGTCAAAACTAATAACAGAATTTGTATACCATAGTTCAGATAAGTCCCAGGTTTAATTGTGCTCGTTTCGCCTATTACCTTTAAGCAAGAGGAAGACTCAAGCGTTTAGGGCATAAGCCTCAAGCTATGAAGGAGTCTAGACTATGTATAAATATAGTGCAAATGCATCAGAAATACATAGCTATATCTGAATAAATCAGAATATTGGTAAAACGGCATCGTTTTAAGTTATATCTCATATTGTGAATACCTTCACAACGAGTTGCCATGATATTGCACTACTTCGAATAAGTAACGCTTCACCTAAGGAGAAGACTAATGTTACTTATTCTCAGATGGATACCACCACCCAGACGGCACCGTTTCAGAGCTATTTGACCCTTCTTCGGTGGGTGGGTAGGTACCCGAGTGATGCAACGATGGCAAAACAGTTATGAAGTATAACTCCACAATATGAGAGATGCCTGATGGTGTATCATGTATTTAGACTCAAGCGTTTAGGGCATAAGCCTCAAGCTATGAAGGAGTCTAGACTATGTATAAATATAGTGCAAATGCATCAGAAATACATAGCTATATCTGAATAAATCAGAATATTGGTAAAACGGCATCGTTTTAAGTTATATCTCATATTGTGAATACCTTCACAACGAGTTGCCATGATATTGCACTACTTCGAATAAGTAACGCTTCACCTAAGGAGAAGACTAATGTTACTTATTCTCAGATGGATACCACCACCCAGACGGCACCGTTTCAGAGCTATTTGGCCCTTCTTCGGTGGGTGGGTAGGTACCCGAGTGATGCAACGATGGCAAAACAGTTATGAAGTATAACTCCACAATATGAGAGATGCCTGATGGTGTATCATGTATTTAGACTCAAGCGTTTAGGGCATAAGCCTCAAGCTATGAAGGAGTCTAGACTATGTATAAATATAGTGCAAATGCATCAGAAATACATAGCTATATCTGAATAAATCAGAATATTGGTAAAACGGCATCGTTTTAAGCTATGTATTTCTGATGCATTTGCACTATATTTATACATAGTCTAGACTCCTTCATAGCTTGAGGCTTATGCCCTAAACGCTTGAGTCTAAATACATGATACACCATCAGGCATCTCTCATATTGTGGAGTTATACTTCATAACTGTTTTGCCATCGTTGCATCACTCGGGTACCTACCCACCCACCGAAGAAGGGCCAAATAGCTCTGAAACGGTGCCGTCTGGGTGGTGGTATCCATCTGAGAATAAGTAACATTAGTCTTCTCCTTAGGTGAAGCGTTACTTATTCGAAGTAGTGCAATATCATGGCAACTCGTTGTGAAGGTATTCACAATATGAGATATAACTTAAAACGATGCCGTTTTACCAATATTCTGATTTATTCAGATATAGCTATGTATTTCTGATGCATTTGCACTATATTTATACATAGCAAGAGGAAGATTAACATAGCAACGGGGGGAGGAAGCGTTTCGAACACGCGATTCAATAGGAATCACTGATGGAGCGGACCGTAGCTAATGAGCACAGATCAGGGTAAACATTTCGCCCCTAAAGAACAATGAGCTGAAACAAAAATAATTAAGATAGAGATGGAGCTCAGCAGGGCCGGCCCGAACAAAAGCGGGACCCGGTGCAAAGTTGACTTGCGGGGCATTGATACAAATTTCGTACAACAAATTTATTTATTGCATTTTGATATTTATGACATTGCACAAATTGGTTTAGTAAGGATTACATGAAAATGTTAAATAATTAAATTATTTTAATAAAATTAACATTTAATGCGTGTAAATTTGCTATAAAACATGTTTTATAGCAAATTCGTTGATAATATCATCATAATTTAGTTTTTTGGTTATTTCAGATTCGATAGATAAAATGGCTAAGGAGATAAATCGTTCTTGACTAATGCTAGATCTCAAGTAATTTTTTTATTATTTTCAATCTTGAGAAAGATCTTTCTGCAGATTTGACGATAATTGGTAAGGGTAATATAATTTTCAGAACAGTAACAAAATTTGGATACAATTCAAATAAATTATTTTTCACTAAATATTGTAACATTGTGATCCTGGAAGGCAAAACTCGATGACAAATTTTAATTTCATTAAATAAATCAATGCAATCAATATCGTCTGGCTAGGTCGCATTTAAGTCTTTGCAACATTTAAAAAGATCGTTTTTTTGAATATTATCCGAATTATATAAAAAACCAGATGATGTTTCATGTTCGTGATAAATTTCCAATCTTTTCTTAAAAGAAATAATCGCACTATCGATTATGATTAGAAAATATTGAATTCTGAAATATTCTTCGCCTGATGAAATAAGCTGATCGGTTCCTTCATAACAAAATTGCTTTGTTTTTCGTCCAGTTCTTTGATTCTTAAATTCAGATGTCACTTGTAATTCTTCAGCTATTTCCTTTGCAGTTATTAAAGAAGATTTGAATCCCGATTCACGATACTGTTCAAAAAAATTTAAAAGGCCTTTTAAATGTGAATTTGCAATACCGATATCTATATTTGAATTTTTAAATATCTTGCTCACAATATTTACTTCATTCAGTATGTCATACCAAAAGAACAAATTTCATAAAAATTCAAATGAAGTAAGTTTATTTTCGATTGATTGGATTTCGGATTTCGTTTTCATGTCACTGGTATGTAGTAATAGTAGTGGCATGTGATGCAAGAAAGCATGTGTATGAGCTTATGCAGCATCAGTCAAAAAAAAAAAAAAAAATCACACCATTCCCTCCAAATGCCTGTCCAGTTCCTCCTTAAATTTATTCAATCTATCAACTTCCACAACGACAGATGGAAGTTTGTTCCAGCAATTAACCACCCGCTGGCTAAAGGCAAATTTCCGCACATCTATTCTATATCTGTCTTTTCTTAATTTGAATTTATGCCCCCTTAGGTTCGTAATCTGAACAAGTGCAAGGATCCCACCAGAATTCAGCGTGCTCAACCCACTCAAGGCCTTATACACTTCAATCAGATCACCGCGCAGGTGTCTAGTCTCCAGCCACTGCAAATTGCAGAACTTAAGCCTCTCTTGGTAAAAGGATCCCTCCATTCCCCTCATCAATCTTGTTGCCCTTCTCTGTACACGATCAAGTAAATCTACATCCTTCCTAAAATGAGGCCTCCACACCTGTACGCAGTACTCAAGGCGTGGCCTGACCATTGCCTTATACATAGAGATAATCACCTCCTTTTCCCTGCTAGCAAAATTCCTATATATCATTGACAACACCCCCATGACCTGCCCTGGCAGCCTGTCTGCAATGCTCAGAAAACTTAATATCTGCCTGCACAATTATTCCCAGGTCTTTTTCATTTTCTACCACCATTGATAAATATACAAAACAACAGTGGACCCAACACCGAACCCTGTGGGACTCCAATAATAACATTAGTCCATGAAGAGCAGCACCCATTGATTACCACCCTCTGTCTTCTCCCACTTAACCATCCTTTTATCCATTGTAGCAACTTACCCTTAATACCATTCTGCTCCAATTTGTACAATAGTCTTTCATGCGCAACAGTGTCAAAAGCTTCCCTGAAATACAAATATATGATATCAAAATTATTTTTTGCATCCAGTTCCTTTGTAACCACATCATAATATCCTATCAAATTTGTCAGACAAGACTTTCCCTTAACAAACCCATGCTGTGTCTGAATTATTGCTGCAGTCTTGTCTAAATGATCCTTCAATGCATCTTTAACCAGTGACTCCATTATTTTACCTGGAACAGAAGTTAAACTAACTGGTCTGTAATTACTCGTGTCACCCTTCGATCCCCTTTTGGGAATTGGGGATACATTTGCACATCTCCAGTCCGTGGGAACCTCCCGAGTCCAAGGATGCTCTCATAATTATGGCTAAGGGTTTGCTTAGTTGCTTTGCCGCCTCCTTTAATATAACTGGATAGATCCCATCCACTCCAGGTGCCTTTCTTATGTTTAACTTCAACATTTCTCCTCCACTTTGCTCTCAGTTATTACAAAATCATTAAGTATCCTGCTACAATTTGATAACCTTCTGCCATTTTCAAACCTTCATAACTCCTCATGTGTGAATGTAGATGCAAAATACTCATTCATTTTATTTGCTATCTGAGCAGGGTCATCAACAGTTGAACCATCGATTTCAAGTGGACCAATCAGATTCTTCCCCTTCCTTTTAGAGTTTATATAAATAAAGAAATCCTTGCTGTTTTTCTTAGCATCTTTTGCGAAGGAGTTCTCGTAATCTGCCTTCGCCTGCCTAACCTCCTTTGTGACCTGATTACAGACTAGCTTATATCTGCCATAGGCTTCTGAGTCTCCTGATAATTTATATGAAACCCATGCATTTTTCTTCTCTGTTACGAGTCTAATTAGTTCATTTGATAACCATTTAGGCCTAAACCTTGAAAAATATTTCTTAATAGGTATGAAACTTTTAGTAGCATCCACGATTAATTCCTTGAATGCTTCCCACTTAGAAGTTACTGTGGGTAACATCGTCAGTTTATCCCACTGTACAGAATTTAAAAACTTTCTGAGACCACTGTACTCACCTTTACGGAAGCAAAAACCCTTTCCTTTACACCTGATGGTAATTATCTCTTTAAGTAAATCCCACATCAGTACACAGTGATCACTGCCACCTAGTGGTTCCTTTATCTGCAAAGTCTTAATACACGAATGATCACTGCTGATAACCAGATCAAGAGTATTGCTCTCTCTGGTTGCTTCTCGAACATGCTGCTGCAGAAAACAATCATCCAATAAATCCACAAAAGTCTGACTAGTGTGTGAGTGACCAACCCACAAGTTCCAGTCAATATCTGGGAAGTTAAAATCCCCCATTATAAGACATTCTGATTTACTAGCCCACTCTATTTCTCTGTACAATTGTTCATTGTACAGAGAAATAGAGTGTGTTATAGGCCTAATGACTCATTCGAGTCATTAGGCCTATAACACACTCCTACTCTTATTTTTGCTTTCGCAGTGCTTATGTCACGCCAAACTGACTCAACAGTGCACTGTTCATCTATATTAACTGGGTGCACTTCTTTTGATTTTATGTTTTTCTTAATTAACAGCATAACACCTCCTCTCTTTATATCCTTTCTGTACACATTGTACTCCCCAAATTCCAGTTCTGCATTCCTTATATCTGTGTGACACCACGTCTCTGCTCTCACAACCATATCCGCCTTTGATGTCTTGACCAACACTTCAAATTCATCAAATTTATTTACTATACTTCTAGCATTGGCATACATGCTCCTATTCCTATTTCTAGTTACCCTATCACATCCCATATACTCACCTATTTCAGGATGACTGCCATTTGTCCCTGAAACCCCCAACACCCCTCGCTCCAGGTCGCTACTTATTCTAATAGAAGTTGAGCAAGAATCACCTTCACCTCTGCTTACGGCTATTGTTAAACTATTAGTCCTTGTATCCCCCCAAGCTATCAGTTTACCGACCCACCTAACACTGCCTCGATAGCATCAGCAAATATTCTTGCACCCTTTCTATTTAAGTGTACCCCATCTCTGTAGAAGCTATCTCTCCTGTTAACAAGTACAGACCAGGCTGAAAAAAATTCTATCCCTTGACCCTTGTATACAATCTTTGCAGGGCCGAATTGATCGACAAGGTTCTCATCATATACTCCCTCCTATCGTGTCTGGGCAGAATTGCAGACACTTTCAAATTCAACCCTAATTCACTGCTTTTTTTCATCAGTGACCTGTACTTGTTAAGTAATTCTGCCGGTCTCCTACTCCTAATATCATTAGTGCCAACGTGTACAACTATATCACCTTTTGTGCCCTTAAAAGATGATATCCGCTCTACAACGTCATCAACCTTTGCCCCTGGCAGACATACCCTGGTCCTGTTCCACCTATCCTTTTTACAAAGCATGTTCCCCGTTTCCCTGACAATAGAGTCTCCAACAAGTACTAGTTCCTGTGGGACCATCGCATTCTGCCTTGGGGTTGCCGCTGTGTTGCGTGATGACCAAGTGCATGCTCTGGCGTTGATGTGGGCAGCTGAGAGCCTGACTGGCCCTCAATTTAGATCTTTCGAGGGCATCCACCCTGTCCTTCCAACTCTCATATAGGCCCATAGCAACGCTGAGTTGTCGCCTGATTTCTTTACACTCCTTACATTGTGCACACACAAAGACATCCCCCATGGCAATATCATGTTCCGTTCCAGAGAGTTCAGCAAACATTTCACAAGTTGCACATTTTTTTAGGCTGTGATGCGTTGGAGAATCGCCCCCCCTCAGTTCTCTCCCGAGTCACAGCACTTCTGCCACTTTGTGCCCGTTGCTTTGCTGCTCTAGTTTGGGGCATGCTATTTTAAATTAATAAGATAAATAAATTAAATTAATTGAATGTCAATACTACGCTATCTAATAGAAACGGTGAAGCGTATTACTCTATATAATTATGCGTTAGAGCTACCTAGCTACCTTTCAAATACCTTTATGTTCATAAAGGTATTTCAAAGCTAGAGAAAATTGTGGTCCTTGGTATCTGACAGATTTCGCACTTTCGAGGCGACATTCCCACCTCGTTGCTGACAGTGGTTTTGGAGTAAGATGTTTGACATGCTCTTTTAATATATCCCGGCGTATCACAGAATTTGCAAAAATATTATATATGCTTTGTAAAGTCCCAAAAAATGAATTTGCAAGAGAAGATAATTTTGAAATGTCTCCAAGAACTAAATTCAAATTATGACTTCCACAGGGCATATACTGTGCTTTGGAATTCTTTTGCAGGATAAGTGCTTTGGTCAAACCAGTATTATTAACTTAAAATTTTCTCAGAAGAAAATTTAAGTCGACTTTTTGAGTAATTTCGAATTCACTCGATCTCTCGAAGGTAGAAAGCGTAAAAGGGCCGAGAAAACCTAGTTGGTGATATACATAGCCTCTAGAGTACGATGACTATGCAAACGCTGGCAACATATAATCGTACGTCTGAGCGACTTGTAAGGAGAGATATTTGAAAGAAAATATATTTTTCCGTGTTCTTTGGAGAATTCTTGGCGGGCTTTCAGATAATGTTAATAACATGACTATTGACATTTTATTTCTTATGTATATTAAAAATATGGCCATTTTATGGCGATGTCGCTAGATTTTGCGACAGTATTAAAACAAAAAAAAAAATGAAGCCATTTTTATTTTGCAAAATCAGTCAGTGGCGCGGGGCCTTGTGCGCTCGCACCGTTCGCACCCTCCTCGGGCCGGCTCTGGAGCTCAGTAATGGAGATACTCAAGAAATTTAAGTACACACTTTAAAATTTCATGGGGGCAATTAACGACAGGGTTGCCGGGCAAATACGGGGCGTAGATGGGTGTGGATGTGAGGTCACAAAGAAGATCTGGAAACTTCTTGGCTGACCGGAACTTCCGTTTACCTTTCTAGAAAGTTCCAGAAATTGCTGGAAAATCGGAAGTCCTCATATAAAGGATGGAAGACACGCCCACGGAAGAGTATAGGAGACGAATGGGAATTACAGGGGAAGGGATGTACAGGTCAGCGATTGGCCAGAGTGAAAAGCGTAGGAAATTTTGAAATTCAGAGTGAGGAGAAAGAAAAGTTTTTTTTGGGAGAGTCTTTGGAAGTGCGTAGAGGAAGACAGTCGCGTGGGAGTGGGAGAGTCTTTGGAAGTGCGTGGAGGAAGACAGTCGTGTGGCAGAGTCGTTGTTGAGTTTTGGGGAGATGGTTTAGTAATGGGAAGGAAATTTTCCTTGTGAGAAATTTCGTAAGTCTAAAGTTGGGGAAAGAATGTGTCCATGTGGAAGAAAGAAGATACTGCAGTAGCCAATGTATACAACAACAGTGTGAGAAGCCGATGCAATTCATAGTGAAGGAAGGAGTCGCCCAAGGAAAATTCTAGAGAATGACGTAAGAAAAGGATCCTTATTCAACTCAACAGAGCAGTGCCTATGGGAGAGCGAACCTCAAGTAAATTGATGCATTCCAAGGATGGGCAACCGCCCGCCTTCTAGTCTACGCCGTTACGCTGATGGTTATGGCAGCCCTGAATAGAAAAATCACTTGGAAAACCAGTAAGTGATAGTTCAGTAAGGAAAAATCTTAAGTTAGTGAAGGAACGACTCTTGGGGAAATACTTAACCTATGGGAGAAAGCTAAATGTAATTGTACCCATGTACACAGAATTGTAGTGAAATTAAGAGTAGGACCTTATGGTAAAGGTTTATTAATGGGTAGAAAGGATACTTTGAGATAATAGTTAATTTTGGGGGATGACTAATTAGGTAACAAAGGATTGTAGTTGAATATGATATTATAGTGAATTTGGATTTATAGAGAGTATAACTTAGAGTGATAGTAATTGTTTAAACGGATAAAACACTGATTGAGTGCCCTGCTAATTAAAGAATTATAGGATTAGATACGGGAAGACGGTTAATTACAATTGTTGATTATGAATGATGAACAGGTCTGCAGTTGAGGAAAGGTTTTTCTAACTGAGATATATATATATATATATATATATATATATATATGTGATAATTTTGGAAAAGGATATAAATATGTATATATGGCTACTTGAAATTGTTTATTACCACGCTGAAAGCCACTTGTAAACCTACTAGAACAGTTGATTGGTAGGAAAGCTGATGTAAGGATTATGAGATGTAATGAACTCCTAGATCTGTTACAACCCAAGGATGAGACACACGAACATGATGTTATGTATATATGTATGAAAATTCTGTAGTTTGAATTACAAGGATAATTACACAATAAGGCCTAGCAGTCTAACAAAGCCACACATAATAAAGTTCACAGTTAATCGTAGTTATAGATTGGAAATGTATATATATAATGTCAATAAATATTATTATGTTTTGGTACTTAAGTGTCAGTCAGTCATTTTGAACTTCAGCCAATCCAGAGGAGGAATACCTAAAATATTGAGACCCCCTTCGAGTCTAGAATCTGGGAGACAAACAAGTCAGGTGTAAAGTGGGAAGGGACTAAACGGGGGAGGGGGGGCACAGTAGAGTACAGGGAATAATTAAATAAGTCCTTATAGCTTGTGGAACAGGTTGAAAAAAATAGAATAAATAAATAAAAAAGGATTAATAAAACAAATTAAACAAGACACATGCATTAAATAAATGAGAAAATATTTATTTAATGCATTAAAAGAAATAAAAATAATAAACTTTAAATTCCACCCCCACAATAGCATGGCACGGCCCTGTGACCACTGATGTATTTGTTAAAAATTCTTTATAAATTGTAATTGATTCTTTATAAATTGTAACAGATCCCCATCATTTAAATTTAAAACTGTATATTCACGCATGAAATTACATATTTTTATGGATATCTTTGGTGTCCGCCTTCCACTTCCCTTCTCACAATTAGATTATAGGTGCCTGCCCTGAATTTTTAACTTTATTATTATTAGCCATATGGTGCAAGGAAGCCTGGGGATTTTGCTGCACCAGCTACAAAAAAAATTGAGTTACCCCGTGAGAGAAAACAAGAGTCAGAAGTAAAAGGGAATCACCAAGAAAGAAAAGAGTGATGATATCCAGCTCAGGACCCTGGATGTGCCAAGCCCATACTCACCAGATGTGAGCCCCTGGGGATATGCAATCAAAATTTGTTTATTATTTCTGGTGATTTTAACATGCTCGATTCTACTTCAAAAAGTTTTCATGGTTTTGTTCTTAATCAATTTACTCAATGTTTTAAGAAGGTGCTAACGTCGTTGATCAAATTTATAATAATGCTATAAATGTTGCTGACTTGTATCTGTACACTTCAGGTCAGACGATGAATCTAATCTCTCTGTGTCCCATTTTTGACATCCGCATGCTGTTTAAAAATTTTTCTAAAGTAAAAAAATAAAAAACGTTTTATGTAAACTAAAAATGGTAAGAATCTTGTTAAATTTGTACCCCTGCAAATCCCTCCTATCTTACCCCTCGGTTGTTGCATATCTATTCTTAACTACCTGGTCGCAATCTATAGAAAACTATCTCCATAAAACTACTTTAAGGCTTATTGGCCCTCACAGTTATCTATGGCTTTTAAACTAAAACAAAAAATATAGAAATGTTTTACAGCATACAACGGTTCCTCCTCTGGTCATGATTATCAGATTTTTTCTATTTCGGAAATATTTTAATAAACTTAACAGAGAGATAACATTTCAAAGTATATAAGTATAAAAATTAAAACTATTTCAAAAATAAATTCTAGGAACACTTTTTCGCTACCGCCATGGTTCAGCCGTCATGAATTGAGCAAATCACGTTTAACCATCACACATCAAGTTTAAGTTTAACCATAACGTTGCCGTTCTTAACCTCAAGGACAATACTGATCAACAAATTACAAATATTTTTTTTATTTCTTTGATTAAAGTATTTTTTGTGTATTGTTTTGCATGAGCGTAGTTGAGAAATCAGCATTGAAAATACCTGCTATGCAGAGGCGGATTTAACGGCGGGCGCACCTGGCGCGCGCCCTGGGCCCCGACTTCTGAAGGGCCCACGCAAAACCCCAACAGAACATATTAGTTGAACTAATATGTTCAACTATTAGTTCAAAACTTTGTGATTATTATTATGCTATTATTAATTATATTATACATATATTATATTCAAATTTTATTGGAAATAAAACATTAATAGTACATAATATTTTTTATTTATTTAAAAAAATGGTTAACATGTATTTTTATTTTCCCTGTCTCTCTTTTTTTTAAGGGGCCCAATATTTTCTTCTGCGCCCGGGGCCTCAACCGACCTTAATCCGCTCCTGCTGCTATGGCTTATATTCTGAAAAATATGCTACGTAGGCCTAAAACGAAATAAATTTGGCTGGTGCAGCTTAAGCCTCAGGCTTCCTTGCACCATACGGCTAATAATAATAATAATAACAATTATATAATATTATTAATTAATGTATAATATTAATAATATTATTAATTAATAAACTTAACAGAGAAATAACATTTCAAAGTATATAAGTATAAAAATTAAAACTATTTCAAAATAACTCTCTATTCTCATATCAGAAGGGTAAGAGCACACAGACATTAGAGAGTTTAGTAGACTCTTTTAACTTACATTTGAACAACAATAACTTCATAATGATCTTATTTATAGATTTTACCAATATGACTTAATTGATATCTCAATCTTGAAACAGAAATTACTGAAATATGGTATAAGGGAAACAGTCAATCAACTCTTAACATCTTATTTAACCAAAAGAAAAATCACAGTTGAAGTAGAGAATACAAAGGAAAAATCATATAATATAAAGAGAGGAGTACCACAGGGCACCCATGCAGGGCCAATCATGTTCAACATCTATATTAATGACATATTCGAAGTAATTAAGAACTCCTTTTTAAAAATTTATGCAGATGATTTAATCTTATATACAATTGGAAAGAACCTTACAAAAATGGCATTAGATTTACAGCAGGATGTAATACGTTTACAAAATTGGTTGCATGACAATAAATTAGCACTCAGTTTTGAAAACACCAAATTCTTGGTAATTAGATCCCCCTCACAAAACCCTGGACATTCATCCCTCTATTAAATTACATAAACATGAATGCCTACATGAACAGAACTTCCAGAATTGCAATTGTCTAACAGTTGAAGAAGTTTCAAATCACTATTACCTTGGGGTATGAATAGACTATAATCTAAGTTGGGCAATGCAAATAACAAATTTGTACAAAAAAATGAGATTTTATGTGTACTTCTTTTATTATATTAAAAATAAATTAAATCAAAGAACAAAAGTCACCTTATATTATGCATTAGTGGACTCCAAACTCAATTATTTAGTAAATGTATGGGCAAGAGCAAATATAACTGAAATAAGGGTTATAAACAATTTACTAAACAGGATTCTGAAACTGTTAATGGGGACAAACTCTTTGGAATGATCTGAATAAGAGAAGGCATTTTTTGTTAAAATACAAAAATACTATATCCAATTCAAAAACTGAAGTTAAATTTATTCTTGAAAAATCTTAACACTATTATGAAGAGTTGAATCTTCAAAGGAATTTTTCACACAACTTAAGGAATCCAAAAGCAGTTGTTTTGCCTCACCCTAGGGTACTAAATAGATTTGGAGATAGGCATACAATGAACGTATTAAATAACTTGTTGGCAAGCGTTTACTTTTCTTAACGAGTTCTTGTATTGTATTGTATTGTATAATAATAATAATTATTATTATTATATTAATACAATACAATACAATAATAATAATAATGAGACATGAGATCAAGGAGATGTGCCATATGCAAGAAGTATCAACCATCCCAATCATCGTGCCAACAACCGGTATGGTACCAAAGACTCTACATAGCAGCCTAGCAGCAATAGGTCTCCCAGAGAACACCTACAAGGAACTCCAGAAAGTCGCAATCCTCAACACCTGTAGGATAGTCAGAGATTTCCTCGACCGACAGTAACACCAGACATTAAAACCACCCTGTGTTCTTGGTAGCAGTACCCGTCACGGAGTGGAATCCCCCAATCAGGGAGAAATAATATAAGAGCAACAACAATAATAATAATAGTAATCTATTTAATAGACCTTATATTGAAAAGCATGTTTTATTATAAAAATAAAACTTTACAGAACAGTGTAAAATAATAAGAATTCATGCAATTTGTGTTAATGAAAAAAAAAATCAAATCCCATTGATCAGCAAAATACATAAAATCTCTTGATTCACATTTTACAATTCTGCTTCTTCACTTGTCATTTTTACCCACATCTGGGCATTTCTTGTCGTAATCCAGCAATAGTCAGATAACATTACACACTTTCGTTTGTTTGATATCGGTTCTCCATCGCCGAGATGTATTAATAGTCATAGTAGTAGACGCATGTGATGCAAAAAAGCAAGCGTACGAGCTTATGTAGCATCAGCCAAAAAAAAAAAAAAACAATTCACACATCCATTCCCTCCCTCTAAAGGTTTGTTCAGTTCCTGCTGCTTGAATTTATTTGAACTATCAACTTCCACAACGACAGATGGAAGTTTATTCCAGCAATTAACCACCCGCAAGCTAAAGGCAAATAAACGCACATCTATTCTACAACTTTCTTCAATTTGAATTCATGTCCCCTCAGATTCATAATCTGAGCAAGCGGAAAAATCACACCAGCATTCAGCGTACTCAACCCATTCAAGCCCTTATACACCTCAATCAGATTACCTCGCAGGTGCCTAGTCCCCAGCCATTGCAATTTGGAGAACTTAAACCTTTCTCAGTAAGAGGACCTCTTCGTTGCCCTCACCAATCTTGTTGCTCTTCTCTGTACATGCTCAAACAACTCTATATCCTTCCTAAAGTGAGGCCTCCAGACCTGTACGCATTACTCAAGGCGTGGCCTGATAATTGCCTTATACAAAAGGATAATCACCTCCTTTTCCCTAATAGCAAAATTCCTGTATATCATTGACAATACCCCATGGTCTTCTCTGCATCCTGTCTGCATTGCTCAAAAAATTTCACATCTGACTGAACAATTACTCCCAATTCTTTTTCATTTACTACCACCCTAAGTATAGTACCACACAACTGTTACATTTCTCTGGGGTTACTTCAACCCATATGCAGTACTTTGGATTTGTCAATGTTAAACTTCAGTTGCCACTTCTCAGCCCATCTGCTCAACTTTACTAGATCTTGTTGCAGTAGCACACTGTCATTAACGACCATGCCAACCTTTGTATCTGCATACTTGGACATTAAACCTGATATACTCGTACCATCCCCAGGGGCTCACATCTGGTGAGTATGGGCTTGGCACACCCAGGGTCCTTAGCTGGATATCATCATTTTTCTCTTTTTTGGTGATTCCCCTTTACTTCCGACACTCTCTCTCTCTCTCTCTCTCTCTCTCAGGATAACTCAGAATGTTTTTGTTTTTTTTTTTTGGCTGGTGCAGAAAAAGCCTCAAGGCTTCCTTGCACCATATGGCTAATTATAATAATAATAATAATAACATTGATAAATATAGAAAACAACAGTGGGCTCAGCACCAAACCCTGGGGTACTCCACCAATGTTAGCAACTTGCTCTTAATGCCATACTGTTCCATCTTCCATTTGCAAAAGTATCAAAAGCTTTCCTGAAATCTAAGTATATAACAACAAAATTATTTTTTGCATCCAGTTCCTTTGTGACCACATCATAGTATCCAATCAAATTGGTCAGACAAGACTTCCGCTTAACAAACCCATGCTGTATCTGAACTATAACTGCAGTCTTGTCTAGATAATCCTGAGATAATAGGTCAGACCACACCTAGAGTACTGTATACAGGTCTGGAGGCCTCATTTCAAGAAGGATGTAGAGATGCTGGAACGAGTACAGAGAAGGGCAACATGATTAGTGAATGGAACAAAGGGGTGCTCTTACGAAGAAAGGCTTAAGTTTTGCAAATTACAGTGTCTGGAGACTAGGCACCGGCGAGGTGATCTGATAGAGGTGTATAAAGCCTTGTATGGTTTGAGCATGCTCAGTGCTGATGGGATTCTTCCTCTTGCTCAGAATAATCACCTGAGAGGTCATAAATTCAAATTGAGGAAAGACAGATGTAGGATAGACGTGAGGAAATTTGCCTTTAGCCAGCGGGTGGTTGGTTGGTGGAATAAACTTCCATCCCTTTCGTGGAAGTTGATAGCCTAAATAAGTTTAAGGCTCAGCTGAACAGGTATTTCGAACGAACAGAGGGGTGAAGTGGAAGTGGTTATTTTTTATTTATTTATTATTATTTTTTTTTTATTTATTTATTTATTTATTTTTTGGCTGATGCTGCATAAGCTTGCTTTCTTGCATCAAATGCCTGTACTAATGCTAATGCTAAATGCACCTTTAACCTCTGACTCCATTATTTTTCCCGGAACAGAAGTTAAACTAACAAAAATCAATTTATTATATTAGGGTTACCCGTAATTGATTACATAAACCCATATTTATGTCTGTAAATTGCGCGCATTCTCAGGTCGATTTGCCTGGTTTCTGCACGAAAAAACCCAGTTTCTAGGGGAGAAACCTTGGTATCTACGCCTGAGACCGACTAATTCAACCACGAGTGAAAAAAGCCCATTAAAATCGAACTTGGGCCTTTTCCACCCGCTGCGGGGAGTACGATGATGATACCACTGTGCTACACGCCCAGACAAGTTATTAAAGACCTGTTAATTGTTGTGTCATTCTTTGTGAATTGGGGATACATTTGCACTTCTCCCGATGGAACCTCACGCCATGCTCATCACTTATTGCGCCACAGTTGTCTGTAAAAAAATACAAATGAGAATGAAGAAATAGCCTTAATGTTATTCTTAAATGTCTACATAATATGTTATACGCAACGGTTGATACAACAAATATGCAGAAACGTTTGCATGCTATAATACTTGCAGCTGTATCACAAAGTAAAAAGTTAATAAAATGATACATACATGGAATGTATACTGCTTTAGAACTAATCTTCAGTATTCGTGCTTGAACGCTTTTGTATTTTCCCCTTCGTGTTTGACCCACTATGATAACAATGCCCTCTCCAATTGTTAATGCGTACACACACAATCATCATTGAATTATGACCACCCCATCCGTAATGGATACTAGAAATAGCTCGCAGTATAAAAGCCGAACAGCTTCCTAGGATACAGCAGTGTTAATTTGTACACCTTAACCACAGTGAGTTCACAGTTCACTGTGGTTATGGTGTAAAAAGAATTGTATCGAACAGGTCAAACCATCTGCGGCTGAAAAAAACTGTAAAGGATTATGCAAAGTGGATGATCGTGGTGAGGGAAGGGTGCAGCTCGTTGTACAGGCTCAACGGAAGATCATATTGTTACAGTTGACATGGCGAATGCAAGAACAATGTCCCATATGAGGATGCACAATACACTCAGACGTATGTAGATATGTAGACATGTATAGTATCTTCTGTACAGCTGCTCCAGGAACATAAATTCATCTCTGCCATGTTACTCTGTGATGATACAAAATTCTGTAGAATGGCTAGAAATGTAGTGTTATGTTTGCGTATATCATTTGTTGTTGTGTTGCTTAGTTGTTTATGGCCTCTTTGCCATCGGGCATTTGCCACCTGGAAAGCGTGCCCAGTGCCCGTCTACACCATGAGGTGGGCCACAACTTGATATGTCCTTAGACAGAGTGTAGAGTGTAGAGTATGTTTAGTGTCAAACGGCACCAGGGGTTTCCCCCATCTCCACGTAGTATACATTGTGGGTGTGAAACAGAACACTGTCAAAGCCAGAGGTTTAGAGTGTATGGATTTTGTATATGTGTAGTGTCGTGTACCGTTGTTCCCCTGGTCATTTAGCCGCTGGGCCCCTAAAGGGTTCCAACGTTGTCCACACTCTGCCCCGTGGAGGCAGACCAGGTACACTAGTATTAGCATTAGCATTAGCATTAGTAGAGGCATATGATGCAAGAAAGCAAGCTTATTCAGCATCAGCCAAAAAAAAAAAGAAAAAAAAAAAAAAAAAAACAACCACTACTCCCATTTCACCCCTCAATTCGTTCGAAATACCTGTCCAGCTGAGCCTTAAATTTGTTTAGGCTATCAACTTCAACAACAAGCGATGGAAGTCTATTCCACAAACCAACTGCCCGCTGGCTAAAGGCGAATTTCCGCACATCTATCCGACATCCGTCCTTCCTCAATTTGAATTTATGCCCTCTCAGGTGATTATTCTGAGCAAGAGGAAGAATTCCATCGGCATTGAGCATGCTCAAGCCATTCAAAGCCTTGTACACCTCTATCAGATCACCTCGGCGATGCCTAGTCTCCAGGCTCTGTAATTTGCAAAACTTAAGCCTTTCTTCGTAAGAGCAACCCTTTGTTCCGTTCACTAATCTTGTTGCCCTTCTCTGTACTCGTTCCAGCAGCTCTACATCCTTCTTGAAATGAGGCCTCCAGACCTGTATACAGTACTCAAGGTGTAGCCTGACCAATGCCTTATACAAGGGAATAATCACATCCCTGTCCCTGCTAGAAAAATTCCTGTATATCATTGACAAGACACCATGAGCTACTCTTGCAGCTCGTCTGCACTGCTCAGAGAACTTCATATCTGCCTGCACAATTACCCCCAGGTCCTTTTCATTCTCTACCACTGTCAGCGTAGTACCACAGAGTTGATACGTTGATCTGGGGTTACTGTTTCCCATATGTAGTACTTTACATTTGTCAATGTTAAACTTCATTTGCCACCTCTCAGCCCATCTGCTCAACCTTTCCAGATCCTGTTGCAGCAGCATAGTATCAGTAGTGTCCTTAACAACCCTGCCAACCTTTGTATCGTCTGCAAACTTGGACATTAAGCCTGATACACCATCATCAATATCATTTATAAATACAGAAAACAACAATGGACCCAACACTGAACCCTGAGGAACTCCACTAATAACATTAGCCCACGTTGAGCAGTGTCCATTGATTACCACTCTCTGTCTTCTGCCACTCAACCATCCCTTTATCCATAGCAGCAATTTGCCTCGAATGCCACACTTCTCCAATTTGTGCAGCAGTCTTCCATGCACAACAGTATCAAAAGCCTTTCTAAGATCCAAATATATAATATCAAAGTTATTCCCTGCATCCAGTTCTTTTGTGACTACATCATAGTATCCAATCAAATTGGTCAGACAAGACCTGCCCTTAACAAACCCATGCTGTGTCTGAGCTATAACTGAATTCTTGTCCAGATGATCCTGCAGTGCTTCTTTAACCAGTGCCTCCATTGGTATTGTAGTTATTTTCTCTGGCAGGCCCTGCCACCTAATTTCCTGAGATTTCAGTGGCTAGGACCTAAAAAAAAAAAAAAAAAAAAAACGCTACAGATAGGGGTCAGCCAAAAGGATTACTGATTATGCAACTGATGTTGTTATTAAGTTTTTGGGTGTAGGGCTCAGGCAATTTAGAGATGGTTCAGATGCTGGTTATAAGTTAGAGAAGGGGGAGGGAGACTGAAGGCTGGGGGAAAGACAGAGATAAGGGTCCATAGAGAAGATAACCCCCAAATCAGTGGAGCAGGCCCATGCCCCACCAGAGGGAAAAGAGGGATGGCAAGGGGGCAGGCGACCAGGGGTAACCTCCCCTCTGCCTGGGTGTTGGAGGAAAAGAACCACGCAAGGGAGCGTGGCAAGGAAAGCTGAATGGCAGCAGCTTCAGGGCTTCTATCCATTTGGTCACTGCACTTGGAATTATTGATGATCCCCTCTGCCACTGTGAAGAGTCTAAATCAAGAAGATCCAAAGCAGTGTTGTCATCCATGGGACAGAGGTCACATCCCATTAGCGATGGTAGTCGTTGACAGTCCAGCTTGAATTTGGGCAAGACGAGTTAATCAGGTGTATATTCATTCCAGCTGTAGGGATCTTCTTGTGAAGAGCTCCTGGCAATGTTGCGAGAAGGCCTTGTACTCTCTGTCACTGTCCAACAAGTAATGCTCCTGGAATTTTGGATTGAAGTTAATTCTAGTAATCAGAATGCAGCGAAGGTCCTCATACAAAGGGCAGTCATATATTAGGTGAGTCCAACTCTCCAGCTCTCCACAGTGGCAGAGGGGATCATCAATAATTCCAAGACTTGAGAGTTTGGCTCTGATGGATCCGTGACCTGTTAGAAGAAAGTTGCGTATAGGCCGGGGGAAAACCATGAAGGAGACTTGGGACATACCTTGTCCTTAGACAAGTGAAGATAGACTATTACAATCTTTGTCTGCCCTGAAGAGGGCGAAGTCCCAAACCCACCAGAGGTAGTGCTACACCAGTGGGTGCCAGCAAATCCCGTACCCACAGCTACCCAAACTTAGGGTACCAGCATAGAGAAAAAAAAAAAAATTAAAATCATAATTAAAAAACAAAAATCAATAATTTAATTTTAAAAAATAAAATAAATAAGTTAGATAAAAAAAGTAAATTAAAATAAACTAAGATAAAAATTTATAGATAAGAGTAGAAAAAAAAAAATAAAACAGTATTAAAAAAATGAAAAAAAGTAAAATGAAAAAAAGTAAAATAAAAAAAATATATATAAATATATATATATAGATACAAACTTAAAAAAATAATAATAAACTAAATAAATAAAATGATGGTCAAGTAAAAAAGAATAAAAAAATAATAAATAAAATGATAAAAAAATTATAAATAAAAGAAAAAAAATAAGTAAGTAATGATTGTAAATATAAAATAAAATAAAATAAAATAAAAAGATACATAAAATAAAATAAGATAAATAAAAAAAAACACAGTTCCCCAGACTTTCCTCTATATTCTTTAGAGGCTAAAGAAAATAGAAGAAAAAAATTACAAAAAAATAAATAAATAAAATAAAAAATATATAAAAAATAAATTAAAAAAAATAATAAATAATAATAATGTTTTTTTATAAAAAATATCTATACATAAATTTAAAAATAAAATAAATAAATAAAAGTGAATTGTCTAAGACTGGACAAATCCCACACCCACTGGAGGCAATGCAATACCAGTGGATGCCAGCAATCCTCGGGTTGCCCAGGCCTCAGGGGATAAAAGTAAAAAGCAAAAAAAAAACTAGATCAATGTGATCTTCTAAGAGCTATTCAAAGACAGTATTTTAACTTTTCAAGACACCACTCACTATTGAGGCTGATGACATTATTAAAGGTGCTGGAGGCACCATAGGAGGCGAAGGTGAAGCTGAAATGGGATTGGTCAACTGAAGATTTTTTCTAGCAAATATATCAGAAGAAAATTGTAGGATTCCTACCAGATTCTACTAGATGTTTTCCGTTGCCAGGTGAGAAGTTGTTTATAAAGTTTTGTAGGGTCCATAGTCAGCATAAAGAGGGCAGTGATAGAGCAGGTGGTTCCAGTTGGAGGCAAAGGCAAGAATCGGTATTGCTTATTCTGAACTGAAAGAGTTTGGAGTTACAAGATATGGTTATGATAAATGATGTATAGAGGTTTGGAGAGAACCATAGGGAATTTTTCTTGTTGGCAGTAAAGGAGACATCTGGTATAAATTTATATGTAGTTCTAGCTTTAGGGGTTGTATCCCAACGACCTTGCCAAATTTTTATTAAAGCCGACCAAATCCGGGTTTTTTCCGCTTTGGTGTCTGCAAGGACTTCATTCTGTATTCCATAGAACTCCATGGAGGTCTGATATTTTTGAAAGTAGCAGAAGGCACGATGTAGAATTTGCATGTCCAGAGGTAATACTCCAGCTATGACCTGCAGGGCATCAATTGAGACAGTGGTGTAGGCAAGGAGAATTGTAAGAATCACATCTTTGTATGGAGAGTAGTTTTAATTTCAGTTTGACGTTCTTAATTCTGTCATACCAAACAGGAGCAACATAGGTTGCAACAGGTATAAATACTGCCTTGTAATATAAGAGAAGAACTCTGCATCCAAGAGCCTAGTCAGTTCTTGTAATCCGAATAATAGTCATAGTAAATTTCTTGATTTTATCTATTAGGTGGTTTACGTGGAGAGAAAAACCGAGTCTATCATCAATGATCAAACCAAGATGTTTTAAGTGCTTGACATATGGTATTTGATTGTTAGCTACTTTTAAGATAGGAGGACGATGGATATTTATTATTTGACCTTTAAAGATCATGAGGCGGATTTTGGATGGAGAAATTTTAAGTTTGTTGGCAGTTGCCCATTTAATGAGAACCTTTAAGACCGGAGAAGCTCTTTCTTGAATTTGTTGCCTGGAGTAGCCTGAGAAGCCAATGACAACGTCATCAGTATATGCAAATGGAGTGGCAAAGTCAAAATGTCTGGTTAGCCATGAATTTAGTGTAATGTTCCAGAAGAGCGGTCCAAGAACAGAGTCCTGAGGACATCCTCTATTGACAGCTCGCGTTATGCTGCACGTTTTTGAAGTAATCTGTATAGATCTGTGGTCAAAGTAGGCTCGGATAGCTTGGTACAACTGAGAGGAGCACGAGATGTTCCGAAGACTTGCGAGGGCGCTCTCCCACCAGAGGGAGTCAAAAGCACATCGAAGTCTATGAAGATGGCCATTTCATATTTTGATGTGGAACTCTGGATATAATTTTTTAACGCAAGTAGTGCATCTTCACAGAACTTGTCCTTAACGACTCCAAACTGGTGATGTGAAAAGGTGTCTTGAGCATGGAAAAGATCATAGATCTTGGGACAAGTAGTCGTTCGTAGAGTTTTCCCAAATTCGGTAGGAGAGAAATGGAGTGGAAGGCACTGCGGTCTGATGAGAGCTTGTTGGTTTTTCGTAGTAGTTTGACTAGTGCATTCTTCCAGAGACAGGGAAAAGTACCACAGAGAAGAAATTCGTTGAAAAGCTTTAACAGGATGTTAAGATAAGTTTCTCCGAATTTCTTAATGACAGTATTTTCTAGCAAGTCAGTTGTTGTTGTTCTTCTTCTTATTTCGTTTTTAGAAGCATTAGCAACTAAGGCTATATTGCTCCCGGTATATGCGGTGGTCATTCCCTGACCTTTCCGCATCCTCCGTATCTGGTGGTCACGGGCTTGAACCCCGGACTAATCAAAAAGCGTGTGCTACGCACTGCTGCTCCTGCCCATCTGACTACGGAGGCGCCGCCAGCAAGTCAGGTCCAAGACATTTTTGGGCATTGGTTTTATTTAAAACTGTTTGAAGCTTTTGTCCATTAAACAGGTCAGTATCCACAGTGGAGGAGTATTGAAGATTGAGGGTTCTTGTTATGTATTGAGGGTTCTTGTTATGGATTGAGTGGGAGAATCTGTTGACTGATCATCCTACGGAATTGTTAATATCATTGGTTGGCACTTTATCTCTGCTAAGTTTAGAGAGTAGTCCCCACGGGTTCGAGTTGCCTACAGTGGAGGCGAAAGACTGCCGGGTAGCGATTTTTTGCTTTAAGATTTAGAGATTATACTGATGTTTTATGGTTCGGTATTCATTTCTGAGTCTTTATACTTCATTGGGAGGCCAAGAGCCTCGTCTTTGGTACAGTTTCCTTGTCCTTTGAAAACGTCTTCTTAAAACCGTTAGTTGGGATTCCACCTGGGAACAGATGACTACTTTGGAGCTATTCTCTTAGTTGAGCATTCAGTTGCTCGTAGTAAGGCAGTTTGGATATAGAAGGGTTGTTCTTCGGCATTAAGCTGATTAAATGAATCTAAAATTTCATCACGGAAGTCATGTTTAACTGATTCTGAGAACATAGTGGCATAGTGTTTAGGGTAAGGTGCCACCTGCGGTCTCCCACAACTGCACCATCTCTACGCTTGTGAAGTTTACATTACTCTGTAAATGCCAGAAATGTGTGTGGCATGTTGATGTGTATAGCATTGTGTTGGGTTCTGATTTTTCTCTGACTTCTTGGCCGCAGGGCTCCTAATGGGATCCTACGTTGCCCGCACCACCACTGGGAGTGAGCCAGGCTGCCCATTATTGGCCATTTTATATACTTTATATTAAATCTTCTCAATCTTGAGGAGGTAAGCAGACGACCTAAAAGATCCTCTCTCTTTACCGCTGATCATCGTCGACAGCTAATGCTGTGGTATCAACAACACGCCATTGTGTGTGACGCAAGTAACACAAATACAATTATCATCGTGTATGGTGTCCAATACCAGACGGCGGCGGTTGACGTGAGGAACTTTAATGGGCTTTTTTCACTCCATGGCTGAGTTAGTCGGTCTTAGGCGTAGATAGCAAGTTTTTTTCCAGAGAAACTGGCGTTTTTCTTCCAGCAAAACAGACAAATCGATCATAGAACCTACGCAATTAAAAAAGACATAAGACACACAGCACGGCGGATGAATTTAATTATTCGGGTGGCCTAAAAGTAATAGCTTTTTTTTTTTTTGTATTCTCTGGTCGATTTGCCTGATTTTGCTGGACGAAAAACCCCTGTTTCCTGGGGAAAAACCCTTGCTATCTACACCTGAGACCGACTAATTCAGCCACGGAGTGAAAAAAAACCACTAAAGTTCCTCGCGTCATCGACGGGTTGGAACTCGGGCCTTTTTCACAGTGTGGGGAGGACGGTAATGATACCACTGTGCTACAGTGCAGCATTGGTGTGGGCTAATAGTCTGCGCGAGTAGCATAGTGGCATCTTCACCGTCCTCCCGACACCAGGTGAAAAATGCCCAGGTTCGAATCCCGTCGATGACGCGAGGAACTTTAGTGGGCTTGTTTCACTCCGTGGCTTAGTTAGTCGGTCTCAGGTGTAGATAGAAAGGGTTTATTCCCAGGAAACTGAAATTTTTCGTCCAGCAAACAGAACAATCGACCAGAGAACACACGAAATTTACAGACAAAATAAATATATGGGTAGATGTAATCGTTTACAGGGGACCCTAATATCATAATTTGGTAATTTGGTGTGGGATAATAGCAGCTCTTTGGAGACCATAGCATTGAGCAGGCTCAATGCTGACGAGATACTTCCACTTGCTCAGACTAAGAACCTGAGGGGGCATAGATTGATATTGAGGAAAGACAGTTGTAGAATAGATGCGCGGAAGTTTGCCCTTTGCCAACGGGTAGTTGATTGCTGGTACAGACTTCCATCTGTTGTTGTAGAAGCTGGTAATTTAAATAATTTAAGGCTGAACTAGACAAACATTTGCAGTGACCGGATGGGGGAAATGAGAAGAGTTTTTTTTTTTTTTTTTTGGCTGATTCTGTATGAGCTTGCTTTCTTGCATCATATGCCTCAACTAATGCTAATCCTAATATGCACCCTACCCAGTTGCCTTTTTTTCCCCCGACGATATTGTCGTCTTTTCCAAGACGATAATGCGCCGTGTCATCGGGATCCACTGTGCGCGAATGGAAAAGAATAAAGATATCACCCATCTTGATTGGCCTCCAAATTCACTTAACCTCAATGCAATTGAACACCTGTGGGATGTTTTGGAAATGGAGTGAGGCGTATGGACACACAAAAGGAAGTGGCTGTAATTCAGTGATCACCGATTGTATATCATAGTTTTCTAAACTATTTAGCAAAAGGTTTGCAAGACCTTCACCAGTGTGATCTAAAGCATCAAAAAAGTCTATAAAGTTTTCAAGAATTTTTTTCTCACTGGAATTTTTATCAATATGTACATGTCTTAATCGTATTGATGTTTGTTTGTATGAATCATCTGGTATACCTTTGATTTGCAACATTTAATATTTCGCAATTCTATCATTGTTTAAAATTATATCAATACTTCTTTATCAAGATCTTGTAAAAACCTATTTCGCAATCTATTAGACAGATGGTGTTCGAATATCAGATAAATAGTCTACAGAACTACATCAGACTTTACCAACAGTTCAAGTAATTCTAAAAACATTTTCCGTTAATATCAGAGTCAAATGATCATCACTTCCCCTGAAAGCTAAATTTCTACAGCATTGAAATAATATTACAGCAATTATTTTTTCATAGAACAATTTTCACTTTTCTGTTTCTTTGTTTAACAATTGTTAAAGCAATACTAACCCCAGGGGCTCACATCTGGTGAGTATGGGCTTGACAAACCCAGGTTCCTGAGTTGGATATCATCATTCTTCTCTTTCTTGGAGATTCCTTTCTGCTTTTCTCTCTCTCTCTCTCTCTCTCTCTCTCTCTCTCTCTCTCTCTCTCTCTCTCTCTCTCTCTCTCTCTCTCTCTCTCTCTCAGTGTAAATCGGGAATTTTTTTTTGGGTGGTGCAGCATAAGCCTCAGACTTCCTTGTGCCATATGGCTAATAATACTAATACTAATCTATTTTTTTCTTTCTAAATGTAATCGTTTGCACAGTTTTTGCGACTGACATTAACAGTTTATATTGCTAATTCCGATTTCATGTTTATTAAGTGCACTGCTAAGTTTTCCCAATTGTTATAGCTGTTTAGAATTTAGATTTCAGCTTGGATGTGATGCCTTGAGCAAATAGTTAGGATTCGATCAAGCGAGAAGAGCCGAGACAAAGGCTGAAGAACGAGCTAAGAAAATTGCTAAATCTAAAGTCAGAACGCCTTGGAAAACTAATTTTATTGGTTTGGATGATCCCGGGCTCAATGCGGACAAGGAGTAATAAAGCACGAAAGATAATAGAACGAAGACCTGTGATTTTACTTCGGATGAGAAGTCATCTGCTATTTCGAATATTACTATTGTCGGAGCTTTTAAACCGCATGCAACAAGCAATAAACATTGCTTTATAATTTCAGTTATGAGCATCATTTTTACGAAAATCAACATCTTCAAAAGAGCATGGTTGTGAGAGCCTCTCAGATGTTACCTGTGGTCTTTGACTTACTATGCTTGTATTTAAGTCATTGCATATCATTTTTGGCCACGTAGCTGGATCATCACTAATGTTTGTTATTATCTCGATCACCTGTAATGTCATGATCCGATATGAGTTCGTCACAATTTTGAGATACAGAATAATCTGTCATAATTGTACAGGTATCATTTCGTTTATTTTCACCCTCTAGAACGTTGGATGCTAAACCTCAAGTAAACTGTTCGCATTCTCTTCCTCTTGTGTACCATTCGGCCAATATTCTGTCTTAAACCAGTTTGTTACATCAGTCTTCCCCACGGATCAAACCAGGGAAGGAAGATCCACCACGCTATGGTATGGGAAGGGCAGCTGAAGTTTTCCCTCAGACTTTTAGTTTGTTTCCACGATTGTGCTCTCTATTAAATTACCCGATAACATATGTTCTTATTCTATACTAATTAGAATTTGTGTTGTTGTTAATTTTATTTTAGGATTATGATTTCAAGGAGGAAAGTTCCTCCACTGACTCCCCAGGAAGGGAAAGTCTTGAACAGTGAGTATTTTCTTAGAATTTTGAAAAAAAAAAAAAAAAAAAAGTCCAGAGGCTTCCCGTGCTTTTTATTCTCTACATGAAGAGCAAATATTTTAGCTTGGATGTGATGTCTTGAGTACGGTGTCAGTTTTTGTTCAATCGACAAGAGCCGAGACAAAGGCTCAAGAAAGAGCTAAGAAAATTATTAAATGTAATGTGAGAAAGCCTTCAAAAATGGGCTTTACTGGCTTGGAAGATCCTTGGCAAGGAGTGTAGCTGGAAATATTACAGAACTGAGACCTGTGATTTTACTTTGGATGAGTATCCAGTACTGGAGAATATCCCTGAATTGGAAGAAGAGAGAGAAAGTCCACAGGAACAGCTGATTTAAAGCAACGACAGCTTAAGAACATTATTCTTTATTAGTATTTGAATTTCTCTTCAAACGTTTCGGACATATTTTCGTTATGGGACTGTAGCAGGATTTTAGGAGCATCGGCGACTAAGGCCATATTACTTCGTGTATAGTGCAAGTAAATTGCGTGAATTCTGAGGTAGAGTTTATGTTTACTTGACGAAAAACCCGAGTTTCCGAGAGAAAACCATGATTTCCTCGCCTGAGACCGACTAACTCAACCACGGTATGAAAAAGGCCCATAAATATTCCTCCCATCATCAAAAGGGGGACTCGAACTCAGGTCTTTTCCACACGGTGTGGGGAGGACAGCGATTCTACCAACTGTGCTCAAGTTCATCCCATAAAGGCCCACAAGGGCCTTTATGGGATGAACTTGAGATAGTTGACAGCTGTTCTTTCTCAAGCCCCTCTAGGATAAGATCGAACTATACCACAGACATATGCTGATGTGGTCTGGACTGAGCCGCATAAGAAATTAGAAAGACCTAAGACTGTGGTTATGAGAAGCAGATCTGAGAGATTCAGGTCTAGCCAGGAAATTAAATCTGAGCTTTTAAAAAATGTGCATCCAGTTTTAGATGATATCAAGATCCTGTCAGTGTGTGAGACTTTTTCCAAGATAGAATGAAGTTATCGAGACTATGTAACTGAGGAGAATATTCAAAATATTATGACAAGTACCGTTCCATCCATTCCATTTATTTACACACACAATGTTATGTACATTCTCATGATATAAACAATTTATATACAAGATTATATACAGTTTTATAGACATTATCATATATATATATATATCCATTCTATATAATGGTAATCAAGGTACTGTGTGTGTGTTTGCATGTGTGTTCTTATATCGGGGTGGCTCCTAGGCCTTAGCCCATCTCCACCTTTGTACTCTGTTATGGTGCAGAAACTCTGCATAATGGGCCTGTAAAGTGTCAGTGTATGTGTGTTGTTTTGTTTGTGTCAGGCTGTTATGACACCAGGGTGCAGCCAACGTATGGGCAGCTGCTGCCTGGTGCCCGGTGTTATTATCACCGAAACTCTCTCACCCGCCAGAGGGAGTGCAATACTGGCGAGTGCCTGCTGTCCCGCTCACAGGTTGCCCTTACTGGAGAGCCAGCAAAAAAAAAAAAAAAAAAAAAAAAATAGTAGTTATATACATTACGGTCTGAGTATTTTTTCGATCAAACACTCCTGTTCTTAGGAGGTAGGTAATTTTGGTCCCGAGTCACCAAGACCAACCACTCCAAGGCTAGGAGGATGTTCTAGCAAAACAATTGTAACAATTATATTAAATATAACATTATTTCCTAGTCTTAGTCTTTTTCACCACAGTTCAATTATTCTCAGTACATTTTCTTATTTTCAAATGAAGTTACAAGTTGAACTGTCCAGTTTGATTTCATTCAAGAAAGAAGTCAGTTCCAGTAGTCTTCCCCGGTTCTCAGTTGGTTGGAAGTCGCAGATCGGATGCTTCGATAGAACTCTAATGGGAGGATATACAGGGACCCTCGGTGTTAACAGGATTCTAATAAGAATGTTGATTGATTCTGGGGCGTGATACCTGAAATTAAAAACTAAGGAATTAGATGGAAACATAGTTTACAAGCATAACTTCTTCTGAAACCTTTTGAGTTATACCTTGTGTGGTCTTAAGTGACATCTAGATCTGTGACCATATAGATATGAACTACATTTTCTTACCTATGGACTGTCATTGGAATTCCAAATCATACACAAGTTAGGACTCTCGGGAAAAAGAATAATTAGAAGTCTTCAGCAACTAGAAGAGAACCACCTGAAGAAGAATTTTAAGATATGCTGGCACAGAATGGAGAAGACCACTGGGACTTTAATAATTCAGCTGTACATCCTACATCTAATTTCCTCGAGAGTGAAGGGATCTTATTTCTAGTCTTCTTTTAAAAACAGTCACTGAAAATGTCTGTAAAGCATTAAAATTCCTACAGTTTTCTATCAAGGGACTTATGTTATCTTCTGTCAGATCCAATACACTACTAAAGAACGTACCTGAAGATACAGTGGGCAGTCAAATAAAACATGAGACCAAGTTTCCACACCTCCACAAGTGCAGTAAGGGTCTGGCTCAAGTCCACGTTCAGGTAACTTGGCTCTGAGGGATCCATGTCCCGTTAATAAGTACGTTGTATTTACCGAAGGAGCAAACCAAGGATTTATTTTCTCGGCGGCAGTAAAGTCCACTTTGGTTATAAATTGCCTCGTAACTGTTCCATGTTCGCTGGCATTCCACCGATCCTACCACACAGATGTCAGATGTTCCCACAATCTTTTCTTTTCTTGTTTGACCTCGTTCACTGGATCAGATGTTATTCCCATTAGTTCCGAAGCCAAACCTTTCCCAAGCCGACCTGTCATCCCTTTGAATACGATATACAGATCCAGGGGAATGGTTCCTGCTAAGACTTGTAATGCGTTGTTTGATACAGTTCTAGGGGAATTTAAAACAGATAATAACATGGATCTTTGAAGAGAAATAAGTTTCATTTTAATTTTAACCGTTATGACTCTGTGATGCCAATTGGTTGCAGCATATGAGACTATTGGCAGAAATATTGTTTTATAATATAAAAACAAGATTCATTTACTAAGTCCCCATTCTTTCCTTGATATTCTTATTATTAAGCAGTAAAATTCCTTATTATCTCTACGTTTACATACATGTGGCAGAAAGCTTAATTTATCATCGATTAGGATGCCTAAATATATATGTTTTAGGATACATATGGGGTTTGAGAGTTGTCTCTCAAGATCTTTGGAGGTCGATTATAGTTAAAATGAGCTTTGATGGTCATAAATTTGGTCTTTGTTGGTGATATTTTTAGTTTGTTAAGTTTGGTCCATACAAATAAATCATTTAATATAATTTGCACTTTTTCCTCGAGTATCCTCCTCGAACGGCCCTCTACAGCAATTACTAAGTCGTCGGCGATTTTCATAGCCTCCTCGTGGTATTTTGTCATCCACTGATCTAAGACTGCGTTCCAGAGGAGGGGCCCCAGTACCGACCCCTGAGGGCATCCTCTGGAAACGGTAGCTGAATACACTAGGTGTTTTTGCACAAATTCTGATGGATCTGTCTTGGAGGTAGGACCTGATGATTCTTTAAGTATAGTTGTCACATCTTCCCAAGCGCAGTGACACAAGGGCACTCTCCCACCATACCGTGTCAAAAGCCCCCTCAAAGTCAATAAACACTGCCAACACATACTTAGCTTGGGAGTTTTCTACATAGTTCTTGAGGGTGGCAATGGCATCTTCTGTTGAAGAACCTTTTTCACCCGAACTGATTAATTGAACATAGATGTTTATCCTGTAACGTTTTTGTATTCTTGGAGAGAGCAGCCTTTCAAAAAGTTTCCGCAAGTTGGCCAACAGGGAGATTGGTCTGTATGCCCTGGGATTAGATGTCGACTTTCCAGGCTTATGTAAAACTTTAAGAAGGGCAATCTTCCACAGTCTTGGAAAGACTCCCTCGATATAACACTTGTTCATGAGATTGAAGAGGATATTGGGAAATAGGTCATAAAATTTGACTATTATCTGGTTTTCTATCAGATTCATCCCTGGGTATTTTTTACTGTTTAGTTTGGAAACAGCTGTTCCTAGTTCAACAAGAGTAAAAGGATTGACGTCACATGTTCCAATATATTGTTGATTGTCTCTCCTAATTTCTGCTTGTTCGGGAGACTCATCCTCTGGATTGTCTTGAGGAAAAAGCTTATTTACAATAGTACCAACAGTAGTGTATCAGTCGGTAGTTTCTTGTCCGTCCACTATAACAGTGTTATATATGTCTTCGGAGATTAACTTGTTCCTGGAAATGTTGTACACTAGACCCCACGGTTCGGTGTTTCCCGTGTTACGAACAAAGTTTTGCCAACATTCAATTTTTGCCTCTGCGACGGCTTTATGTAGCCTTTTCCTTAGATCACTGTATTGTTGTTTCAGTCTCTGGACATCAGTGTCTGCCAGGTACCCGTTTCGTTGGTAAGTTTTCCTAGCATTCATGGTTTTGGTTCTTAATGCAGTAAGTTCCAAAGTCCACCAGGGGACAGATGAGCGTCTGGATTGTTTACGTTTAGCAGAGTAGCTCATAGCAAGGAATAAGTGTGACTGTACATAGTTTAAATATTCTATGGCAGATAAGGAATTTAAAGTAGAAGCCACCTCAGGACGAAAGAACAAATTTAGAAAATTCTTAAACTTGTCTCATTTAATTTTTTCCATGGAATATCTTCTCAAGTCCACCAGCTGTAGATCCGCATTTCTAACTGTGGGTTTGATACTGAATACTATAGCGTTATGATCACTGTTAATAAGTGATGGTAGAACATTCCAATTAGTTAACTGCCCGTCCAGTTTAACAGAGGTGATAGTTGCATCAATGTTTGATGTTCCATTTAAGTACGAGACTGTAAGGTCTGTTTGGCAAATTTTGAACTGCTAAATTGTAAGACAATATTAAATCTTCCACAGCAGAACCTCTGTTGTCTGAAATTCTGCTGTGCCAAAAAGATGATTTGGCATTTAAATCAGCGCATATAATTAAATTCCCTGAAGCAAATTTTGTGCATATACGATCCAGATGAAAAGTAATAATTGGAGACGGGATCAAAAGACAAGTTACAGTGTCTGTGCACTCTTCCGAGATGGTTGTGACTACTAATTCATGATTGCATATTGCTATTGCAATTTTAGGATGGGTTTCTATAGAATGAACAATTCTGAGGGATAACGGGAATCCCATAACCCTGTGAATCAAGCCCCCTACTTGAGTCGAATAATAAGGTTCTTGAAAACATATAAGATCATAATTATTTTCAATCATCGCCACTCTTACTTCATCCATGACCACTCGTGAACGCTGGCAGTTTATTTGCAGTATTTTTATACCCTCAAAATTCACACCCACAACGTTAGAAAAATTTGTAGTGGCCGTATTATTCATTATGAGTTTTTTGGTTTACTCATTCAACAGCTCTTTTATACTCCGGACAGTTATTGTCTCAGACTGAATGCTGAAAATCTCTGTTGCGTCTTTTACAATTGACACACCGAGGGGGTTCTTCCCTGTGTGTGCATTCAGCAAACACATGTCCACCGCCTCCACAGTGGCCACAAGACACAGTCTTATGTGTGCAATTTAAAGCTGAATGGCCATAGGCTAGACAACGGAAACATTTAGTAACCACTGTGAAACGATGGAATTTATGTGAAGTGAAGCCAAGAAAGATACGATCATTCTGTATTAAGCGTTTAAAAATTTAAACTCCAGAGAGAAAAACGAGATTCTAAATTTGTCAATTTTATTCACTAAACTCCTACAGTTCTGATAATATATGTGAACAGATTGCTGACAGCCATCATCGGCTCTTCCTCTATGGACTGAAACAGTAAAGGCCTGGAAAAGAAGAGAACAAGAGTTGTTTGTGCACCGTGATTGCTATCATTCTTCTCCACATTATTTGTACTCTTGTTATAGATTTTAAAGGGTATGATTATCAATCTCGGAGGCTAATACAAGGAATCCAGTAGTTTTCTTTCGTTCAATGTATTGCAGGTCACAGGAAAGAAGCATAGGATGGATGTTTAATTCTAAGTGCACGAACTTCAGCTACCACTCCGATTTCCTTTCTGATGAATTCATGTAAAACTTCCACCTTTGTATGTAGACTGAGCCGGGAAATAAATGACTTGGATTTGCGTGGTACTACAGTGAGATTGTATTTACCTTTGAATAGGCGATCCTCACATTGAGAAGGTGCGTGTGCCGAAGAGAGATAATTGGCTGCACGATAATGGGCTGAAGAGGTGTTGGTATCAATTAGATCCTTATCATTCTCGTAAGTTCTTCTACCAGTTTTTTTGTTATCATTCCCGTGAGTTCTTCTACCGGATTTTTTGTTATCATTCTCGTGAGTTCTTCTACCGGTTTCGATGTTTCTGTCCTCTGAGCTGCCGACGTCGTAATCCACCTGCAGTGCCTTATCCTTTGGAACTTTAGTCACCTCAGACTCTGATCACTTGTTACCAATAGGTATGAGATTACTGATGTTGGCTTCGCCTACAGAGCCAGTTTGTTGTGGTTTCCTCTGTTTTCCTGCTTTAGCCTGATCATCAGATATTTCTTCCCTTTGCTGAGGGTACTAACTTTTTCAGCAGATCTATAGATCTTGCTTGAAGAAGTCTGCGGTCTATGATCAGTTGATTGCTTAGCTGGGTGCTGATTCCGTTTTTCTACCTCGCAAAAATCTACTCCTGAAGCCAGTGTGGAGTGGCTGTCAGCAGGATTGCGTGCGCAATGAGGGCAGATTGCAATTAAGCTGGATTGGGCATAGTTTTTATAGAATCGGATAAGCTCAGTTGAATTAAGTAAGTTCGTCAATTTAGCTGGGTCATCAAGATTCCTTAGTTCGATTTTGTTAAATATATCTAGGAGGATAAGTTTGATCTCCTTATTTTCCCTGTGCAGTTCTGTGATACAGTCTTTCAGCTCTTGTAATTGAGCTTTAATAAGAACGTTTCCTTGCTCAGGATTAGTAACAAAATCTGAATAAAAATCTGATCTGAATCAAAATCTGAATAGCCTTATAGTATATCGTTTTATCGTTTTGATAAGAAATAGAGCTCTTATATAATCATATAAAAGTATATAACCATATCATTTTACACTTGTTTGTATGTTAGAGTTAAAAAACTATGTTTTGTTTAACCGTTCTTGCCTCCTAGCCATTCTCTTGCTACACGTTACCCACAGCACGAGTTTTATAGCCAAAGAGTCATAGTTATGCGGCATTCTGAGGTCTAACTTATAGGAGGATTTCAGAGTGAATAAACACAACACCGATTTTGATGTGGCGAATATATTCTCCACGTTTCAGAACAGATCTTGAGAACACAATGGATTGTTGTCCTAATATATAAACCACTAGTCGATCATATAAAACAGAGGCGTTTTCTGGAACATCAATATAATGAATAAACTTGCCCAGAAACCTTATTGTACACATTGCATTTTGAATAATATTAAAAGTCGAATGTCTTAGTCTCTATTAAAGAATGATGTCCAGGCGAACCCCTGTGGAACAATACATTGTCATGTGAAACAGAACACAGTTGAAGCCAGAGATTTAAAAGTGTATGGATATTGTACATGTGTACTGTCGTGTACCGTTGGTCATTTAGCCACTGGTCCCCTACTGAGGCTCAACGTTGCCCACACCTGGCCCCGTGGAGGCAGACCAGGTACACCAGTATTACAGTTATTTACTCTGGCAGGCCCTGCCACCTAATTTCCTCAGATTTCAGTGGTCAGTGCCTATGTTAAAAAAAAAAAAAAAAAATGGGGTAGACGCTAAAGGTTTAGATACGGCCGAGATAGGTTTTAAATGAAGGTTAGGTTAATTTTTCGCATTACAGTTTAGCAGCTTGCAGTTAGAACATTCACGGTTGGTAAAGGTAGAGTGTGTTTAGTGTCAAACAGCACCGGGGGGGGTCCCCCCCCATCTCCGCGTAGTATACATTGTGGGTGTGAAACAGAACACTGTCAATGCCAGAGGTTTAAAAGTGTATGGATTATGTATATGTGTAGTGTCGTGTACCGTTGTTCCTCTTGTAATTTAGCCGCTGGGTCTCTAATGGTACCCAACATTGTCCACACTCTGCCCTGTGGAGGCAGACCAGGTACCCAGTAGTTTAGATATTATTTGCTCTGGCAGGTCCTGCCACCTAGTTTCCTGAGTTCCAGTGGCTATGACCTTAAAAAACAAATAATAATAAATAAATAAAATAAAAAAGTAATAATAAAATAAAATAAAAATAAAAAATATAAAAAAAATAAAAAGGGGGAAAATGCTAGAATTGGTAGCCAAAAGTCGTGCCAGGTTCAATTTTGCATGATTTAATTTTGATGTTTAGGGCGTACTCTGGTGTATAGGTAGAGTGGGGGAGGGAGACTTAGGACTGGGGGAAAAACAGAAGAATAGGAACGATAGAGAAGACGACCCCAGTTGGGCCTGCCCAGGCCCCACCAGAAGAAAGGAGGGATGGCATAGTGTGCATAGTGTTAGGGTCGGGCGCCACCTGTGGTTTCCCACATATGCGCCATATGTACACTGTAAATGCCAGAAAAAGTGTAGTGTGTTGAATGTGTAGTATTGTGTTGGGTTCTGTTGTGTGTCCTGGCATTTGGCCGCAGGACCCCAGATGGGACTCCACGTTGCCTGCACACACCACTAGGAGGTAGCCAGGCTGCCCATTATTCTCTGGCAGGTCTCCTTTCAGGAAGCTCAGGCGACCCTGATTAAAAAAAAATTAAAATTAAAAAATTAAAAAAAATAATAATAAAAAATAATAAAAAAAATAAATAAAAATTAAAAAATAATAATAATAAAAAAACGATAATAATAATAAAAAATAATAAATAAATTAAAAAAATAAAATAAAATAAATAAAAAATAAGGTAGAATGCGGCAATACAGGGTGTACAGAAGAAGATGGGGGATGAAAGTAAGAGTAAGGGGATGTAGTTAAGGGCATCCCGTAAATTGACAGTGGAGCATATGCCCCACCAGGAGAAAAGGAGGAGGGGATAACTCCAGAAGGGTAGAAAAACCACTCAGCGAGAGTGCTGAGTGTGACTTATATTTTGCGGTGGAGTGGTCAAGACCACTGGAGCCTACCCAACCATATGGAAAGTTAGCAGGTAATCCTACTCTGGATGTTCCAGGGTTAGCAAGTCGATGCTGGTAAAACAGTCAAGTACAGATTTTTTATTTCAAGTTTGAGTAAGTCCTTTGCAGGTTTCTATCCCTGGCTTGAGTTGGTTGTAGAGTCCTGCGTCTAGAAAAGAGGTTCTGTGCATACTCCATTAATGATTTATAATATTGTTCTTCAGAAATTAGCAGGTGCTCCTGTCCTTGAGGTATGTGTTGTAGCCTGGTGTACAGTGTTCCTCGAAAATCGCTATAAATTGGGCAGTTATAAAGAAGATGGTCTCAATCTTCAATTTCTCCACACGTACAGTAGGGGTTATTGATGATTCCCAAGGTAGTCAACTTATGATTTATAGAGCCGTGTCCAGTTATAATATATGTGCAGTAGAGGCCAGGAGAGAACCAAGGCGGCGACTTTGGATAAACTAGTTTGACATTCGGGATGAATTTCTTAGTTATCAGGTCCTTGTCCATCTCCTCCCATCTTGTCTGCCAGATTTGTAGTAGCATGGCAGCTAGTTTTTTCTTTTCTTGCTTGCAGTCAGTGCGGGTGTCGATGGTATGTCCAAAGATGGTAGCTGGGATTCCCCGCGACAAGCAGTAGTGTAATCCTCGACGGATAAATTCCAAGTCAAGGGGGAGGACACCTGCAAGAACCTGTAGGGCCGGAGAACTTACAGTGCAACAGGCCCTGGTAATGGCAAGCAGTATACTTCGCTGAATTGTTTCCAGTTTGCATTTATTGCGAACAATTATTGCTCTATGGTACCAAATCCCGGATCCGTATGTAATAACAGGGAGGAATATAACGTTATACAGGAGTTTGAGTGTTCTCCGGTTCAGACCCCAGTCGCACCTGCTTACTCGGACGATTAAGGCTGCATAATTTCTGATTTTTACTTGAAGGTATGAGAGGTGAGGGAAGAAGGAGAGGTTTGAATCCAGGATGATACCCAAGTGTTTTAGGGAAGTTACCAGCTTGATGGTTTTTCCTTGTACCTCGATCTGAGGTGGCCTTGATATTTGTAGGGTGCCTTTGAGAAGTATGGATTGTGTCTTCTATGGAGAAATCCGGAACTTGTGTAGAGTTGCCCAGTCTTGTAAGATCTGTAGTGCTTGATTTCCAGTGGCCTCGAGAGTTGCTCTGGTGTCCCCTGCGATGGAGATGGTAATATCATCTGCGAATGCTTGGATAGTAACAGGGCCCAGATCCAGACCAAGTAACTCATCAAGGACGATGTTCCAGAGGAACGGGCCGAGGACCGAACCCTGTGGGCAGCCTCTCTAGATAGATTTGGTGAGCTTCTGGTATGGTGAGGAGATGGTGATCTTCCTGTTGGAGGGATGGCAGGGAGGGGAGGAGACGGAGAACCGTAACCGCCCATCGTGGAGGAGGGTATAAAGTAAATCGAGCGAGGGAGTTCGATTTAAATCGCCAATAAGGCGTTTGCAGCAGAGCTGCACTCTCAAGTCCTAGCCTCCACAGAGGTCTGATCAGGTAGTTGTCGTTCATGAGATTCAGGTCCCATCCATTCTGTCTTGATTGTAGTCTTTGGAAGTGGTAGTCAAGTCGAGTGTTTGTCACGTTTTCATCACTTTTGTCCGGGAAGTGGAGTTTACTGGCCAGATCTGTTGGTCATTCAGTAGTCGTATTCAGTTAGTCACATTTCATGATGATTTGTCGAGGAAGTGGAGTTCTCCCCAGGCTTCATTGCGTTCTGTAGTCAGTCTCCTCCGAATTTGAATCACATCCTGGGATCAGTGTCTTAATCTGGTTGCTCTGATTTTCGTGAGGGCGTCATCCTATCCTATTGTGGTCAAGTGCCTCTGACCAGGCAACAAGTCATTGCTGCTTGGGTTGGTTGCACTGTAGTTTTCATGTTAGTGGGTTGCTGTCTAGTTAATTGAGAGTGGGGGGGGGAGACTGAAGATTGGGGGCAACAGGTAGAAGTATGAGAACGAAAGAGAAGGCGATCCCAGGAATGTCAGTGGAGTAAGCCCCACCAGGGGAAGAGAGGAAAGGAGTGAGGAAGTGAGGAGATGGTGGAAAAGTGTAAAGTGTAAAGTGTAAAGTGTTCATTGTCTAACGGCCCAAGGGGTTTCCCCCATCTCCGTGTTGTGTACTCTGTTTGTGAAACACAGAACACTGTGAAGGCCAGAGATTTTAAAAAGTGTAAGGTACATGTTTATGTTGTGTAGTGTCATGTTGTGTTGTTCCTCTGACCTTTTAGCCGTTGGGCCCCTAGTGGGACCCCCCGTTGCCCACACTTAACCCCGAGGAGGCAGGTCAGGCATAGAGGGATCGCATTAGAAGTAATTACTCTGGCAGGCCCTGCCACCTAATTTCCTAAGATTTCAGTGGCAAGGGCCTTAAAAAAAAAAAAAAAAATAATAATAATAATAATAAATAAATAAATAAAAAAAAAAATAAAAAAATAATAATAAGAAAAAAATAAATAAATAAAAAAAAAAAATAAAATAAATAAATAAATAAATAAAAAAATAAAAATAAAATAAAAAAATATAAAATAAAAAATAAAAAAAAATAAATAAATAAAAAAAATAAAAAAAAATAAATAAATAAATAAAAAATAAATAAAATAAAATAAAATAAATTAAAAATAAAAAAAAATAAATAAATAAAAATAAAAATAAAAAAAATAATAAAAAAAAATAAATAAATAAAAAAAATAAAAAAATAAAAAGTAATAGTAATAATAAAAAAAAATTTATAATAAAATAAAAATAAAATAGAATAAAATGCATATTTAGTTAGAGTAGGGGTGAAGACAGGAAGGGGGGGGTACAGATAGAAATATGGGGATGATAGGGAAGGCAACCCCAGAAAGGTCAGTGGAGACTGGCCCCACCAGGAGAAAAAAAAAAAAGGGTGTAGCAGGGAGGGGGAGGAGACAGAAACCCGTCCCCTCCCTCTCCCTACCAGGGGAGGGGGTATTAAAGTGAACCAAGTTAGGGTACATGGTTCGGAATGCTAGTTGGCCAAGAAAAGAAGTTGACATCCAATGGCATGCCGGTGGCATTGTCAGTCTTTATCTAGGAGATTGTCTTATTGGTCACATCCATGAGAGACAAGTCCAGAAGAATAAGAACCTTTTGTCTTTCTTAGATTGCCTTAATTTGTGGGTTGTCTCTATTCAAAGGTAGTTATTTGGTAGTTATCTTTGGTGGGTGACATTTTGGAGAATGTATAGTAGTTCACACCAATGATGGTAATGCTGGTTAAGTTTAGCTGCCTGGTTCCAGTACCATCAGGGTCCCTGGGTTCATTTAGTAGAGGGTTGTCATGTTGCTGCAATTAGTTGTCTTCTCCTCAAGAAAAGCTGCTGTGCATAGTTGGTGAGAGCTTGATACTCTTCCTTAGTATCCAGTAAGTGGTTTTCTTTGCCTTTTGGTATATAAGTCAACTTTGTGATAAGCTGGCAGCGGAGGTCATCGTAGAGGGGGCACTCGTGCATGAGGTGATCCCAGTCCTCAATTCCTCCACAGGCGCATGTTGAGTCCTCTTCTAGGCCAAAGGTTGTTAGTTTTGCCTTTATTGAACCATGGCCAGTAAGCAAATACGTGGCATACAAGCCTGGAGAAAACCATAATGGGGATTTTGGATAGATTCTGCTAACATCTGGGATGAATCTCCTGGTGATTTCCCCCTTGGTTGAATTTGTCCAGCGGTCCTGCCACACCCACTGCATGTGTGCTTGAAGTCTCCTCTTCTCAAATTTTTGGTTGTTGGTAAGATTCAGCTCGAATCCCAAGCAGGTCTGAGACACGCCCTTAGACAGATGATACAACATTCCATTTCTCACCACCTCCAGGTCGAGGGGGAGGGCCCCCACCAGGACCTGGAGGGCGTGAGTACTCACAGTGCAGCAGGCACGAGAGATGGAGAGCAGGACCGTGCGTTGAGTGGAATCCAGGATTCGTCTGTTTACTGCAGTCGTAGCCTTGCCAAACCAAATTCCGGCTGCATACGTAATCACAGGGATGAAGATAGCCTTGTAGTACAATGAGAGGGTTCGCTTGCTGAGACCCCAGTCCCGACGGGATATCCTAGCAACCATGGCAGTATAGTTTCTCACTTTGGTTCTGATGTATTTGAGATGAGCTTGGAAGGAGAGTTTTCTATCTAGTACTATGCCAAGATATTTCAGTTGCTCTGACAACTTTATGGTCTTGTTTCCAATTTTATCTGTGGTGGTCTTGTAATACAGAGAGTTCCTTTAAGAAGCAGAGAGTTTGTTTTTGATGGTGATATGGTCAAGCAGTGTGTTTTTGCCCAGTCCTGGAGGATTTGGAGTGCATGGTTTGCCAATGTGTCAAGCTGGGCCCTGGAATTTGCAGTCACCATCAGGATGAGATCATCAGCAAAGGCTTGTGAACGAACCTCCCCAAGGTCAAGGCATAGAAATTCGTCCATCACCATGTTCCATAAGGTCGGCCCCAGGACCGAGCCCTGGGGGCAGCCACGGTGTATCCGTCTTGTGAGTTTCTGATAAGGTGCATTTACTGTGATTATCCTATTTGAGAGGTAGCTTTTCATGATATTGAACAAATTGTCTGGTACATTTGCTTGCCTGAGTCTGCGGAGGACGCTCGGCCACCAAAGGGTGTCGAACGCTCCCGCGAAATCAATTGTAATCATCAGGAAGTATTTTCTGTCTGCTTGGTGGGCCTCAGTGAGCAGTGCCTGTAGAGCATCAACCGTGGAACGCCCTGGTCTGAAACCATATTGGTTTGGAGATATTAGGTTTGCTTTCTCATAGTGGCTTTGGATCCGTACATGGAGGAGGCGCTCTAGGAGCTTGCTGCATACGGACAATAGGGCTATGGGCCTGTACGAACTTGGTAGATGTGGTGGTTTTGTCGGATTTTTAAGGATAAGTTTCATATTTGCAACTTTCCAGTCATCAGGGAAGGTGCTAGTGTGTAGGCAGAGATTGAATAGGTGCAGCAATAGCTCTGGGGAAAGCTCCACAACCTTCTTCACAATCTCAGGCTCGAACAAGTCAGGCCCTGGACATTTTTTCCCTTTGATAAGAGCTGCTGCGGCTAGGAGTTCTTCATGTGTGAACTGCGGTTCAACTTGTCCAGTCCAATAGGTTTCATTTTCTCTGCAGATCTCATGCTGCTCAGTTGTTGTTGGATTAATGTTTGGAGGAAAAACGTTGTTTAAGATGTTTGAGACTGAGTCCCTCCAGGTGGTGGTTAGGTTTCCCTGCGGGGTTTCTGTAGCGGTGTTCACTTCCCCCCTGGGGAGTTTGTTTGTGGTGATTTTGTACACCACCCCCCAGGGGTCAGAATTTCCCGTGTAAGAGACAAGTTGCTCCCAGGATTGCTGCTTTGATTTCTTTATTCTTTCCGTATACACATTTCTTGCTGTTCGATATACTTGTTTAAGTTCTTCGACCTCCACATCAGGCCAAGATCTTCTCGCCCTTTGGAACGCTTTTCGTTTGGCTTGTACCTCCTTTCTCATCCTTCGAAGCTCCTCATTCCACCAGGGCACCGCTCCCGGAGAAGGTTTTTTCCTTTTAATTGTGGCATTGCAGACTTGTGTTAATAGGGTGGTAATCTCTTTTTGAAGAAGGTTTGGATTTTGAGTTTGCCTGAGTTTCTGCTGCTGTTTTCCCACCATTTCCAGCAGGGCACCCCTGAACGTGTCCCAGTTTGTTTTTTCTATTGCATATCTATGTTGCATTACTCTGGAAATTGGTTGTCTATTACAGTTTTTTGTGATCCTGAATGTAATGGCTCGGTGGTCCGAGGTCGTCCAATCATCTTGGACCTTCCAGTCGGAGATATAGCTGGCTGTGTTTCTTGTAGCAAGAGAAATGTCAATGGTGGCTTCCCAAAGGGTGCTGCTGAAAGTGGGGAGGTTGTTTGGCTGATTGAGGATTCCGAAAGGGGAGTTACCCAGGTAGTTCTCCAGTCTTTGGCCATTTGTTGCTCCTCGACGGTCTGGTGTTGTGCTGTACCACGCGGGAGACCTGCAGTTTACATCTGCCCCAACGATAATTCTCCCTCCAGGAAGAGTATTTAGTACACTTTGAAGGTATCTTATAGCCCTGATAATATCTTCTCCTGGACGGCAGTATAGGGCAACGACGTAAAAGTTTCCAAGCGCTGTAATAATGTGGGAACATACGGCCCAGGCTGTGCAAAGTTGTGTTATCTTTGTGGCTGTGATGTCAGGGTTTCTTACAGCTATTGCTGCCCAGGGGGTTTCCCCTTCCACCTGGATGACTTTGTAGGTCAAGGGATAGCCTCTGACCTGGTTCTTATGGGTGTACGGCTCTTGCAGGATAATTACATCCGTGTTGTCCTCTTCTGCCCGAATCCTGATTTGGCCGACCACAGCCCGGGCCCGCTGCGCGTTAATTTGCATTATTTTTACCTCTTCGAAGTTAAATTTTTTAAGACGTCTCCCCATAATCGATCCGTTGTTGGTGCTGACCCTTGGCTTTTATATATGTTGGACATATTCTGTCTCTGATGGAATGTGCTGAGTCGATTTTGAAACTTTTACAGTTCACACAAATAGGATCTTTGGTTTTGTTAGGACAGCTGCTAAATTCGTGGCCTTTTTCAGCACAATGGCCGCACGTTGGCACTGTCTGGATACAAGTGTGTGAGGTGTGGCCGAACCTACAACACTTGAAGCATTTAGGCACAGCCACATGTTCGCGAAAGCGGTGGCTGCCCCAGTTTATGTAGACCCTTGCTTGATTGTTAAGGACCTTCCAGGCGATTGGGTTGATTTGAACAATCCAGTTTTTGCCTCCTCCTCCTTCTTTGACTTTTTTTGAGTATTTAGGTGTGATTAAGGCATCTGCCTCTAAGTCTGGGAAGTACTCCTGCAAGTTCCTACAGTATAGTTCCTCAGTGAGTTGCTGCAGGGTCAGGTTGTCACTGAGGTCAAAAATGATGATAGAGGGCCCCAACTTTTTTGGCGGCTCTGCCTTTAGACCCGTTGTCATTATTTTTGCATTGGTCATAATTTTGTTAGCTTCTTTTTTAGTTTCCGTTTCGATCACTATGCCTGTATGTCTAGTTTTTCTTATTGCTTTTATTTTCGTAGTTTGGAGATCATCTTTCAACTCTGTCATTATTTTGGTCTTGATTTGTTCACTTGTATGTGATTCTTTGGAGTTAATGGGTCTGATAACGACCAGATTCTGCTGTTTTATCAGGGTTCTCTTTCTTATATGCTGGGGGTTTTGTTGACTGGTCTCTGGTGGATGCCCTTGGATGGAGGCACCCAGTTTAGAGGTTGGAAGGTTCTTAAATACAGCACCGGCATAAGAGGGCACCGTAGTTGATTCAGGTTCTGTGGTTAGGCCCAGTTCCCGCTCGGGTGAAGACTGCGGAAGCTTAGCGCAGATGTCTAAGGCCTTTTCCAGTATTGTAGACCTTGTCTTGATTTCTTCATTGACAGCTTTTAGCTTCTCATTCTCGATTAGAAGAGCTGTTGTGATTGTTTCTAGGCTTGTCCAAAGCTCCTGGACATAGTTTCCAGTGGCTTTGGTGAATCTTATGGAGTCTTGGTTGAGGAGTGCCACCAAGTTCCTGTGCAAGACTGAGATGATCTGATGGAAGGAGGTGGTGTCTCCCTCATTAAAGAGGCCAGCCAGAACAGGTGGTGCAGGAATGGTAAGCATACTGGATGGTGGGATCCCAGATGAGACCACTTGGTCCAGAGTAGACGGTAGTTGTGTAGCCAAGAAATCTGCTGGGGCAGTTTGAAGTGGCAGAGCTGATGGAGTTTGGTGAGCACCTGAGGAGTTTTGCGTCTCAGAAGCAGCAGCTACAGGCGTGTTTGGAGCTGTAGGTAAGGCTGCGGTTGAGGTGGAGTTTGCCATCGATTCGAGGATGGAGGCAGCTACTGGTGTAGAGATTCTTTGGTCCAAGGTGGAAGCTGAGTAATTATGGTCTATGTAAGGTGATATACAAATATTATTCATCTGTGCAGGAAGTGGAGAGCAAGAGGAGCGCAGAGGACAAGCTCTGGACCTTCCCTTGGACTTCTTTCTCTTGGAGGAGGATTTGCCAGATACTCTAAGAAGCAGTGAATTAGAAGTCTCCGATTCGTCTCTCTCAGACGTGCTAACCTCATCCTGTGAACTTTCAGTATTTTCATTATTTTCAACCATCTTGCTCTGCTGGGATGAAATATTTAAATTCAGGGGGTGAATGGTTCTACTGAATTTTAGTCAAAAATCCAGAAATGGCTAGTGAAGAATTTAAATAATTAACTGAAAAGAAGAGTTTCCAACTCTTGTCGGTAGGGGGCGCTGAAAGAGATGGGAAAAAATTTGCATATTGTATTCTTGGGCGACAGAGGATTGCTGACGTCACCCGAGGAGCAGTATTCAGATGTATCAATGCACAATAAAAGAGAGTCCCCTTCAAAAGCTATGTAAATAGTATGTTCCAAAATGAATAACCACATTAATTAACTAAATAGACAATCAGTATTAATTACTACTGACATCATAATTAATAAATAAATGTTCCTAATTAGAAGTTCTAACTTACGTTCCTGGCTTCAGGAGAACCAATAGCCGATCGCCCTGGAGGTCTCGTGATTTGTTATTTCAAACAAAGTGGCCGAAGAAGAAAGGACGAAATTATTCGCGCCAAAACAATATATTCCTCAAATAACAGCAATCAACACAATTTCACTAAAATCAGTAGCAGCTGATATGAAATTAATTAGGGTATCCATAACTCTCTAAAAGATAAGTGGTCTAAAACTATGGCAAAGAATGATAGTTAAAAACAACGGCCGGACCTATAGGGCGTAGCCATTATGAACGAGCCGTGAACCGTGAATGAACGATAAGGGTGAAGATTTAAAGTCGTTCATAACTGGAGAACGCCTTAGAAGTTAGGCATAAAATAAACATCAGTCGACTCACCGAACCAAATAGATCCACTTCGACTTGATTTTAATCCAAAATGATAAATTGGCACCACTTTAAAAAACACACTTTGAAGAGCACTAATTAACACAACCCGCATCGAACAAAGCCTCGTACTCACAGCAGAGATGGTGGAAAGTGAGGACATTATTCGTATGGATTGGCCTGCCCGTTTCCCTCGATCTAAATCCCATGGAACACATATGGGACACTCTGGGGAGACGCCAAGCGGTACATCCACATCCACTAGAAAATGTTCAAAGGCGGAAGATGGCGCTGACAGAGGACTTGACGATATTACCGGAAGAACTCATCAACAACATTGTTCTGTTTGGACATGTGGTACAAAGCCTGCATCGACATTAGGGTTTGTCATATTTCCTACAGAGGATCACCTCTTCCCTTTGTTCCATCTTTGGCAGCGATGCAGCTGCATCGTGGCAGTCAGTGATACGTTGCCATTTTGAATTAAGCCCATCTCTACCCTTTGTTTCCTTTGTTGTGTCGGTGTTGTTTCCTTCATCATTTCTCTACCTCACGAGGTTCCTGTGGTATGCTTTTCCCATATCCAGGCCATTCCTATGAGAACCAACAGTTGAAAATCTGACTGGTCCTTAAGTTTTGCACACCAGTGTAGATAAAATCAAGAAATTTACTATGGCTATTGTTCGGATTACGAGAACTGACTGGGTGCTTGGATGCAGAGTTCTCTTATATTATAAGGCAGTATTTATCCCTATTGCAACCTATGCTGCACGGGTTTGGTATGAGAATTAAGAACATAAAACTGAAATTAAAACTACTTTCTTTCAAAAGATCCGTGATTCTGACAGTGATCCGTGCCTGCAGGACTGTCTCAACTGATGCCCTGCAGGTCATAGCTGGAGTATTACCTCGGGACTTGCAAATTCTACATCATGCCTTCTGCTACTTTCAAAAATATCAAACCTCCATGGAATTCTAGGGAATAGAGAATGATGTCCTTGCAGATACCAATGCTGAAAAAACACAGATTTGGTCTTATTTAATAAAAAATTGGCAAGATCGTAGGGATACAACCCTTAACGCAGAACTAAAGGACTGAGACAGTATTTAAATTCTATACAGTGGGACCAACTGATGATGTTACCAACAGCAAATGCAAAATGGGAAGCATTCAAAGAACTTATCTTGGAAGTTAATAGGCTTTACATACCAACTAAGAAATATTGTTCAAGGTTTAGGCCTAAATGGATGTCAGATGAACTGATGAGGCATATGGCAGAGAAGAAAAATGCATGGGATACATACAAATTAACACGTGACACAGAAGCCTATGATAGATACAAATTGATCTGTAACCAAGTTACAAAGGAGGTTAGGCAGGCGAAGGCAGAGTACGAGAAATCTTTGGCAAGGGATGCAAAGAAAAACAGCAAAGAGTTTTTTACTTATGTAAACTCTAGAAGGAAGGGGATGAATCAGATTGGCCCACTTGATATTGATGGTTCAACTGTTGATGATCCTGCCAAGGTAGCATTAGCATTAGCATTAGCATTAGTAGAGGCATATGATGCAAGAAAGCAAGCTTATTCAGCATCAGCCAAAAAAAAAAAAAAAAAAAAAAAAACAACCACTACTCCCATTTCACCCCTCAATTCGTTCGAAATACCTGTCCAGCTGAGCCTTAAATTTGTTTAGGCTATCAACTTCAACAACAAGCGATGGAAGTCTATTCCACAAACCAACTGCTCGCTGGCTAAAGGCGAATTTCCGCACATCTATCCGACATCCGTCCTTCCTCAATTTGAATTTATGCCCTCTCAGGTGATTATTCTGAGCAAGAGGAAGAATCCCACCGGCATTGAGCATGCTCAAGCCATTCAAAGCCTTGTACACCTCTATCAGATCACCTCGGCGATGCCTAGTCTCCAGGCTCTGTAATTTGCAAAACTTAAGCCTTTCTTCCTAAGAGCAACCCTTTGTTCCATTCAAAATCTTGTTGCCCTTCTCTGTACTCGTTCCAGCAGCTCTACATCCTTCTTGAAATGAGGCCTCCAGACCTGTATACAGTACTCAAGGTGTGGCCTGACCAATGCCTTATACAAGGGAATAATCACATCCCTGTCCCTGCTAGAAAAATTCCTGTATATCATTGACAAGACACCATGAGCTACTCTTGCAGCTCGTCTGCACTGCTCAGAGAACTTCATATCTGCCTGCACAATTACCCCCAGGTCCTTTTCATTCTCTACCACTGTCAGCGTAGTACCACAGAGTTGATACGTTGATCTGGGGTTACTGTTTCCCATATGTAGTACTTTACATTTGTCAATGTTAAACTTCATTTGCCACCTCTCAGCCCATCTGCTCAACCTTTCCAGATCCTGTTGCAGCAGCATAGTATCAGTAGTGTCCTTAACAACCCTGCCAACCTTTGTATCGTCTGCAAACTTGGACATTAAGCCTGATACACCATCATCAATATCATTTATAAATACAGAAAACAACAATGGACCCAACACTGAACCCTGAGGAACTCCACTAATAACATTATTAGTGTAATGTAGCTAACAAACAAAATGAATATTTTGCATCGACATTCACACATGAGGAGTTATTTAGCGAGGGCAGAGCCAGAGGTGTATTCAACTCTAGCAGTAAGCTAGAGAATCTTGTAATAACTGAGAGTAAAGTGGAGGAGAAGCTGTTGAAGATAAACACAAGAAAGGCACCTGGGGTGGATGGGATCTACCAAGTTATATTAAAGGAGGCAGCGGAGGAAGTAAGCAAACCCTTAGCCATAATTATGAGAGCTTCCTTGGACTCAGGGGAGGTATTCGCAGACTGGAGATGTGCAAATGTGACCCCAATTCACAAAGGAGGATCAAAGGCTGACACAAGCAATTATAGACTTGTGAGTTTAACTTCTGTTCCAGGAAAATTAATGGAGGCACTAGTTAAAGAAGCACTGCAGGATCATTTAGACAAGACTTCAGTTATAGCTCGGACACAGCATGGTTTTGTTAAGGGGAAGTCTTGCCTGACCAATTTGATTGGATACTATGATGTAGTCACAAAGGAACTGGATGCAGGGAATAACTTTGATATTATATACTTGGATCTTAGAAAGGCTTTTGATACTGTTGCACATGGAAGACTGCTGCACAAATTGGAGCAGTGTGACATTGGAGGCAAATTGCTGTTGTGGATAAAGGGGTGGCTGAGGGGGAGAAGACAGGGAGTGGTAATCAATGGACACTGCTCATCGTGGACTAATGTTATTAGTGGAGTCCCTCAGGGCTCAGTGTTGGGTCCTTTATTGTTTTCTGTATTCATAAATGATACTGATGATGGTATATCAAGTTTAATGTCGAAGTTTGCAGACGATACAAAGGTAGGCAGGGTTGTCAAGGACACTACTGACACTATGCTGCTGCAACAGGATATGGAAAGGTTGAGCAGATGGGCTGAGAGGTGGCAAATGAAGTTTAACATTGACAAATGTAAAGTACTACACATGGGAAACAGCAACCCCAGAGCAACGTATCAACTCTGTGGTACTACACTGACAGTGGTAGAGAATGAAAGGGACCTGGGGGTGGTTGTGCAGGCAGATATGGTGTTCTCTGAGCAGTGCAGACGGGCTGCAAGAGTAGCTCATGGTGTATTGTCAATGATATATAGGAATTTTTCTAGCAGGGATAAGGAGGTGATTATTCCCTTGTATAAGGCAATGGTCAGGCCACACCTAGAGTACTGTATACAGGTCTGGAGGCCTCATTTCAAGAAGGATGTACAGCTGCTGGAACGAGTACAGAGAAGGGCAACAAGATTAGTGAATGGAACAAAGGGGTGCTCTTACGAAGAAAGGCTTAAGTTTTGCAAGTTACAGTGTCTGGAGACTAGGCACCAGCGAGGTGATCTGATAGAGGTGTATAAAGCATTGAATGGTTTGAGCATGCTCAATGCTGATGGGATTCTTCCTCTCGCTCAGAATAATCACCTGAGAAGGCATAAATTCAAATTTAGGAAAGACAGATGTAGGGTAGACGTGCGGAAATTTTCTTTTAGCCAGCGAGTGGTTGGTTGGTGGAACAGACTTCCATCCCTTGTCGTGGAAGTTGATAGCCTAAATAAATTTAAGGCTCAGCTCGACAGGTATTTTGAACGAACAGAGGGGTGAAGTGGAAGTGGTTTTTTTTTTTTTTTTTTGGCTGATGCTGCATAAGCTTGCTTTCTTGCATCAAATTCCTCTACTAATGCTAATGCTAAACTCATATAAATTTATACCAGATGTCTCCTTTACTGCCAACAAGGAAAATTCCCTATGGTTCTCTCCAAACCTCTAGACATCATTTATCATAGCCATATCTTTTAACTCCACACTCTTTCAGTTCAGAATAAGTTCAGAAAGGCTTTTGATACTGTTGCACATCGAAGACTGCTGCACAAATTGGAGCAGTGTGGCATTGGAGGCAAATTGCTGCTATGGATAAGGGGATGGTTGAGTGGCAGAAGACAGAGAGTGGTAATCAATGGACACTGCTCAACATGGACTAATGTTATTAGTGGAGTTCCTCAAGGTTCAGTGTTGGGTCCGTTGTTGTTTTCGGTGTTTATGAATGATATTGATGATGGGATATCAAGTTTAATGTCCATGTTTGCAGATGATACAAAGGTTGGCAGGGTCGTTAAGGACAATACTGACGCTATGCTGCTGCAACAGGATCTGGAAAGGTTGAACAGATGGGCTGAGAGGTGGAAAATGAGGTTTAACATCGACAAATGTAAAGTGCTGCATATGGGAAACAGTAACCCCAGAGCAACGTATCAACTCTGCGGTACTACACTGACAGTGGTGGAGAATGAAATGGACCTGGGGGTAATTGTGCAGGCAGATATGAAGTTCTCTGAGCAGTGCAGACGAGCTGCAAGAGTAGCTCATGGTGTCTTGTCAATGATATACAGGAATTTTTCTAGCAGGGATAAGGAGGTGATTATTCCCTTGTATAAGGCAATGGTAAGGCCACATCTTGAGTACTGTATACAGGTCTGGAGGCCTCATTTCAAGAAGGATGTAGAGCTGCTGGAACGGGTACAGAGAAGGGCAACAAGATTAGTAAATGGAACAAAGGGTTGCTCTTACGAAGAAAGGCTTAAGTTTTGCAAATTACAGAGTTTGGAGACTAGGCACCGGCGAGGTGATCTGATAGAGGTGTATAAGGCTTTGAATGGTTTGAGCATGCTCAATGCCAATGGGATTCTTCATCTTTCTCAGAATAATCACCTCAGAGGGCATAAATTCAAATTGAGGAAGGACGGATGTCGGATAGATGTGCGGAAATTTGCCTTTGGCCAGCGGGTGGTTGGTTGGTGGAACCGACTGCCATCACTTGTTGTTGAAGTTGATAGCCTAAACAAATTTAAAGCTCAACTGGACAGGTATTTCGAACGAACGGAGGGGTGAAATGGGAGTGGTTTTTTTTTTTTTTTTTTTTTTTTTGGCTGATGCTGCATAAGCTTGCTTTCTTGCATCATATGCCTCTGCTAATGCTAATGCTAATAAGCAATACCGATTCTTGCTTTTGCCTCCAACTGGAACCACCTGCTCTTTCACTGCCCTCTTTTTGCTGACCTATGGAATTCCCTACAAGACTTTATAAACATCTTCGCACCTGGCAACGAAAAACATCTAGTAGAATCTGCTAGGAATTCGAAAACAATTTTCTTCTGATTTATTTGCTAGAAAAAATCTTCAGTTGACCAATCCCATTTCAGCTTCACCTTCGCCTCCTATGGTGCCTCCAGCACCTTTAATAATGTTGTCAGCCTCAATAATGAGTGGTGTCTTGCAAAGTTAAAATAATGTGGCCTTGAATAGCTCTTAGAAAATCATCTTTTTGAAGATCCACCCCACATTGATCCAGTTTTTTTTTTTTACTTTTCTCCCCTCAGGCCTGGACAACCCTAGGATTGCTGGCACACACTGGTATTGTACTACTTCCAGTGGGTGCAGAATTTCTCCAATCTTAGACAATTCACTTTTATTTTTTAAAAAGTTTTTTATCATTATTATTATTTTTTAATTTATTTTAATTTTTTTTTCTTCTATTTGCTTTAGCGGGTACCCCAGTTTGGGCAACTGTTGGTATGATTTTATTTTATTTATATATTATTAATTTTATTTAATATTTGCAATTATTACTTTATTTATTTATTTATTTATTTTTCTTACTTTTATTTATAATTTTTTCATTTGTTTATTTTGCTTTGTATGTATATATATATTTTTTGTTATTTATTTTATTTTACTTTTTTTAATATTGTTTTATTCATTTTTTTATTTTCTTATCTATAAATGTTTTATTATCTCAGTTTATTTTATTTTCCTTTTATTTTTTTTAATTAACTGATTTTATTATTTTTTAAAATGATTTATTATTATTATTATTTATTTTTTTTTCTGCATGCTGGTACCCAAAGTTTGGGTAGCTATGGGTACAGGATTTCTGGCACTCACTTGTATATCACTACATCCGGTGGGTGCGGGACTTTTCAATCTTCAGGACAGACAAAGATTGTAGGGACTATATCCACTTGGCTAGGGACATATCTAGTCGTGGTGTAGACGGCCACCGGGGACGCTTTGCAGTAGATCGCCTGCCCTGTTTCTGGCTGTTTTGGCCTCTTTGCCCAGTGGCAAAGAGGCCAGAAACAACTAAACAACACAATATACGCAAAAATAATCGCACACGTTTCTGGTCATTCTACAGTTTTGTATCATCACAGAAGAGATGATACAAAACTTCCATCTCTAGTTCATCTCTTCCATCACATGGAAGAGATGAACTAATGTTCCTGAAGCCGCTGCACAGATGATACTCTCTATAGTAATAGTAATAGTAATCGTAATAGTAATAGTAATAGTAATAGAGGCATGTGATGAGGAGGCTATTACCCATAGTCGTCTGGGGCTGATGTAGTGAGGAAGGGTGTAGCCATCATTATAGATCACAGGATTAAGGAAAGGCTACTGGAAGTGAATAATATCAGGAACAGACTCATGTAAATTAAACTTCAAATGCATGACTACGAAACATTGAAGATAATAAAATGTTATGCACCACAAACCGGTTGTGAATAAATGGAGAAGCTGGAGTTTGAGAACAAGCTCGAAGAGAACATCACAGGTGGGGATATAGTTATCATGGGTGACCTGAACGCAAAAGTCGATGTGGAGAGACAAGGAGTAGAATAAGTTATGGGTAGACATGGTTGGGGACCTATGAATGATGATGGTAATAGGCTGTTGGATTTCTGTTTACAGAACAGTTTGGTCAAAAGAAACACCTGGTTCAAAAAGAGAATGAGTAACAAAGTGACAAGATACGGTTGGGACGGTCAACAGGAATCCCTTATTGACTATATACTTGTGGATAAAGAGCGACACAGAGGACTAGTGGACGTCAAGGTCATTCCTAGCATAGTGATCACAGGTTAGTTGTTAGGGGAAGGACAAGCAATAGAAGGAAATGCAAAGAAACCCCATGGTGGAATGATAGGACCAGAGAGGCTCTGAAAACTAAGAATAATGCATTCAGGACCTATTTTTCGGAACAGAAATAATGAGAATAAAGAGAGATATGAAACCGTGAAGAGAGAGGCTAAGAGGAGAGTTAACGAGGAGAGAAGACTGTGGTTGGAAGACTGGAGTGAAACTCTACGACAAGATATCGACGGTAATAAAAAGTCTCTGTATGGTATTGTGAGGAATAGAAGAAGAGGTGGTGAACAGAGCAAATACTTGAGGATGAGAATGAGAACCTAATAACCAAGAAAGGAGAGATAAGAGAAACATGGAAGATGTATTTTGAAAATCTTTTGAACGTGCAGAACAGCCAGCAAAAAGGACAAAGGCAGGTTCATAGTAGAAGGTGGGATGAAAGAGAAGATACAGAGAGAGAGCAGACAGACTTGACATGGGATGATGTAGTGCAGACATGGAAATATATCAAGACAGGCAAGTCTGCTGGTATGGATGAGATAAATGGAGAGATGCTAAAGGCTACTGGCGAGGAAGGGATAGCATGGACATACAAACTGTTACGTAAGATCTGGGATGAGACACAGGTGCTGAAGAACTGGAAAGAAGGTTTGATCATCCCGTTTTTCAAGAAGGGGAACAGGAAAAAGTGTTCCTATTATAGAGGCATCACACTAACATCACATGTGAGTAAGCTGTATGAGTGCGTTTTAAAGCGGAAGATAAGGGGAACGTCTGAAAATAGGATGGCCGTGGAACAGTATGGCTTTAGGTTTGGCAGATCGACGGTGGATCTCATTTTGTGCTTCAGGCAACTGATGGAAAAGTGTTATGAACACAATAAAGAATTATGGATGGCATTTTTGGATATAAAGAAAGCGTTTGATGCCGTAAAGAGAGAGAAAGTGTGGAAAGTTTTGAGAAACTTGGAGATAAAGGAGCATCTTGTGAGAGAGAATTGAGAATATGTGCACCAATACAGTGAGCAAAGTAAGAACAGTGATGGGGTTGATGGAGAGCTTCGAATAACATCAGGTTTGAGGCAAGGAGGCGTCGTGTCACCACAACTATTCATAGCTGTTATGGATGATGTGCAATGCAGAGTAGTGGAACAACTTGGACAGAACCAAATGAACGTCATGCTCTTCGCAACTGACCTGTGCATATGGGGAGAGAGCAGGGAACAAGTGCAATGGCAAGTTAGTATATAGGCTAGTGTGGCCAATGAATTTGGACTCGTTTTCGGTCAGGAGAAGAGTGAAGTAATGGTTTTAAAGAAAAGTGGTAGCTTGACGGATATATTACAATGGAAGGGAAAGAGCTAAAAATGGTTAACAACTTCAATTATCTAGGAAGCACCATTATAAAGATTGGAGTGATAGATGAAGAAATAAGTAGAAGGATACAAGCGGGCGGGAATTTCTATAGGCAGACAAGAGATCTGATCTGGAACAGGAACAAACCACTAAAGTGGAACAAGGCTATATATCAGGCCTATTACGTACCAATTCTGAGGTATGAATCTGAAATTTGGACTATGAGGAAAAAGGATGAAAGCAGAATTCAGGGGCAGAAATGATATTTGTGAGGAGCATAGCTGGAAAGGCAAGACGCGACAAAATCAGGAATGATGTGATTAGGGAGAGAATTCAGGTTGAAAAACGCCAGAACATGATTGAAAGGTCCCGTTTGAAATGGTTTGGGCATGTCAAGAGGATGAACGAGAGGCGTTTGTCAAGAAGAAGAAGAATGTTTGATTTACAATTAAGGGACAAAAGACCAAGGGGGACGACCAATGATGAGATAGCAAGGTATGATGAAGACCGATGTCATAAAGAGAGGAGGAAACTGGAGTAAAATCAACGACAGAGAGAAGTAAAAGGACAAAGCATAGTGGCGAGGCTTCATACGTCGACCCGTGGAACAGCCGGAACGATGGCAGATGATGATGCAAGAAAGCAAGCGTATGATCTTATGTAGCATCAGCCAAAAAAAAAAAAAAAAAAAAAAAAATTCACACAAGTTTGTCCGGTTTCTCCTTGAATTTATTCATGCTGTCAACTTCCACAACGACACATGTAAGTTTGTTCCAGCAATTAACCACCCACTGGCAAAAAGCAAATTTCTGCACATGTATTCTACAACTCTCTTGCCTCAATTTGAATTTATGCCCCTTAGGTTCGTAATCTGAGCAAGTGGAAAAATCCCATCAGAATTCAGCGTGCTCAGCCCATTCAAGGCCTTATACATCTCAATGAGATCACCTCGCAGGTGCATAGTCTCCAGCCGCTGCAATTTGCAGCACTTAAGCCTCTCTTAATAAGAGGATTCCTTCATTCTCCTCACCAATCTCGTTGCCCTTCTCTGTACACTCTCAAGTAACTCTGCATCCTTCCTAAAATGAGGCCTCCAGACCAGACCATACTCAAGGTATAGCCTGACCACTGCTTTATAGAAAGGGATAATCACCTCCTTTTCCCTATTAGAAAAATTCCTCTATATCATTGACCTGCTCTGGCAGCCTGCTCAGAAAACTTCATATTTGACTGCACAATCACCCCCAGGCTTTTTCATTTTCTACCACCATAAGTGTAATACTACAGTATAGTTACGTTCCTCTGGGGTTACTTCTACCCATATGGAGTACTTCGTATTTGCCATTGTTAAACTTCAGTTTCCACTTCTAAGCTCATCTGCCAAAATTTTCTAGAGCCTGTTACAGTAGCACAGTGCCATTACCGTCATTAACAACCCTGCCAACCTTTGTATCATCTGCAAACTTCGACAGTAAGCCTGATACACCTTCATCCATATCAGTAATAAATATACAAAACAACAGTTATCCCAACACCGAACCCTGTGGGACTCCACAAATAACATTAGTCCACGAAGAGCATCGTCCACTTATTACCATTCTCTGTCCTGTGTCACTTAATCACCCTTTTATCCATTGTAGCAACTTACCCTTAGTGCGATACTGCTCCAATTTGATTTGTACAGTAATCGTCCATGCGCAACAGTGTTAAAAGCTTTCCTGAAATCGAAGTATATGATATGAAAATTATTTTTTCACCTAGTTCCTTTGTAACTACATCATAGTACCCAATCAAATTCATCAGAGAAGACTTTCCCTTAACAGACCCATACTCTGTCTGAATTATTGTTGCAGTCTTGTCTAGATGATTCTGCATTGCATCGTTAAGCAGTGACTCCACTATTATGTTCCCAGGAAAAGAGGTTAAACTCACTGGTCTGTAATTACTGGTGTCACCCTTTGTGAATTGGGGATACATTTGCGCATCCCAAGTCCATGGGGACTTCCCCCGAGTCCCCATGGACTGGAGATTTAAGCTCTCATAATTATGGCTAAGGGTGTTCTTAGTTCCTTTACTGCCTCCTTTAATATAACTGGATAGATCCCATCCACCCTACTTGCCTTTCTTATGTTTAACTTCAACAATTTCTTCTCCACTTTGTACTCAGTTATTACAAAATCATTAAGCACCCTGTTACAGTTTTATAAACCTCTGTATTATTTTGCTAACAAAAAGTTATTTCATTCGTGATTAATTAAAAATGCCACAAAGCAAGTGGCCACTCAAGGTGGAAAAGACCTGAGTTTCAGTGCCGTGGATGATGTGGGGAATTTTTACGGGTTCTTTTTACATCGTGGCTGGGTCTGTCGTTCTCAGGCGTGTGTAGCGTGGTTTTCCTCCCGGAAACTGGTTCTAATTTAACAAATAGATATTTATTGTATACCCAGCATAAAATGAAATATAAGTACAATTTCAGTAGCTTTCGGAACTCGTGTCCCTTTCTCAACTGACAGAATTTTTGAATACATTACAAGCAAAGTGTGGCACGTTACTCATTCGTCATTGTTGTAGCACGGACGTGTGCTGCCTTGCGCCAGTGATCATCCATCAATAAAACGGTTGTCTCCAGGATTGGATGTATACGCATGCCTTTCTGGCGATTTAATGCCTTAGGGTTGTTCATTATGTTTAGTGACTCTAGCCATAGGCGGTGGCGAAAGTGTCGCGCGTGGTCCACTATCTCAAAGTCGCGCTTGGGGTCAAGATCGTGGTTGGTAGCCCAAAAGTGTTCTGCAAGCGCGGACTGGTCAGTTTCGGCAAGCCGGATTGCTCTGTCGTGTTCCGTGAGGCGATCCTGGAGACGTCTCGATGTCTCACCTACGTAGCAACTGTTACAGGCCCTACAGGTGATACGGTACACTACATTGCTGCGTAAGACAGGTGTGACAGGGGTCTTCACACTGGAGACAAGTGAACGTAGGTTCCTACCTGGTAATTGTACACATTTGATGTTGTAACTTCTCAGGATCTTCGAGATACGTCCTGACACTCCTGGATAGTACGGAATGTAGGCGGATGATATGCCGACTTGCTTCGGAGGTCTTGGGTTGGAAGTAAGTTCTTGTGCCTGTAACAAGCATCTGTTTAGTACATGGGATGGATAACCGCATCTGGTTAGGTCCGCCTTCACACGGGAGATCTCGTTACGTCTAATTGTGTCGGTGCTGGAATGGCTCCAGGCCCTGGAGAACAGGGTGCGGGCAGTGCTATTGAGATGGCTTGGAGCGTGGCCGGACCCGTAGTTGGTGAATTGACCGCACCACATGGGTTTGCGGTATACTGAGGTCTCTAGATGTGGGCCTACGCGATGCACTAGCACGTCCAGAAACGGGAGCGAACCGTCCACCTCTGATTCTACGGTAAACTTGATGAAATTGGATAGAGAGTTGAGGTATTCTAGTAGTACCGTTTCAGAACCACGTGGTATTATGGTAAAAATATCGTCGACGTATCTACACCACGTTGTAATAGGTGTAGGTGGGTTCTGGTGTATCTGCTTCTCCAGATCTTCCATGGCGATGTTAGCTACTACGGAACTGACAGGGGCACCCATAGCAGTGCCATGTACTTGTTTGTAGAGTGAGTCTTCAAAGGTGAAGATGCTGCTAGAGAGGCATAGGTTGAGGGCGGTACAGATGTCATCAGTGGATAGTGACGTCCTGGATTGGAGGCTTAAGTCGCTCTCAAGGAGCCTTCTGGCGCAGTGCACGGCCTGTTGGACGGGAATCGAGGTGAATAAAGAAACCACGTCAAATGATGCCATGATAGAGTTATCAGGGATTGAAATGTCCTTAATGGTGTTAATGAATTCACTGCTGTTTTTAACGGTGTGAGATGTATTACCTATAAGAGGCGAGAGGAGGCTCGCGATGTGTTTGGACAGTTCATACGTTGGGGCACTGCGGCAAGACACTATAGGTCTGAGAGGAATACCCGGTTTATGGATCTTTGGTAATCCGTAGAATTGCGGTAGTTGGCAGCCAGTAGCACGCAGAAGATGGTGAGTCGCGGTCGTGATCTTCTTATCTTTAAGCCATGCGAGGACAAGTTTATTAACATTTGCTTCCAGACGTTTCAAGACTTTAACGGGAGGATCAGGTAGAGGTTCATATACGTTAGGATCGAGTAATAGGGCCAAGGCTTTCTCTCGGTAGGCTGATCGGTCCAGCACAACAGTCCGGCGCCCTTTATCCGCAGGAAGTACAACGATGGAGTTGTCTTTTCTTATAGATGACAGGGCGGCACGTTGGCGGTGGTTGACGTTACTCATTCGTCATTGTTGTAGCACGGACGTGTGCTGCCTTGCGCCAGTGATCATCCATCAATAAAACGGTTGTCTCCAGGATTGGATGTATACGCATGCCTTTCTGGCGATTTAATGCCTTAGGGTTGTTCATTATGTTTAGTGACTCTAGCCATAGGCGTTGGCGAAAGTGTCGCGCGTGGTCCACTATCTCAAAGTCGCGCTTGGGGTCAAGATCGTGGTTGGTAGCCCAAAAGTGTTCTGCAAGCGCGGACTGGTCAGTTTCGGCAAGCCGGATTGCTCTGTCGTGTTCCGTGAGGCGATCCTGGAGACGTCTCGATGTCTCACCTACGTAGCAACTGTTACAGGCCCTACAGGTGATACGGTACACTACATTGCTGCGTAAGACAGGTGTGACAGGGGTCGCAACACTCGAAAAACGTGCTCAAACCTCAACCACCGCCAACGTGCCGCCCTGTCATCTATAAGAAAAGACAACTCCATCGTTGTACTTCCTGCGGATAAAGGGTGCCGGACTGTTGTGCTGGACCGATCAGCCTACCGAGAGAAAGCCTCGGCCCTATTACTCGATCCTAACGTATATGAACCTCTACCTGATCCTCCCGTTAAAGTCTTGAAACGTCTGGAAGCAAATGTTAATAAACTTGTCCTCGCATGGCTTAAAGATAAGAAGATCACGACCGCGACTCACCATCTTCTGCGTGCTACTGGCTGCCAACTACCGCAATTCTACGGATTACCAAAGATCCATAAACCGGGTATTCCTCTCAGACCTATAGTGTCTTGCTGCAGTGCCCCAACGTATGAACTGTCCAAACACATCGCGAGCCTCCTCTCGCCTCTTATAGGTAATACATCTCACACCGTTAAAAACAGCAGTGAATTCATTAACACCATTAAGGACATTTCAATCCCTGATAACTCTATCATGGCATCATTTGACGTGGTTTCTTTATTCACCTCGATTCCCGTCCAACAGGCCGTGCACTGCGCCAGAAGGCTCCTTGAGAGCGACTTAAGCCTCCAATCCAGGACGTCACTATCCACTGATGACATCTGTACCGCCCTCAACCTATGCCTCTCTAGCAGCATCTTCACCTTTGAAGACTCACTCTACAAACAAGTACATGGCACTGCTATGGGTGCCCCTGTCAGTTCCGTAGTAGCTAACATCGCCATGGAAGATCTGGAGAAGCAGATACACCAGAACCCACCTACACCTATTACAACGTGGTGTAGATACGTCGACGATATTTTTACCATAATACCACGTGGTTCTGAAACGGTACTACTAGAATACCTCAACTCTCTATCCAATTTCATCAAGTTTACCGTAGAATCAGAGGTGGACGGTTCGCTCCCGTTTCTGGACGTGCTAGTGCATCGCGTAGGCCCACATCTAGAGACCTCAGTATACCGCAAACCCATGTGGTGCGGTCAATTCACCAACTACGGGTCCGGCCACGCTCCAAGCCATCTCAATAGCACTGCCCGCACCCTGTTCTCCAGGGCCTGGAGCCATTCCAGCACCGACACAATTAGACGTAACGAGATCTCCCGTGTGAAGGCGGACCTAACCAGATGCGGTTATCCATCCCATGTACTAAACAGATGCTTGTTACAGGCACAAGAACTTACTTCCAACCCAAGACCTCCGAAGCAAGTCGGCATATCATCCGCCTACATTCCGTACTATCCAGGAGTGTCAGGACGTATCTCGAAGATCCTGAGAAGTTACAACATCAAATGTGTACAATTACCAGGTAGGAACCTACGTTTACTTGTCTCCAGTGTGAAGACCCCTGTCACACCTGTCTTACGCAGCAATGTAGTGTACCGTATCACCTGTAGGGCCTGTAACAGTTGCTACGTAGGTGAGACATCGAGACGTCTCCAGGATCGCCTCACGGAACACGACAGAGCAATCCGGCTTGCCGAAACTGACCAGTCCGCGCTTGCAGAACACTTTTGGGCTACCAACCACGATCTTAACCCCAAGCGCGACTTTGAGATAGTGGACCACGCGCGACACTTTCGCCACCGCCTATGGCTAGAGTCACTAAACATAATGAACAACCCTAAGGCATTAAATCGCCAGAAAGGCATGCGTATACATCCAATCCTGGAGACAACCGTTTTATTGATGGATGATCACTGGCGCAAGGCAGCACACGTCCGTGCTACAACAATGACGAATGAGTAACGTGCCACACTTTGCTTGTAATGTATTCAAAAATTCTGTCAGTTGAGAAAGGGACACGAGTTCCGAAAGCTACTGAAATTGTACTTATATTTCATTTTATGCTGGGTATACAATAAATATCTATTTGTTAAACTATGGACCCCAGTACTCCAGGCCCATTTGTCACTATGGTTCTAATTTTTCAGCAAACAGAAAATCGACCTTAGAACACACACAATTTACAGACAAAGTATAGTGGCCTTAGTCGCTGATGATCCTTATACTGTACTACTACAATTTACTTCGTAAATTTTATATAATAATAACTAAATTACTTACACTTTTTTTGCTTACCACTTTAGGTGTTAACACATTTTTATTATGTTTACACTTTTTTGCGTACTACTTTAGATGTTAACACATTTTTTATTATGTTTGCACTGTTTTGCTTAATATTTAGGTTTAATCGTAATAACAAAATTATGCTTACAACTTTTTTTTATTTAGATTATTAAATAATGTTTACAGTTTTGTGTTATTATCATAATTTACGAAGCGAAATTTAAGATGCTGGTCGAATTAGAGGCTTTGTAGAGGGGAAATGCTCTTAGATGTATGATGGCGCCGGTTGTATAATTTTTGGATTTTGAGGTGCATTTTGTGTGCAAAATTTTTCTTTGTGGTTATATTAGTTATTTATGCAAATATTGTTATTAAGTACCAAGATATGTAAATGTACTTGCCCTCAATGAAATATTTAAATATTTTAAGAAAGTGCTTTTCAGAAAGCTAAGCGAAACCTCTGGAAAATATGAAAAAGCGCATGATGTCTGTCTCGGGTTGGAGATCAAATGGTTAATACATACTTTTATTTTATGTGAACTATGACCCTCAGTATTCCATTGCTATGAATTTCTTTTATTGAAAAGAGTGGAAGAGGATGAAGAACTATGGAACAGTTTGAAAGAAAAGTTTACCAAAGAGAGAGAATCATCAGTAGCTGTGAAATGGCAGGTGGTACGTTATTCAACCATTGCTTGGTACAGTACGCGTGATTAAGGGGTTTGTATTGTCTTTGTATGCGTGTGGGTTTGGGACTGAATTTTTGAAAATATGTATTGTTATTTAAAACTTTTCATTCCAGAGCTTACCCTATGGTAATGATACTTTTACCGATTATATTATACACTAATAATTTGGGGATGATAAGTTGTAGCATTTTGGTCACGCAGTTACGGTTTGCACCACGTGTTCACATAGATTTTTTTTTTAAAAGATATTTAACGTTTAATTTAAGCCTTTTAAACGTCAGTTTAAAAGGAAAAAATGCTACTTGTTTTAGATTGACACATTTAATGTACAATTTTTATTAATTGAATAATTTAAGTAGTGGATCTGAGAATTGGTTCACTTTGGCAAACCAGTACTGGGGCTCATTTTCGACCATACGGAATACAGAGCCTGTAATTTTTGTTAGTATAAGGTTACCAGATCTAGAATTCAAAGACTAGGAAATAGGAAAAAAATACATTTTTAGTTTTTAAAACAAGGATGAAACGAGGGCATTTGAACAATGTATTTTAATTATTTATTACTAATGCAATTTGCAGTACATACACTGAGTGATCACTGAATTATGACCACCCCACCCCTATGAAAACTGAATGCACTGATTGAGACCACGTGAGGTACGAGAGTGCCAGAGTTAGTTGATCTATGTAGCATAGATATGTGTCGGTGCTTCAGTAGGGTAGTAAAATTCCAAGCATGATGGGGTAAAAGGAAGGATTCATTGATTGTTGGATAGAAGGACAGATTGTGGGCTTGTCGAGCTGGTGCCTCGATTTCCCAAACTGCTGAACTGGTTGGGTGTTCGAGATCTGCCTGGTACTTAAGTAGTCGTACCAGGACCAGGACTGCATCAAAATGGTCAAAGAACAACACGATGGAGAAAAAACTGGTAAAGGTCAGCGTAGAAGGTTGATGTTAGAGGTTAGCGTTGGGTCTGACGACTCAGTGAACAGGAGGACAGGTAATTGTTATTGTTGAAGAGTGACTACCAATGGACAATATGGGCAACAACCGGAATCTGACATGTATCATGGCATGACCATGTGTCGCATGCTTGCACGGTAGCTACCAGCAGACGACCCCTACAGCATCCTCCTTAGACGAGGTTCATCAGCGTTTAAAGACTCGCCTGGTGCAGAAGAGTATGCAAGAGTTGGACAAGTTGAGTAGAAGACTGGAAGGTGTGCTGGGTTGGGATGAGTCACGTTATTTACTCCACACTGTGGATGGTTGCGTTACGGATTTGCCGACCCGACATGAGGCTCTTGATCCATCATGCATGCGGACGTGGAAGGCGGATGGTGTTGGGGCATGTCATGGTTCAGGCTGGCAGGAAGACTTGGACCTGCGGTGCATGTGGAACAACGTATCAGTGGTCTCCCCTATTGTCAACTGCTTGCTGACTGTATGCCCTACTATGTTACACTTTTTCCCGGATGGTGTCTTCCAAGATGACAATGCGCCGAGCCATCGGGCACTTGTGCAGGAATGGTTTGAGGAACACAGTTCTGACTTCCAGCATATTCATTGGCCTCCAAAACTCCCCTATATCAATCCCATAGAGCACTTGTGGGACACTATGAAAAGGCATATCAGGCATGTGGATACACCAGTCACCTCCATACCTGCATTGATGACTGGATTACACACAGCTTGGTTGGCCCTACTTGTTGAATCAGTCATGTCGGATAGCTGCTGTACCGAGGGCAAAAGGAGGACCTACGAAGTATTAGGTAGGTGGTCATAATTCAGTGATCACTCAGTGTATTTATCGTTACTGCCAATCATTATCAATAAGTTTGGATTACAAAGTAAGCAGTTATAAAACGGGTAGAGATTCAGTAAAGGGTACCCCTTTCAAAATGGCAGCACGGGAAAGCAGTGATTGATGGGTTGTGACTGCCCACTCACTGCGATTCTCCTCCTCTCCTCACCCGGCGGATGTCAAGTGACACGCAGATGGCATGTGGCACAGCAACAAATATGGCTGCTGAAAACAAAGAATAAATCCAATAATTTTAAAACTTTAAGTAACAAAAATGCACATTTTTCGGGGATCACAAAGTGTCACGTGCATTTGAATATGTCGGATAGACATATTCAAGAAAGGGAACGGCAAATCAACATTTAAAAGAAACAAAAATGCATGTTTTTTTATGCTATTTTACGAGCATTAACAATTATATTGGCTGGAAGAAAAAAAAAAAAAAGGCAAAACGGTAACTTTTTTTAAGGAATTTTCACGATAGAAATGGAACGGCAAATCAACAATTTTTAAAAATTGTTGATTTCCCGTAAAATAATAGAAACAAAAATGCACGTTTCTCTATGCTATTTTTCGAGCATTAACAATGAGATTGACTGAAAAGAAAAAAAAAAAAGGCAAAACGGTGATTTTAAATGGAATTTTCACGAAACAAAATAGAAAGGATGGGAAATGGCAAATGGCAATTTTTTTTTTAAAAGAAAGTAACAAAAATGCACATTATTCGGGGATCGCAATATGTCACGAGACATCACAAAAGCGGAGTGAAATGAAAAAAAAGGAAAGATGGCAATTTTTTAAAAAACAAGTTATGTTATTGTTATTTTTAGGAGCATTAGCAACTAAGGCCATATTGCTCTGGGGATATGCGGTGGTCATTCCCTGACCTTTCCGCATCCTCCGTATTTGGTGGTCACGGGCTCGAATACCGGTCTAATCAAGAAGCATGTGCTACGCACTGCTGCTCCTACCCACCTGGCTACGGAGGTGCCTAAAAAACAAGTAACAGAAATTCACATGACCTGCAACTGCGAACATGCTGATGCGAGTGAACACAAATGCTTTTTTGTTTTAATTTTTGGTGGGGACCGCTGCCCTCTACCCCACCCCCCCTTTTCCCCACAAAATCGGAGCTGAGATGAAGAAAAAGAAAAGGCGATGCGAAAATTTTTTAAAAAGCAAGAAAAAAAAATTTGCACCCCGTGCAACCACTGATTCTTCTCGCCCATACATTACTAGATGGGGTAAAGGGGCTGCCGATGCCCGTAAACAGAAATGCTAATAGGAGAGAAACCACTCACCTCATCAATCGAATTGTTTTCTAAATGAACATTTTCACACTAATATTTTGAAGGAATAAATCGCCCAGTAGAAGAGACACCAAGGCAAAGCAAAAAAGTAAATCACAAGCAATCGAATAATCACTGATAACTAGTTGATTTCACACTAAAAATTGCCGATCATTCATCAATCGAATTATATTTTCTAAACTAATATTTCGGAGGAACAAATCACCCAATACAACAAATACCTGCCGACTGGGCTAGCCGAGTGGGTCAAGTACCTGCCTGGCAACCCAAAGGTCGCGGGTTCGATTCCTGCCTCGGGCTTGGATCAAAGTACTGCAAAAACCTTGGGAGGTGCAATATGGCCACAGAAGCCGATGCGCCAACAACTACCAAATAAAAAAAAAAAAAAAAAACAAATACCTGCACTCTCAACCAAAGGAAACCAAAAAGTAAATCACAAGCAATCGAATATGCAGATAGGGGATTTTTTTTTCTGGGTGCTCTGCGCACGCTTCTGTGGGGGGCTCCTGCCCCCACACCCTCGATACACGTATTATTCTGCCTTTTCCAAAACCAAACAACTTTTCTTTTTTTGTTTTTAATTATGCATCCAAAAAATCAAATAATCGGCTAATCAAATATTGATATTTCAAACAGCCAGTGAAGTTCATAACCTGAACATACAGTAACATCTGGCAAGGGTGGCACATAGTGTGTGCATCCATGCCAGATGTTTCCGTATGTTCAGGAGATCGTGTGACACTGGGTGGAGGCAGCACCCGTCAATCATGGCCGTATTTCTAGTAATCTGGAAGGGTACCCAATACTGAATCTTGACCATAAAATATTTTGCAATCCATTTTCAAATTATAAGTAACCAACAAAATACTATTCACAGTATTATATTTGTTTCCATTATATTTCTAATGTTGCTCCACTGATTGCTAATTAATGAAAATACACTTTCTTACATACCCATCGTGGGCAAAAATATAAAATGTATATTGAGCAATTTTTTAAAGCTCAGAACATACTTGGGAGTAATTGTGCAGTCAGATATGAAGTTTTCTAATCAGTGCAAACAAGCTGCCAGTGTAGGTCATGGGATATTGTCAATGATATACAGGAATTTTGCTAGTAGTAAAAAGGATGTGATTATCCCTTTGTATAAGGCAATGGTCAGGCCATGCCTTGAGTTTGGAGGTCTCATTTTAGGAAGGATGTAGAGTTGCTTGAGCGAGTACAGAGAAGGGCAACAAGATTGGTGAGGGGAACGAAGGGGTCCTCTTACCAACAAAGGCTTAAATTCTGCAAATTGAAGCATCTGGAGACTAGGCACCTGCTAGGTGATCTGATTGAGGTGTATAAAGCCTTGAATGGGTGTATAAAATTTTTATACACCCATTCAAGGTTTTATACACCCATTCATTAATTTCAAGCCTTGAAATTAATTTAAAATCCAATTACAAAATCTTTCAATATGAAGCACTCGTTATGGAATGGTGTTGCCATTATACTAATCTTAATGTTTTGAACACAAAACTCCCGACAAAACTTTGACTGGCCTGGAACCTGTCACGTGTGAGTTTCCCACATGTTTCGCAATGCATCAAGAGAACTTGATGATTGCATCAGGACTCTTTAAATAAATAATTCTCTTTACATCTATCGTTTCCAACTGAAGACGTCTATATGGAAGTCTCTCGTTACTACTATTGACCACTTTTAACCTTCACTTTAATATTTTATAATATTATATAACCAGGAATAAGTGGGTGTACTTCTTCCCGGGCAACTTTTAATCACAGATCTTTTAATGTTTCAGTCTCTATTTATTAATTTTAACCAAAATTCTTAATTAGTTTTAATCCTATTCCACTTTAACATCATGTAACAAAGCAGATCAATTGAGGTGAGTACCAAAAATTAAGCCATTATGCTATTTCTCCCATTAGTCTAATTCTTATACAGTACTTTGAAAGATTCTATCAATCACCCAAAGCAGTGGTTTACAAACTACTGAGATCTATGGACCCTTTCAAAAATAAAAAAAAAAGTTTGTCGATCCCTGTATATAATGTGTGTGTGTGTGATCGACCACCGTTTCGTGGACCCCAGTTTTGGGAAACGCTGACCTAAAGTATTGAAATAGTTTGAGAAAATAATGTGGCCGGTCACAATATTGCTTTACAGTTTTTAATAACGTATTCACCTTCTTGGCAATATTATTCAGTTAAAAGCCGACATTAATGATTTTGGTGAATTCATGGATAAACACTGTTCAACCACCTGAAATGTGACTACCTGGCTGGCAGAATGCCAGGATTATGCCATTTCAGGCATTATGGCTCATCTGAGTCGTAGTGCCACAGTATGACTTAGACAACAGGAATAGGTAAACATGGTCAGCATTTATCACAACAGCTGCATAGTTTAATAATTTGTTCAAGTTTATGAGTTTTGTTAGGAAAGAAAGAATGGAAGTACTACCATCTACATCAAAGAATGCAAGAGGGAATACATAGTCAAGATAAAAACATTATATTTAATGTTGTTAATTATTTTGATAAGGAAGCATTAAATGGAGTTTCAGGCTTGCCAAATAAACAAACAACAAAGTGTGCAAGTGTTGCTACAGGATTTGTGGAAATAATCATTAAAAAAATTAGGAGGGAAGGGAAAGATTACAACAATCCCACTTTTAACTCTCCGAAAAAGTGAACTGTGGCATATCTCCTGTAGACAAATTCGATCGCGAGAAGTTATAAAACAAACTGTCCAGGACTTAAATAAATGAGGAAAGAGTTTCAACTTGTTTCAGAATTTTAACAATGAATTTCATTTCTGAAAAAGAAAATAAATTTTACTGTTAAAAGAGAATCTCTTAAAATTCTTCACAAAATTGAATTTTATTAGAAAGACTCTCAAAGCAATGGAAAGCTTTTAATGGAAAAAATTAAATTATACTTAAAAGGACTGTGACAAATAATGCGACTCAGAAGAGAAATTAAGCCTATTGTTTATATTGATGAAACTTGGATTAATAGCAATTTGACATTTAGTAAATAGTAAATGCTAGTAAAGTCAAAATGTTTGTGGTGTTTGTCAATCAAAAGGAATATTTTTAAGTGCAGATGGAGAAATGGGATTTATTCCTAAATTAAATTTAGTGTATTGAAATAGTTTGAGAAAATAATGAATAGTCACAATAATGCCTTCCAGCAATGGAGGATTATCATGGCCAGATGAATTTTTGAAAAATGGGCATCAGATAAACTGTTAGCCAATTTAGGCTGTTGCCTCTATCATTCCATAGAATCCATACAGTTAAATCTTCTAACTCGTTATTCAGAAAACAGGAAATAATGGATTGGCTTTCTCAAAATAATACAGCTTTAAGTGATGATCTTAGAAAAGTTGAACTTTTAGATTTGGCAAAATGCTATTCTCAAAATAAAATATGCAAATTTCATTTCATGCTTGAACAAAAAAAGATTCCTAGTTTTTTTAAGATTGCTGTCATACCACTCTGATATTAATAGCAGTTTTCAAAAGTATGTATGGGCAGATTAAAAAAATGCATTAGACATTTTAATATTACTCGGGAGATATCTATGAATAGATTGTTAGAATTAATTATTTGTGGACACTGATCGGTGAAAAACTTGGAAAAATATTGTGCTTATGTATCAAATTTGGAAGAATATTGGAGAAAAGATGCAGCAATAGTTGTGACCCTCTAATAATACCAATTGACAACAGTGATGAAGATACAAGTTATAGTTCAGACAAAACGATTTATGAACTTAATATTTTTCTAAGGATGAAATAGATGAATAGAAAAAATGGAAGTCAATTTATTGATACCATTGAAGATACTATTATCATTTTGGTTTATGAGAATTTCAATGTTATAAACCTGAAAAGCAGACTGAAGTTTTGTTAAATAAGTAATAGTAATGAAATTTCTACTTTATATTTAAGTAATAGTAATGAAATTTCTACTTTATATTTAAGTAATAGTAATGAAATTTCCACTTTATACTTAATCAGTAATATGTTCATTAGCATTAGCAAAGGCACATGATTTGAGAAAGCAAGCTTATATAGCATCAGCCAAAAAAAACCAAAAAAAAACCTCTTATTTCACTCATCTACTCGCTCCAAATGTTTGTCAAGTTCTGCCTTGAATCTGTTTAAGCTATCAACTTCTACAACGACAGATGGAACTTTGTTCCAGCTATCAACCACCCGCTGGCTAAAGACAAACTTCCGCACATCTATCCTGCAACTGTCTTTCCTCAACTTGAATTTATGCCCTCTCAGGGGATTATTCTGAGCAAGAGGAAGAATCCCATCAGCATTGAGCATGCTGAAACCATTCAAGGCTTTATACACCTCAATCAGATCACCTCACAGGTGTCTAGTCTCAGACACTGTAATTTGCAAAATTTAAGCCTTTCTTCGTAAGAGCAACCCTTTGTTCCATTCAATAATCTTGTCCTTCTCTGTACTTGTTCCAACAGCTCTACATCCTTAAAATGAGGCCTCCAGGCCTGTATACAGTACTCAAGGTGTGGCCTGACCATTGCCTTATACAAGGGGATAATCACTTCCTTATCCCTGCTAGAAAAATTCCTGCATATCATTGACAAGACACCATGAGCTACTCTTGCAGATCATCTGCACTGCTCAGAAAACTTCATATCTGCCTTCACAATTACCCCCAGGTCCTTTTCATTCTCTACCACTGTCAGTGTAGTACCACACAGTTGATACGTTACTCTGGGGTTATTTGTCAATGTTAAACTTCATTTGCCACCTCTTAGCCCATCTACTCAAATTTTCTAGATCATTAGTGTCATTAACAACTCTGCCAACCTTCATATTGTCTGCAAACTTGGACATTAAGCCTGATATACCATCATCAATATCATTTATAAATACAGAAAACAACAATGGACCCAACACTGAATGCTGATGGACTCCACTAATAACATTAGCCACGAAGAGCAGTGTCCATTGATTACCACTCCCTGTCTTCTCCCACTCAACCATCCCTTTATCCATAGCAGCAATTTGCCTGCAATGCCACACTGCTCCAATTTGTGTAGCAGTCTTTCATGTGCAACAGTATCAAAGGCCGTTCTAAGATCCAAATATATGATATAAAAGTTATTCTTTGCATCCAGTTCCTTTGTGACTACATCATAGTATCCAATCAAATTAGTCAGACAAGACTTCCTCTTAACAAACCCATGCTGTGTCTGAGCTATAACTGAAGTCTTGTCTAGATGATCCTACAATGCTTCTTTAACCAGTGCCTCCATTAATTTCCCTGGAACAGAAGTTAAACTAACAGGTCTGTAATTACCTGTGTCTCCCTTTGATCCTCCTTTGTGGATTGGGGTCACATTTGCACATCTCCAGTCTATGGGTACCTCCCCTGAGTCCAAAGAAGCTCTCATAATTATGGCTAGAGGTTTGCTTACTTCCTTTGCTGCCTCCTTTAATATAACTGGATAGATCCCATCCACCCCAGGTGCCTTTTTTATGTTTATCCTCAACAATTTCTCCTCTACTTTCCTCTCAGTTATTACAAAATCATCTAGCTCACTGCCAATGTTTACTTCACCTACGACATTCCCCTCCCTGAATAACTCCATGTGTGAATGTCGATGCAAAATATTCATTTAGTTTGTTAGCTACCTGAGCAGAATCATCAACAGTTGAGCCATCGATATCAAGTCGGCCAATCTGATTCATCCCCTTCATTCTAGACTTTACATAAGTACTCTTTGCTGTTTTTCTTTGCATCCTTTGCCAAAGTTATCTGCCCTCGCATGCCTAACCTCCTTTGTAACTTGGTTACAGACCAGATTATATCTATCATAGGCTTCTGTGTCACCTGTTATTTTATATGTATCCTATGCATTTTTCTTCTCTGTGACATATCTTAATTAGTTTATCTGACATCCATTTAGGCCTAAATCTTGAACAATATTTCTTAGTTGGTATGAAAAGCCTAGTAGCTTCCAAGATTAATTCTTTGAATGCTTCCCATTTTGAATTTGCTGTTGGTAACATCATCAGTTGGTCCCACCGTATAGAATTTAAATACTGTCTCAGATCATTGTAGTCTCTTTTACGAAAGCAAAAACCCTTCCCTTTACCCTTGATGGTAGTTACCTCTTTGAGTAAATTCCACTTTAGCACACTGTGATCACTGCCCCCCTGTGGTTCCTTTATCTGCAGATTCTTAATGCATGAAGAATCATTACTGATAATCAGATCAAGAGTATTACTCCCTCTAGTTGCCTCCTGAACGTGCTGATTTAGAAAGCAATCGTCCAATAAATGCACAAAATCCCTGCTAGTGTGTGAGTGACCAACCCACAAATTCCACCCAATATCCGGGAAATTAAAAATCCCCCATTATAAGACTCTGATTTACTGCCTACTCTATTTCCTTGTATAGTTTTTTATTATACTCAGCTGAGTCATTAGGCCTATAACACACACCTACTCTCATTTTTCCTTTCCCAGTGCTTATGTCTCACCAAACAGACTGAACATTGCATTGTCCACCCACATCAATTGAATGCACTTCCTTAGATTTTGTGTTTCTTAACTTTCGGCATAACCCCTCCATATATGGGGAGATACATGGACTAATAGATTAACAGTAACTGCTGGCAGAGGCGAAAGTGATTCTTGTACTGCTTCTATTGAAATGCAATTGAGCAGCAGTTAGCAGCTTGACTAGCAGTTAACCTAATCATCCTTTTTTCAGAAAACTGACTATGCTGACTTGGTTGTGCTTGACTTGGTCATATGCACATGAATTCAGGGTTGCATTTTCCATAGTTGGACAGTTAATAATTTCTAAAAAGCATAATGCCTAATGTTGTCAGTGTCACAGGAGGGACAGTGCTGTTCCCAGTCAATAAAAACAGAGTAATATAAATGCAGAGTAGCATTATTTTTTTAAACAGAAACCGTACTTTTTAAAATTTTAGGCAACCTAACCTTTTAATTTCAAACAAATTGGCATACTGTATAGTATTTAATAGTATTTGTTTGTTAAAGAAAGCTAGGTTGCCAAAATTTGAAAGTACAGTAAGACCCCGTATCTGCGGGGGATACGTTCCAAGACCTACCGTGGATGGCTGAAACCGTGGATATAAGCGAACACCTGCCGACCCCATATATAACGTGATTTTCTTGTACATACCTACACATAATAAAGTTTAATTGATAAATTAAACACACCTAGATAGACTTCAAGATATTACCAACATTAAATACGGTAATAATAAAGTACAGCAGACTCTTGATTTACCGGGATTGGATTAACCGGGACACTTCAAGACTCCAAATAAAAAAATAAAAAAAATCAATCAGAAATCATAAAATTCAAGTAATAACTAGAATAGGTATAAACAGATATTTGAAGTCATAAATAAGCGACAAGGATCTGCATTATAAGTCATCATTGGGAGATTAGTGTACCTATTATCTTGCAATCCCCGCTGTCTTCACACCCATCGCTCAAAACAAAAAAAAAAAAAAAAATGTTTAGTTTGAGTTAGTGCATCGCATCGATTGTTGTGTTCCATCGCACCGCAAAAGGACAAATTTTGTTTCATTTATGTCAGGGATGTCGGAATTTTTTTTTAAAGTAACTAATTTTTTTTTTTTTTTTTGTTTAGAATTGCAAAAATGATGGGCAAACGCAAGAGTTGTGCTTTCAAATTAAACAAAAACTTTAATCTGAAATAAAACAAAAGAGTTAATAAATAAATAAAAAAAATATATATATACAGTATAACTCCCTTAATCTGGATCCCGATAATCTGAACTTTCTGTTAATCTGGACTGGATTTTCTGTTGGGTAAAATTCTAACTATTGAAAAAAATATATATGGAAGGAATTATAAAAAAAACTGACTTATGAGTGGTGTCTGCAAATTGTACAATATATTTACAAGCGTGAGCTCGCTTAGCTAAGTTTATATTAATGACGTCATTGTAAACAAGAAGAGCAGGGATAAAGGGACTACAACTAGTCCATGTATACTAAGCAGTAACTGCCCACTGCACTGGATAAGAGCGAATGTGATGGTGTGCCATACCATGTGATTGGGGAGGGGGATGAATCGCATTCTTGGAAATGACTCACAAATCAGTCGCTCAGCTATTGTATTCAGTTGACACCTGCTACTAGCATTGTCCATGTGTACACCTTACCTCAGTTCTTTACCTCCTGTATTGCTTTTACTTTTTTTACTTTACTGTGTTTTTACTTTTTTTTTAAATTTTTTTATAGTTTTGGGTTAACAGAAGATGGCAACAAAAAGATAATGTTACTGTGTCGATGGAACAAAACGAAAAGTTTGGAGATGACCCGTATTTTATTTATTAGTGAAGAAAGTTTAGTGCTATCCCAAATTTTTAATGCTGACAAGACTGGTGTATTTTTCAAAACACACACACACACACACACACACACACACACACACACACACACACACACACCCACCCCTACCTCAAAACTAGACTCTTCAGCTAAAGGACATAAATTGAGTAAGGAAAGAGTGACAGACAATGCTTTTGTGCAGTAACGCATCTGCGAATTTAAAGTTACCACTGTTAGTCATAGGAAAATCTGCTAAGCCCCCGAGCTCTTAAAAATGTGAACTTAAATGTCCTCCCAGCTAAGTACACATCACAAAAATCAGCTTGGATGAGCTCAGATCTTTTTAAAGATTGGTTTTCCATTTCATTTGTTCCCTTAGTTAAAAAATATTTAAGGGATCAAGGACCAGCAGAAAAAGCAGTTTTATTCATTGACAATGCTCCAACCCACACAGCAGAAGAATAACTGAGATTTGGCAACATCTTTGTAAAACTTTTGCCACCCAGCGTTACTGCACTATTACAGCCTGCACTATTATGGATCAAGGAGTTAGAGGCTGTGAAGCGATGGTACAGAAAGAAGTTGATAGAACAACAAGAGGCACTTGAAGAAAAATCAAACTTTATGGACCTTCTTTAAATATGTCAACATAAAGATAGTCATTATTTTTCTGCTGCAGTTTGGGACGAAACTGACAAGGCTACTCTATCAAATGCTGGAAAAAAACTTTGACCCGACGTCCCAATTGAAAGATCTGAGGAGGAAATGGATATTTCTTCAGATCCTGATGATGATTATGATTTTGTTCAGTTATTACAACATTTAGGGGGTTGTTCAGATGTAACAAATGAAGACATTGCCCAATGGATAATGTGTGATAATGATCTAGGGCATCAGATCCTCACCGAGGAAGACATCATGCAAACATGCTCATCATCATCATTGCAAGCTAATGAAGACAACAACTCCGATGATGAAGTGTGTGAGGAAACAACTGGTGTGAGTCACACTGAAGCAGCCGGAATGCTAGAGAAGCTACTGATTTATTTCGAGAGACAGGATGACACACCAGCTGGTGAGCTTCTGACCTTAATGTCTGCGAGATCTTGTGGCCCGAAAGCAAATTTCATAATTAAAGCAAAAAAACATTGAGATTATTTCAAGTAAATTTCTTGAAAATAGTTATTTGTTTTGTATTGTAATAATTTTGTGTAATATAATGTTCTACATTAAAACTTTATTTAAGCCGACTGGGCTAGCCAGGTGGGTAAAGTGCCTGCCTGGCAACCCAAAGGTCGCAGGTTTGAATCCTGCCTCGGGCTTGGATCAGAGTAAAATGCAAAAACTTTGGGAGGTGCATTATGGCCACAGAAGCTGATGTGCCAACAACTAACAAAAAAAAAAAAAAAAAAAAAAAAAAAAGCTTTGTACAGTATTTTGTTTACTTACCATATTCTTTTATTTTTTTATAATTTTTACTTTAAAATATTGTTTTATTAATTTAATATAAAAACCAATTTAATTAAAATTTTGTTATTTAGTAACTTTAAATAAAAACTGGTACGTTAAAGATAGTTTCCAGTTTATCCGGACCGAGGGTTGTTCCATCAAGTACGGATTAACGGGGTACTACTATATATATATATCTATATATATATATATAAATAAAAATTTAGAATAATTCAAAGGTAACTTCACATTGTAAGTCTGTATAACTTGTTATTTATATATTTATAAAACTGTTTTGGTAAAAAACAGTTTCAGTGAAAAGTATTATTAGTTTCCTCATGCTCATTCTAAGGGTTAAATATAAAAGAAATACATATGCAGGTGGGTAACCATTAATTCCCATTTAAGAGATAGATGGAAAAGAACATTTGAGTTGCGTGGTATGTTAGGCGCCTCTGTAGCCAGGTGGGAAGGAGCAGCAGTGCATAGCACACTCTTCTTGATTAGACCGGGGTTCGAGCCCGTCACCACCAAATACGGAGGATGCGGAAAGGTCAGGGAATGACCACTGCCCGGAGCAATATGGCCTTAGTTGCTAATGCTCATAAAAAAAAAATAAATAAAAACCAAACAAAACAGCGTGGTATGTTATCACTATCAACATGTCTGTACTTTTGGCCAGTGGATATCAGAATAGATTAATCCACTTAACCCTGCTGTTTGTGCTACTGAAGACATGATTCATAGCATTTCTTTTAAAAGTGCGAGATTAAGATGATGAGGAAATAAGTTTGGTTTGATGTGATTATTTAGTCCCTTGTGAAAGCAGGGTGCTATTACTGTAAAACCAGCCACTCCTTCAAATTGTCATATAGACTTAGTATTTGCTTGTATGGAAAATGCCAATTACACACACACACACACACACACACACAACAGAATAATTTGAATAACGCTGAACAACAAACTTTGGGTCATATCTTGTTACGGGCATGAAAGTAAACTTACTTTATAGATTTTGGGGTGCGAAACACAGAAATAGTGCTTAATATGGCTGATTGGCTCTTGTTTTCGAAAACAAGTAGTTTTTTATATTTATACAAGGTATTTTTTATTTATATGGCAGTAAGATGTAGCTACGAACATACCGGAATCAAACATGGGACATTTTCGCCTTACACTTGTATCCATCCTCAGGAGCATCCCTTTTCAACATCCAAAAATAATTGGCTAAAATGGTGGCACTCCATTTGCTTTTGCATCTTTGCTCCATCACTGCGATGTCTTGATGGAAGTGCTAACCATGTTTGTTGCTGACTGCACCACAGTTTGGTGGGAAGAAATCCAGGTGTGAGTGAAAGAAATGCATTTTCAATGATATGTTGCACCCCAGCTTTTCATAAGAAGTAATGAGATCTTTTCATAAGAAGTAATGAGGATTATTATCACCTCAAATGCATCTGCAACAGAGTTGAAGATGCATTTGAGGTGACAACTTATAACGTGATGAAAAGTGAAGCGACTGTTGCCGATCACCATAGTTGATAATGTAGAGTAACTCGCTAATATGAGACCCCAACTGTAATTCGAAAATAAGAGCCAATCGACATTTTAATGTGATCTTCATGTTCAGCAGTCAAGGTTGGGTATTTTCATTTTCATAACATTTTATGTGTTGACCAGTGTAATTTATAAAGAATAGTGTTTTTGGCTCAGCTAATTGAGTTCATCTAACTCTTATTCACAAGATATGAATCTCTTATAAACAAGATATGAATTGCAGTTTCATGTCAACATTGAACTTGACAAAGAGAATAATTCAAAGGTAACTTCATATTGAAGCCTATATAATTATTATTAACATAAGGAATCATCAGAAATGGAAAGACAAATAGGAAATTATTTTTAATTCTTCTACCATTTCATGCCATCTAACATGCCACTTTAAAATTTTTCTATTTATTTTTGACATTAGTTATAGCTGATGACTTCTAGTTAGTGTCTTGCTAGCCTAATATTAAAAATAGCAACAGCTTCATTTTAATATTAGATTCTGTTTATTTTTTTAAAATTTATGAATAAAATCATATCCTTCTCATGTACCTTCCCCACCAATTGTTTGAAAACATTGTTTCTTGATTTTGTTTTGATGATTTTTAGAGTTATGTGCGTTTTAACTATTTGTTTGGCTTCTAACAGATGCCATGCAGTGGAACATTTTTTGGAATTGGTTGAAGTACAAACACTGCTCATCCAACAGCTGCGATATATTTGTGTCAATTGAAAATTTATAAAAAATTAACTGTTTGTACCTGTTTATTGCTCTTCTCAATTTTTTGTTTTTTAACTCCTAAGTGGGTCTGGCAGATGAAAAGCTAGAAATTGAGGTGGGAGGGGTATTGATATTATGGTAAAGGTGGATTAAGGGATGGCTGAAAGGCAGGAGACAGGATTGTTATAAATGGTCATTTTTCAGAGTTTGTCAGAATTGTGATTGGGGATTCCTCAAAGGAACCCCATTTATACTTCTAATGAACTCTGAGATATTCTAGAATGATAGACTAACAGAATTCTGACACACTGAATATTCTTGAATGAGACTGATGAGGAAATAAAGTTACATTGTTGAAATTTGCAGATGATATAAAAGTTGGGGGTGGACAATTAACTGTGTAAGTCAGACTGAGCATCAGATGATTTAAACTGGCTTTAGGATGGGCAAAGAATTTGCATTTGAATGCTGTTAGGTATAATTGATTATGGTAACCTGAATAGTATTCTTCATATCCGAGAAGTTGATTGGTTGCATATTTAAGATAAGCACGGGGCATCAGTATATTGTCTGTAAACTGCTAACTTTTTTTTGAGAGATAAAGAATTAGAGTTTATGGAATTAAAAATAGGCAAGAGGTAATTGTCAAAATGGGGATAATAAAAAGTGTGACCCTCAGACCACTTTATCTCTTGCCTATTTTTCTCAACATGAAAGATTTTAATGACTTTGAACATGTTGCATGGCAGTTGATACCAGTATTGAGTACCTTGGAAACTGCAACCCTGCTGGAGTTTTCACATATGCCTGTCTCTGGTGTATTGAGATTGATCCAGTAACCAAATAACATCTAGCTGACAGTGATCCTGTGATTGGAAGAAACAACTCCTTGATGTTGTTGTTATTTGGTTTTTAGGAGCATTAGCAACTAAGGCCATATTGCTCTGGGGATATGCAGTGGTCATTCCCTGACCTTTCCGCATCCTCCATATTTGGTGGTCACGGGCTCGAACCCCAGTCTAATCAAGAAGCGTGTGCTACGCACTACTGCTCCTGCCCACCTGGCTACGGAGGCACCCCTCTCCTTGATGTGAGAAGCTGACAAGATTTGTGTAACATGGTAACAGAAATGCTATAATCAATTAAATTACAGCCCTGTTTTGTTTGTTTGTTTGTTGTAGGAGGGTTTTGGCTCTTCAGTGGCTTAGACCATATTGTATCATTGTGTATTATGTTTGTACAAGTGCGTTAAAGGGCCAGTTTGCGCATTGTGCTGGCTGAAAAACCCAGAACAACTTGCTGGGGGTAACTACTCTCTCCACCTGAAATCATCTAAGTATCATATCAATTGAAGAGGACTTTAAAAATTACACCAGTAGCAGAAACAGGAGTTGATTGCAGACTTGACCAAGTGGCAAAAACGCTGTACTATCATGGAGGGCTGTACTGTTATACTGGTTATTTTTACCGGGGCATTTGCAAGCTGGGAATTGCAGATAATGATCAGACTGAGTTCCATTATCATCAGCAAAAAACAAGATGGAATGGTTACAGCAGGTAATCATATTGACCAGGGAAAAAATTATAACTGAAAATTGTTCATTTTTGCATAGAAGAGATTTGTTCATAAAACGGAAAGTGCTCCTCTGCTTGAATGGCAACCAAGAAAAAAAAATAAATTGCCTGTTTTATGCTCTGGGATGACCACATGGTCACAGGAGTTTACAAGATAGAGAGAATACAAGAAACAGCGCTGTACTTAGCAGTCACAGTCATGAATCCTGATCACTCAAAGCATGTGTACTTATGATAAATACTTCAATAATTTTGATATCATATACTTGGATTTCAGGAAAGCTTTTGACACTGTTGTGCATGGTAGACTACTGTACAAATTGGAGCAGAATGGTATTAAGGACTAAGTTGCTACAATGGATAAAAGGATGATTGAGTGGGAGAAGACAGAGGGTGGTAATCAGTGGGTGCTGCTCTTCGTGGACTAATGTTATTAGTGGAGTCCCACAAGGTTTGGTGTTGGGTCCACTGTTGTTTTGTATATTTATCAATGATATTGATGAATGTATATCAGGCTTAGTGTCAAAGTTTGCAGATGATACAAAAGTTGGCAGGGTTGTTAATGACAGTAATGGCAGTGTGCTACTGCAACAGGATCTAGAAAATTTGGGCAGATGGGGGCTGAGAAGTGGCAACTGAAGTTTAAAATTGACAAATGCAAAGTACTGCATATGGGTAGAAGTAACCCCAGAGGAACGCACCAACTGTGTGGTACTACACTTAGGGTGGTAGAAAATGAAAAAGACCTGGGAGTAATTGTGTAATCAGATATGAAGTTTTCTGAGCAATGCAGACAGGCTGCCAGGGCAGGTCATGGAGTTTTGTCAATGATATACAGGGATTTTGCTAGCAGGGAAAAGGAAGTGATTGTCCCTCTGTATAAGGCAATGGTCAGGCCACGCCTTGGGTGGATATGCCTTCCTCATTTTAGGAAGGATGTAGATTTGCTTGAGCGTGACAGAGAAGGGCAAGATTGGTGAGGGGAATGAAGGGATCCTCTTACCAAGAGAGGCTTAAGTTCTGCAAATTGCAGCAGCTGGAGACTAGGCACCTGCGGGGTGATCTGATTGAGGTGTATAAGACCTTGAATGGGTTGAGGACGCTGAATTCTGATGGGATTCTTCCACTTGTACAGATTACGAACCTAAGGGGGCATAAATTCAAATTGAGGAAAGACAGATGTAGAATAGATGTTCGGAAATTTGCCTTAACCAGCGGGTGGTTAATTGCTGGAACAAACTTTGATCTGTTGTTGTGGAGGTTGATAGGTTAAATAAATTTAAGGAGGAACTGGACAAACATTTAGAGGGAATTGTTTTGTAATTTTTTTTTTTTTTTGCTGATGCTGCATAAGCTCATACACTTGCTTTCTTGCATCACATGCCACTACTACTAATACTCTATGCACCCTCACGACTGACAACTCAGCTACGGTTTTTTGAAAAGATTAAATGTTACAATAAAATAACTGTACAACTTACATTTAATTAAAATAATTTGTAATTTAGGAATAACTGTGGATTAAACAAAAATAGAGGTACAAAGGCCTCTTCTACACCTTTACCACTTCTGTTGCTATGAAGGAAAGAAACTTAAAACTGATTACATAGTTTGTTGCTTCTGGATCTGTGCAGCACTGGGTTTATCCCTCCAGGCATTCAAAGAAAGGGTACTTTTTTCTTCTAAGCAGTTTGTTATTTTGTTTTTAGGAGCATTAGCAACTAAGGCCATATTGCTCTGGGGATATGCGGTGGTCATTCCCTGGCCTTTCCGCATCCTCTGTATTTGGTGGTCACACTCTCGAACCCCGGTCTAATCAAGAAGCATGTGCTATGCACTGTTGCTCCTTTCCACCTGGCTATGGAGGCGCCCTTCTAATCAGTAATGATACACATTTAATATACCTTTCAACAAATATATTAAGAGCTCTTGTTAGTCGTTTACTGTGTATGGATATTTGTAGTTAGGAAAGAGACTGTTTTGACAATTAGACGTATATTTAGACAATACCTAGCAAATAACTTAGCACTTCTGTATACTATTTAGCCTGCATATAGGAATGATTTCAAAATGCAAACACTCATTATCTGTTGTAGAAAAGGTTGTATTGTAAAGAAATTCCACAATTGGACTTTGAAGCAGTTACGAAATTTTAGCATTAGCTCATCAACTGTGTATGATATATTTTGGAAGAGGAAACAATTTTATTTTTCTTCTTGTATTTACTGTATATGATACTTTTCTGTATATTGCATGTATAGGACATGCATAGTACGACATGCAATAAATTGTAGTCTTTTGTTTTTTATTTTAATTTTGTTTGATTATAATATAACTACCTGAAATCAAAAAAATTCTTAGATCTGACAAGGAACAAGTCTGAGGTTGCCAAATTTTTTCGAAGTATAGCAACTGTATAGCATTAGTAGAGCATATGATGCAAAAAAGCAAGCTTATACAGCATCAGCTTGTATAAGAAAAAAAAAAAAAAATTTCACACATCCATTTCCTCTAAAATATTGTCCAGTTCTTTGAATTTATTTAAACTATCAATTTCCATAATGATATTGGAAGTTTGCTCCAGCAATCAACTACCTGTTGGGTAAAGGCAAATTTCTGCACATCTATTCTACAACTGTCTTTCCTCAATTTGAATTTATGCCCCCTCAGGTTTATAATCTGAGCAAGAGGAAGAATCCCATTAGAATTGAGCCTGCTCAACCCATTCAAAGCCTTATACACCACAGTTGCCACCTCTCAGCCCACTCAACCCATTCAAGGCCTTATACACCACACTTCAGTTGCCACCTCTCAGCCCACATGCTCAACTAAGACGAACCCTTCGTTCCCCTCACCAATCTTGTTGCTCTTTGCTGTACTTGCTCAAGCAACTCCTGAATACTACTCAAGGCATGGTCTGACCATTGTCTTATACAATGGGATAACCATCTCCTCCCTACTAGCAAAATTCCTGTATATCAATGACAATATCCCATGACCTGCTCTGGCAGGCTGTCTGCACTGCTCAGAAAACTTCATATCTGACTGTACAGTTACCCCAAGGTCTTTTTTATTCTCCACTACCCTGAGTGTAGTTCCACACAGTTGGTATGTTTCTCTGGGGTTACTGCTACCCATATGCAGTACTTTACATTTGTCAATGTTAAACTTCAGTTGCCACCTCTCAGCCCACATGCTCAACTTTTCCAGATCCTGTTGCAGTAGTGTATTATCATTACTGTCATAAACAACCCTGCCAACCTTTGTATTGTTTGCACACTTAGACATTAACCCTGATATACCTTCATCAGTATCATTGATAAATACCGAAAACAACAATGAGCCCAACACCGAACTCTGGGGGACTCCACTAATAACATTAGTCCATGAAGAGCAGTGTCCCTTGATAACCAATCTCTTTCTTCACCCACTCAGCCATCCTTTTATCCATTGTAGCAACTTGTCTTTAATGCCATGCTGCTCCAATTTGTATAGTAGTCTTCCTTGGATTTTAGCTGTCCTAAAATCCAAGTATATGATATCAAAATTATTCTTTGCATCCAATTCCTTTGTCACCACATCATAGTGTCCAATCAAATTTGTCAGACAAGACTTACCCTTAACAAACCCATGCTGCATCTGAACTATAATATAACTGCAGTCTTTTCTAGATGATCCTGTATCGCTTCCTGAACCAGTGACTCCATTATTTTCCCTGGAACAGAAGTGAAACTAACAGGTCTGTAATTACTTGTAATTACTATAATTACTCTGGCAGGCTGTCTGAGTGCAGACAGCCTGTCAGAGCAGGTCATGACTGTCCAGGCTGTTCTTTCCCAAAGATTTCTCGTAATATGCCTTCGCTTGCCTAATCTCCTTTGGGACTTGATTACAGACTAGTTTATATCTGTCATAGGCTTCTGTGTCACCTGATAATTTATATGCATCCCATGCATTTTTCTTTTCTGCTACAAGCCGCATTAATTCATCTGATATCCATTTAGGCCTAAACCTTGAACCGTATTTCTTAGTTGGTATGAAAAGCCTAGTGTCCTCCAAGATTAATTCCCTGAAGGCCTCCCATTTAGAATTCACTGTTGGTAACATCATCAGTTGATCCCACTCTATAGAATTAAAAAACTCTCTCAGCCAATCAGCAAGATTCATAACATTATTCGACCTTACAATATATGATGGTGTATTTTATGCTGCAGAGCTGAATGCATTTTACCAGTTAATTATGAATGCGTAACTGATAGCAGATATATAAAATACCAAAACAAACAAGATTTTTTTATTTGCTGTCAATGCTCTTCATTTTGTATATATTTTTAAATATTCCCACAAATTCATACTTAGCACCTTAGCCATATCAGCTAGCACCAGCCATTTTGCAATTTGCACAGTTGTCATCAGAAGTGAAATGGGAACACTGGGTTTGCTGTATAGCATAATATCTTTCAAAGATATATATATTTTTGTTACAAATATAAATGAGCTTATAAAGATAATGTTTTCATTTCTTTAGTTTAGAGATTAGAACTTGGCTCTCCTAAACAAGTATTAAAGAATTCAGCCAGTTTATTTTGATAATTTCAGTTCAGTTTCTTTTATTTAAATTTTATTCTAGAACTTTCCACCAGAACTGTGGTTTCTTGCAATAACTCTAGAGAAAACCAAAGACAGGTTCCCTTCATTTGTACGTATGGTAACAGCAGAAAGTGTGAGTTTTATACCCTCTACAGGTGAGATTCATGTTATTTTTTATATTTATATATATATAATAACAGAAAGTAAAGTGAAACCTTTTAAAAAATAAATCTAATAAGATTAGCATTAGAACAGGGGGCAGCAAATTTGTTTCGGAGTTCGGCACTGCTTGTGAAACTCAGGCACAAAATAAAATAAATGTGGGGATATTAAAAAGCTCTACTTTTTATACTCCTGTGACCCAAGTCAGCCTAGTAATAATAAGGCTGGCTTGTGTAGTTTTCTTTTAGCAATTGTAAATTAAAAAATGAAATTTGGAAATTTCCTGTAGCATTCAAGCAGCATGTTTCCCAGTCTCAGTCAGGAAGTTTGAATGATAATAAAACTGTCAGTTGAACTGCATATTGTGTAATATTTGGTACGAACAGTGACTTTCATTATGTATATAATACAGCTTCAAAGAATATGTGAGTTTTAGGAAAAGATATAGATGAACAGTGCACTGTTGAGTCAGTTTGGTGTGACATAAGCACTGCGAAAGCAAAAATAAGAGTAGGAGTGTGTTATAGGCCTAATGACTCGAATGAGTACAATGAACAATTGTACAGAGAAATAGAGTGGGCTAGTAAATCAGAATGTCTTATAATGGGGGATTTTAACTTCCCAGATATTGACTGGAACTTGTGGGTTGGTCACTCACACACTAGTCAGACTTTTGTGGATTTATTGGATGATTATTTTGTGCAGCAGCAGCATGTTCGAGAGGCAACCAGAGAGAGTAATACTCTTGATCTGGTTATCAGCAGTGATCATTCGTGTATTAAGAATTTGCAGATAAAGGAACCACTTGGTGGCAGTGATCAAAGTGTACTGATGTGGGATTTACTTAAAGATTTAATTACCATCAGGGGTAAAGGAAAAGGTTTTTGCTTCCGTAAAGGTGAGTACAGTGGTCTCAGAAAGTTTTTAAATTCTGTACAGTTGGATCAACCGATGTTGTTACCAACAGTAAATTCTAAGTGGGAAGCATTCAAGAAATTAATCGTGGATGCTACTAAAAGTTTCATACTTATTAAGAAATATTGTTCAAAGTTTAGGCCTAAATGGTTATCAAATGAACTAATGAGACTCTTGACAGAGAAGAAAAATGCATGGGATGCATATAAATTATCAAGCGACTCAGAAGCCTATGGCAGATATAAGCTACTCTTTAATCAGGTCACAAAGGAGGTTAGGCAGGCGAAGGCAAATTACGAGAAATCCTTGGGAAAAGATGCTAAGAAAAACAGCAAGGATTTCTTTACTTATATAAACTCTAAAAGGAAGGGGATGAATCTGATTGGTCCACTTGACATCAATGGTGCGACTGTTGGTGATCCTGCTCAGATAGCAAACAAACTGAATGAGTATTTTGCATCTACATCACACATGAGGAGTTATTAAGGTTTGAAAATGGCAGAAGGTTATCAAATTGTAGCAGGATACTTAATGATTTTGTAATAACTGAGAGCAAAGTGGAGGAGAAATTGTTGAAGTTAAACATAAGAAAAGAACCTAGGGTGGATGGGATCTATCCAGTTATATTAAAGGCGGCGGCAAAGCAACTAAGCAAACCCTTAGCCATAATTATGACTGCATGCTTGGACTCAGGGGAGATTCCCACGGACTGGAGATTTGCAAATGTATCCCCAATTCACAAAGGGGGATCGAAGGGTGACACGACTAATTACAGACCAGTTAGTTTAACTTGTGTTCCTGGTAAAATAATGGAGTTACTGGTTAAAGATGCATTTCTGGATCATTTAGACAAGACTGCAGCAATAATTCAGACACAGCATGGGTTTGTTAAGGGAAAGTCTTGTCTGACAAATTTGATAGGATATTATGATGTGGTTACAAAGGAACTGGATGCAAAAAATAATTTTGATATCATATTTCAGGAAAGCTTTTGACACTGTTGCACATGGAAGACTATTGTACAAATTGGAGCAGAATGGTATTAAGGGTAAGTTGCTACAATGGATAAAAGGATGGTTAAGTGGGAGAAGACAGAGGGTAGTAATCAATGGGTGCTGCTCTTTGTGGACTAATGTTATTAGTGGAGTCCCACAGGGTTTGGTGTTGAGTCCACTGTTTTGTATATTTATTAATGATATTGATGAAGGTATATCAGGCTTAATGTCGAAGTTTGCAAATGATACAAAGGTTGGCAGGGTTGTTAATGACAGTAATGGCTGTGTGCTACTGCAACAGGATCTAGATAATTTGGGCAGATGGGCTAAGAAGTGGCAACTGAAGTTTAACCTTGACAAATGCAAAGTACTGCATATGGGTAGAAGTAACCCCAGATAAACGTACCAACTGTGTGGTACTACATTTAAGGTGGTAGAAAATGAAAAAGACCTGGGAGTAATTGTGCAGTCAGATATGAAGTTTTCTGAGCAATGCAGACAGGCTGCCAGGCCAGGTCATGGGGTTTTGTCAATGATAAATAGGAATTTTGCTAGCAGGGAAAAGGTGGTGATTGTCCCTCTGTATAAGGCAATGGTTATGCCAAATCTTGAGTACTGCGTACAGGTCTGGAGGCCTCATTTTAGGAAGGATGTAGATTTACTTGAGCATGTACAGAGAAGGGCAACAAGATTGGTGAGGGTGATGAAGGGATCCTCTTACCAAGATAGGCTTAAGTTCTGCAAATTGCAGTGGCTGGAGACTAGGCACCTCCGTGGTGATCTGATTGAAGTGTATAAGGCCTTGAATGGGTTGAGGATGCTGAATTCTGATGGGATCCTTCCACTTGTTCAGATTACGAACCTAAGGGGGCATAAATTCAAATTAAGAAAGGATGGATGTAGAATAGATGTGCGGAAATTTGCTTTTAGCCAGCGGGTGGTTAATTGCTGGAACAAACTTCCATCTGTCGTTGTGGAAGTTGATAGGTTGAATAAATTTAAGGAGGAACTGGACAGGCATTTGGAGGGAATGGTGTTATTTATTTATTTTTTTTTTTTGGCTGATGCTGCATAAGCTCATACACTTGCTTTCTTGCATCACATGCCACTACTACTACTACTACTATATCAATTTTTTTAATGTAATTTGCAATTGCCAAAGGTTCAAATTGGAGTATTTAGCCATATTTGGAACATAAAATAAATGAACACACAAATGAAGTTTTGTAGAAAGGGTCAGCTGAGCTTTTGTTTTGACATTCTGTATTATCTTGAGATTAATAGCTAAGATATACTCTTTTTAATGAGAATTTGTAGTTCATTAAATAATAATGTAAATAAACATTACTCACAGAACCTGGCATACTGTTAGGTAAGAGTAAAATTACTGTGTTGCACGTATTGAGTTAAAAGAATATTAAACTTATAAGGATTGGTGAAGGTTGACCTAGTTTTTACAAAAAAACATTAGCCACGAATAACAGAATCATCAATCTTGATAATTGCCCTGCTACACTGACTTATTTTTGGAATTGGTGTGGCAAGGCACTTAATGCTCAGTAACATAAAAGGAGTAGGCTGATTGCATAGCCAATTCAGATATTAGGACACAAAATGAGTTCATCTGTCTTGAATTTCTGCTCTCTCTCTCTCTCTCTCTCTCTCTCTCTCTCTCTCTCTCTCTCTCTCTCTCTCTCTCTCTCTCTCTCTCTCTCTCTCGCCAGGTACATCTTTGGACTGAGGGCTGATGACCCTCCTATGTGTATGTCCTGTGGCACAGTTTTAACTATGAGACACATTTTAATTGATTGTCCAGATTTTAGTAATATCCATTCTACTGCTTTTAATCATCTGACTGAGCCGTATACACTCAGTCAGATTTTATCCGACAATGACAATGTCTGCTATTTTTAGATTTTTAAAATCAATAAATATTTTTGCTCGTTTATAAAACTTACATTTTTCTTATACTTCTTGACATAGTGACCTAACTAATTAGGTCACTGAAAGTTTAGATTTTTTTTTTATAAATGACATGGTCTTGGCGCATTATAGCCTTAGTAGCTAATGCGCCAATAAAACCAAAACAAACAAACAAACAAACATCTTTGGACCAAACGAGATAATAATTGGAGGGTAAATCCAGACTGTAAAGAGGAAGTTCGTGATTTTCAAACTTAGGTTTGACGGTATTATCAGATTTTCCATATTATGGATGTGTGTTGTTGTGCAGTACAATGATTCTGTTTGATGATATTTCAAGGTGTTTTTTATGAACGTCATTTCTGTACAAAGTGACAGAAAATTGACAAAGGTCAGGTCTCTATTGAATCCCAAAAGACATGTGCCATGATATTGTCATCTGAACGCTGTCTCTTAAATTTTTTGGGTGGTGTGTATCCTTTGTGTATCATTCATACTTGACCTCTTTGATTGTGGAGTGAAGTCTACCCTTGTCTCCTGCTTTACAACAGAATCTGTCTTGAAGAGCAGTTTCTGGGCTCCTGGCATAAGGCCATCATGCTTTCCCAAACTGCTGTCATCTTATAGCTCTGACCAGCTGCTTAATGAACATCCTGGAAGGAATGATTAATGCCAGCCTTATATGTTATCTGGAAGCAAAAGACCTTTTCAGCACACAATTTGGCTTCCAAAGGAACAGGTCAACCCTTGACCATCTAATTGGACTAGAAACATCTGTCTGAGATGCCTTTCTCAAACATGAGAACCTGGAATCAGTTTTACTTGATGTGGAAAAAAGTGTATGATCGGTTGAAGATTTGGAATTATAAAAGGCATTTATAACCTTGGTCACTTTGCAGTTTTTATCAAAATCTTCATGTCAAACTAGTCATTCCAAGTTTATGTGGGATTCACATACACACAGACACACTCTCTGTTTTGATCAGTCCTAAGTCTGCACCCTTTTCTATCAAAGTTAATTCTATTACAGAACAGCTTCCAATTGCACAATGCCCTCTTTGTCGACGACTTTAGTATTTTTACACAGTCATAAAACGTTGAGGGTCATCGAAAGGCAATAGCAACCATTGACTACCTCAACTCTTGGGCGATGACTAATGGCTTCAGGTTCTCACCTCTGTAGACCACCTTTGTACATTTTGTTGTAGATGGCTCTTTCGTCCTGAATCAGAACAGAAGCTTGGACAAAATGTGATTCCAGTAGCACCCAAGACAAAATTCCTGGGACTTGTATTCGTTAAGAAGACAAAGTGCACAAGGAATCTCAACCTCCTATGTACCCTCTCATCTAACAACTGAGGAGTGGATCGTTGCACCTTCATCTGTATCATGCATTTGTCAGGTCTAAACTAGCCTACAGGTAACAAAGATATGCATCTGCTTGAAACCATCTATGCATACTTTGTTTAAACCCATTCTGCCATCAGATCATCCACCTTGGAGAGCCTTATGTTATGCCTGATGGCCGAATGGGTGTAGCCATCAAAGTATAACAGGGAGCATTCTGAATTACCTCTGTCCAGAGTTTAAACAACCTGTATTTAGAACATTAGCTTAGCTTGCCCCGAGGAGGAGCCCTCTTGGTCTTGTTTTTTCTCGGCCATACTCTTTACGTTTCTTTGTTATTTGAACTTCAGCTCTTATGCTGATAATATTTTCCTGGCTTTTCCAGTCCCTTCTGGGAATACTAGCCTTTTCAATTCATTTTGTAGGGCTGAATAACTGATTGACAACCTTCTGGATTATAGGGAACATTTTGGTTTGCATGTCAACCCCTCAAAGACCAAGTCTGTCATTTGCTCCTTTGACAATTTCCTCTTTCCTACAAATTAGAATCCAGTCTAAATTAATTTCCCCTGTAAATCAGATTAAATATTTAGATCTGGATCCCAAACTTCTTCTCTCAGTCCATTACACATAACTTTAGTCTACCATTCTAACAGCATTTTGTTTAATGAAGTGCTGCCTCACTTTCATAATTTGAACACTATTTGTTGGAAATATTATATCTATATCCTACATCACCTCTTTTATGCATTTTTAATCTGGTCTTTCATATCGAAATCTGCTCTTCAGCTTATCATTTTGGCTGAATATTTTCTCATCAGATAGTTAAATGCTAAGCTGGGAGGTTCTGTTGTGTCATCTCATCATCAACTGTGTCAATACAAAGCAGTTCGCTGTTTTGCAACTCTGATGACTTTTTTTTTCCATTTTATTCATTTGTTGATTGGTGGACCCCAGGGTTCCCACCATTAGCCGCAGTTTAACATCATGTGGAGACAGCAGAGTAACTATGTAACTACAAAAACAGTCAACAATATCTATAGTTCTATATACAATTTCTAACAGGTTAACACTCATAAAATACAAGAAGGATCATCTTAAGTAAACAACTTAACTAACCAGATGGCCAGTAGAATGGCTAAAATATATTTAAATACATCTTCAGGTCAAACACAAGGTAGAACAAGAAGTTAAAAATAGAGTATATTACTCAAATCTCAATAGCAACTTTATCACAACAATCTCAGTGTGATTGTTGTGATAAAGTTGTGGGCATGTTTAATAAGGCAAAGCTAATTAAACATGACCGTCAAATACATTATCAAAGCATGTACAGCACAATTAATTAGTTTAAATATGTATATACCACACTCAAACCTTACACAAAAGGCATAAGGCTTCAGTAATAATAACAGTGACATTACCAGCAGAATAAGTTACTAAACCAAAGAATGATTGACCTTAGGATTAAGTGACAGCAGAGGAACTACACCAACCTCCAACTAATACCCAGGAATTTAAAATTGAATCTTCACAGTCGACTTGCAATTTCCAGAAGTGAAAGTTTGCAAATAAAAGATTCACTTATATCTTCCAGAATGAAAGTTCATAAGAAAGCAGACATTAATGATACACATGTTTGACACTTAATCCAGTCAGAGTATAAGCTAGACCAACCAAACAATGTATACAATTATACATTAAGTCCAGCTCTCCGGACCAATAACAATTACAAATACGCCATATTCCTGCAGCTTGCAACAAGGTGAAAGTTCACAAGCACGAGTTTCCCAAGTAGTAAGTTAAAATCAAAACGATCAACAACAATACAGTATTTACACTATAAAAAATTACATCATTTATAACATATATGGTAGAATGTTTGCAATATTCCAACAGTTACCAATTATACAACAGACTCTCTTGTGACTTCCAGACTAGGTGAAAGTTCATAAGCCATGCACCTGTAGCTTCTAAACAATGTAAAAGTTCACAAGTACATCATTTCCATAATAAGAATCTGTTCCACTGAGAGCAAAAGTGCATAGCGGATCAAGTGCACGGCGTAAACAGGATAAAAGATGCTATCTACTAGCTTCTAAGCAGGGAAACACAAGTATATCATGAAGATGCATGTTAGGAACAACTTGTGTTATCAGAGTTCAGTATAACCGTGAAGTTCTCATTCAATTAAGAGACGCTGATTGATGCAGAAACTCTTCTTTTGAAAGCTCTGCCAGAAAAAGAGTTTCAGATGATAAAAACATTTTCTGTTTGCACCAAGGCCCTTTTTCACAGTCTGGGAAAAGTTGGAACTGATGACTCCAGTTGAATCCTAAGATCACAATAAGATGGACAATCAAAGAGAATGTGGTCAGCAGATTCAACAGCTCCACACAGACAAGAGGAAGTGTCAGAGAGACCAAATTTAAACAACTTCTTATTTAAACTACCATGTTCTGTTAGAAGAAACATTCCATACACACTCAGTGACATCCAGAGTAGATCCTTTTTGAGAAAATCTTTCACCTCAGGAAAAAATTCTCTCGTTACAGAGCTGACCGAAGAAGATCAGTTCTGTTGCCACAAGGAGACAAAATGAGTACACAGTCTCTTTGTTTCATTATTTAAACTTTCCTCTAGGTTTAACTGAACACCACCAAAGGATAGAGGGATATTCTTTCTCAAATAAAAAAGAAGGTATTTGTATTGTATCTTGTACTGAATTGGGAGTTTGCCAAGTAGGACCTATAAGGCAGCAGTGGACGTAGTTTTAAAAGCCCTTGACACCAAAGGAAGAGCAGATCTTTGAGCCTGCTGCAGTTGATTAATAATCAACTTTGTTAGTGCGAAACCCCCAAGCTCCATCACCATAGGAAATAATTTCCAAGAAGATACAGTTATAGTAGAGATGCAACGTCTGTCCTTTAATTCCCCAATCTTGTTTTGCAATCTGCCTTAGTTTTACCCTCAGAACCTTACATTTATCTTTGACATACTTCACATCAGTAGGAAACTTCAATGGTCATCCAGTAGTATGCCCAAATATTTAACTGTAGAATATAGTGTATCACCTTTCCATTATTCCATTATCACCTTTCCACCTTTCCAACCTTCCTTTCAGAAGCATCTGGAACATTTTGGGAGACGAAATTTGAAGTTTATGAGTTAAGGTCCAGTTGGATAATTCTACTAATACCGAGTTTGCAGTGTCCTCCAGTTGTTTTCTAGAATTTCTGCTGACCAAGGTAGTTAGGTCATCAGCATACACTACCATTCGAATGTTAGAGAAAGTTTTACTCAGCCATTTATCAAAAACGATGTTCCAACACGAGCTCAAGAATGGACTCCTGTGGGCAGCCTCTGATAACAACTCTTGAGGTCTCATTTAAGCCATAACTTACTTTGATGAGATGGTCAGAAAAGTAACTCCTGAGAGTACATTTAAAGTGACAATTCTAGTTTATTTCTTGGCACAATTCTACTGTATTGAATGGTGCATAAATTGTGTGCTTGTCCTGCTCATGTGAGTTGTTTTCATGATGAGAGTTACACAAACACTTTTATGTATAAAGTGCATTGTTGGTACTTTTATTTAAAAAAAAATGCATTATTCTTGGTTATGTGATAAGGTTAAATTAAAGGATAGTATTAAAAAGTGAATAATTTTAAAACTATTCTCTGCCTTTTCCAAGGTTATGAACTGGTTGTTTTTATGTAAGACAGTACGCACTGGAGAGTTAGAGGCCTATACAAGGATAATTCCTGCTCATAAGTTATATTTTATGATTAATTATAAAATACTCAAGGCTGTTTTGTGTTGGCCATTTTATGTATTTTTTCAGCCTATAGAATTTAAAGTGTGTCGGAATATGCTATAGTATTAGGTCCACAGAACAATAAACTCCATTAAGATAAAATATGCGAATATATAAAAATATATGAATATATATAATAGCATATATATGTATATATTATGACACTTATACTACATGAATTGGGAAAACAAATAGGTTTTTATTGATACTTATTTTATTTACAAGCACAGTATTGACTTGAAATTGCTATCTGGTGATGTCACAGCAGTGGTTCTCAAACATTTTTGGTTAGCGGTACACTGTAAAACATACAGTGCACCAATATAAAATTTTTCTGGCGCATTTGTGTACAAAATTAAAAATATATTAATTTATTTTAAACTATGAATAAAAATAACTTAAACTATAGAAAACTATTACAGCCACTTCCCGGCTTACGTAACACTTGACTTGGAAATTTGACTTTATGTAAGTTTTTGCCAGCTGGTGGAAAAGTATTTTGCATCTCGTAGGAATAAATGGAGGTACAAGAATCCCTCGATTAGTGCGATTAATTGGTTCCGCGATAATGGCGCATTATGCGAAATCATGCTAATCGAAGTTAATAATCAATACAAAATAGCCTAATTTGTTCCATGACCTAAAATATACCAATCAATATTTTTAAAAATACATTTCTCATGGCAGTTTAATGTACAGTATAAAAGCAAAGGATAATTATAAATATTTGCAGTACAGTAATCAAACATTTATTGAAATTAAAAAATTACAATATATAACTCACTTTATTTCTTTGTAAAATATTTCAAAAGGCTGGTTTGTGCAGACTTTTCTTTCTTCCTTTCATCATAAATTTGCTTGTATGGATATACATCTTTTTCAATGTTCCTGCAAATTTGCATACTGTGCTTGATATCTGGGTCTGTATCCATGATTAGTTGTTTCAAATATTCAGCTGCACAAAATATTCCTTCAAGTTCTTTTAATGTCAATTTCTTTTCTTGAACATTTTCTTCCTCGCAAATTTCCGCCTCATCATATTCTCGTTGTTCATCAATATTAAGCAGGTCAGAATCACTTAATTGTTCTGAATGTGATTCCAGCAATTTGCGAACATCACTGTTGTCGATTTCATCACAACCTAGATCTCTTCCAGTATTTGCTATTTCATCAATAACAGTGTTGACATGAGTGAAACTACAGAAATCATTTGTGCAATGTGGCAAAATATGTTTCCAAACTGCTCTCATATTGCTGGATGTTACTTCAGACCATGACTCATGAATATTGTCTATTGCTTTCCTGATGTAATTTCTCCAAAATTTAACTAAAACTGCACCATCTCCATTTGTTGCTTCAATTGCTTGCGCAAATGTTCTGCGTAAATAATAGGCTTTAAAAGTAGTGATATGCTTTGATCCATAGGCTGTAAAAGACTTTTCATATTTGGAGGTAAAAAAATAACTCACATTTTCACACAAATCAGAAAGTGCTGGTGGGTGGCCCAGGGCATTGTCTAAAATTAATAAAATTTTGAATGCAAGGTTATTTTCTTTACAGTAGGACTTAAATTTCGGACAAAAATAGCTAGTGAACCACTCTTCAAATAAAGCTTTCGTGACTCAAGCTTTTTTATTAGAGCGCCAAACAACAGGTTGGCTTGATTTATTAAAACCTTTACCGAAAGATCTGGGAGTTTCATTTCTGTAGATAACCATGGGTTTTAATTTCAAATCGCCTTCTGCATTGCCTCCCAATAAAAGTGTTATTCTATCTTTGGAAACTTTATAGTCTAGTTGAGCCTTTTCTTTTTTTGCTAGAAAGGTTTTTTTTGGCATTCATTTCCAAGAAAAGGCCTGTTTCATCAGCATTAAATATCTGTTGATCTGTGTAGCCACCATCATCAAAGATTTTCTTTAAAATTTTGGGATATTCATGGCTGCATCTTTATCTGCACTTGCCACTTCTCCAGTCAATGCAACATTATGCAGTCCTGTTCTTTTCTTAAAACGTTCAAACCAGCCTTTACTAGGTGAAATTTTCTTCTGTTTCCGCTTCAATTACTTTCTTTTGAAGAACTTACGTGAACATTTTCTTCAGTTACCACTCTACCTAAGTTTTGTATTGTTGACATTTCCTTTAACATTGCAAAATACTCAAGGCTTTTGTTTTTATGGTCATTGTGCAGATTGGAATTCTTTTTTGATTGCAGTCTTCTATCCAAATGGCTAAAAGACGTTCCATCTCAATCATCGTACACTTCTATTTCTCATGGTTTGTGTGCGTGCTGACGATGAAGCAGGCTTACCTTTTTTCCTTGTATGCTTAAAATTGTCTGAACCGTTGATTCAGGCATTCCAAAATGTCGAGAAATTTGTATTTTACTATCACCTTCTTCAAATCAAAGACTTCAATTTTTTCATCTAAAATTATCACCTTTCTTTTCTTTTTACAGAGACACTATCAGATACACTTTTCCTTTTATCCATAGTTAATAATTATGTAATATAGAAATTAATGTAATTAATTAGTATGCACATTAAATCAGAATATTAGTAAAACGGCATCGTTTTAAGTTATATCTCATATTGTGAATACCTTCACAACGAGTTGCCATGATATTGCACTACTTCGAATAAGTAATGCTTCACCTAAGGAGAAGACTAATGTTACTTATTCTCAGATGGATACCACCACCCAGACGACACCGTTTCAGGGTTATTTGGCCCTTCTTCGGTGGGTGGGTAGGTACCCGAGTGATGCAATGATGGCAAAACAGTTATGAAGTATAACTCCACAATATGAGAGATGCCTGATGGTGTATCATGTATTTAGACTCAAGTCTAAACACATGATACACCATCAGGCAAACTTGAGTCTAAATACATGATACACCATCAGGCATCTCTCATATTGTGGAGTTATACTTCATAACTGTTTTGCCATCATTGCCTCACTCGGGTACCTACCCACCCACCGAAGAAGGGCCAAATAGCCCTGAAACGGTGCCGTCTGGGTGGTGGTATCCATCTGAGAATAAGTAACATTAGTCTTCTCCTTAGGTGAAGCGTTACTTATTCGAAGTAGTGCAATATCATGGCAACTCGTTGTGAAGGTATTCACAATATGAGATATAACTTAAAACAATGCCGTTTTACTAATATTCTGATTTATTCAGATATAGCTATGTATTTCTGATGCGTTTGCACTATATTTATACATAGTCTAGACTCCTCTATAGCTTGAGGCTTATGCCCTAAACGCTTGAGTCTATATGCACATTAATTAATGTAAACAACATGTAATGGCGGAATATAACAGTCTGCACGTCAACACACAACGTAAGAACAACTGAAAGTGCATGTTAGAAATATTGCAATTGTTGTAACAATACACATTTGAAATAATCCGTTTCGCGATGCGAAATAAACAGTAACTCCCTTTTGTGAACAGAGCCGCGTGCTCACTAAAAAAAGCGATACATTTCTATAATGTTATGCATACTTTAGCAGTATGAATCAGAGCTGTAATACTCAATATGTTCTACGTTGATAATAATATTAGTAAATTAATAAGAGGAGTTTACCTCAATATAGTACGTGGAACACTTCCATATGATACCCTCCAGAAATTAAAACGGAAAAAACGAAAAAATCGACAACTTACCGGTACATTAAAGTAAAATGTAAATAATTAAAGTAAAATATAAATAATTAAATAATCAATTTAACACAATTCAAAATCAATTCAAAACAATTAAAATTCAAATTAACGCAATTAAAAGAATCTAACGAAAATATTCAAAACGATTTTCCTTCCTGAAGCTGACAATGCTTTTCGACCGACTGTCGTGATCACAGGAATGAAAATTACCGAATCAGGCTAAACCTGCAACTTAAATAGTGATTATATGTCTTCGCGCATGCGCATAAAGGTCCACGCATCGGAGATCAAATATGGCCGCCGAACATTAACAGAATTCTCGTGTAATTTAATTTCAACGGTTTCTGCAATTAATAGTTGCGTATAATTACGTTGAACGTTAAGTATTTTGGCCTCGTTAAATAAAAAAGTATGTTTTTCGTTAATGGCATGAAAGGCTAATTCTGACGCTGCTGAACGAGAAGCACGAACTGAGGCTTCGTGTTGATTTACACGAATATTAAGAGAAAACCGCGTCGAACCCTGGTAAGACGAGTCGCAATCACCGCAAGAAATGTTGTATACTAGATCAGTGTTTCTCAAAGGGTGTGCCGCGTCACATTAGTGTGCCGCAAAATTTTCCAAGTGTGCCGCGAAATCTTAAAAAAAAAACTAGCGTCGTTTTTATTTTAACATCATTGTCCGAATATTTTATTTTGGTTGTAAGAATTGTTTGCATAACACAAATATAATATAAGTATAAATAAAAAAAATGTTAATATTATTTTTCGTTCTATTTATTTAATTTAGAAATTTCTTCTTCTATGACTACGTAGGTGTGCCGCGAAATTTTTCTTCTTTGGAAAATGTGCCACGAGAGTAAAAAGATTGAGAAACACTGTACTAGATCATTAATTTGTGTTGCGAACTCGGAAAGAACCGAGCGATTGTTCAGTATAGTGTGTAACTTCCGTATAGGCCTAACTATAATTTTAAATTCGGTATCTTTAAAGAATCTGTTAAGTTGTTTGTGCCACTGTTCAACATATGGGACAGAAATAAAGTATTTTTTGATATTACTATTGTTGATTGGTGTAGTATTTTTTATCCTATCCTTAGCTTGTACCCTAATTCGATTTATTGTGTTAATGGGATAACCCCTGTTCAAGAATCTGCTAGTTAATATTTGTATTTCTGAGTCCAAAGCGGAATCCGTCGTTGAATATTTATAGGCATTTAGAAATTGATTAAAGATAATCGATCTTTTGTAGGTGAACGGGTGGTAGTTATTATAATGAAGAAGCATACCGGTGTTTGTGGGTTTTCGATAGATGCTAAATTGTATTTTGTTCGAGTCACGGGTAAGCATGAAATTTAGAAAGTTTAATGACTTAGTATCCGTATCTTCCCTTTCCAATGTAAATTTGAGTCTAGAATGAATATTATTAAACGAATGTAAAATGTCTTGGATAGTACTACTATCAGTAATAACTAGAACATCGTCTAAATACCTCCCATAGTATGTGATACGGGGACGAAAAGGCGTCAAATGTATCTGCTCAATCGTTGAGAGATAGATCTCTGACATTAAGCCACTCAGGCTCAAACCCATTGGTAATCCAAAAATTTGTTTGTACACCTTGTCTCGAAAGGTGATGTAGTTAGCCTCAGCTAATAGTTTAATTAAGTGAAAAATTTCCTTAATGGGCAGCTTCGTATAATTAATCGGTGTCGAGTTTTTATTTAACATATCCCAAATAATATCTAATGTGTATTCAACGTTTACATTCGTATATAATGAGGTAACATCTAATGAGAATAAATTGTCATTGTCGCCGAGTCTGCAGTCTTTAAGATTATTAAATAATGTATCGTAATTCTTAATCCCAAATTGTATAACCTGTCTAAAAGGTTTTATAATATTATATACATGTGTGGCTAAGGCTGAAAATGCCGAGTTCTTGTAGGAAACAATAGGTCGAATCGGAAATCCAGGCTTGTGTAATTTTACCTGACCAAAAAGTGCAGGAATATTGTATGTTCTGGACTTCAATTCCTTCAACTGAACCATAGTAATGTAGTCGTTTTTACGATATGTGGTTAACGTTTTATTGTATTGATTTACCAAATTGGTAAACAGTGCCGGGTCCACTTCACGATAAGTGGAGGTATCAGACACAACTGAATCTAACTTATTAATATAATCATGTTTATCTAGTATTACCACTGTATCTCCTTTATCTGCCCTCTGTATAATAATGTCCTTATTTTCTCGAAGTTCTCGTAAAGCTGAACTGTCATGTGTATTCAATTTAGGAAGTCGCGTTTCTTTTATGTTATTTACTACTTGGTTAACTTGTTGAATAAATACATCTTTTTGTGGAACACTACGAAGTCCAAATTCAATATCAATTACGCATTGTTTTTTTGGCAGCTTTCGAGGTGGTAAATTATAATTTAATCCTTTGGATAAAAGTGAAATCTGGTCCTGCGATAGTGTACACGAGGAAAGATTTGTAACCTGTTGATATGTTGGTTCGTTGGATACTGGGTGAGGGGGTGTTCGTGAACTAGCCGACATATTCTGTGGTAGTGCGTTATGTGTCTGTGGGGGGGATGTCACCCAACTCGTGTGAACTTGGTCGCAAGCTCGCGACAATGTGTTAGAATTCGCATGAACGTGTCTTGAACTATTCGATAATGTTTGCAACTTATTAACGTGTCTGTTTTTTATTTCTGAGGCTTGTGCTACCCGTCGCAAATCTATGGAGGTCTTCAATACAGACCAATCATTCGGATGAAGATAATTTTTTAATTTATCGCGAAGCTTCCCAACCTGGGAAAGGTATTTTTGTTTATCCGAATATCGAGATTTTAAGGCAAGCTTAACAATATTACGCGATGTCGCCAGTGATAGTTGTTTTATGCCTGAAATTTTTTGATTTAAATTCACCCTGGCAAACTTCGGAACGATGTTGTTTTGAAGGCAATATTTTAGGAAAGAAATATGGTAATTTTGGGCCGAGTACCTTAGTGTAGATTTAATGTAATTTTGTACCAAGCCATTCAAAAAATCTCCCATAATTGTGTGTATCGATTGTATACTACTGGAGAGACAGGAAGTGAATGAAATAGTCAATAAGAGTTTGAAAATTAATTAGATAGTATGAATCAGAGCTGTAATACTCAATATGTTCTACGTTGATAATAATATTAGTAAATTAATAAGAGGAGTTTACCTCAATATAGTACGTGGAACACTTTCGTATGATACCCTCCAGAAATTAAAACGGAAAAAACGAAAAAATCGACAACTTACCGGTACATTAAAGTAAAATGTAAATAATTAAAGTAAAATATAAATAATTAAATAATCAATTTAACACAATTCAAAATCAATTCAAAACAATTAAAATTCAAATTAACGCAATTAAAAGAATCTAACGAAAATATTCAAAACGATTTTCCTTCCTGAAGCTGACAATGCTTTTCGACCGACTGTCGTGATCACAGGAATGAAAATTACCGAATCAGGCTAAACCTGCAACTTAAATAGTGATTATATGTCTTCGCGCATGCGCGTAAAGGTCCACGCTTTGGACTCAGAAATACAAATATTAACTAGCAGATTCTTGAACAGGGGTTATCCCATTAACACAATAAATCGAATTAGGGTACAAGCTAAGGATAGGATAAAAAATACTACGCCAATCAACAATAGTAATATCAAAAAATACTTTATTTCTGTCCCATATGTTGAACAGTGGCACAAACAACTTAACAGATTCTTTAAAGATACCGAATTTAAAATTATAGCTAGGCCTATACGGAAGTTACACACTATACTGAACAATCGCTCGGTTCTTTCCGAGTTCGCAACACAAATTAATGATCTAGTATACATTTCTTGCAGTGATTGCGACTCGTCTTACCAGGGTTCGACGCGGTTTTCTCTTAATATTCGTGTAAATCAACACGAAGCCTCAGTCGTGCTTCTCGTTCAGCAGCATCAGAATTAGCCTTTCATGCCATTAACGAAAAACATACTTTTTTATTTAACGAGGCCAAAATACTTAACGTTCAATGTAATTATACGCGACTATTAATTGCAGAAACCGTTGAAATTAAATTACACGAGAATTCTGTTAATGTTCGGCGGCCATATTTGATCTCCGATGCGTGGACCTTTACGCGCATGCGCGAAGACATATAATCACTATTTAAGTTGCAGGTTTAGCCTGATTCGGTAATTTTCATTCCTGTGATCACGACAGTCGGTCGAAAAGCATTGTCAGCTTCAGGAAGGAAAATCGTTTTGAATATTTTCGTTAGATTCTTTTAATTGCGTTAATTTGAATTTTAATTGTTTTGAATTGATTTTGAATTGTGTTAAATTGATTATTTAATTATTTATATTTTACTTTAATTATTTACATTTTACTTTAATGTACCGGTAAGTTGTCGATTTTTTCGTTTTTTCCGTTTTAATTTCTGGAGGGTATCATACGGAAGTGTTCCACGTACTATATTGAGGTAAACTCCTCTTATTAATTTCTGGAGGGTATCATACGGAAGTGTTCCACGTACTATATTGAGGTAAACTCCTCTTATTAATTTACTAATACTTTAGCAGTGTATTTACATTCAAAGCTTAGTACTGACTTTCGTAGCATCACCAGCTTCAGTTTCTTTAGGCCTAGGCCAAGCCTAAATACTGTGCTAATCGAAAATTGGTATCTAATTATAAACACGCTAATTCGAGTCTCGTGCTAATCGAGGGATTCCTGTATTGTGAAATTATCGTAATGTGACCCCAATAACATGTTTTTTTTTTTTTTTGTTTTTTTGGTAATTCGTTCCAAGACCTCAGAAGTTGAAATTTTCGCTATATAACTAAGCTATTTATCTGTCTAAAAGGTCATTTTTATAATGGAAATTGCACTACACTTTCATTGTTATCATATGTTCCGTTATAAGAATCAATTTCGAATGCCTTTGTGATATTTTTCTAAAACACAATTCTGGAGGTCACTACCATAAAACAATAAAAACAATTTGCACTTTCTGGTTTATTGGACTTTTCCATTAGCACAATCTATTATAAATGGGTAGTAAACTCGATCTTATTGAATTTGCGATAATACCGATAACTGGAATTGTGTGGGTTTTTACATTACGGTATTATGGTGAAATGAGTTTTCCTTCACTGAAATCTTCAATCATATAAAAAACAAATAAATTTTCAGAATCTTATCTTCATTCCTATTTGCTTATTACAATGGTGAAGGAAAAGGGACCAACAGAAAGTGCAAGTGCTGGCAGTACTAGGAAACGAAACAAAATTGGTTTAGAAATGAAGATGATTAAGCATGTTCGGGAGCAATACTCTTGATCTGATCATCAGTAGTGATTCTTCATGCATTAAGAATCTGCAGATACAGGAACCACTAGGTGGCAGTGATCACAGTGTGCTGAAGTGGGATTTACTCAAGGAGGTAACTACCATCAGAGGTAAAGGGAAGGGTTTTTGCTTTCGTAAAGGTGACTATGATGGTCTGAGAGAGTATTTAAATTCTATACAGTGGGACCAACTGATGATATTACCAACAGCAAATTCAAAATGATCTTGGAAGCTACCAGGCTTTACATACCAACTAAGAAATATTGTTCAAGGTTCAGGCCTAAATTGATGTCAGATGAACTAATGAGACATATGGCAGAGAAGAAAAATGCATGGGATACATACAAATTAATGGGTGACATGGAAGCCTATGATAGATATAAGCTGGTCTGTAACCAAGTCACAAAGAAGATTAGGCAGACAAAGGCAGATTATGAGAAATCCTTGGCAAAGGATGCAAAGAAAAACAGCAAAGAGTTCTTTACCTATTTAAACTCAAGAAGGAAAGGGATAAATCAGATTGGACCACTGGATATTTATGGTTCAACAGTTGAGGATCCTGCTCAGGTGGCTAAAAAACTAAATGAGTATTTTGCATCTACATTCACACATGAGGAGTTATTCAGGAAGGGGAATGTCGTAGGTGAAGTAAACATTGGCAGTGAGCTAGATGATTTTGTAATAACTGAGAGGAAAGTAGAGGAGAAATTGTTGAGGATAAACATAAAAAAGGCACCTGGGGTGGATGGGATCTATCCAGTTATATTAAAGGAGGCAGCAAAGGAAGTAAGCAAACCCCTAGCCATAATTATGAGAGCTTCTTTGGACTCAGGGGAGGTACCCATAGACTGGAGATGTGTAAATGTGACCCCAATCCACAAAGGAGGATCAAAGGGAGACACAGGTAATTACAGACCTGTTAGTTTAACTTCTGTTCCAGGAAAATTAATGGAGGCACTGGTTAAAGAAGCACTGCAGGATCATCTAGACAAGAATTCAGTTATAGCTCAGACACAGCATGGTTTTGTTAAGGGAAGGACTTGCCTGACCAATTTGATTGGATACTATGATGTAGTCACAAAAGAACTGGATGCAGGGAATAACTTTTATATTATATATTTGGATCTTAGAAAGGCTTTTGATACTGTTGCACATGGAAGACTGCTGCACAGATTGGAGCAGTGTGGCATTGGAGGCAAATTGCTGCTATGGATAAAGGGATGGTTGAGTGGGAGAAGACAGAGAGTGGTAATCAATGGACACTGCTCAACGTGGACTAATGTTATTAGTGGAGTTCCTCAGGGTTCAGTGTTGGGTCCCTTGTTGTTATTGATGATGGTATATCAAGCTTAATGTCCAAGTTTGCAGATGATACAAAGGTTGGCAGGGTTGTTAAGGACACTACTGATGCTATGCTGCTGCAACAGGATCTGGAAAGGTTGAGCAGATGGGTTGAGAGGTGGCAAATGAAGTTTAATATTGACAAATGTAAAGTACTACATATGGGAAACAGTAACCCCAGAGAAACATATCAACTCTGCGGTACTACACTGACAGTGGTAGAGAATGAAAAGGACCTGGGGGTAATTGTGCAGGGAGATATGAAGTTCTCTGAGCAGTGCAGACGAGCTGCAAGAATAGCTCGTGTCTTGTCAATGATATACAGGAATATTTCTAGCAGGGATAGGGAGGTGATTATTCCCTTGTATAAGGCAATGGTCAGGCCACACCTTGAGTAGTGTATACAGGTCTGGAGGCCTCATTTCAAGAAGGATGTAGAGCTGCTGGAACGAGTATAGAGAGGGGCAACAAGATTAGTGAATGGAACAAAGGGTTGCTCTTACGAAGAAAGGTTTAAGTTTTGCAAATTACAGAGTCCGGGGACTAGGCACCGGCGAGGTGATCTGATAGAGGTGTATAAGGCCTTGAATGGTTTGAGCATGCTCAATGCCAATGGGATTCTTCCTCTGGCTCAGAATAATCACCTGAGAGGGCATAAATTCAAATTGAGGAAAGACAGATGTAGGATAGATGTGCGGAAATTTGCCTTTAGCCAGCGGGTAGTTGGTTGGTGGAACAGACTTCCATCACTTGTTGAAGTTGATAGCCTAAACAAATTTAAGGCTCAGCTGAACAGGTATTTCGAACGAATGGAGGGGTGAAATGGGAGTGTTTTTTTTTTTTTTTTTCTGATGCTAAATAAGCTTGCTTTCTTGTTTCATATGCCTCTGCTAATGCTAATTAAGAATTTCAAAACAGGACAAAGTTTGTCATCTATTGCACGGAATTAGGTCTCGCTGCTACAACAGTGAATACTATTTTAAAGGCAGTGTGCATATAAAAGAACATGTTAAAGGATTAACACATTTAAGATCAACAGTGATCCCAAAACAGGGTTCAGGTGCTATATTAAAGTTGGAAAAGCTATTAATAATATGGATGGAAAATCAGATTCAGAAGCAAGTCCCCTGAGTCCAATGGCCATTCAAGCAAAAGCAAGAAGTATTTATGAAGATATTAAGGATAAGTATGGCGAACCCCAAGCAACGGGTCGTTTAATATGTTCAAGCATCGCGCTGGTTTCCAAAACATTAAAGTATGAGATGAAGTGGTCAGTGCCAATTCTGCAGCTGCAGAGAAATTTTGTGATGTGTTAGGAAAAAACCCCTTCTAAATCTCCACAGCCCTCAACTTCCACAGCTGCATGTTATCAGCTGGAGAGTTAATTCTGGCAATGATGCTCAAAAAGTAAAACTTGCTGACGTTATGCCTGTCTCCTTTCTCTTTTTGTAATTTTATAATTTTGAAATTTTTGTATACTTTTGTAATTTTTTTTGCGGATGAGATAAAAAAAATTGAATAAATAATTCTATTTACATGTTTGTCGAACATTTCTTTTTTGCTTCAATAAAATTCAATCAAATTTGCAAGTGCTGCATAAGCATTTAGGCAAATTCCGACTTACGTTGCGTCCCATAGAACACAACCCTTACGTAAGTCGATGAGTGGCTGTACTTAACTTATTTTAATATATTCAGCCTGGTCATGTGAGACATGAGCTTGATGTTTTTTGGTGACCTTTTCAATGTCAGGATGAATATGAGATAAACATGCCCTCATTTCATCTTCAATGCATTGGAGTCTTGATCTTTTTTTGCATTTAATGTTAGTTAGTGGAGAAAATCCCAATTCACACAGGCAGGTCCTGATTTAAACTTGTTGTGGCCCTAAGCTATAACATATATGAGGCTCTTCTCTCTTACAGTTCACCGTAACAATATATAAAAAAGGATTTTTTTAAGATGGAATGAGGCCCTAAGTTGTAGCTTGTTTAGCTTATGTGTAAATCCAGCTCTTCACACAGGTATGATGTTCAAAATGGACAAATTTTTTTAGCTACTGATATTCTTCTCTAATTGAAATCCAAAATTTTTCGATAGATAACTCTTCATGTTTGATTTTTAGTATGTGATTGCTGGCCATAGAAGCCAGTTCTTCACATAATTTCAAACCGACATCCGATGGAATTTTTATGAACGGGTTTCGAGCCCAATTAGTCTTCTACGTTTAATGATGGAAAATAAAAGTTTAATTTCTCTTCCAGAGTTGTCAAATGCTTAACCATGATAGGAGTCATTTCTTTTATATGAGTTTTACGTAGCAAAGGAAACATTTCAAAATTGCTATCTCTAGCTCTATTTTTCCAAATTGCTATTCTTTTCTGAAATGCAATTAGCTTATCTGAGGAAGTTAGAATATTTTCATTTTTACCTTGCATACTTGTATTCAGGTTATTAAGGTGCATAAATAAAGCACGCCTCCGTAGCCAGGTGGGAAGGAGCAGCAGTGCGTAGCACACGCTTCTTGATTAGACCGGGGTTCGAGCCTGTCACCATCAAATACAGAGGATGCGGAAAAGTCAGGGAATGACACATTCCCTGACTTTTCCTAAGTCCTAAAAACCAAATAACAAACAAACAGCATAAATAAAATATCTCTGTTAAATATTCCAGCCTGGAAATCCAAAATTTACAACAAAGTTATTCACAAAAGCGTTTGTGTTTTTCTTCCTCAAAAAATGCAAGCATTTTTTTTTTTTTTTTCCCGCGGCTTAGTACCTTCCCCCTTGAAAGCCATCTCACTTCTGTGGGTAAAATAAATTGTCTGTTACTGTGAATCCATGCTTAAATAAATGAGTCTTCAGTGGTCTGCTTTTAATGACATTAACCATTTCAACAACTTGGTTTAAAACGTGTTGTAATTTAATCCTAATGTTTTTTAAACGAGGATCTCCATATGTAGAATGCAATGAGTTGTAATAACATTGGGATTCTGCTGTCTTACGATCATTGTAAACCCTTTCACAGAGCCTACCATTGATGGAGCTCCATCTGCACAAATGCCAATGCATGACTTCCATGAACATTTCCATTTTAAAAGGTAGGCGGTTAAAGTATTAAAGATGTCTTGACTTCTTATAGTACCTGGCATTTCTTTGCAACAAAAAAATTGATTTACTATTTGGTCTTCATCAATAAAACGAATAAATGCAAGTAGCTGTGCTTTGTTACTGATCTCAGTAGATTCGTCAATTTGCAAAACAAAATCTGAATTCTGAAGTTTATTCCATACATTTTCTTCTATGTCAGCAGACAGTTCTGTAATTTGTCTACGAATTGTATAATTTGAGAAGGGAATTTTTGTTCTGCTTCATTTCCCAACATTGTTTTAACAATCTTTCTACATGCCAGCAAAATAATTGACTCAGGTAGAGTATGTGACTTCATTTTTTGTTCAACCATTTCAGATATCTCATAAGCAATTTGAGCCTTTTCAGAAACTGTTAATCTTTTTTAAAAAAATGTTTGCTTGTTTCAATTGCTGCTTTGACAATCTTTTGAAATAATTTGAATCTTTTCCTTGAAGATGTGAGTGCTTAGTTGTAAAATGTCTTTTTAACTTGCTAGGAACCATGACTTCATTCGACATTTTTTTGCCATACACAACACACAGTGGGAAAGGCTTATCTTTGTTTCCGGTCCAAGAAAAACCCAACTTTAAAGAACTATTGAAATATTGGCGATTAGGTCATGTTTTAACTTTATTGACATTTGTTGCTTTTGAAGCAAGCTCACTTTCAGATTCGCAGTTGTCAATGCTGTTTCCTCTTAACAATTTTATCCATTTTTATGGGGTGCTATATGTCATAAAAAATAATGTTAGAAAAGCTGAATTGCATATACATACAACACTCACATACAGCATATACTGAATTGCACAACTAACACAGTTACAGAGGACGTGTAGCCTATTCCGCTGTCTGTCTCAAACTAATATGAGTGAGTCACCAGCCTGCATCCTAAGTGGCTACACACGCATGCGTGTTTTGAATGCATTTCAAATGCTCCTCAGTCACATTGCTTGCTAGCTGTGTACAATAATAACTGTTACCCTAGCTTAGCTATTAATTGATCATGGATGTAATAAACCTCTATACAAGTGGGTTTCTTCTCATTTTTAAAATATACTTTCATAATATTTGCGGCACACCTAGCCACCTTTTGCGACGCACCTTTTGAGAATCACTGTGTTACAGGATATTTTCTGAGCGGAGTTCAGTAAACTCACTGGAGCTCATTTTGAACATTTATTTCTTACTGTACAGATTTGGAAAGAATCCTAAAACGTCACCAGATAACAATTTAGTGTTAATGTCATGCTCGTAAATGGTATAAGTAGTGATAAAAACCTGTTTTGTTTTCTAATCCATATGTGGTATAAAGTGTCCTAATATATATATTTTTTGTATATATATTTTATGTATATTCACTGCTGACATGGCCTGTTTTGTCTTTTATCAGTAACATTCAAAAGTTAACTCATAAAAAAGTTGGAGGTCATTCTGTTGTTGTACAACATAAGGTCCCAGTATTTTTCTATGTAGTTTAAACATTGCAGCACAACAACATATTAAAGGACAAAGCAGTCATGTGCTTTTTACACATTATATAAAATAAGAATTACATATGTTATACAATAGAGCATTCACGAGAGAAACATTTATCATCCTTTTGTCTTTTATACTGTACTATAAACGTACAGTGGGTTTGGCATGTCTCTCTCATTTTACGAGGTCTGGGTTGTAATTAGCCGATCCCAGACAGAAGGTGTAGATTTCTCTCTCTGTAAGTTATTTGAAGTTTTCAATCTGCAAAACATGCAGATTAGTTCCAATACATAAGTAATATGTGATAAATACATATAAACTATCGCATCGTGTGATTGAATACTGATTGACTACTGATGCAATCAGTAGTCAGAATACAAGTCTGACTACTGATTGCACAGTAGTCAGACTTGTATTCTTAAGCAAAAATGTTAAGAATTGAAATATCCAATATATTTTTATTATTAATTTAGTAGTAATATTGTGATTTGAATTTACTTAATATTTTTTATTTACATTTGTATTCTTTTTTTTTTTTTTTCTTCTCTTTTTTTCAGAGAGTCTTCTTAGCAAATATCTCCATAGTAATGAATTTGTGGAGCTTTATTTGGATAGTATTTTCAAATATGGAGAGGGAGGTTATTTACCAAGAGAGGTATGTTGTTGAGGGTTTAAGAGCTATGTTATTTAATGATAGAAAAGAAAGACTTGACACAGAAGATCTCTTAAAATGAAATTTAGTGGTATTTGGTATGCCTGCCAAAAGATGATTCTATCCCTATTGATGCAATCCCAAGATAAATGAACTGACAAGTTTTGGGGCAAGATGTATTATTAATATTGGTAATATCTTCAAGGCTTTTATTAATTTTTCTTTTCTGTTTCTTTTTTTTTTTTTTTCCTTTTGCATATACTGTTTCTTAAAAAGATCTTAAGGTTTAGAGAACCATTTCATTATAATATCATGGTGCACATTGAATATCACTGACTGATTATGCTTATGATTGCTATTTTAGTTTTTTAAGCACCCATTGGAAGTGGTAACAGTGCAGTGATATTTTTAGTTCAAATGTGGGCATAATAGTGAGTTTTTGCTATATTGAACAAGTGCCTGGTTGTTCATTGTGTAGCTACCGAATCTGTACTATTTGTTACCTTGATTACTACTTTAGGACTGCCTCATTCTCATTTAGACTGAAATTAGTGTGAAGTTGTTTTGAAAATTTTCTGACATTATTTTTGAGTAAGATAAATTCAGCATTTCTGTGCATAGTTCATATTTATGCTTGTCACTGTTTATATATGAACAAGTAAATGTGCAAACAAATCTTTTGCAATAGAAAAACATCACAATCACAAAGCAGTCATAAAAAATTGTAAAAGAAATTATTTTACAATTTTTTTACAAGTTTTATCTGCTGAAGTTTCTTATTATACTTTTCTGTTGGCTTCAAAGGATCTAACTCATGTAAACTATTTTCCAATCTCTCATGTCTACTTAACATTATCGGTGGCTTATCGATGAACTTCATTAACAACAGCACTGTTTCCACTTACACCATAGAAATGCTGTTTTAGAGGAAGAAGGGATACCTGAAAGAATTTGCATTTAATAATCTGTTTATCCTGTATTGGAAAATAGATAATATTATTCTGTTGCTGAAATCTATATGCATTAGAGCGTCAAATATCTGAACTTCAATAATTCAAAACGTCAATAATCCGAACGAGCCAGTATTTATTTATTTTTTATGCTGGTGTCGTAAAATAATTACAGTAAGTGCTGATTATTGTGATCACATTTGTGAATTGAATTTTGATTCTATTAAGTGGCAATTCTAATAAGCGAAAATCATAGGAATATTATCCACAGGATATAAAAATGAAGATATAAAGCACAAACTTACTTTTATTACCTTACTAATTAACAAAATTAAATGATATGTGAAAATCAGAAGAATATTAACCACAGGTTAGCAAAATAAAAATAAATTTATGTTTATGTACATAGCTTAATTAATAACACCTTGTAATGTGTTATTCAACACACTTTGTAATCTGATATGATTTACCAATGATTTTATTCTGAATGTCAAGAAGTATCGTGAATGAGAAGGCAAAATGGGCAAGGTCTTGCTTATCCTAGACAACACACCAATACATCCTTCAATGGAAACATTAAACAAAATAGATGACGGATTCTAGGTCATGTTTCTTCCATCAAGCATTACAGCACTCCTCCACCTGATGGACCAGGGAGTCATCAAAAATTTGAGGAGAATCCACAGAAAACAAGTCTTGCGTTGTTTACTTTTAGCAGAAAGCAATGAAGAAAGCATCGTAGCTTTTTCGAAAAAGCTCAGTGTCAAGGACAGTTGCTACATGTTAGCTGATGCGTGGGAATCACCCACTGCGCAGAACTTAAAAAATGCTTGGTAAAAACTGTGGCCTATTGCAGAAGAAACCGTAGGTGATGAGCTGAAGGAGACGAGAGACAAATACTGTATGAGATGATCAACTTGTTTCAGTCAATCCCTGGGTTTGAAGATTGCAATGGAGGTGATGCAGTGGTGTGTATGGAAAATGATATTGACGCTACAGGGTTTCCTGTTTTAAATTAAAACGAAATTGTGAATGTAAAAGAAACTGGAACTCCTGAAAATGATACGGACGAAGACGACGATGAAGAAAATGACATCGACCCTGGGCCATTCGCTGCACTGGAGACTACGATGGTTGGTACGAGCAACAAACTGATTGCTGTCCAACTCAACTACAATTGGTAAAAAGAGTGAGAGAGCAAAGAAATGAAGTTTGAAAATGATGCAGAAAAAAATAAGTAATTATTTTCGTTAAAGCCTATACATATGTGTTATTGTGGCTGAAAGTTCCATTTGTATTGTTACCTGTGAATATTTGTAAAATAATAAGAGAAGTTTACCTCAATATAATACGTAGAACACTTCTGTATGATACCCTCCAGCAATTAAAATGAAAAAATCGAAAATCTTACATTACAGTAAAAAATAATTAAAAATCAATTGAACACAATTAAAAATCAATCTAATGCAATTAAAAATTAAATTAATTAAAAGAAATTTAATGAAAACAGAGCATATTAAGCATTGCAGCTCTGGTTCATACTATCAAAGTTACCTATGAATAAAAAATATGTAAAGTAAAACTTGGTAATTTTATTTCTAAACTTACTAGCTTTTTTTTTTTTTTTTAAGTCTCCAGAACAGTATTTTTGATAACTTCAAAAATCCGAACAAATCAGAAGTATGAGCTAACCCCGGTCCCAATTAGTTTGGATTTTCAACACCTTAATATACATACACACACACAATTTGAGAAAGAACTTGCAGGAGATTACTGTATTTTCTGGACATAAACATTTTTTCCTAGAAAATGTTCAGTAATGTTGCATTAAAGATTCTTGAAATATTAAATGGTGTTAGATGTTTATTTCAATGCTGTCATCGAAATAACTTGAAAATACAGTAGACTGTTGAAATAATGGCATCCCAAATAACAGAACATTCGAGCTAAAGGCACATTGAGATCAGATGGTTACATACAGCACAGATGTCCTGCAGTACCGAAAAAAGAAAACGGAAAGTCTGTTTGTTTACGTTCACCATTTTGAAAGTGAATTCTGTACTGATATCACAGATTTTACGTTTATTTTAAATAAAAAAACCCTCACTATTCTAAAGTTAATAAACCTCATACAGAGAAGAAAAGAACAACAACATTAAAGCTTAGTGACAAACTTGATAATTTCTTACATATACCCATATTTGTGTCTGTAAATTGCGTGTGTTCTCTGATTGATTTGCCTGTATTGATAGACAAAAAACCCCAGTTGTTGGGGGGGAAACCTTGCTATCTATACCTGAGACTGACTAACTCAGCCATGGGGTAAAAAAAGCCCATAAAAGTTCTTCCCGTCATTGACAGGATTCGAACCTAGGTCTTTTACACCCAGTGTTGGGAGGATGGTGATGATACCACTGTGCTACATGTGTAGACTAAACTTGATATAATAAAGAAAATAGAAGAGGGGTGTAAGTAGGTGTGTGTTAATGGCAGAATATAACATTGGATTGTGAACATGTTTATATTTTTTATGTGCAGTTAAAATTACTTTCTTAATCTTTCTATTTCTTATTTAGACTCATTATTTCTGCATTAAATATATTAAAAATAAAACTTTCTAGATAATGGAAAAACCCCCAGTTGTGGGGTTTTTCCATTATCTAGAAAGAAATAACAGCATCTTGAATCCCCAGAGGTGCCACTATTCTGAAAGTCTGTTGTCGTATGCTTCTCTGTGTTATATTTTTATACTTTTCTGTCTTACTGACATTTCCTCCAGCATTTAGTTAATAGAATTCCACAACATAAACACTGAGCATAGTAATCATTCTTGATCAGCATTTGATAAATAGTCACCTAATAATATTTCTTCAAAATTGTAAACTAGTATGACCGTAATCTTGCTTGCTAATGGTTGAGTATAGAATTTCCAGCACAACCAACTCCTTTTATGTAAATTAGTTCGTGCTCAAATGGGTATCTAACAGAGAAGGTTGTAAACCTTAATAGGGTGCAATTACCACTGACAGCTAGACAATACTCATAACAGAATTTCATGCTGTTAATGAGACAGTCCTGATAGTATTGGGGTCTACTCTTCCAGAAGAACAGCTTTGTTCACAGAATGTTAGCAGCTCCATATAAGGCAGTCTATTATTCTTGCCTAGACTCTTAGACTGCCTTATCTGTAATTGTTCCTCCTTCCTCTAATGTTTGTGGGTTGGTTTTGGATCTCCCCTCCCCCTCTCTCTCTCTCTCTCTCTCTCTCTCACACTAACTAATACGTTAAGAATTGGATAGTAGACATGTTCATGACACCAGTTGAAATGGACTTTTCTCTCTCAGAACACAAACATGAGTCATGTTGTCATCTTGCATACAAATATTTCTCCCAAGACTGTGGGATTTAGTTTGGCAGGATCCTTGGATGGCTGCAAAGTTGTAATTCAGTGTACAGTCAGACCTTTCTTTAACAAACTTCCATATAGCGAAATTTTCTATATAGCAAACTTTTTTGATTTCCCCTTGGTCATTACATTCAAAATAGTTTCCGTATAACGAAGAAAATTTCCATATAACGAAGAAAATTTCCATATAACGAACTGATTTCAAGAGATCTGGGTATGCAATGTTCGCACCTCTGGCCTTTAGGCAATAGAGCTGATGCTGTAGAAAGCACGAATTAAGAGCAAAAAGGATTAAGATTAATCCCTTTAGCTTTTAAGAACTAAGAGATTAATTCCACGAATTAAGAGCTAAAACATTTTACAATTTAGTGGTGACCTTAACGTAAAACCCTGTAGGAGGAAATTGGCCAACCGCAGCACGGGATAGAAAAAAAAAATGGAAGGTTTTGGGAGAGGCCTTTGCCCAGCAGGGGTCAGCAATGGCTAAAAAGAAGTAAAACGTATACATCCTATACACTACTGTACCGAGAAGTTGTGCTGGTCAACTGCTATGTGCCCACAGCCATTAGCAAAGATTAAGGCATATTCCCGACGCAGACATTGGGTCTGATCAACCTGTTTTCTACTGTAAGCCTCCTATGAGAGAATTAGGAGAGAGTGATTTTCCTTTATCCTGGAAATTCATCTGTTGTTTCTCAGAAATGAGCCATCCACACTTTCACTAAATTTCACCTGTCTCTATATGGTAAGAACAACTGGTCCCTAAACCAGTTTTGTTTTAGCTGCTGTGCAAGTAACCTTACAATGTCTAGGGGGAAGTCCTTGAGTTTAGTGGAAAAAGTAGAAGTGCTCAATTGTGTAGATTGAGGCATTAAAAAAAAAAAATAAAATAAAAATAAAAAGAAATTGCTTTAAAATTTGGTATCCCCGCCAGTAATGTGTCAACTATTCTGAAAAACCATGTTTTGATTCTCAAACTGTTTGAGGAAATGGGATCCAGTCAGAAACTTGCGAAATTATGCCTAGATGAAGCAGTTTTTAAGTGGATGAAGTTGATTCGAGACCAAAATGTGCAGATATCAGGGCCATTAATAAAAGAAATAACTATGGAGCGTGCATGTTTTTTGGGGCATAAAACATTCCAAGCCAGTTCTGGTTGGCCGGACAAATTTAAATAGCGGCATGGCTTACTCAAAAAAGTTATTTCTGATGAAAGTGGACAATTGAAGAAGACTGTACCCATAGGAAAGAAACAGTTCGAAAAAAAAATTTTGAACAATGGATTTTAAATTTGAATAGAAAGATGACAAAAGAAAACAGTAAAATTAAGTTTATTGTCGATAACCCCCCTACCCTCCTTCACTTGGTAATTTTGAAACTTACAAGTGTGAATCTTGTTTTCTTTCTTCCGAATACCTCATCTAAACTGTAGCCAATGGGCCAAGGATTTGAAAATGCACTGCTAAAGGTACATACTGAAAAAAATTATACTGAGAATAGAAACCAACTAACCTATAGATTCTGTTATAGATTTGCGAATGGCATATCAGAGCTGGCAAAAGTGTGGAGTAAAAATGTGATGGAAAAAACGATTAAGAATTGTTTCACAATAGGAATTTTTTTTTTGAAACTCCAATTAACAACGATAAGAGGAATGAACTATTACAAGATGTTGAGCTATCTTCGGAGGAATTCCAAGCATAGTTTCATCAGTGGATAAATTATTCTTGATGAATTTTTAGGAGTTGATAATGATGTCATAGTAGCTGAATATCTGAGTGACTCCAACATTTTGGAGTGTATTTAAAGAACTAGTGACAATATTGACGATGAGTTGGATGAAAATGAGGGCAACAAAGGGAATGAGTGCAATAGCAATATTAAACGTTCCAAACAACAAATGTTGGCAGTATTTGAAACTTTTTGCCGAGACATTCAGTGTGACGAAAATGTGCCAGAAAATTAACTTTAAGCGTTTAAACAGATGCAAACATTTTTATGAATGGTGTACAGTAGAATCCAGTGTACAACAAAAAATATCCAAATACAGGGTGTTTCAAAAATGATGGTCAATAATTTAAAGGTGAAAAGTACAAACTAAAATAAGCAAAAAATTCCCAGTGAACATCATCATCAGCCATTATCAATCCACTACAGGATGAAGGCCTCTTTAGCAACTTTCCAGTTCCTTCTGTTTTGTGCAATGGCCATCGTTTACTACCCACAAACTCATGAATTTCATCTGTCCATCTCCGTCATTGTCTTCCAGGTTTTCTTCTAGCTCCTCTTGGGTACCATTCTGTTATTCTCTTAGTCCATCTGTCATCATGTCTTTGAGCTATGTGTCCTGCCCAAGACCATTTTAGTTCTTTAGTTTTGATAAGGATATCCTTTACTTGAGTTTGCTGCCTAATCCATATGTTTCTTTTCTTATCTAACAGTCTGATTCCCAATATAATTTGTTCCATTCTTTGCTGTGTTGTTCTCAGCTTCTCTTCCATTCTTTTGGTGAGTTCCCAAGTTTCACTTCCATAAGTCATGGTGGGGCATATACATTGGTTCATTAATTTACGTTTCAGACAAATTGGGATATTGCTCCTCATTATGTGACTATATTCCATCCAAAATTTATTCTTCTCTTGACTTCCAGCCATTTATCATTATTACAGCCAATGATTTATCCCAGATAAGTATGACTCCACCTTTTCAATTACTGTCCTTCAATCATTATATCCCTTTCTGTGGCATACTTGTTCATCATTACTTTTGTTTTAGCCATATTCATCTTTAGTCCAAAATCCTTACTAACTCTGCATAACTGATTAAGATTTTCCTCTAATTCTTTGGGATCGTGGCTTATGACCACAATGTCATCTGCAAATTGTAAATGGTTTAGGTACTCTCCATTCACATTGACTCCTTTCTGCGACCAGTCTAATCTTCTGAAAGCTTCCTCAAGGGCGCGCCTCCGTAGCCAGGTGGGAAGGAGCAGCAGTGCGTAGCACACACTTCTTGATTAGACTGAGGTTCGAGCCCGTCACCACCAAATACGGAGGATGCGGAAAGGTCAGGGAATGACCACCACATATTCCCGCAGCAATATGGCCTTAGTTGCTAATGCTCCTAAAAACCAAATAACAACAACCTCAAGGGCAGCAGTAAACAACTTTGGAGATATTGTGTCTCCTTGCGAAACTCCTTTCTTAGTTTTAAATTTGCTACTGTCTTTGTCTAGTCTAATAAAGAAGGTAGCGTTCTCATATATTTTCTTCAAAATCATAATATATGGGGTATCTATGCCTTGTCTTTCCCGTGCCCAAAACATTACCTTATGCTGTATGGAGTCAAATGCCTTTTCATAATCCACAAATACCAGGGATAATGGTGTTTTATATTCATTTGCTTTCTCCATTAGCTGTGACATTACGTGAAGGTTGAGATCCTGTCCTAAAGCCAGCTTGCTCTTTCGGTTGATTCTCATCAAGTATTCTTTCTAATCTGTTAGTAATGACCCTTGTGAACAACTTGTAGATGTGGGATAACAAGCTAATTGGTCTATAATTTCCAATTTCTCTCCTTTCTTATGCAGCAAAACTATGGTTGCATTATTCCACTCTTTAGGCCTCACACCTTTTCTAATGCATTTTGTGAAGTCTTGCCAGTTTTTGTGCCACGTATCTTCCTCCCAATTTTAACAACTCTACAGTAACTTCATCTTCCCCCAAGGCTTTCTGATTCTTCATTTTCTTCAACGCATGTTCTACCTCATCAGGAAGGATATCGGGTATGTCTTTTGTGTTGCTAATTTGCGATCCATCTTCCCCACTGGCGCCTCCGTAGCCAGGTGGGTAGGAGCAGCAGCACAGCACACGCATCTTGATTAGACCAGGGTTCAAGCCCGTGACCACAAAATATAGAGAATGCGGAAAGGTCAGGGAATGACCACCGCATATCCCCGGAGCAATATGGCTTTAGTTGCTAATGCTCCTAAAACCAAATAACAACATCTTCCCCACTGCTGGCATCATTCACTCGCTCCTTGTATAATTCTCTATAGTAGTCTTCTGCTATTTGAATTATGCCTTCTCTGCTATTTAAAGTACACCATCGCTATTCTTCAGTTTCAGTATCATTTGTCTTTCTGTATTACTGCTCATGGCTGCTGATTTAAGTCCTTTGTTTTCTCTTAATGCTTGTTCTACTTTTCTTGGGTTAAATCCTATGTCCTCTCTGAGTCTCTTTCTAATGGCTTTGCATAACTCAGTATAGTCAATTTTATCCTTGTCAGTGTTTATCTTGCTCTTCATTTGTCGTCTTCAGTTCATCATGACAAGTGTTTCTTGACAAATTTTTTCTTCTTTGGATTTATTTTTACCTATAGGTTTCTTGGGCTTTATCACTTTCAGAAAGTTGTAATATTCCTCATCGATATGTTGGTCCTGAGCCATCTGCAGAGGCTCAGACTTGTTCTTAAGTTCCAGAACATACTGATTTTTCTCCTCTTCTGTTATCTGAAAGACCTTTGTATTATTTACTCAAGTCAGTTTTTTTCTTTTTCTTTTTACATCTATATCAAGTGTGCATCTTACCATTCTGTGTTCACTTCCAACATTTACCTTGTTCAGGACGGTAACATCATTCACGATATATCTTCTGTTAGTGAGGATATAGTTGATTTCATTATTTGTGAATCCATTCGGGCTCTTTCATGTCCACTTTCTGTTCACTCTTTTCTTGAAAAAAGTGTTCATGAAAGAGCCCGAATGGATTCACAAATAATGAAATAGAAATCCTGAGTAGTAGTCTTGAATCCCCTTGGTGATGTACTTTTGAATTCCAAAACATTGTTTTTTATATCTTTATGGACCAGAAAGCTAACTCCACCTTCGCTCCTTTCACTGTTTCCATTGGTGTACAACAGATTTCCACTTGATAAACTTATAAGTGATTCATTTCTTCTTGTTTCAGCCAAACCGATGATATTCCAATTCCCAGTGAACATCGGGCCGCAAATGAACCGTTTTCAAGATAATGCACACTTTCTGTTAAGATCTGCCACTGACTATTGGAGCACTCTGGGAGGGTAGTCTGTATTTCTGAGACCTTGTACATGCTGGATATGGTAGGGGTACAGTAATTGGCGATGTAATATGACTCAGTGCATGTTCTTGCAGAGCAGCCCTCCTTGTCGAAATTCCTGGATTTTGTTCTATTCTTTCTAACACCCTTTCCTCAACATCAGGTGTTATGCTTCTGGGCCTACCTGCTCGTACTCCATGTGCAAAATGCCCATGTTCTCTAAGGCATTGATGTACCCTGATGAATGTGTGCCTGTTGGGCTGCCTTCGGCGTGGAAATTCTTCTTGGTACAAACGTGCAGCCTGAAGTGCACTGCCGTTGGCTTTACCATACATGAAGTTCATGTCTGAATATTCTTTGTTGCTGTAACCTCTTTCCATGTTGACTATACTTTGACAAGTACTAATATGCCTGCCATGTCTCAGAGCATTGAGAAAGGGGAAAGGGAGAGAATGAGCCTAAACAAACAATTCACCTTGTCAGTGGTCGATCCCAACTAGAAATGTGCAATATCTCGAAAACGATTCACTTAAGGACCCTTGTTTAATAGGCTTTTTTTGCATATTGTAGTCTGTACAGTTCACCTTTAAATTATTGACCATCACTTTTGAAACACCCTGTATTTTATGACATAATTCTTAAAAGTGTATTAATATATTGTGTGCATCATGTAAGTAGTCATTTCTTAATATGTATGTATTAATAAATTAATTGTTTTAAAATGTTAGAAAATTTATTCATTCCTGATTTATTTCCCATCTTTTACTATATTTCTGAATTTACAGTATTTTTCACTGTTGAAAAGGTCATATTTCTTTATAACGAAATTTATGTTTAACAAATTTTTTCAAGGGAACCATCGATTTTGTTATATAGAGGTTTGACTGTACTTCCATTTTATCTGTAGGCTTTTAATTCTTTAAGACTCAGAATAGTCTGGGAGCAAGTTTTCAAATGATGATACCTTCGCTGCATTGTCATTTGAAAATCTGTTCCCGTGAAGGATAGATTTAAGATTACTTAACAGATAACAGTCATTGTCTATTCAGAAATATTATCTGGGAGTTAAATCCAGGATTTTTGGATAACATTTATGGCATATTGTCCTGAAGGAGCAAAATACAATTTAATTTATCCTACCATTTAGATTTCGTAGAATCGCAGGCATAAATGAGCATAATAATCACTGTTTATTAGTATTTATTAAATTGTCAATTAATAGTATTCTTTCAAAATCCTAAAAGATCATAACCATAATCTTTCCTGCTGTTGGTTGAATATGGAATTTTTTTGAAAGGGGAGTAACACTGTGTGCTATCGTCATCATTGGATTTTGTCTTATAGTCCCAGTAATGAATCCACCGATAAAAATCCTAAAAATATTTTTTTGGGTTGGCATTTAAAAAAGCCAAAGGCACTGGATGACTCAATGTGATGATGTTCAATTAGATTTCATGAGCCTCACCTTGCAGCCACTTTAGATGTTAGATATTCATGAATAACCTTTTCACTGCTGCCAATGGATATATATGCAACTCTTATAATCTTTGAACCCTTTATATGTTTGTTCATTGTTAATTTTGATTTAGCAGCAATTGTTTCATGATCTTTTGACATGATCATATGGGCTTTCACACCTGATTTGTTTTCAGTCATTTCTGACAATGTTTAAATTTATGGTCTACCTGGTCATTAGCATTAAGTAGAGCCATGATGCAAGAAAGCAACCTTATACAGCATCAGTCAAAAAAAGAAAAAATCCACTTTCCATTTCACCCATCCATTTGCCACAAAAGTTTGCCCAGTTCTTCTTTGAATTTATTTAAGCTATCAACTTCCACAACAACAGATGGAAATTTATTCCAGCAGTCATCTACCCACTGGCTAATTTTATTTTAATGAGGATTACTTTCCTTTATAAACATTCATCATTCTTGAAATAACTGAATACTTCACTGTTTTGGAAAGGTTTAGTTATTTGAAAGTTGTATAGATATGGGGGGGGGGGAGTCACATGTTATGACCCCTCTGTCTTCATCACTGGAAAGTGGGCAAAATTAAAAAAGTAACAGTTATAGGAGTAGTACTTGTTAAAATTTGTACTTCATAAAACTCTAAACAAAAACAATGAAATTAATGAACAAGGAAAATTTAAAAATGAAGTTAACTATTTTCAGAAACAAATGGAACTCTAAGAAGTGTTGGAGCAAAAATATCATTGAGCAGAGTTTCTGTCAATTGTTTTTTTTTTTTTTTTTTTTTTTGTAGAGCTTCTCTTACTCTTGTAGATCTTCTTAGCAGTGTCTTATGTGTGCATGTAATGTCTTCAGTGAATGAGGCCACTTGGTTTGGAGATGGCTTGTAGCTGGGCTTGATGTTGTGGCTATTGGTTGCTTGACATTGTGTGCTGCGTGTATATGAAGTCTGTTCTCCCAGTTGACAGTTTCTTTTGTAAGAATGGTTCCACGTTCACTGGTTGTAAACAGAGCCTGGTAGAGAGGGATGACTTTTCATCTGTTCTTGTTTAAACTAGAAGGATTCTGTGGAAAATATCTAAAAATATTCTTTTTCTGTGGTCTTCTTTTGCTAGGATTTTTGGTTTATTTATTTAGCTTCTTTTTTTTTATTAATAAAACAAAAGGTATAAGAACTTATAGTACTTCAGTGCTGCATATGAATTAAAGGCTGAGAAGGCAGAAATTGCTTGTTGACCTCTTAGATTTGAATTTCTGTTAATTGTACTTTTTGGAAAATTCATATGAAGGAAGGTTGTTCCAAAGAACAGAAGTAGAAGGAATGAATGAAAAGGAAAGAAAAGTTAGTTCTGCGAGTTCAGAGTTGGTGAATGATTAGTTGAGACACATGTTTGGGCTGTTTGGAACAGAATACCAATTCAGAAGAGCAGTGCACATGGAAATGTCTGTATAAAAGATATGTTGCAGAGACTGATTGTCTGTGTGATATCATGAAAAGAGTTTGAAAGAGAAGGTTAATGGACCTGACTGCCCTCTTTTGTATATATTCTAGGAGCTTGAGAAAGGTTTTTAGGGCACCACCAAAACTTTTGTGAGCAATTTTCAGATTTGAAATTTGATGGTCAATAGATCTTTAGAGGAAAAGTACTACTGAGAGCAAAAATATATATATTTTTTTTGATGCAGAGAACATAATATTTGTGTTATATGGCAAGGGAAACCTGAGGGTTTTTTGTAGAATAGCATGGGAGCATATACTTTTTGTGAGAAAAGATTAATGTGGTTTTCTGTTCAGGTGTGTTTCATTTATTCTGAAGTTGTCCAGATGTATCTTGTGATCTTTAGTTCTTGTTATTTATTTCTGATATGATTGATGCATGCTCTGTTTCATTCACAGGACTGTTTATAATACCTTTGTTTCTGCCTCCCCCACCTCCAGTTCCATTTATCTTAAAAGACAGCAAAGGAGGGGATCATAACATGTACAACTTTCAAACAGCTATACCTTTCCAGTGCAGTGAAGTGTTCAGTAAGTTTTCAGTACTTGCATTTAAAAGACATGCCATTTCAAGTCATATTATTGATTCATCATTCATTCTTGAATTTCTTTGGATTGTTTCCTTACAGATACAAAAATGTGATGATTTAAACTCTTAAAGAAAACTTAAACTTAAATGTTTGAGAACTTCTTGTTTTGAGGTTTCTGTTATCTAAAGAAAAAGAAAAACTTTTCATTAAGTATTGTGAAGATGAAGTTTTTTTTTTTTTTTTTTTTTAATATGGCTTATTAATAAAAATGTAGTTGTATTTAAAAGTAACTTTTATTTTATTGACTTTAAGTTTAAATATTTACTTGTGATTTTTTTTATCATCCATTATAAAAAGGTTTCATTATAAAAATAATTATTTAGGTGTAACAAATATAGTGTAACAAAAGTATCTGAATAAAACAAATTTTTTATGTTCATAATATTGTTAATAATTATTAAATAAAATATAACATTTACTTGTTTCTTTTAAGCTATTTAGATGTCCTAATGTCAAAACAATGTCCCTAAAGTACAATTTCTTGGAGACTCTCCCTCCTGATATTGCTCGCTTACAACAACTGGAGTATTTGGCTCTCACAAATAATCGTCTTCAGAATTCTTCAATTCCATATACCCTAACATTCTGTCAGCAACTTGAAGTACTTCTACTTGACAATAACTTGCTTGATGCTCTTCCTGGCTTTTTACTCAAGATGCCTGCTCTAAAGACAGTTCATCGTCATGGCAATCATAATTATTTTAAAGCAACATTTATGTGGTATCATACTGATGTAAATGACAGAATTCTTTCAGTATCTGGATCATCAATATGGCATCCTGCTCAACAACCAGAAAAGCTTCAGTTTCTAGCTGCCCAGGCTGTGATTGCTGCGAAAATAAACTTTTATGCCATTCCTCATATTCCCCACATCCTGATGGATTATATATCAGACATTTACTTAAAGTTTAATATTTGTGGTTACTGTCCAGCTGCAAAATTACATTCAGAACCAGGTAATGTGATATTGCTGTATAAGATTTATACTGTATAGGAGGGGGGTGCAGAAAGTTCCCATGTGCTCAATCCTTGTTTGTGGGGAATTTTTCTAATACTTGTGGAAGGGGCGGGAGAGAACTTGTAATAAAAGACTGGTACATGCATATATGGACACTTGCTAGCATATAAGTACTGTTTCTTCTTTCTGCATCATCATCACTGATATGCTGGTACTTGTATACAATATATGCATTATGCATTTGTTTGTTCATTCATTGATGCATTTTTGTATATGTGCAAAAACTGCCATTCCTTGTGTGTGTGTGTGTGTGTGTGTGTGTGTGTGTGTGTGTGTGTGTGTGTGTGTGTGTGTGTGTGTGTGTGTGTGTGTGTGTGTGTGTGTGTGTGAGAGAGAGAGAGAGAGAGAGAGAGAGAGAGAGAGAGTGTGTGTGTGTTTATAAATAAAGGAAATGAGCTTTCATATAAGTGGATATACTGTACTTTCTTCTGGCATAGTAGTGTGACAGAGTGATGTCTCCAGCCTATGAATACAGAAAGTGCAGTGATCTACGACGACAAGTTGAGACTAATGCATAAAACCAAATATATTCCCAAAATATATGTAATCAGGAGTCATTCTTACAGTTTAAAGATATTCAACTGATGTTCAGTGCATATACTTTTACTACAGGGACAGTCTAAAATTATCATTTTGAGTATTTTTTTTTTCTCTCAGATGTTGAACTTTCAGAAAGTCAGCATGCTTCTTTTAGAAATCTCAAAACTCATTCAGTGTAGTGATGAATGAGTTTAGAATTTAGAAATCTCAAAACTCATTCAACCTTTGTGTAGTGAGAGGTTTAGAAAATGAACATAAACATGAAGAAAAAGAATAATAGGAAAAAGTCTGAATTGTGATTATCATTATGGAATACAATTGTATAAGGGAAGAAAGATATTGGTGGAAAGTACTTTGAACAGCTGTTAGACCTTCATGATCTAAATGAAGTTTTGCTTCATTTAGATCATGCAGATCTAACAGTTGGAGACTAACCATTCTCCAACTGCTAATAATGTGATGTAGTAAACCTAAAAGATATTTTAGGTAGTAGGTGGTCTGCAACTGGAAGGCTCCATTTAGTTGATGTAACTAAATAAGATTGCCAAACACAGGGCACTTCACATGTTGTGCTTATTGAAGACACAAATAACATGTATTTCTGGGATGATGTGCCACTTGTGATTTATCCCTATTTAGTCATCATACTGTACTCATTTGGATCAGTTCTTACTAAGTTTGGATTTGATACCATAGAAAAGTGAACAGAATAGCTTTTGATGGATATCACTTTAAAATTCACAGTAGGGAAAAGCTTATGAGTATACTGAGCTCTGATTATTTACCTCAGTCTGGGTAATAGCATATCATGGATCAGTGCTATGGGTGACATGATGAAAATTTTATAAATTGTATATATGTTTAGGAATTGCAAGTCAAATTTATGACTTCTGAGTGTAATTAAAGCACAATATTCATATGTAGCAAACTAAAAAAGTATAAAACATTCAGCTAGGACTTTGTGCACTTTTTGTTTATAAAAAAAAACAACCAGGAAAGGAGAGTGACTTTTTGTGAGTGGTTCTGCCATGCTTCCACAGCTTTCATCTTCAGGGATTTGTTGATGTACCTGAACTAGTGACTAATTCAGTTGTAACACAAAGTATATACATCTGGTCCTGGGGAAGGGGGAGAAAAAGGTAGAACCTAACTAGTTTGGTGTGTTGAATGGTTTTGACAAAAGATTATCTGAAGAACTTCAACTTTAAGGAGTCATCAATTACCTTTAAATGCAAGTGTGATCCATTCAAGACTGCAGAAGGAAATTTGAGGTATAATCTGAGAAAAGAATTGTGAGAGTACAACTGAGACAAAAGGATTGAGAGCACAATTTATTTGTATACATATTTCTCACCCTCTGGGCATGTAGACCTTAGAATCAATACAAAGCAGTTGTTTGTATTAAAATATATACAACATTAGGGTTAATGAAACAGTAATAAGCAATATCTTATAGATGGGTTAAGTATATAACCAGCTTGATGATTATTTAATAACTGAAGGAAATAACAGGAAATTAGTGAGTAAATGTAATGTTGAGTACAAGAGAAGGCAGTGAGAAATAAGTTTTATGACAAGAATTCAAGCAGGGTGTAGTAAAAGATATTTGTTTGAGAAAATATGGAGAATAAATAACTGAACGTATGATATTGTAAACAAAAACAGACCCATGGAGTTGTCTTCTATATTGAAGAGGGATGATTCTGAAGTGACAACAAAGCATTTCATAAATTTTCATAGTTGAAAGGTAAGGCAATTTTGAAAGCATGAGAATTTAACGAACTTGCCAAAGTCATGGACTGTTATGGAGACCAAATAATCACAGTAATCAAAAACCGGAAGTATAAGCTGCTTGTATAGAAGAATTATAACTCTGTCACTCATAAAAGCCAAGGAAGGACATTTAATTAAACGAAGGTAAGTTTGGAAGTTTGAGATATTGTGTGGTTGATATGGCAAGAGGGGATGATAATTTGATAAAAATAAGACGCCAAAGTCTTTGAATGTGCCAGTACTTGCAATAACAGAATTTACACTATAATAATAAGTAAAAACTACACGATTTAAACAGAAGCAACATAATTTACATTTTGGTTGGTTCAGAATAAGTTATTTTTGTTTGGATTGGAGTTCATCACTGTTGATTTAAGAATAGATAACTTTGTAAAGTTTAAGATCATTTGCATAAAGTTGCCACTCAACATTAATAGACTGAAATACTTTAATCATTAATGTAAATAATAAAGAAAAGTAGACCTGAGGGTGAGCATCGAGGAATACCGTGTAAAGCAGTAAACAGAGTTGAATGAGTAGCATTGATTATATGTATGGAAAATATCAAGGAATAGTGAATCAGTTTGATTTCCTTGGAAGAAAGCATACTGATGACTGATGATTATCGATAGAAAGGTGAAGTAGGAACTAAGATATTTATAAAGTAGGAGTTAAAAATTTTTCACAGCTGCATTCAGTGTAGTAATAGGTCAATAGTTGCTAAACTAGCTTTATCATCCTGTTTATACAAAAGAAATAAAATCTCTAATATCTAAATGATATAAACAACTAAAAGTAAAATTGTCAGGATGAATTAATGCCATCACCATAGATTAAACATTACATATGCCTACTAAAATATAAGAACCATATTTTTTATTTTTATTTTTTAACAATATAACCTAAGATATGTGCGTAACCATAACCTACAAGGCCCCTAATAGTCACTATAATTAGCGAAGTCATACTTAATCAAATATTAACAAAATAACAAATCAAAAGTATAATAATGTCATTACTGCATAAGGCTTACATTGAAAGGCACGTCAGTGTAAGCCTTAGACAAATAGTTGTGGACCAAATCTTTTTTAATTTTATTTCTTCCATCAATTAATAAATTTAATATGGTGATAGTTACCTAGTGGGGGATTTTGAAGCTGATGGAGCATTCTGCACCCCTGCTGTGCAGTTTTGTTTTTATTACAGGAAAGTGAAAGAAAAAAAAAATATGTTTTTTTTAATCAGTTGTTTGCTCATTTTTTTTTTCTTTCTCTTTTCATTTAACTGGGAAAAAAAAAAAAAAAACTCACTTTAAGAATTAAAAGGATTTCAACAGCATACTTAAAAATCTGTGCTTTTTCCTTAAATGAATTTGTAATTAACAGTACTAGTTTCATCAATTATGTACAGTATATAAAGGACAGTGATTTTAAGTATATCAAGCTAGTTATATCCCTAAACAGCAGTTTTCAGGGTCAGGATGATATTAATTCAAGGATGCACTTTCTAGCAATGAACCTGCTCTTAATGCTGTGAGGGGCATTTGAAATGTTATCTGCCTAGATGTGAATCAAGTCACAAGGTAAATTTAAATTTTTTCCCCTCTCCATTATAATCCCCTTGGCTTCGATTCTGTTTTCATTTCTAAAGATATTACCCCCCCTCTTAAAACAACAACAACAAAAATCTAGGGCCTTAACCCACTGAGAAATAGCAGCTTGAAGCTATTATTATAGGGAAAAAATGACGTCCAGTGATAAAAGTATTATCACAATGTTTTTTTTTTTTTTCCCTCACTCTCCCTGATGTGGCAAAAGCCTGTCTTCATTGCAGTTATCCTTTGGCATATAGTGATTTAGTTGTGCTGAAAATAAATATAGTAGGTTCCAATAATGGTAAGGATATAGTTTTTTATTTTTTTGTCAAGCTCCTACTTATTCTTGTTGAGTTTAAGGGCGCCTTCTGATTTATTTTGCATAGGATGTTTGAATTTCATCTACGTGACTGATAAAATGTTTTCCTTTGATCCTATAATGATTAATTTTTTTAAAATCAAGCTTTTAATCCTGCTTCTTGTTTCTTTAAATGATAAGCCAAAGGTACTACAGGTGGTTAGCATTATGTAAACTTAATACTAACATATAAGGTGGCGCCTCCGTAGCCAGGTGGGTAGGAGCAGTAGTGCGTCGCACATGCTTCTTGATTAGACTGGGGTTCGAGCCCGTGACCACCAAATACAGAGGATGCGGAGAGGTCAGGGAATGACCACCGCATATCCCGGGAGCAATATGGCCTTAGTTGCTAATGCTCCTAAAAACCAAATAACAAACAAACAACAACATATAAGTTAAATACAATACAATTGTTGTCACATACATTGTAAAGCTGATGAAAGATTTTAGATTATATGTACATATATACTTCATTAGCACTTATACATTTGAACTAATGCCTAAAATAGAGAGGTAAAGAAAAAAAGAAGAGTGAAAACGAATTGAATCACAGAATACAATAAAAAAAATAATGTCTTTATAGATATTGCCATTAATTCCTTAGAGAAATATATTAACAGTTGAGCACAATGATTATTCTGAGCGTCTTTATAATTTTCATGAATTAAATGGTATAAAACAAATGAAGACCTTAAAAACTGCTGTGATGACTCCCCTTGATTTAGTTGATGAATTAGTCTTTTAGTTACAATTTTCTTTCAGAACTGAAAAAATAAAAAGATCCTTGCAGCCTATCTACTTAAATAATTTAGAATCATTGTAAGTTAATTTGTTTCTGCACTTACTTAATATTAATTACTTTGTGTGTGTAGAAAGTGGCAGAAGACTATTTTGCAGGTTGAAATTAATTAGATTATCTAAAGATCAAGTATGAGGTTGGTTCCGTAAATCCCTGTGAACTTTTCTGGGTTTTTCATCCTGCACAACATGGAAATCATGTGTGTGAGTAAAGATAACTTAGTTAATTTCATTCTTAAAACTCCTGTCTAAAATTCCTAAGACTCCTGTCTTATCTTGCAAAAAGGATTCTTCTTCTCCTATGCTTATCTTTGATGACACTCAGATTTTTACGCAAGATCACATATTTATATTAGGGATTTTTAATCTCTCTTGGTGTAAGCACATCATAAATATTGCCCCATCTGCATTTGAAAAAACTGGATTTTCTCTTTTGCTCTTGGTTCTACTTTTCTTCTAACCAGCTACGTACCACTCTGTACAAATATAAATCTGCCCAACCATGGAATATTGTTAACACATCTGGGGCTGGAATATTGTTAACCCAGATGTGTTAACAATGGGTTAATTGGGCATCACCCAATCTGCCATGGTAGGGCAGATTGGGTGATGCCTCCATAATCTCTCTCTCTCTCTCTCAGGCTTCTAGACTCCATTCAGAAGAGGGCAGTTAGGTTAATTAATGACCCATCTCTTACAAAGTCTCTCCACTCTGTGTGGTAGACATTCTGTTTCTGCTGCATGCCTTTTCTATAGATACTTCCATGGGTGCTGTTTTTTGATTTGGCTTCTATAACTTCCCCTCTCTTTTCTAAACAACCCCAGGGGCTCACATCTGACAAGTATGGGCTTGGCACACCCAGGGTCTTGGCACCTCTGTAGCCAGGAGCAGCAGTGCGTAGCACACACTTCTTGATTAGACCGGGGTTCGAGCCCGTAACCACCAAATACGGAGGATGCGGAAAGGTCGGGGAATGACCACCGCATATCCCCGGAGCAATATGGCCTTAGTTGCTAATGCTCCTAAAAACCAAATAACAAACAAACAAACAAACACCCAGGGTCCTGAGCTGGATATCATCATTCTTCTCTTTCTTGGTGATTCCCTTCCCTTCTACTTCTGACTTTCATTCTCTCTCTCTCTCACTCTCAGGGTAATTCAGAAATTTTTTTTTTTTTTTTTTTTTTTTTTTTTGGCTGTGCAGCATAAGCCTCAGGCTTCCTTGCACTATATGTCTAATAATAATATCTCTGGGTTTTCTGAAAAGAAAATTTAAAGTTTTATGTGTGAAACAACTTTATTCTTATTTTTATACTGATATATACTCTGAAAGGAGAGAATTCATGGGGGTCCTGTGCAATGCAACTGTCACCCCTCTCGCTAGTGGATGAACCCACCGCTTGGCAGATATATAGGTACACTGCATTCATGTAGATGGTAATTTGATGTCATTATGGATAAACTTCGTGAGTTAACTGACTATGAAACAGAGATGATAGTGGGTGCCTGACACATTGTCACCTGCTATCATCCCTGATAGTGGGTGCCAATGCATCAGGCACCCACCTATCGCAGAGATAGTACAGAAATTGCAGTATTCCCGTTTCACAGTATCAACAGTGTATTGGGAATACGCCATTTCCAAAATAACATCTCATCTTGGACAGCGCTGTGGTTGGAGAGGTGGCTGTTTACTTCTGTCTCACATTGTTTCAGCCAATTGGAGAGTGACAGTGGCACAAATCACCACCAACTTCAACGAGGGAGGTGCCAGAAACATCTCCACGAAGACCATTAGCCGCAATAGGTTATGGGAGCAGTCGACCCACCAGAGTCCCATTGCTAACACCATGACATAGGACTCTACGCCTCAACTGGACAAAAGAAAATTGGCACTGGACCTTGAATGATTGGAGATGGGTCTCCTGGTCCAATGAGTCCTGTTTCCAGTTATTTCGAGCAGATGGGAGGATGCATATCTGACGGAAACCGCACGAGGCTATGCACTTGTCACGTCATGTCAACAAGGAACTATTCAGGCAGGTGGATGGTCGGTAATGGCCTGGGGCATGTTCAACTGGCACATGTTGGGTTCTCTGGTATGCGCCTCCCCACAGAGCTGTGGTGACTAGAACATGGTTCAAATAGCATTCCGCAGATTTTACCATTGTGGAATGGTCTCCGCATTCACAGGACATATGAACCCTGTGGAGCATCTTTGTGATGTTGTGGAAAGGTCCGTTCGAGCTTTGGATCCTCCACCCAGGAATTTCCTATTTGAAGGACATTTCCTATTTGAAACATTTATTATAGAATTGGTGGTTTCTGATGAAATGTTAATATAAAAGTTGGGATCTGAGAAAGCAATCATAGTAATACATAAGATAATTATGGCAGTTGTTTATGTATTAAATGTGTTCAGTGAACAGTTGATGCAGAAATTTTGTATTCCATATTTTTGCATTGTTCTTAAATGGTACACAATACTTAATACTTTGACACTTTTTCATGTATAGCTTATGTTTAATGATAGAAAGTGTATTATCATTGTGATGCAAAAATATTTTATCAGCACACTATAATGCCTCAATTTTTGAAACAATGTCTTTTGTTACAGCAACTGCTCGGCATCCTGGGATTTATTCATCATGCCTCATGTACTGAGGTTCTTCCACATTTGAATTGTTTATACCAATGTGCAACAACACCAACCTAAGCAGTATTCTCCATAGAAGACCAGTTCTTCATGGATTGTTTTGGATGTTTTCTTTTGCAAAAAGCACACGTTCCGCCTCTGGATATTGGGATATTAAATATCCGCCTCTGGATATTAAAGTACATGTTCGCTTGCGATCATCTTCAAATGTTTTATCTACTTCTTTAACTTCTGATTCGATTTCGTTGAAATTATGTCATATGTTTTCATTAATAAAAATTTCTAGACTTTTTAATAATGACACACCTTTAACAATTGTGCAGTCAGTAGATTGTAAAGATTTACTTGTTGCATTGATTCTTTGCAAAATTTTATTCCATAGGACTGTCATTACAGCAGTTTCATAATCATTCATTTCTTTAAGTAATGATTTTGCTTCAATAACAACAATTTTTTTTTTCTTTTGTGGAATTGCATATCTCATCTAATGCCTCTTATATTTTTGTAGCCACATTTTAATGCTAAAACTGCATCAGCCCTGGCAGACCACCTTGTATCTGACAATTTCTTGAATGTATAAGAACCTTTATTCAATTTATTGCATAACATGTTCCATCGAAACGTTGATGAGAGAAAAAAACAAACAAATTTTGCAAGAATAAAAAATATCTAGAAGCATTACTACAACTCTCTGCAGCAACATAACCAACTAAATTAAGTGAATGACTGGAGCACGGAATAAACGTTGCTGATGGAGCATGTTGTCTTATTCTTGTTTGCAGACCATTGTACTTGCCCGACATATTTTCTGCATTGTCGAACGATTGTCCACGGCAATATTTTATATCTACTGACAAATTTTGCAAGGTAGATAAAACTGTCTCTTCTAGATACCCGCATCATGTCTTTCTATAGGCAAGAACTTTAAAAATCTTTCTTTAACATCCTCATTTGCTGATAAATAGTGCACTACAAAAGTAAGTTGATCCACATGCACAACATCGGGTGTAGAATCTAAAATAATACTATAATATTTTGTGCATTTTATTTCTTCCACAATGTGTGCCATAAGATAATCGGCAATTATTTGCAAAAGTTCATCACACGTCTGATGCGATAAGTAATTTACATGTCCGCTACCTTGATTTCCATACTTTTTTAAGTGCAACTTTAAAAAATCGTCATATTCTCTCAAATACTCTAAACTAGTCAAATAATTGCCTTTTTTCGAAGATGTTGCACTCTCATTATGGCCTCTAAAAGCAATGCCCAAACTTGTGAGGAATTTTATTGTGGATACAATTCTTCACAGAATCTCTCCTCTCCAATAATTTTCTTTTTGCAATGTAATTTGCAGATTTTTAACATCAATGCGATTTAATGTAGAGGAGTGCTCGTGTAATGTACACATTGAAGTGACGTGCTCTTTTGACATTTCATGCTCGGACAAAGTTATTCCAAAATTTTTCCAATTTTGGAACCCTGTAGTGAATTTAGACTTTGAGCCCGAAAACGTTTTGCATGGGTAACAATAAATTGATTTGGAAGTTTCGGAAAAAAATAGCCACGTCCTTTCTTCTTTTTCACCATTCGAAATTTTTCTGCAAAAATGGTCTTTACACAAACCTCTGTAGTAAATGCGATCACAGTGTTTATAGACCGATTTAAGTGTAGTTATATTGCCTATATTTTTTGGTTTATTTGAAATTAGAAATTCAACCATTTCATTAGATAAAACGTTAGGCCAGAGAGCAATATCTTTTAGTGTAACTTCGAATGGAATATTTTCTGTTTGCGTTTCAATATTTTCTAATGGACTTTCTTCTATATTTTTTTCTACTGGTTTTTCACCTGGTTGACTGTTGACTGGTTCTTCATCATTGTTGCTTTCTTTTATACCTTGGTTTTCAACTTCAACTAACTCTTTTTGTTGACTGATGGAAGCTCCTTGTTCTTCATCTTCATTTTTGCTCGAATTATGATGGCCTGAATGGCCAGGGCCAGTTATAAATTTGTCCAATGCTCCTTTCCGTTGGTTGGCAACTTGCCCGCGTCTTTTTTCAGCCCCTGATAGATGTCGTTTCATTTTTCTAGCTACCATTGGTAGCCTACGAATGAAAAGAAAAATATAAAATTTAATAGTCTGAATGATTAGAATACTAGAGAAGAGGTTTTTCATTATAGTGCAATAAATTAATGATTAATTAAAATTCAAAAATTATTCATAAACTACAAAAATCCAGGTGCTGATGTAACAACAGGAATTAATTTTATCTTAATATAATTTCAACAATATACGATATACGCGTATTTGCGTATATCGTAAGTCTGCACTGCAGGAGAACCTTTGTAAGTACAAAGTAGCAAATACGATTCTATTGCTCCGATGAGTGGTAGCGCAGCGCCTATGCAGCGTAGTATGTGTATAGTATGCAGCGTAGTAATGAAATAATGAAAATAAGCGAATATAAACTTACTATCAGGTTTTATCGCCGATTGTAAACTTGTACATAATTAAAATTGCACATATGAAACCAAACTTGGTGTCATTAGAAAAAAGTGCCGGTGTGCCTGCCGTTAAATCAGCCTCTGCCAATATCACAGTCACCAATGCAAAACAGCATTTAGAGTGGTATTGTTCCTGAAGTGCATGGACACTATACTAATGGCAGAAAGTGTTATGTTTTGGAGTCACAAATCTTGCTGTGCAGTGTTTTGTTCCTGTAGATATAGTTTAGTTTTGGGATTGCTCAAGAGCACTCTCTGTTAGAATTCTATTCCTGTTATGTTCAAAGTAGCACTTGCATATACCTCAAGACTACTTATTTGTTACCGCAACAGAGCACATTAGCAAGATGTTCTGAGGGAAGAAATGTTTCAAATGAGCAGGGAAGCGAGCTCAAATAACTTTAAGGGGTGTGTCAGGGTAGTTAACTATATGAGAACACTACGTCTTAATTGTTTATACAGTAATGTCAGAAGTGTCATCAATAAAATGAGTGAATTTGAACTGCTGGTTAGGACAAGTAATGCTGATATAATAGGGCTTACGGAAACGAGGTGCCACCCAAAGATAGGTGATGATGAGTTTCAGTACGGTATGTATAATGTACTTAGGAAGGATAGGGAAGATAGAAGGGGTGGTGATGAGGTTATGCTAAGGTATTGGGGACAGTCCCCGAAACAAGACTTGTGTCCCAGCTTATTTTTGTCCCCGATTCTGTATTTCTTTCTTAAAGTTATAAAATAATGAATATGAGACCGGAGCCACGATTGTGCTATTAAAATTAAAACTATTAAAATTCTGCTAATCTGGATATCCCCGAGGTCTCAACTTGAACATTCGGCCCTGGGCTGTGATCAGGAAAGATCAGGATCAGTTTTCAGGAAAGATAGGAGCACAAGAGATGCCATCGCAGCCCTAAGGCTCATGGGAGAGAGATTTATTGATCTAGGAAAAAACCTTTACATTTACTTCATTGATTACGAGAAAGCCTTCAATAGAATACAATGGCCAAAATTCTTTCAATCCTGGAAAAAATAGGAATAGAAGAAAACATACTAAACTTAATAAAAATATTATACAAAGACCAGAAAGCCATAGTATATATTGACAACTTGAAAACAAGCCCAACAAAAATAGAAAAAAGAGTTTGACAAGGCTGCCTACTTTCACCAGGCCTATTTAACCTCAATGCTGAGGAAATGATGGCAGAAATTTTTGTGAAGAAATGATAACTCAAATGGATCATGATGAAGACTTTATTCCTGATATATGGATGTCTGAAACACACTTTCATCTAAATCAATTTTGTGAATAAACAAAGCTTTCATTATTGGTCGGAAAACTCTTTCCAGTTCTACCAGCAACCATTGCACAGTGTCCTGGTAAGAGTGTGGTGTGCAATATAATCTCGTGGCATTATTGCCTCATGTTTTTTTGAAGACAGTAATGGAATGGTGACAACTGTAATGTCAGGCTGCTATGCTAACATGATTGCATAGTATTCAAGTGAAATGAGGCCAGTTGGTTTCTATGAGATGGTGATATCTGATTTGACCATGGTTTCACTGTATGCCATACTGCTGCTGCCTCCATACAAATTGGAGTTAATGGTGGTATCAGGAATATAGGACAGCTCCAAGACCGCACCCTTTTGTGTAAGGGCTGAACCAATTTCAACTTGACGTAGTAAACAGCCATGTAAATAGCCATGATGATTAATAGAGGATATATCTGACATCTGAAGCTAACTTTTTAGCATTAGCATTAATAGAGGCATACGATGCAAGAAACAAGCTTATGCAGCATCAGCCAGAAAAAAAAAACTGCTCCCATTTCACCTCTCCGTTCGTTCCAAATACCTGTCCAGCTCAGCCTTAAATTTATTTAGGCTATCAACTTCCACAACAAAAGATGGAAGTCTCTTCCACCAACCAACTACCCACTGACTAAAGGCAAACTTCTGCACATCTATCCTACAACTGTCTTTCCTCAATTTGAATTTATGCCCTCTCAGGTGATCATTCTGAGCAAGAGCAAGAATCCCATCAGCATTGAGCATGCTCAAACCATTCAAGGTTTTATACACCTCAGTCAGATCACCTCGCAGGTAACTAGTCTCCAGACACTGTAATCTGCGGTCTTTCTTCATAAGAGCAACCCTTCGTTCCATTCACTAATCTTGTTGCCCTTGTCTGTACTCATTCCAACAGCTCTACATCCTTCTTAAAATGAGGCCTCCAGACCTCTATACAATACTCATGGTGTGGTCTGACCATTTCCTTATACAACAGGATAATCACCTTCTTATCCCTGCTAGAAAAATACCTATGTTATTGACAAGACACCATGAGCTACTCTTGCAGACCATCTGCACTGCTCAGAAAACTTCATATCTGCCTGCACAATTACCCCCAGGTCCTTTTCATTCTCTACCACTGTCAGTGTAGTACCACAGAGTTGATATGTTACTCTGGGGTTAGTGCTTCCCATATGTAGTACTTTACATTTGTCAATGTTAATCTTCATTTGCCACTCTAAGCCCGTCTGCTCAACTTTTCTAGATGCTGTTGCAGCAGTGTACTGTCATTAGTGTCTTAACAAACCTGCCAACTTTCGTATAGTCTGCAAACTTGGACATTAAGCCTGATATACCCAGCACTGAACCCTGAGGGACTCCACTAATAACATTATTCCATGAAGAGCAGTGTCTATTGATTACCACTCTGTCTTCTCCCACTCAACCATCCCTTTATCCATAGCAGCTATTTGCATCCAGTGCCAAACCCAAAGGTCGCGGGTTTGATTCCCGCCTCTGGCTTGGATCAAAGTACTGCAAAAACCTTGGGAGGTGCAATATGGCCACAGAAGCCGATGCGCCAACAACTACCAAATCAAATCAAAGCATCCAGTGCCACACTGCTCCAATCTGTGCACCAGTCTTCCATGTGGAACAGTATCAAAAGCCTTTCTAAGATTCAAATATATGATGTCAAAGTTATTCCCTGCATCCCGTTGCTTTGTGACCACATCATAGTATCCAATCAAATTGGTCAGACAAGACTTTCCCTTAACAAACCCATGCTGTGTCCGAGCTATAACTGAAGTCTTGTCTAGATGATCCTGCAGTGCTCCTTTAACCAGTGCCTCCATTAATTTCCCTGGAACAGAAGTTAAACTAACAGGTCTATAATTACTTGTGTCGCCCGTTGATCCTCCTTTGTGAATTTGGGTCACATTTGCACATCTCCAGTCCATGGGTACCTCCCCTGAGTCCAAGGAAGTTCATGATTATGGCTAAGGGTTTGCTTACTTCCTTTTTCTCATAAATCTGTCTTTGCCTGCCTAATCACCTTTGACGACACTGGCCAAATAATTTGCCTGGTCTGCTCATGATAGTGTTGATCTTACTTGACAATTGCATCGGAATATAGTTAAAACAAAATGTGTGGCATTATAATTTTTTTTTTTTTTGCCATACCACATCCAGGAATGGTGACATTCTTGGCCTCCAAGGTCCCCAGACCTGTCAACATGTGACTTTTTTTTATGGGGCACTTAAAAAAAAACATGGCATACCTTCATCACCCACTTAACATTGAAGTGCTGAAAGAAAGAAATTCATGAAGAAATCTCTGGAATTCCTTTATAGATGTTATGCTGTGTCATGAGAATTGTGTGGAAGATTAGAAGAATGCCTGCACAGAGATGGTCAGCTTCTCTGTCTCACTAATTAATTTAATTAGTGAGTGTTTAAAATCTCCTGTTTCACTGCCTCGCCATGTATTATTTCAGCTTTTGATCATTCACTGATGCAGTATTTTAATTGCAGTGTTTTGATGATAATATTAATATATCAGTTGTTTACTGAAGTAGAACTTGATGTGAATTGTGACAACTGAAAATCACATTTTAAAAAATATTTTTAGTTTCATGATAGCACAGCAGAAAATATTTAGTGTAATAAGAGCTGTTATGTGCTCAGCATCTCCTATATTCTTTTAATTATTAGTTCATTATACAGGGATTACCTTGATTTCTTTATAGGCAGGCTTCTTATCCTGTTCTCCTAGTCCATCATGTGAAATAAATAAATTAGAAAAAAATTGATAAACTTCATCTTAATGTGTTCCATACTGTCAGCACGAACACAAATTAATAGTCCAGGATCACCATCGAGGCCTCAAAACCATCAACCGTGGCACAACTATTGGCATAGGAAAACATCATGTCAGAATTTCAGATACAGTGGATTCCAGTTATTTGGGCCACTGGTTAATTGGGGCAGCCGTTTATTTGGGGCAAATCTTAAAAAACAGAACCCAATCGAGAAAATAGCCAGGGTTTACTTCGCTTAATTGGGACAACATGCCGTTTAATCGGGGCAGGAGACCGCAGCACTGGAGATTACCCTACGATTGTCTCCAACCGTACCACGTGGTTTGGTCAGATTTCTGGAGGTCACAACCATAAACAATAAAAACATTTAACAGTCACCTGTTTATTGGGCTTTTCTGTTAGTGCAATCTATCATAGTAAACTTGATCTTATTGAATTTGCAATAATACTGACAGCTGGAATTCTGTAGGTTATTATGGTGAAATGTGTTTACACTTCCATGAAATCTTCAATCATATAAAAAAATTAATTTTGAGAATCTTCTCTTCATTCCTATTTTTAAAGCTTCGTAACTTGTTACTCTGTTCTCACTTGCGCGTATTGTGTTACTTGCAATTTGTGTGTGCCGTGTTCTTTGTTATTGATTGCTTATCTTTTTACTGTTTTAAATTTTAACCACCACCTACAAATATCAGTGAACAGAAATGTCAACTAGTTAGTATGTACATATTACAGTACGTATTAATTATCCTGATTATCATTTATATTCTTCCGATTTTCATGTATCATTTAATTTTTTAATTGGTAAGATAAAGGGTAAATTTGTGCTTAATATATCTTTACTTTTATATCCTGTGGATGATATTCCTCCTATTTTTGTTAATAGAATTGCTGTTTAATAGAATTAAAATTCAATTCACAAACGTGATCTCAATGACCGGTGCTTACTACACATCGTATAATGAACAGTACTTTACTATGGTGACTCGATCGTAACGTGATTTGATTGTACAGTGACCAGTTGTAAAGCGGGGGTCCATTGTATTTTTAACTTTTTTTACGTGAAACTTCGGATAATTGGGGCAGCCGCTTAATCGGACCAAAATGCACTGGTCCCAATGTGTCTCAAATAACTGGAATCGACTGTAGTATATGGGGGAAAAAAAAAAAAATCCAATTAACAAATACATGAAGACATTTTCTTCCTCCTTAGGCTGGATGGGAACTTTCTGATCATATGTTTTTTCACAGGACGGAAAGAAACTAAAAAATGTGCCACTGCGTCTGTATTTAAAAGAAATTTTAATCCTCATCGCGCATGTGTTCATAGAACCAATCATATAATATTTAAAAAGGTCTGTGAATGTTGATAAAATTTTTACATAATTTTATTTCAAGCATTTCTGCGATATTTATTCTGCTACTGAGGTTATTTATTTATTTACCTATACTTGTAGTATGGTTCCTTATGATATGAGGCTGTGGCAGTTATAGTCCTTACATTATTTCTGTTCTGCATTGTTTCATTTTTAATTATTATTTTTAAATTATTCACAATTAGAAATTGCTACTTGCTGGCAGGGGTATCAAAGCTTACTTTTGTAAGTGCCAAATATTCTTTTTGATTTCAGTATATTTAGTGAAAATATGTACATTCATAATTCCTGTTGTTTTCTCCCTTCGTATACATATTTCAAAAAAGAAAGATTTTGTTCCTTGGGGGAACGTTTCCCCCATTACTATATAATTAGCCTAAAAAAGCAGTTTATTAATTCAGTTTATGGTTATTTATTGATATTCAATTTACAATACTTTGATGATATTAATATGTCAATTCTGCTACCAAAAATAGTACTTGATGTAAATTGTGAAAATTGAAAAGCACTTTTAAAACACACATACCTAGTTTTGCAATTGCACAGCAGAAAATTTATCTAGTTTCTTTGTAGGAGACATACCTCCTAGCTTATTGAATAGCTAAGAATAGGAACAGGTGCATGTATACTTGCATGTACACCAATGCTAAATAAATTTGATGAATTTGGGGTGTTGGTCGAAACATCCAAGGCAGATATTGTTGGGATATCAGAGATGTGGTGTCACATAGATATAAAGAATACAGAACTGGAATTTGGGGAGTACAATGTGTACAGGGAGGATAGAAAGGAAGGGAGGAGGGGTTATGCTATTAGTTAAGAAACACATAAAATCCAAGGAAGTGCAGCCAGTCGACATTGTTGGACAAGTGCAGTGCCAAGTCAGTTTGGTGTGACATAGCACTGGGAAATCAAAATTGAGAGTAGGAGTGTGTTATAGGCCTAATGACTCTGATGAGTATAATAAAAAACTGTACAGGGAAATAGACTCGGCCAGTAAATCAGAGCGTCTAATAATGGGGGATTTTAATTTCCCGGATATTGACTGGAATTTGTGGTTTGGTCACTTGCACATTAGCAAGGATTTTGTGGATTTATTGGATGATTGCTTTCTACATTAGCATGTTTGGGAGGCAACTAGAGAGAGTAATACTCTTGATCTGATTATCAGTAGTGATAATCTTCATGCATTAAGAATCTGCAGATAAAGGAACCAATAGGTGGCAGTGATCACAGTCTGCTGAAGTAGGATTTACTCAAAGAGGTAACTACTATGATGGGTAAAGGGAAGGGTTTTTGCTTTCGTAAAGGAGACTACAGAGGTCTGAGACAGTATTTAAATTCTATACAGTGGGACCAACTGATGATGTTACCAACAGCAAATTCAAAATGGGAAGCATTCAAAGAATTAATCTTGGAACCTACTAGGCTTTTCATACCAAGAAATATTGTTCAAGATTTAGGCCTAAATGGATGTCAGATAAACTAATAGGTGGCAGTGATCACAGTCTGCTGAAGTAGGATTTACTCAAAGAGGTAACTACTATGATGGGTAAAGGGAAGGGTTTTTGCTTTCGTAAAGGAGACTACAGAGGTCTGAGACAGTATTTAAATTCTATACAGTGGGACCAACTGATGATGTTACCAACAGCAAATTCAAAATGGGAAGCATTCAAAGAATTAATCTTGGAACCTACTAGGCTTTTCATACCAAGAAATATTGTTCAAGATTTAGGCCTAAATGGATGTCAGATAAACTAATTAAGATATGTCACAGAAGAAAAATGCATGGGATGCATATAAATTAACAGGTGACACAGAAGCCTATGATAGATATAAGCTGGTCTTTAGGCTTAATGTCCAAGTTTGCAGACTATACGAAAGTTGGCAGGGTTGTTAAGGACACTAATGACAGTACGATGCTGCAACAGGATCTAGAAATGTTGAGCAGACGGGCTTAGAGGTGGCAAATGAAGTTTAACATTGAAAAATGTAAAGTACTACATATGGGAAGCACTAACCCCAGAGTAACGTATCAACTGTGTGGTACTACACTGACAGTGGTAGAGAACGAAAAGGACCTGGGGGTAATTGTGCAGGCAGATATGAAGTTTTCTGAGCAGTGCAGATGGTCTGCAAGAGTAGCTCATGGTGTCTTGTCAATGACATAATAGGTATTTTTCTAGCAGGGATAAGAAGGTGATTATCCCGTTGTATAAGGCAATGGTCAGACCACACCTTCAGTACTGTATACAGGTCTGGAGGCCTCATTTTAAGAAGGATGTAGAGCTGTTGGAATGAGTACAGAGAAGGGAAACAAGATTAGTGAATGGAACAAAGGGTTGCTCTTATGAAGAAAGGCTTAAGTTTTGCAAATTATAGTGTCTGGAGACTAGACACCTGCAAGGTGATCTGATTGAGGTGTATAAAGCCTTGAATGGTTTGAGCATGCTGATGGAATTCTTCCTTTTGCTCAGAATAATTGCCTGAGAGGGCATAAATTCAAATTGAGGAAAAACAGTTGTAGGATAGATGTGCAGAAGTTTGCCTTTAGCCAGCGGGTAGTTGATTGGTGGAATAGACTGCCATCTTTTGCTGTGGAAGTTGATACCCTAAATAAATTTAAGGCTGAGCTGAACAGTTATTTGGAATGAATGGAGGGGTGAAATCAGAGCATTTTTTTTTTTGGCTGATGCTGTATAAGCTTTCTTTCTTGCATCATATGCCTCTGCTAATGCTAAGTAATCTCTATCTGTTTATTCAATTGTTGCTTTACTGTGTACTTAGAGCAGCAGTGCTTTGATGATGATATTCCTATGTCAGTTCTGCTACTGAAGTAGTACTTGATGTAAATTGTGAAAACTGAAAAGCACTTAAAAAATACAGTACTTTGTTTCAGGTTAGCATAATAGAAATTCTGTACATATTTTGTGCTATACTGCATTGAAATCAGTAAAATAATATTTTAAAGGCATTTAAATTTCACAAACATTGTTGGGACTTTATTTTCCTGTGCAGTTATTATGACATACTATCTAGCGTCATGATATCACAGTAGAATATATGTATGTATTTTGCACTAAACTGCAAACCAAACTGGGTTAACCTTCGTAACATGGTATCCCATGGATCTTTGTGATAAGGAGTGATAGACACTGCTCCCACTTATTGCTCTGATTGGCTGCTAATTACTGGTGGTTTGCTTTAAAGTGAATGCCATCTTTGGGAAACAAGCCCCAAAGTGCTGTTTTAAAACCAGAAAACGACTTGAAACTAGTGCCGTGGGGGGAATTGGACTTGTTTTATGATTTAAAATCAGCACCAAGGGGAGGGAAAAGTATTTCTCAATTTTAAACCAGCATTGAGGGGAGAAATCAATGCAAAAAAAAGTGCCAAGATGGCATTTATTATAATGCAAGCCACTATTAATTAGCAGCTCGTCAGTGCAACAAGTCTCCCATGAATCTTGGCAACATTCTTCAACATTTTACCATATGGTACCCTGTGTTTCCGTATATTCTAACACAAACCACCGGTAATTAGCAAACTATCAGAGTAATAAGTGGGAGGAGCACTCTTCAACATTTCACCATATGGTACCCTGTGTTTCCGTATACTCTAACACAAACTACCGGTAATTAGCAACCTCTCAGAGTAATAAGTGGGAGGAGCTACACTTTAGCATTTAGCATATGATGCAAGAAAGCAAGCTTATGCAGCATCAGCCAAAAAAAAAAAAAAAAAACCTCCCATTTCATCCCTCCATTCGTTCCAAATGCCTGTCTAGCTCAGCCTTAAATTTATTTAGGCTATCAACTTCCACAACAAAAGATGGAAGTCTGTTCCCCCAATCAACTACCCGCAAGCTAAAGGCAAATTTCTGCACATCTATTCTACAACTATCTTTTCTCAATTTGAATCTGTGCCCCCCTCCCTCCCTCATGTTCTTAATCTGAGCAAGAGGAAGAATCCCATCAGCATTCAGCTTGCTCAACCCATTCAAGGCCTTATACACTTCAATCAGATCACCTTGCAGGTGCATACTCTGCAGGCACTGCAATTTGCAGAACTTAAGCCTTTCTTGGTAAGAGCACCTCTTTGTTCCCCTCACCAATCTTGTTGCCCTCCTTTGTACTCGTTCTAGCAACTCTACATCCTTCCTAAAATGATGCCTCCAGACCTGTATACAGTGTTCAAGGTTTGGCCTGACCATTGCCTTATACAAAGAGATAATCACCTCCTTGTCCCTGTTAGCAAAATTTCTATATATCATTGACAAGACTCCGTGACCTGCCCTGGCCGCCCGTTTGCACTGCTCAGCAAACTTCATATTTGATTGCACAATTCCCCCCAGATCTTTTTCCACTTCCCTGAGTGTAGCACCACAGAGTTGGTATGTTTCTCTTGGGTTATTGCTATCCATATGCAGTACTTTGCATTTGTCAATGTTAAACTTCAGTTGCTACATTTGCCCTACTTATCTAGATCCAGTTGGAGTAGCATACTGTCGTTAACAATCCTGCCAACCTTTGTATCATCTGCAAAGTTGGACCTTAAAACTGATATACCGTCATCGGTATCATTGATAAATATACAAAACAACAATGGGCCCAACACTGAACCCTGGGAAATCCCACTAATAACATTTGTCCACGAACAGCAGTGTCCATTGATTACCACTCTCTGTCGTCTCTCACTCAACCATCCCTTTATCCATTGTAGCAACTTACCCTTAATGCCATACTTCTCCAATTTGTGCAGCAGTCTTCCATGTGCAACAATATCAAAAGCTTTCCTGAAATCCAAGTATACGATATCAATTATTTTTGGCATTCAGTTCCTTTGTGACCATATCATAGTATCTAATCAAATTGGTCAGACAAGATCTCCCTTTAAGAATCCCATGCTGGGTCTTAACTATTACTGCAGTCTTGTCTAGATGATCCTGCAATGCTTTTTTAACCAGTGATTCCATTATTTTCCCCGGAACACAAGTTAAACTAACAGGTCTATAGTTACCTGTGTCACCTTTTGAATCCCCTTTGTGAATTGGTGATACATTTGCACACCTCCAGTCCATGGGGACCTCCCCAGAGTCCAAGGAAGCTCTCATAATTATAGCTAAGGGTAACATTACTTCATTTGCTGCCTCCTTTAATATAACTGAATAGATTCTGTCCATCCCAGGTGCCTTTTTTATGTTTAACTTCAACAATTTCTCTTCCACTTTGCTCTCAGTTATTACAAAATCACTTAGCTCCCTGTTAGATTTTGATAAACGTCTGGCACTCCCCTCATTGAATTACTCCTGATGTGTGAATGTAGATGCAAAATACTCATTCAGTTTACCAGCTACCTGAGCATGATCATCAATAGTCAACCCATCTATGTTGGTCCAATCTGATTCATTCCTATCCTTCTAGAGTTTACATAAGTAAAGAACTCTGCTGTTTTTTTTTTTTTTTTTGCATCCTTTGCCAAGGATTTCTCGTAATCTGCCTTTGCCTGCCTAACCTCCTTTGTGACTTGATTACAGACTAGTTTATATCTGCCATAGGCTTATGTGTCACCTGATACTTTATATGTATTGCATACATTTTTCTTCTCTGCCACATGTCTGTCATGCTTGTTGCAAAGAACAATGGGATGGGTTACTGTGTCATAAAGATTAACCGCAAACTATAATCAAAAAGAATATTTCGAAGATAGTTATGGAAATATGTAAAACTTCCTAAGACATTCTTTCTCCTTTGCATTTTATGCTTTATAACCTTATGGCAAGGTTTAGAGTTATTGAATTGGCTATGTTTCTGAGTGATGATGAAATTGAGTAGGTATTGTCAGATGCATTATTTATATTATTTCTTTTCTGTATTATTTCATTTTTTCAAATTGTTTGGTTTTTTTTTTTTAATTTCTCACCATTAGAAAGCACCCTAGGAGGAATGAGAATATCAGAGAAAGCTTTGTACTCTTGTAAGTGCCAAATATTCTTTCTGATTTCAGTGTGGTCTAATACAAAAATTTGCCCATTCATAATTCCTGCATATTCTTTCCTTTGATATATGTATTTCACAGGGAAAAAAATGGGCTTAGGTAAAGAAATCCAATACAAGAACCACGACAAACTTCGGGAAAATTACCAGACAAACTGGTTTGCTGCCACTGCAGTTTCTCCCTGCATTCTCTGTAAACAGACGGTGCACGTTAGTGGTAACGACAGTAGAAGTCGAAAACTGATATATAGGCCTGACAGACAATGTAATGATTAGTTTTTTCTCAAGCAGATTATTGGAGTTCACTAGTGTTTTTGCTATTAAAAAAAAAACATTACTGATTTCTTTGTATGTTTTTAAGGTTAGGTTTCCTAACCTAAAGATGGGTTAGGGAAAGAAGAAAAGGTTTCTTTATTTTTAATTATATTTTATAACCTGACCTTAATTAAATGTTAGGTTTGGAAAAATAATAGGAAAAGGTCTCTTTACCTAACTTTAAATATTAGGTTAGGAAATAATAGGAAAAGAAAGAAAGTTAGATTCTTTATATATATTTACATATCATAACATCAATGGATCACTTAACACTGATGTTATTGTGTGTCACGCTCACGTGTCAATCAATATATCGTTCTTGACTTCTACTACCGATACAGATAACACACACAGTCTGTTTATCTTCACCAAAAAATGATCTTGTTCATTAGTAGTAGAAGATATATAATCCTTCCTTCCCCCAGACCTGGACATCAGCTTGTGTTAATTCAGTTTATGGCTATTCACCATTATGTTATTTACAGTGCTTTGATGATGATATTATTATGTCAGTTCTGCTACTGAAGTAATACTTGATGTTAATTGTAAAACTGAAAAGCACTTTTGAAACATTTTTTTTTATTATTAAATCCCTTTAGTTCTACAGTGGCAAAGGTTAACCCAGACTACATACAGGGGCATCACATAGTTAATCAATATAACACTCAGTTACGGCTAACCATGGTCATCCATTGATGAGCCCCCCCAGCAACTCAATGTCCTTTGCAGTGCCCGGACCACCAATATTTTTAAATCAGCCGCTGTTATCCCCATTGTACGGAGGAGGGTCGCTGAAGTGCAACACCACACCCCTTTATAGGAGACAGTAATTGTTGAGACAGCAGGTTGGATGTTATCAAACTCCAATGCTATTGCATTCTTTAAACTAGTATTTCTATTATAATAATACTCATTCTTCCTTCTATGCAATACTTCAAGTTCCTCTCCTGTTCCCACCACTTGCACATCTAAAAGGAACAGGGACCCACCTCTTGCACACAGAAAGTCCAGTTTGCGAATACCTTCCTCAGTGGTAAACTGAGGTTCTTTTCTAGTCCGATGTGAAAAATAGACTCTGGCAGAAAGGATGGCTAGTCAGCCATCCTTTCTGCCGAAGTCTATTTTCCACAATGGCATCATGTCATCACACTCTCAAACCATGTGTACGGATGCACCTGTGTTGATATGTGGGCGAGCGACTCAACCACATTGCATCCAGCCCTGCATATTCTCTCCGTACTATGTCCTCTTGATGTTCTGGAGAGGGTAGGAACAGTGTTAATCCTCATTCTTATGAGGTCAATATACGCATAGCCGGACAACAAATTGGTTCCATTACCCATCCACCGGTGCTGAGAGTGAATCTTTCCTGATTCTTTTAGACCCCGACCGCCAAAGGACTTGTGTAAGAGGCAGGTTTACTGCCCCATCACTAATGCCTTAGTCTCCAATCTAACTGCCCCATCTTGTTGTAACTTCTGGATGTTTCTCAACTTTACCTTAATATATGGCAGATTTACAATATGTCTAGTCAAGACTGAAGGTGAGTATTGGAGCTTCTCCAACCTATTATTTTTCAAGAGAGGGATGGTCTGTCAATAAGACGGAATCCTCACCCGCCCCCCTCCGAGATATCAGCGTGGATGTAAGCCGAGACCGCATCATGTGGCAGGCGGAGCCATTCTCTGACCGCAGACCTCACTTGGGTATCTAAAGTATTCAGCCTTCCGGCCGTAACTCTACCCAGAACTATGCTATGAAACAGCCTTGGTATTTCTCCTCAGAATGTATGTAATATGTTCTGAGGAGAAATATCCTTTGCAGTGGTTTCAGCGGAGTTTTCCTCAAATGCTTAAGCATATCCATTAAGGAGAGCCCGGCCATTGCTCTCCTAGAGGGAGTAAACTCTACCCCGAGTTAATGCCATGCAGAAGTTATTTGCATCTAAAAGAAACAGTTGGAAGGCAACGGTCACAGGCAAAGAAACTCCTTTCATCAACTTCAGCTTCTTGTCTCTCCCTGATGGGATCAAAAGCAAAGTCCAACATTTAGATATATTGACTTGCAGGCCTCTTTTATTCAAAAATTGGTTCGTTCTATCCAGCAAACATTGGAGCCCGGAGGACGTTGAAGCTACTAGGACGAGATCATCAGCAAATGCCATGGCGTTGACTTTAAATTTACCTACATCAAAGCCGATGTAGGCAGATCCCTCACTAACATGTCAATAATAAGATAAAAAAAAACAGGTGATAAAGGATCTCCCTGCCGAACATCATTACTGGGGTGAATAACATGGCGCTCACCGGCTAATCTCATTTCAGTTGTACATTTATTTTGAAGAAAACATATAATTTAAAAAGGAGACCGGAAACTTCTTCCTCTTCAGTGCCTCAAGGATCGCACCATGGCTCACACTGTCAAAAGCCTTCACTAAGTCAATAGATGTCAAATGAAGACTTCGTGAGTTATCTTTTGATGACCTTAGTAAGGAGTGCAATATAAAGACATTTTCTGCAACTCCATCGACTGGAAAGAATGCCCTTTGCTTTGAATCGATTTTGACTATAGATGTAGTCTTCTTGACCAAAATTTTATGGTATGTCCTCAATAATAATGTAAATGCTACCGTAACTGGCCTAAAATCAGCTGGATTCTAAGCATCCTCCTTTTTAGGCAAAAAGATAGTATATGCCTTAAAGAGCACAGGTGGAAGGTGATCTAGCCACAGCAATATATGGAACAAGTCTTTTAAGTATCTTAGCAGGAATATTCCTTAAAAACACAGGGGTCACTCCATCAGGACCTGTGCTTGCAGCCACCTTAGGAACAGCATCTTGGAGCTCCTGGTCACTAGATGGGTCTATAAATTTCTCTATGTAGATCCCCATCTTCAGAATAAGATTCTGGAACAGTTACTTTGAAAACATGACTGTATGCTAAAGATATCTCTCCAAAACTCAAGAAAGTTAGTTAGCTCCACCACTTCCCTTGATATCCTTACAGGATTAAGAATATTTAAGGCACAACGCTTGCTATTTTTATAATATAATCGCTGGTTATTCGCAAAATCTCTCTTTCTTTGCATCCCTCTGCTTAAAGATCTAGCTACAGTTCCACGAGTTTCAACTCGAGGTCTACTGGCAGTTGAATTGACTTCGGAACCCATTAAGTTCTTCATAATATAATTACCCAAATCCTCCAGATTCATTCTATCATCGAGGGCTTGAGCTAATAAAACCTTGAGATAATGATGTTCCATCAGTGGTGAAGGCAAATCCACCAACGATTCTAACATTCGGTCATGCAGAGATTCTTTTAAGATGTTCACTGGGATACTCTCCCATACTTCCTCCGTTGATGGACTAATAGACCTGACCAAAAGACCATTAAACTCCAACATGGAAACCCTATTGAAACCATGTGGTGGCGCTGCTCAAGAGGGTATATTTTTTGTTACTCCCCTTCAGGCAGAACCAGACACGTCACTTAAGAGACTGAGGCACATCTTGATTAATATTAATAGTCATTTCAGTCTCCCGATGAATTGGGGACTGGCAAGTCCCCGATGGTCCAGGATCCCACGGTATCAAATTTAGAGAGCTCACCGATTGTCCAGGGTCTCTTCTCATTTCAGAAGTCATACATCCCAATTGTCAAGAATGTCTTAAATCCACCGGTGAGCTGGGATCGGTCACAGAGGTGCCCCACAATGTTCCAGGGGCACCATCTAAAGTAGTAGAGAACTCCGCTAGTCCAGAGTGTCTAGTGACACCCGATGGTCCAGGGTCACTACCTAATAGAATACCTTGCACCAAATTGATGTACGACTCCATCTAGGCGCCTCCGTAGCCAGGTGAGCAGGAGCAGCAGTGCATAGCACATGCTTCTTGATTAGACTAGAGTTCGAGCCCGTGACCACCAAATACCGAGGATGCGGAAAGGTCAGGGAATGACCACCACATATCCCCAGAGCAATATGGCCTTAGTTGCTAATGCTCCTAAAAACCAAATAACAACAACAAAGTTGTTGTTATTTTCCTTCCCATCTTCCTTCCCTTTATCGCATTAACTATTTGATGGGGAAACTTAGCGTGAAGTTTTTGATTAATATTCTTTGGCCCTGTTTGAACAATGGTAACTTCTGCATGGGCAAACATCACAGTCTCTTCAGGAGACCATTTGGCTTTGACTCTTGTGATATTGATTGTAGCATTGGGTGTGCCTACCATGCAAACCTCTACCAGATTTTGTTATAAAAGTTCTTTCACAATAGTTGCAGCCCCAGGAAGTGCTTGGAGACTGAGCGGTAGGGGGCTCATCACCCCAGTAGAGGAAAGCAGGAGTGTGGGCAGTGGTCTTGAATGACCTTAGACAGGCGGTCCCAAAGTTTTCTCACTTTCTTTCTTTCTAGTACCAAGATTCAAGTAGCCCAAGTGGGGGAGGTAGCCCTGATTCTTTATATCTATATACATAACATCGATGAATCATTTAACACTACGATGTTATCATCTGTCACACCTACATGTCAATCAATATATCATTCTTGACTTCTCCTGCTGATGCAGATAACAGGCGCCATCTGTTTACTGTTTACCTTCACCAAAAAATGATCTTGCTCATTAGTAGTAGAAGAAATATAATCCTCCCCCCCCCCAGACCTGGACATCAGTTTGTTAATTCAGTTTATGGTTATTTATAGTGCTTTTATGATGATGTTATTATGTCAGTTCTGCTACTGAAGTAGTACTTGATGTAAATCGTAAAACTGAAAAGCACTTTTGAAACACTCCTAGTTTTGGGATTGCATTGCTGTAATTGATCTGGTTCCTTATCTGCTTGCAGTTATATTATCATTATGATGATGATTATTAGCTATATAGTTACAAGGAAGCCTGAGGCTTATGCTGCACCAGCCAAAAAAAAAAAAAAAAATTCCTGAGTTACCGTAAGAGAGAGAGACACACACAAAAGTAGAATGGAATCACCAAGAAAGAGAAGAATGATGATATCCAGCTCAGGACTCTGGGTGTGCCAAGCCCATACTCACTAGATGTGAACCCGTGGAGTTAGATTCAGTTTGTTAATTCATTTTATGGTTATTTACCATTATGTTATTTACAGTGCTTTAATGATGATATTGTTATGTCAGTTCTGCTACTGAAGTAATACTTGATGCTAATTGTAAAAACTGAAAAGCACTTTTGAAACTTTTTGTTTACTGTTTACCTTCACCATAAAATGATCTTGCTCATTAATAGTAGAAGATATATAATCTCCCAGACCTGAACATCAGTTTGCTAATTCAGTTCAAAGGGGCCGCCGTAGCCGAGTGGTCAAGCGCTTGGGTGCATAAGTACACATGCCTTGCTTGAGTGACCAGGGTTCAAGCCCATGACTGCTGAATATGGTGCTGTTTCTTGTATTCTGTCTACCTTGTGAACTGCTCTGACCGTTTGGTCGTCCCGGAGTATAAACAGAATGTTAGGCCTGACGTAGCCGACTGGTCAGGAGCGGGAGTGTGGTAGCACATGCTCTTTGAGTGGACCAGGGTTCGAGCCCGTAACTGATAAATACGATTCACAATTTGTATTGATTGATTTATTGTAAACACTACTGACCTGGTGGTTGTGCTGGAGTATAAACAAGAACATTTTTTTATGGTTATTTACAGTGCTTTCATGATGATATTATGTCAGTTCTGCTACTGAAGTAATCTTCTTCCAGTCACATAGCTCCCTGAGGAGCTGTTGTGGCCACCAACAAATTCCTCCAACTACATTGATCGTGTACTATATGAGCAGTATTGCAAAGTATCATGCCCAGAAGTTCACCGATCCCATCCTTCCACGTAGTTGCAGGTCTTCCTCTGCACCTCTTTCCCCCTCGGTTTTTCCTTCCATTATATTCTTCAACAGAAAGTTTTCCCTTCTTACTATATGGCCAAAAAACTTGAGTTTTCTTTTGTTGATACTACAAAGAAGAATTTTAGGCCTGCCAAATTTATTCAATACTCACTGAAGTAATACTTGATGCTAATTGTAAAACTGAAAACCACTTTTGAAACACTCCTAGCTTCGGGATTGCACTGCTGTAATTGTTCCTTATCTAGTTGCAGTTATAGATTCAGTTTGTTAATTCAGTTTATGGTTATTTACCATTATGTTATTTACTGTGCTTTGATGATGATATTTTATGTCAGTTCTGCTACTGAAGTAATACTTGATGCTAATTGTAAAAACTGAAAAGCACTTTTGAAGCTTTTTGTTTACTGTTTACCTTCACCAAAAAAGTATCTTGCTCATTAGTAGTAGAAGATATATAATCCTCTCCTACCCCAGACCTGGATATCAGTTTGTTAATTCAGTTTATGATGATGATATTGTTATGTCAGTTCTGCTACTGAAGTAATACTTGATACTAATTATAAAACTGAAAGGCACTTTTGAAACACTCCTAGTTTTGGAATTGCACTGCTGTGATTAATCTGGTTCCTTATCTAGTTGCAGTTATATTATTAGCTATATGATGCAAGGAAGTCTGAGGCTTATGTGGCACCAGCCAAATAAAAAAAAATTCCCGAGTTACCTTAAGAGAGAGAGAGAGAGAGAGACACACACACAAAAGTAGAAGGGAATCACCAAGAAAGAGAAGAATGATGATACCCGACTCAGGATTCTGGGTGTGCCAAGCCCATACTCACCAGATGTGAGCCCCTGGGGTTAGATTCAGTTTGTTAATTCCGTTTATGGTTATTTACCATTATGTTATTTACAGTGCTTTAATGATGATACTGTTATGTCAGTTCTGCTACTGAAGTAATACTTGATGCTAATTGTAAAACTGAAAAGTACTTTTGAAACACTCCTAGTTTTGGGATTGCACTGCTGTAATTGATCTGATTCCTTATCTAGTTGCAGTTTTATTATTATTAGCTATATGGTGCAAGGAAGCCTCAGGCTTCCTTGCACCACCAGCAAAAAAAAAAAAAAATTCCCGAATTACCCTGAGAGAGAGACAAATGTAGAAGGAAATCACCAAGAAAAAGAAGAATGATGATGTCTAGCTCAGGACCCTTGGGTGTGCCAAACCCATACTCACTAGTTGTGAGCTCCTGGGGTTAGATTCAGTTTGTTAATTCAGATTATGATTTTTTACCATTATGTTATTTACAGTGCTTTAATGATGATATTGTTATGTCAGTTCTGCTACTGAAGTAATACTTGATGCTAATTGTAAAAACTGAAAAGCACTTTTGAAACTTTTTGTACCTTCACCAAAAAATGAACTTGCTCATTAGTAGTAGTAGAAGATATATAATCCCCCCCCCCAGACCTGGACATCAGTTTGTTAATTCAGTTTATGGTTATTTGTAGTGCTTTGATGATGATATTGTTATGTCAGTTCTGCTACTGAAGTAAAAGTAAAGTGCGGCCATTATCAACCCACTGCAGGATGGAAGCCTCCTCAACAATTCATGTTGAGGGAAATGGACCATAATCTGCCACGCTGGTCCAGTGCGGGTTGGCAGATCGACCGTATTCAGCAGTCAGGGGTTTGAACCCCAGTCTACTCAAAGAGCGTGTGCTACTGCACCCCCGCTCCTGCCCACTCGTCTACGGAGACTGAAGTAATACTTGATGCTAATTGTAAAAACTGAAAAGCACTTTTGAAGCTTTTTGCTTACTGTTTACCTTTACCAAAAAATGATCTTGCTCATTAGTAGTAGAAGATATATAATCCTCCCCGCACCTGGACATCAGTTTGTTAATTCAGTTTATGGTTATTTATAATGCTTTGATGATGATATTATTATGTCAGTTCTACTACTGAAGTAATACTTGATGCTAATTGTAAAACTGAAAAGCACTTTTGAAACACTCCTAGTTTTGGGATTGCACTGCTGTAATTTATCTGATTCCTTATCTAGTTGCAGTTATATTATTATTAACTATATGGTGCAAGGAAGCCTCAGGCTTATGCTGCACCAGCCCCAGCCAAAAAAAAAAAAAAATTCTTGAGTTACCCTGAGAGAGAGAGAGAGAGAGAGAAACAAAAGTAGAAGGAAATCACCAAGAAAGAGAAGAATGATGATATCCAGCTCAGGACCCTGTGTGTTCCAAGCCCATACTTGCCAGATGTGAGCCCCTTGGGTTAGATGATTTTAGTCCAATCATTATTAGAAAAAGTGAAAATGAATGGGCCCAAATATGGAAAAATGAAGTCAACAACAAACTACATGAAATAAAACCTAATCCAGAAATATGGAACTCAAGCATCAGAGAGAGTCGCAGAGAAGAAGTAATACTTGCCAGACTGAGAATTGGCCATACTCATCTTACTCATTTTCATCTATTGACAAACAAAAATCCCCCACTCTGTTTTCAATGCCAAGTTCAACTTTCAGTAAAACACATTCTTTTGGTATGCCCTCGATTCAGAAATTCCAGATTCCTTTGTTTTCAGAGTTTATGCAATAACCAGAATCAAGTTACCCTTCAACAGATCTTAGACAACTCTGCGAATATAGATGAATTATTTAATTTTATTCGGCAAATCAGATTTGATAAACAAATCTGAAAAAAATGTTTGATTTTCATTAAAAACTTGGAAAGACACATCTTGGCCATTGATGCCCTTGTGTCTTAAAACCCTTAAACAACAACAACTTGGGTTAGATTCAGTTTATGGTTATTTACCATTATGTTATTTACAGTGCTTTAATGATGATATTGCTATGTCAGTTCTGCTACTGAAGTAATACTTGATGCTAATTGTAAAAACTGAAAAGCACTTTTGAAACTTTTTGTTTACTGTTTACATTCACCAAGAAATGATCTTGCTCATTAGTAGTAGAAGATATATAATCCTCCCCTCCCCCAGACCTGGACATCAGTTTGCTAATTCAGTTTATGGTTATTTACAGTGCTTTCATGATGATATTATTGTGTGAGTTCTGCTACTGAAATAATCTTCTTCCTCCAGTCGCATAGCCTCCCTGAGGAGCTGTTGTGGCTACCAACAAATTCCTCCAAGCAGCAATGCAAAGTGTCATGGCCAGAAGTTCACTGATCCCATCCTTCCACCTATTTGCAGGTCTTTCTCTACACCTCTTCCCATGCATTTTTCCTTGCATTATATTCTTCAACAGAAAATTTTCCCTTCTTACTATATGATGAAGAAAACTATGAAGAAGAATTTTAGGCTTGCCAATTTTATTCAATACCCACTGAAGTAATACTTGATGCTAATTGTAAAAACTGAAAAGCAGTTTTCAAACTTTTTGTTTACTGTTTACCTTCACCAACAAATGATCTTGCTTATTAGTAGTAGAAGATATATAATCCTCCCCAGACCTGGACATCAGTTTGTTAATTAAGTTTATGGTTATTTTTAGTGCTTTGATGATATTATTATGCCAGTTCTGCTACTGAAGTAATACTTGATGCTAATTGTAAAACGCTTATGAAACACACATAGTTTTGGGTTGCACTGCTCTTATTGATCTGGTTCCTTATCTAGTTGCAGTTATATTATTATTATTATTATTAGATATATGATGCAAGGAAGCCTGAGGCTTATACTGCACGAGCAAAAAAAAATTCCCGCTTTACCCTAAGAGAGAGAGAGAGAGAGAGACATAGACAAAAGTAGAAGAGAATCCCCAAGAAAGAGAAGACTGATGGTATCTAGCTCAGGACCCTGGGTGTGCTCCTTGGGTTAGATACAGTTTGTTAATTCAGTTTATGGTTATTTACCGTTATGTTATTTACAGTGCTTTAATGATGATATTGTTATGTCAGTTCTGCTACTGAATAATACTTGATGCTAATTGTAAAAACTGAAAAGCACTTTTGAAACTTTTTCTTTACTGTTTGCCTTCACCAAAAAATGATCTTGCTCATTAGTAGTAGAAGATATGTAATCCTCCAATCTCCCAGACCTGGACATCTGTTTGTTAATTCAGTTTATGGTTATATTTAGTGCTTTGATGATGATATTATTATGTCAGTTGTGCTACTGAAGTAATACTTGATGCTGATTGTAAAATTGAAAAGAACTTTTGAAACACTCCTAGTTTTGGGATTGCACTGCTGTAATTGATGTGGTTCCTTATTTAGTTGCAGTTATATTATTATTATTATTAGTTATATGGTGGAAGGAAGCCTGAGGCTTATGCTGCACCAGTGAAAAAAAAAATTGCCGAGTTACCCTGAGAGAGAGAGAGAGAGAGATGCACGCACGCACACACAAAAGTACAAGGGAATCATCAAGAAAGAGAAAAATGATGATATCCAGCTCAGGACCTGGGTGCGCCAAGCACATACTTACCAGATATGATCCCCTGGGGTTAGATTCAGTTTGTTAATTCAGTTTATGGTTATTTACCCTTTTGTTATTTACAGTGCTTTAATAATGATATTGTTATGTCAGTTCTGCTACTGAATAATACTTGATGCTAATTGTAAAAACTGAAAAGCACTTTTGAAACTTTTTGTTTACTGTTTACCCTCGCCAAAAATGATCTTGCTCATTAGTAGTAGAAGATATATAATCCTCCAGACCTGAACATCAGTTTGTTAATTCAGTTTATGGTTATTTTTAGTGCTTTGATGATGATATTATTATGTCAGTTCTGCTACTGAAGTAATACTTGATGCTGATTGTAAAATTGAAATGCACTTTTGAAACACTCCTAGTTTTGGGATTGCACTGCTGTAATTGATCTGGTTCCTTATCTTGTTGCAGTTATATTATTATTATTATTATTAGCTATATGGTGCAAGGAAGCCTGAGGCGTATGCTGCACCAGTGAAAAAAAAAATTCCCGAGTTTCCCTAAGAGAGAGAAAGATGTGCACGCACACACACAAGTAGAAGGGAATCGCCAAGAAAGAGAAAAATAATGATATCCAATTCAAGACCTGGGTGTGCCAAGCCAATTCTTACCAGATATGAGCCCTTGGGGTTAGATTCAGTTTATGGTTATTTACCCTTTTGTTATTTACAGTGCTTTAATGATGATATTGTTATGTCAGTTCTGCTGCTGAATTAATACTTGATGATAATTGTAAAAACTGAAAAGCACGTTTGAAACTCTTTGTTTACTGTTTACTTTCACCAAAAAATGATCTTGCTCATTAGTAGTAGAAGATATATAATTCTCCCAGACCCAGATATCAGTTTGCTAATTCAGTTTTTGATTATTTACAGTTTGTTATTTGGTTTTTAGGAGTATTAGCAACTAAGGCCATATTGCTGCTGGGATATGCGATGGTCATTCCCTCACCTTTCCGCATTCTACGTATTTGGTGGTTACGGGCTCTTACCCCGGTCTAATCAAGAAGCATGTGATACACACTGCTGCTTCTATCCTATGGAGGCACCTTTTGTTATTTACAGTGTTTCATGATGATATTATTATGTCAGTTATGCTACTGAAATAATCTTCTTCTTTCAGTCACATAGCTCCCTGAAGAGCTGTTGTGGCCACCAACAAATTCCTACAACTGCATCGATCGTGTGCTATATGAGCAGCATTGCAAAGTATCATGCCCAGAAGTTCACTTATCCCATCCTTCCACCTATTTGCAAGTCTTCCTCTGCACCTCTTCTCCTCGGTTTTTCCTTACATTATATTCTTCAACAGAAAGTTTTCCCTTCTTACTATGTGACCAAAAAATTTGAGTTTTCTTTTATTGATGGTATGAAGAAGAATTTTAGAACTGCCAATTTTATTCAATACCCACTGAAGTAATACTTGATGCTAATTGTAAAACTGAAAAGCACTTTTGAAACACATCTAGTTTTGGGATTGCACTGCTGTAATTGAACTGGTTCCTTATCTAGTTGCAGTTATAGATTTAGTTTGTTAATTCAGTTTATGGTTATTTACCATTATGTTATTTACAGTGGTTTGATGATGATATTGTTATGTCAGTTCTGCTACTGAAGTAATACTTGATGCTAATTGTAAAAACTGAAAAGCACTTTTGAAACTTTTTGTTTACTGTTTACCTTCACCAAAAAATGATCTTGCCCATTAGCAGTAGAAGATATATAATCCTCCCCTCGCTGAGAACTGGACATCAGTTTGTTAATTCAGTTTATGGTTATTTATAGTGCTTTGATGATCATATTATTATGTCAGTTATGCTACTCAAGTAATACTTGATGCTAATTGTAAAAAGAGAGAGAGAGACAAAAGTAGAAGGAAATCACCAAGAAAGAGAAGAATGATGATATCCAGCTCAGGATCCTGGGGTTAGATTCAGTTTGTTAATTCAGTTTATGGTTATTTATCATTATGTTATTTACAGTGCTTTAATGATGATATTGTTATGTCATTTCTGCTACTGAAGTAATACTTGATGCTAATTGTAAAACTGAAAAACGCTTATGAAACACACCTAGTTTTGGGTTGCACTGCTGTTATTGATCTGGTTCCTTATCTAGTTGCAGTTATATTATTATTATTAGCTATATGATGGAAGGAAGCCTGAGGCTTATGCTGCACCAGCAAAAAAAAAAAAATTGCCATTTTACCCTAAGAGAGAAAGAGAGACAGACTAAAGTAGAAGGGAATCCCCAAGAAAGAAAAGAATGATGATATCCAGCCCAAGACCCTGGGAGTGCCAATCCTATACTCACCAGATGTTAGCCCCCTGGGGTTAGATTCAATTTGTTAATTCAGTTTGTGGTTATTTACCATTATGTTATTTACAGTGCTTTAATGATGATATTGTTATGTCAGTTCTGCTACTGAAGTAATACTTGATGCTAATTGTAAAACTGAAAAGCGCTTATGAAACACACCTAGTTTTGGGTTGCACTGCTGTTATGGATCTGGTTCCTTATCTAGTTGCAGTTATATTATTAGCTATATGATGCAAGGAAGCCTGAGGCTTATGCTGCACCAGCAAAAAAAAAAGTTCCCATTTTACCCTAAGAGAGAGAGAGAGAGAGAGACAGACAGACAAAAGTAGAAGGGAATCCCCAAGAAAGAGAAGAATGATGATATCCAGCTCATGACCCTGGGTATGCCAAGCCCATACTTGACAGATGTGAACCCCTTGGGTTAGATTCAGTTTCTTAATTCAGTTTATGGTTATTTACCATTATGTTATTTTCAGTGCTTTAATGATGATATTGTTATGTCAGTTCTGCTACTGAAGTAATACTTGATGCTAATTGTAAAAACTGAAAGGCACTTTTGAAACTTTTAGTTTACTGTTTACCTTCACCAAAAAATGATATTGCTCATTAGTAGTAGAAGATATATAATCCTCCAATCCCCCAGACCTGGACATCAGTTTGTTAATTCAGTTTATGGTTATTTATAGTGCTTTGATGATGATATTATTATGTCAGGTCTGCTACTGAAGTAATACTTGATGCTGATTGTAAAATTGAAAAGCACTTTTGAAACACTCCTAGTTTTGGGATTTCACTGATGTAATTGATCTGGTTCCTTATCTAGTTGCAGTTATATTTTTATTATTAGTATTATTAGCTATATGGTGCAAGGAAGCCTGAGGCTTATGCTGCACCAGTGAAAAAAAAAATTCCCGAGTTTTCCTAAGAGAGAGAAAGAGAGCCACCCCCCACACACACACAAAAGTAGAAGGGAATCACCAAGAAAGAGAAAAATGATATCTAGCTCAGGACCTCGGTGTGCCAAGCCCATACTTACCAGATATGAGCCCCTGGGGTTAGATTCAGTTTGTTAATTCAGTTTACGGTTATTTACCCTTTGTTATTTACAGTGCTTTAATGATGATATTGTTATGTCAGTTCTGCTACTGAATTAATACTTGATGATAATTGTAAAAACTGAAAAGCACATTTGAAACTCTTTGTTTACTGTTTACCTTCACCAAAAAATGATCTGCTCATTAGTAGTAGAAGATATATAATTCTCTCAGACCCGGACTTCAGTTTTTGTTTATTTACAGTTTGTTATTTTGTTTTTAGCAGCATTAGCAACTGAGGCCATATTGCTCCTGGGATATGCGATGGTCATTCCCTCACCTTTCCGCATCCTACGTATCCCGGTCTAATCAAGAAGCGTGTGCTACGCACTGCTGCTCCTACCCACCTGGCTATGGAGGCACGTTTTGTTATTTACAATACTTTCATGATATTATTATTATGTCAGTTCTGCTACTGAAGTAATCTTCTTCTTCTTCCATTCACATAGCTCCCTGAGGAGCTGTTGTGGCCACCAACAAATTCCTACAACTGTATCGATCGTGTGCTATATGAGCAGCATTGCAAAGTATCATGCCCAGAAGTTCACTTATCCCATCCTTCCACCTATTTGCAAGTCTTCCTCTGCATCTCTTCCCCTCGGTTTTTCCTTACATTATATTCTCGAACAGAAAGTTTTCCCTTCTTACTATGTGACCAAAAAACTTGAGCTTTCTTTTATTGATGGTATGAAGAAGAATTTTAGACCTGCCAATTTTATTCAATACCCACTGAAGTAATACTTGATGCTAATTGCAAAACTGAAAAGCTCTTTTTGAAACACACCTAGTTTTGGAATTGCACTGCTGTAATTGATCTGTTTCCTTATCTAGTTGCAGTTATAGATTTAGTTTGTTAATTCAGTTTATGGTTATTTACCATTATGTTATTTACAGTGCTTTGATGAAGGTTATGTTATGTAAGTTCTGCTACTGAAGTGATACTTGATGCTAATTGTAAAAACTGAAAAGCACTTTTGAAGCTTTTTGTTTTCTGTTTATCTTCATCAAAAAATGATCTTGGTTATTAGTAGTAGAAGATATATAATCCTCCCCTCCCCCAGACCTGGACATCAGTTTGCTAATTCAGTTTATGGTTATTTACAGTGCTTTCATGATGATATTATTTTGTGAGTTCTGCTACTGAAATAATCTTCTTCTTCCAGTCATATAGCTTCCTGAGGAACTGTTGGGCTACCAACAAATTCCTCCAACTACATTGACCGTGTACTATATGGGCATTCTTGCAAAGTGTGATGGCCAGAAGTTCACTGATCCCATCCTTCCACCTAGTTGCATGTCTTCCTCTGCACCTCTTCCCCTTGGTTTTTCCTTCCATTATATTCTTCAACAGAAAGTTTTCCCTTCTTACTATATGACCAAAAAACTTGAGTTTTCTTTTCTTGATGCTATGAAGAAGAATTTTAGGCCTTGCCAATTTTATTCAATACTCACTGAAGTAATACTTGATGCCAATTGTAAAACTGAAAAGTACTTTTGAAACACTGTTAGTTTTGGGATTGCACTGCTGAAATTGATCTGTTTCCTTATCTAGTTGCAGTTATGGATTTAGTTTGTTAATTCAGTTTATGGTTATTTACCATTATGTTATTTACAGTGCTTTGATGATGATATTGTTATGTCAGTTCTGCTACTGAAGTAATACTTGATGCTAATTGTAAAAACTGAAAAGCACTTTTGAAAATTTTTTTTTTACTGTTTACCTTCACCAAAAAATGATCTTGCTCATTAGTAGCAGAAGATATATAATCCTCCCCTCCCTGAGAACTGGACATCAGTTTGTTAATTCAGTTTATGGTTATTTATAGTGCTTTGATGATAAAATTATTGTCAGTTATGCTACTGAAGTAATACTTGATGGTAATTGTAAAACGAGAGAGAGAGAGAGATACACACAAAAGTAGAAAGGAATCACCAAGAAAGAGAAGAATGATGATATCCAGTTCAGGATCCTGGGTGTGCCAAGCCCGTACTCACCAGATGCGAGTCCCTTTGGTTAGATTCTGTTTGTTAATTCAGTTTATGGTTATTTACCATTATGTTATTTACAGTGCTTTAATGATGATATTGTTATGTCAGTTCTGCTACTGAAGTAATACTTGATGCTAATTGTAAAAACTGAAAAGCACTTTTGAAACGTTCCTAGTTTTGCAATTGCAATGCTGTGATTGATCTGGTTCCTTATCTATGGTTATTTTCCATTATGTTATTTACAGTGCTTTGATGATGATTTTATTATATCAGTTCTGCTACTGAAGTAATACTTGATGCTAATTGTAAAAACTGAAAAGCACTTTTGAAACGTTCCTAGTTTTGCAATTGCAATGCTGTGATTGATCTGGTTCCTTATCTATGGTTATTTTCCATTATGTTATTTACAGTGCTTTGATGATGATTTTATTATATCAGTTCTGCTACTGAAGTAATACTTGATGCTAAATGTAAAACTTGAAAAGCACGTTTGAAACATTCCTAGTTTTGAGATTGCTTATTTCCTTATCTAGTTGCAGTTGTAGGTTCAGTTTGTTAATTCAGTTTATGGGTATTTACCGTTATGTTATTTAGTGCTTTGATGATGCTATTATTATGTCAGTTCTGCTACAGAAGTAATAATTGATGCTAATTGTAAAAACTGAAAAGCACCTTTGAAACACTCCTCATTTTGAGATTGCACTGCTGTAATGAATCTGGTTTCTTATCTATTTGCAGATGTAAATACACTGGACTCCCGCTAGTCCGAACTAATTGGGACCGAGCCCTGTTCGGATTAGCATAATTTCGGATTAGCCGAATAACGTACCCCAGATTTTAAAATGAATAAGGAGTGAGTGACGTTGATAGCTTGAAGTAATGCTTCAGGAAATCACAAGCTACCTTTGATGATTTTGATGATGATCATTAAATCAGCGAAGCCGAGAGCGCTTTTAAAAATATGAACATTAACAATCTTCCAGTTCATTACAAAAGTCAAAAAAAAGCTTGGATGAACGGACAGCTTTTCATTGAGTGGTTTCATAATCAATTTGTCTCAGCAGTGAAACGTTTCAGCAATGAAAATGATTTGCCACCTCGCGCCATTCTCCTCATAGACAATGCGCCATCCCACCCAGACGTTTCCGAGTTTACATCAGGGGATATAAAGGCAGCTTTCTTACCGCCTAATGTAACACCGTTATTACAGCCCATGGACCAGGGGGTGTTACAGTCTATCAAGCTTGCATACAGAAAGAAATATCTTAGGTCCTTGATAGAAGATAACACCAATTCACTTTCTTTACATGAGAAAATGAAACAAGTGAACTTAAAAGATGTTGTATATTGGGTTGCTGAGCTGTGGGAGAGTGTAACCGGTGGCAAAACATAGCATCTTATAATCGATTTTCATCGTTACGTCAAAAGAAATTAACAGAGTTTGTTACTTCTGAAAAATGGCTTTTGTTCCTGTTTTGGTGTATAAGTATTGATCTGTAGTTTTAATAGGCCATGTCAAACACTGATTTATTAATTTTGTATTAGTACAGTACTACAATAAAATACATTTTTTTTGTGGAATTCTAAATGTCTTTGTACCATTAATACCATTTAAATTTAACGTATTTAACATATATTTTGCGAACTAAAAAATTTCCTCTCCGCTGACCGAAACGTGTTCGGATTAGGCGGACGTTCGGATTACCGGGGTTCGGATTAGCGGGAGTGCACTGTATAGATTACTATATATGTAACATGGCATCTTTGGATTAATAGTTTTGGTTATTGGCAGTGCTGTATTTACTTGATATGCTTTGGTGATGATATTAATAAGTCAGTTCTGCTACTGAAGTAGTAGTTGATGTAAATTATGAAAACTGAAAAGCATTTTTAAAAAATATACTTTGTTTCAAGACAGCACAGCAAAAAAATCTATATATTTTGCACAACACTACATTAAATCAGAAAGAGTATTTGGAAAGCATTTATGGAAGTACACAAAGATTGCAACACAAAGTTTTGCCTCTTCTGCAGCCATAGCTCTCCAAGACCATAACATGGTTTAGAAGAAATCAAATGTTAATTGTTTTTGGGTGTGTGGTTCCTAATTGCAGTTTATGGTCAATGGCAGGATTTAGAGGTTACAGAATTGTAGTGCTTCTTGGGAATTTTTGTTCACATGTCCTTATGGTTCTTTCTGAAATGAGACTCGTAGACAAATATATATGTATTGCATTCTATTCTTTGTTATTTGATTTTTTTGGTATTGTATTTTTTTCAAACATTTCTCTCCTTTTGAATGCATTTACTGCAAAGGAAATGAGAATCTCTTGACAAGTAAGTGCCAGATAATCTTATTTTGTTACTGTGCAGTGTAATATATGTACAAGGGATGGTCAAAAACTTTTTCATGGTGCCAGTAACAAATGGAGGAGTAGGATGAAGATTGTGGTTTGTCCATAATTTGGAGCCTGCACTTTTTACTCCACATTTCCACATAAAGGTTTAGGAAGTATAAAAGAAGAGCATTCTATCTTTTATACTTCCTAAAACTTTGTGGAAAACTGCCCTTCAACTCATATATAACGTTCATATATACATATGTAATTTTGCATATACTCTCTCATTATATGTGCATACTCTGCCCTATCATTAATATTCGGACACCCCCCCTCATTGTTAATTGGTCATGTCCTATCAAGGCACCACATGTCATACAACCATAAATACGTTCATAGGCCTCTCAGGATATAGTGGTATGGTTGTGAGTGCAAGCTGATGCAGTCGATGGAGTTAAACTTCCATTGTGGAATGATAATAGGTACCACATAAGCAGTCAGTTGCTGTGAAAACATCTATAGCAGCACCTAACAACGGAATGTAATAGAAATGCAAATGCTGTGGTCAAATATTTGTATTGTTGCAATCATACTTCCAGTAGTAGTAACTGCAGGAAGTATGATTGTGATGTCATACTATTCTACAAATGGATTTTGCCAACCTCTTGCAAGCTAAGGATGTTTTCACATAAAACATCTTTCGTATGGGTAGGTTATGGGCTTTAATTTTTTTTAAATGGTTTAGCCTGGGATGATTGGTTGTTTTAGACAAAATCCTGAATTCTGTTTAGACATCCTGGACAATAATGTGTTACCTGCATTGTAGCAGCATGTTGGGGAATGCCCATACCTGTATCAGCAGGACAATCCTTCATGTTGTACTGCTTGTGTTGTGATGAATTGATCTGAGGACATGAGCATTGATAAGTTGAAATGACCAGAGCCCTGACCTCAGTCCTATAGAGAAACTGGGATGAATTAGATTATTAGGTGTGCGTGAAGAGAGACTGCCTGAAAAAATAAGAGCTGAACTGGTTGCTGCTTTGAAGGCTGAATGGCTGAAAATATTGGAGGACATTTAGAAAAAAACTGATGGAGAGTGTTGCCTGAAGACTGGAGGCTGTTGTAAGTCTAAAAGTTTCAGCAACATCATTTTCTTGTAAATAAAGGTTATTTGTAGATATGCAAGTGTCTGGATATTGATGGTAGGGCATTGTATTTCACAGCCTCATTTATGAGCAGAAGCAACAAAGAGTGTCATTATGCAAAGACTTCATCCAGACTTGTCAAGACAATTCTAATTTCCTTGACTGTATTGTCATTGGTGGTGAGTGTTGAGTGATATCGTTCCTTAGCAGTAGCTTACATATCGCTGGATTGCCAAATAAGTAACCTGGATAAATTCAATATTTAATGACATATAATATCATCAAAACTAATGCTTTGATGATGATATTACTATGTCAGTTCTGCTACTGAAGTAGTACTTGATGTAAATTGTGAAAACTGAAGCTTGTTTTTAAAAGACTCCTACTTCCAGGATTGCTCAGATGAAATTAATCTGGTTTTCTTTGCAGTAGGAGCTATACAAGGTGTGATCAAAAAATTTTAGGAGCAAACTAATATTTGGCAAATGATGATGATATCAGCCATTTGGATGGATTGCCTTGGAAGTGGTCTCCTTCTCATTGTATACAGTAAACCCCCGCTATTCGCGGTTTCGCGTATTCGCGATCGCCGATTTAATATAAAATGAAACCTTAAAAAATGTGAATTTTAAAGCGCCGTGAATATTTTCCGCCATAGAAAACATGGGCGTGGCTAAAATTATCTTTCCCGGTCAAAACAGCGCTCAGTGGGTGGGGGGAGAGGGGTGACAAAATCGCGAGCGTGGATGTTTCTCGCTAATCCTTGTTCAGTATGTGTTATGCGCTTGTCATGGAAGGTTTCGTCGTTTGCTTTTAATTTATATGCTTATAAATTGAATAAATTTATCAATTTATAAATTGATATGCTTACAAAAATGATAAATCTACTGTTTTGCAGTGTAAAACAAACTTTTTCGAGTGTATTAACGAAGAAAGTGACTTTATTGTGGACAAGTTCTTTCTAACCCCTACAAAAATATGGCTACGAATAAAAAGAGAAATGTGAAAATATCAAAGAAGGTGATAACATTAGCGAATAAAATTGAGTTATTAGACAAAATTTCTAATGGTGAAAGTGTCTCCTCAGTGGCAAAACATTATAAAATCAACGAGTCAACGGTACGATCAATCAAGAAATCGGAAGAAAAATCCGCCGTAGTGTCCGTGAAAACGCGCTAATTGTTTCAAAAATTTGCTCTGTAACTCGTGATGTTAAATTATAAAAAATTGAAAAAGCTTTAAATCTGTGGATAGAAGACCGAACTCAAAATAAAATTCCGTTAAGTTCACTCATCATTCGCGAAAAGCCAAAACTCCTTTATCAACACTTTAGCGAAACTGGTGATAGCACTGGCGTGATGTTTTTTTTTGCTAGCAAGCAAAGGCGCTAGTTTGAAAGATTTGTTTGAAATTTCTAATAAATATTACAATTTAATATTAAATTGTTTCTTATTTTCATTTCGATGCCATATGCTTGCATTTCACTATGTACTGTCTATGTACATAGTCATATTACGAAGGTACATATAATACATACATAGACAAAATTTTAGACTAGTTTTTCTTATATATTTCATACTTTGGAACGGAACCCCTTTATTACTATGGGAGCCATAACTCAGTATTCGCGTTTTCGGTATTCGCGACATTTCTCAGGAACGTAACCCCAGCGAATAGCGGGGGTTTACTGTACACTGATTCCAGCCTTATCCAACTTCTAGAAGCATTCCTGATGGGCTTATTTTGGAATTAATAGTTGTTTGTGTTGCATTGTGAATAATTTCCTAATTCATTACAAATCTGTGACCTTTTTAAATGGGCATTAAGCTTGAGGGGAAAAAACTCATCTGTCTGTATCTAGTGTGTGGTAATAAGGGGGGACACAGTGATGGAGTGCATCACAAGAAATTTTCTAATGGAAAGTGGCAAGTATGCCCAGGGATTGTTGCAATGCAACAATCCCTGGGCATACTTGCAAGTGTTTACATATCCACAGTCAGTAAAATTATTAATTTTAAAATGAAGTGAAGCACAAAGTGAAGCGTGCTAATTCAGACTTACTGCAGACAAATGGATGATTCGTGCATTACTAAGTCTAGATGAGTCACCAAACACGTTGCAACAAAGCACAACTCACTATGACTGCAATTTCAAGATACAAAAGTCAATTCCCAAACTTTTTAATCGCACATTTCTAGATTAATGAATAAGTACCTGGACATTGTTTATTAATTCAATTATTTATTTATTTACTGTACAGTACTTGGCTGCAATGCTTTAATGATGATATAAAATGTCAGTTCTGCTACTGAAGTAGTACTGTTTTTTCAGTTTTCATGTAAATCATGAAAACTGAAAAGCACTTTTGAAAAATACTTGTAGTTTCAGAATAGCATAGCAGAAAATATATATATTCATATTTTGCAGTGCACTGCATTGAAATCAGAATGAATATTTGGAGAGCATTAATGGAAGCAGAAAGCAGTAGTTGCAGATGAATTACTGCTTTCTAGGATTATGGTAGGGTTTAGATGTCATTGAACTGAAAATATTCTTTGGTTTTTTTTTTTTTTTCTACCTTGTGGTTTCTGGCTTATAGCAAACTGATAGAGCAAGCTTATCTGCGAAAAGATCTAAACCTCCCAAGCACTTCCTAATTCATTTCCCAAATATACGTGGTCTCAATTCTAATCTCAACGATGTACATTTCCACTTGCAATCTGCCAAACCCCATGTACTTTTTCTGACAGAATCTCGGTTATCGGTTGATTCAAATACTGCTCATCTCAGTTGCCCAAATTATTCGCTGTATGATTCCTTACTTGTGCATATGTCCATTCTGATATTCCCTGTCAGAGACTTGGCAATTTGGAATCTCCTCTCTTTGATCTTCTCTGGCTTAAAATCTCTCTACCTCATTGTATCAAATTCATCTGTTGTCTCTACCGTTCTCCCAACTCCACTAATCACTTGGAGCTCTTTGACTTCCTCTCTTTGCAATTTGACTTTCTCCAGTCCAACTTTCCTAACAGTGAGGCAATTTTCCTTAGTGATTTTAATGTTCACAACTCCAGCTGGCTTCCGTTTTCTAGTCATACTGACCCAGCTGGTTGAGATGCTGAGGCTTTTGTAATTACTAATGACCTTGCACAGATTGTTCATTTACCTACAAGAATACCGGACAATCTTAATCATACAGCCAATACGCTTGAACGTTTTCTCACAAACAACCCTTCTAAGTACACGGTCAATGTGAGAGGTCCTTTAGGCACTTCAGATCACAACTTGGTGATTGTCTCTTCTCCAGTGGAACCTTTATCTCATGGCTATTCCCAATCTCGTGTTGTTTGGCATTGTTGCATATCGTAATTGGCTTGTTTCTAATTCTCCAGTTTCATTTTCTGCCTACACCAAAGCTCGCAACAATTGTAAAGCAGTTATTAATCAGTCCAAACTAGAGTTTGAACAGGCTAAGAGTAGAAAACTTGCTTCTTGCCCTAATGGTAGCCGAGCATTCTGGTCTCTTGCCAAAGCTATTGGCCGCAACTTTTGCCCATCTCTGCTCCCACCTCTGTCCAAACTAGATGCTTCTGTTGTCGCTTCAGCCAAGGATAAAGCTGACCTGCTAGCATCCCATTTTTCTTCCAACTCATGTATTAATGATCTTGGTAAAACACCTCCCACTATTAGTAACACGCTCCATTCAATGCCTCCTGTGGTATTCCGTCAGAAGGATTTTGATGAATCTTGATACCAAGAAAGCTCCAGGTCCCGATGGTATTTCTCCACTTGTTCTCAAAATCTGTGCTCCTGAACTTACTCCTATTCTTTGCCGCCTTTTTTCACTTTCTTATTCCAAAGGTGTTTTTCCTTCTGCTTGGAAATTTGCTCATATCCAGCCAGTTCCTAAAAAGGGTGACAAATCCCTCCCATCCAATTATTGTCCCATTGCAATTACTTCTACTCTTTCTAAAGTAACAGAGAAAGCAATTAACCGCCAACTCTTAAACTACCTAGAAACCTTCAGTCTGACCAACGATCGCCAGTATGGATTCCGTCAGCGTCGATCCACTGGTGATATTCTGGCTTATGTTACCCATTTATGGACTAATTCAATGGAAAGGTTCGGTGAAACACAAGTAGTTGCTCTTGATAACTCAAAGTCTTTCGATCGTGTTTGGCATAAAGGTCTTCTAAACAAGCTTCCATGTTATGGTTTGCCAACTGTTTTTAATAATTGGTTATCCAGTTTTCTCTCTGATCGCTCACTGAGGGTGATGGTAGATGGCTCTCTGTCTTCTAACTTCTCCACTAATGCCGGTGTCCCCCAAGGTTCAGTTCTTTCCCCCACTCTTTTCCTCTTGTATATTAATGACCTTCTTCCATTGACTGGAAATCCTATCCATAGTTTTGCCGATGATAGCACATTGCATTCCACTTTCCATTTTGAGAAACCTTGTCCTGCCCAATCAGCTTCAGCGTCTCGAAAATCTGCTACCAATTCCTTAAATGCCGATCTTCAGGTAATTCTCCAGTGGGGCAAAGACAACTTAGTTGATTTCAACCCTTCTAAAACTCAGTCTTGTCTTATATCTCGCAAAAAGGATTCTTCTGCTCCTATGCTTATCTTTAGTGACACTCCAATCTCTAGGCAAAATGATATCTCTTTTGTGGATTACCCTGACTTCTAATCTCTCTTGGCACAAGCACATTACAAATATTGCTTCCTCTGCATCTAAAAAACTTGGTTTTCTCTTTCGCTCTCGGCGTTACTTTTCTTCCAAACAGCTGCTCACTCTGTATAAATCGCAAATCTGCCCAGCCATGGAATATTGTTCCCACATCTGGGGTGGTGCCCCCAAAACCTCTCTCAGGCTTCTTGATTCCATTCAGAAGAGGGCAGTTAGGTTAATTAATGATTCATCTCTAACAGTCTCTCCACTCACTGTCTCATAAACGTACTGTTTCTGCTGCAAGCCTCTTCTTCAGATACTTCCATGGGCACTGTTCTTCTGAATTGGCTTCTATAATTCCCGCTGTCTCTTTCAAAACAGTCCGAACACGTGCCGCCACCAGCCAACATCCGTTTACTATCCAACTTCAAACTCACAGAACCAACTTTTCATCTTCCTCGTTTATTCATTCAACTGCCGTTTTCTGGAACAACCTTCCTTCATACGTATTTCCTGAAAATTACGGTCTACAGAAGTTCAAGTCCAATGTCAACAAATATCTTCTTTCATCTTGTCAATCTCCAACCCAAGCACGGTACTAAGTACTATAGGTTCTAATACCTCTCGTGTTTGGGGTTTACATTAAAAAAAAAAAAAAAAAAAGGTTTAGAGGTTAATAAGTTGTAATTTATTTGGGTTTTTTGTATGCTCTGTGGTTCCTAGTGAGTGAGGCCCTGGCATGCAAACTGTTTATATTACTTTTTATTCTATATTACAGGCACTTCCCAACTTATGTAGACTTTATGTAATTTTTACCAGCTGGTACAAATTAAAAAATATGGAAATCTATTTTGCATCACGTAGGAATAAATGGAAGTATTGTGTAAATATTGTAATGTGAACCCATAACACATTGGGTTTTTTTTTTTTTTTTTTTTTGATAATTCGTTCCAAGACCTCGGAAGTTGAAATTTTCTCTGTATAACTTTCTAAACAGTCATTTTTATATTGGAAATTGTATTAGTTTTATATAAGTTTATGTCGAATAAGCTCAACACAAAAATCACTTTTAACTAAAGGATGCAAAAACAAAACATGTGGCCAACACGTTTACAAATGCTGCTATTGGCTGAGAGGAAGGGCTATACTGTCCTGCCGGTTTATTTACTACACTTCATTGTTATATATTCAATTATAAGAATCAGTTTTGAACACTTTTGTTGTATTTTTCTAAAGCACATTTCTGGAGGTCATGGCCATAAAACAATTTGCACTTTCCGGTTTATTGGGCTTTTCTGTTAGTGCAATCTATTATAAACGGGTAGTAAACTTGATCTTATTGCATTTGCGATAATACTGATAGCTGGAATTCTGCGAGTTTTTATGCTGTTATGATGAAATGTGTTTCCCCTTCATTGAAATCTTCAATCATATAAAAAACATAAATAAATTTTCAGAATCTTCTCTTCATTCCTATTTACTTATTACAATGAAAATGACCAGTGGAAATTTCGATTAGTGGCAGTGCTAGGAAACGAAACAAAATTGATTTTAGAAATGAAAATGATTAAGAAGTACGAACAGGACAAAGTTTGTCATCCATTGCATGGGAATTAGGTCTCGCTGCTTCAACAGTGAATACTATTTTAAAGGATAATGCATGTATTAAAGAACATGTTAAAGGATCAACAGTGATCACAAAACAGCATTCAGGTGCTATATCGAAGATGGAAAAAGCTATTAATAATATGGATGGAAAATCAGATTCAGAAGCAAGTGCCCCTAAGAGTCTAATGGCCATACAAGCAAAAGCAAGAAGTATTTATGAAGATATTAAGGATAAGTAGGATGAACCCCAAGCCATGTTCATGGCAAGCATCAGGTGGTTTAATAGGTTCAAGCATCGTGCTGGTTTCCACAACGTTAAAGTAAAAGTTTTGTAATTTTTCCTGTGCATGAGATAAAAAAAATTAATAAATAATTCTATTTACGTGTTTGTCGAACATTTATTTTTTTCTTAAATCAAATTCAGCCCGCATAATTGCGAGTGCTGCATAAGTATTTAAGGAAACTTAAGTAAAATTCGACTTATGTAGAGTTCTGCGGAACGCAACCCTAACGTAAGTCGGGGAGTGGCTGTATTTGATTTTGCATTTTTTTAAATAAAATCTTACAACTGGAAAGCATTAGCTGTAAAGGAGGTGAGAAAGAATCCCCAAGCAATTAAGTGCCAGATATTTCTGATTTCATTTCAGTGTAGTTTAATACACAGTGTGGCAATAAAGATCCTGGTCATGAGTTTGAAAATAAACAGAAGTGGTATGTTGTAGTACTAACTTCTTCCAACAGAGATTATCCAGTGGGCCGACAAGTTGCAAATAACAACCACAATAGTAACGCTAAATTTCCATGTCATGATTTTGCAATGGGGCAACAAATGAACATCAAATTTTTTTTTAAACTGGGAAAATCTGCAACAGAAATGTATGAAATGTTAAAAACTGTTTATGCGATGAAATGATAAGTCACACCAGTATATTTGAATGGTATAAGTGGTTCAGAGATGGATGTGAGGATGTTTGTGGTGACCCAAGAAATTTGCATCTGTCAACCTCTTGAAATGAGGACAGAATTGCAAGAGATTGTCGTTTGATCCTTAGAATGACAGCTGATGCTATGGAAAAGGAGACCATTTGTTAAATTCTGCATGAAGATTTAGGGAAAAGGAAGGTCTGTACAAAATTTGTTCCACACAGCAAAGCAAAGTGGAGGAGAAATTGTCGAGGATGGACATAAAAAAGTCACCTGGAGCAGAATTTACTGAATTATATTAAGGGAGGTAATCAAACCCTTGGCCATAATTATGAGAGCATTCATGGATTGGAGGAGTGTGAATATATTCCCAGTTCATAAAGGAGGATCAAAGGGTGACATGAGTAATTACAGACCTGTTAGCTGATCTGTTCCAGGGAAAATGATGGAATCACTGATTTCATCATTTTACACTGCAACAGGATTTACTTTTCTAGATCCTGTTGCAGTAGTGTACTATGATTACTATCATTAACAACCCTGCCAACCTTCGCATCATGTGCTAACTTGGATATTAAGCTGGATATACCTTCATCAGCATCATTAATAAATGGACCCAACACTGAACCCTGGAGGACTCCACTAATAACATTAGTCTACAAGTGCAGTGTCCATTGATTACCACTCTGTCTTCTCCCACTCAACCATCCCTTTATCCATAGCAGAAATTTGCCCTTCCCCTTATCAAAGACTTCTCCTTATCAAACCTATGCTGTTTTTGAACTATAACTGCAGTCTTGTCTAGATGATCCTGCAGTGCTTCTTTAACCAGTGCCTCCTATATTTTTCCTGCAACAGAAATTAAGCTAACAGGGCTTTAATTACTTGTCACCGTTTGTGAACTGTGGACACATTTGCACATCTCTAGTCCATGGGGACCTCCCCTGAGTCCAAGGAAGCTCTCGTAATTATGGCTAAGGGTTTGCTTACTTCCTTTGCTGCCTCCTTTAATATAACTGGATAGATCCCATCCACCCTAGGTGCCTTTCTTATGTTAAACTTAAAAAAATTTCTCCTCCACTTTGCTCTGTTATTATAAAATCATTTACCTCCCTGCCAGAGTTTGATAAACTTCTGGCATTTCCCTCCCTGAATAACTCCTCATGTGTGAATGTAGATGAAAAATACTCATTCAGTTTGTCTGAATGAGTATTTTGTTGATGATCCTACTTGAGCAGGATCATCAACAGTCGAACTATTGATATCAAGAGGACCAATCTGATTCATCCCCTTAGTTTACATAAGTAAAGAAATCTTTGCTGTTTTTCTTTTCATCCTTTGCCGAAGATTTCTCGTAATCTGCCTTTAGGACACCACAGCTGAAAATTGATCTGGTTCTTTTTCAGTAGGTGACACCTTATGAAATATGTAATCTGCATATCTGTTTATTAATTCAGTTTTTAGATCTACTATATATTATTAAATGTAGTAGTAAGAATAGGTGGGAGCATGCTGTATGAAGTAATGAAATTCTTGGATATAGTGTATGCATAGCAAGAATGTACCCAGCTCCTTGACATAACGTGGTCTTGACAGTGTCTCCCCCCCCCCCCCCTCCATGCACATACACTACTCTAACTCCATCCAGTCACTATCGGCAGCAAGATTATACACCAGCTGATCCAGAAGACTCCTAGAGAGTTACCAGTAGGTTCGATCCGCTGGACTAGCTACTGGATGACCTGCAAACACCATTTTAGAGCTGTACCCTCAAAATGTAAGGAAGATTGAATCCCGCCATGATGCCTATCATAACCTCCAAAAAAACCATCAAACTGCATGATGGGAGAGATGGGAGTAGTTGCCAGAGCTTTCCTCTGGAGACTAAACTTGGGTTTCACCACTTCATGCCTCCAATAAGCAAAGTGGTGGTATTACACCAGTTGATGAGAGTCATCTGCACATGGTGTTGCAAATTAACTATCAATAGTGTTAAAAATTGGATTTTTTTTTTTTCTGCCTTAAATGTATCCAGAATTTTGTTTTGTCTTTAAAGTAAAAAATTATTGTTAATGTGGAATTGAGTGTGCAAAGCACCTTGTGAGGTGCAGCATTGGCTGTTTACTATTTTTACTTTTTTGCTTCACAGCCAATTTCACTTTCAGTGTCTCATAAATAACATGTTTATGAGTTGGGCACATACTGTTTGAAATTGATGCTTGGCTGACATATGGTAGAGGCTTCTGCAACAGAAAATAGTTTCACTTTGTTTTATTTTTGAATGCTGTACAGAAGTGCTTTTTGTGCCTATTATTATTGATATAAAATAGTTTCTTGCTTTAATTATTATTGCTTATTTGACAAATCACATTAATATGTACTCCTTAAATATATTTCTTGACAAAAAATGTTAGAGTATGAAAAAGGCTGTTTAACAATGGGTAATGCATCTCCATCATTGCTACTACCCAGGTAGTATGCATGCATTGTTTTATTATATCTCATATGGTGAATTCCTTCATGAGTTGCCTAGGGATTGCACCTAATTCGAATAAGTAACACTTCTCTGGTAGAGAAGACTACTGTTACTTATTTTCAGATGGGCACCACCATCCAGACAGCACCTTTTCGAAGCTGGTTGGCTCCATCATCGGTGGGCGGACAGGTACCCTGTTGCAGTAGTGACAACCCAGTTATGAAGTATAACTCCACAATATGAGAGATACTTATGAGAGATGGGCAGAAGTAACCCCAGAGGAACGTACCAACTGTGTGGTATTACTACACTTAGGGTGGTAGAAAATGAAAAAGACCTGGGAGTAATTGTGTAGTCAGATATGAAGTTTTCTGAACAATGCAGACAGGCTGCTAGAGCAGGTCATGGAATTTTGTCAATAATATACAGGAATTTTGCTATCAGGGAAAAGGTGATTGTTCCTCTGTATAAGGCAATGGTCAGGCCACTCCTTGAGTACTGCATACAGGTCTGGATGCCTCATTTTAGGAAGGATGTAGATTTGCTTGAGCGTGTACAGAGAAGGGCAACAAGATTGGTGAGGGGAATGAAGGGATCCTCTTACCAAGAGAGGCTTAAGTTCTGCAAATTGCAGTGGCTGGAGACTAGGCACCTGTGAGGTGATCCGATTGAGGTGTATAAGGCCTTGAATGGGTTGAACACGCTGAATTCTGATGGGATTCTTCCACTTGTTCAGATTACGAACCTAAGGGGGCATAAATTGAAATTGAGGAAAGACAGCTGTAGAATAGATGTCCGGAAATTTGTCTTTAGCCAGCAGGTGGTCAATTGCTGGAACAAACTTCTATCTGTCATTGTGAAAGTTGATGAGTTAAATAAATTTAAGGAGGAACTGGACAAACAGAAGGAATGGTTGTGTGAATTTTTTTTGGCTGATGCTATATAAGCTCATACACTTGCTTTCTTGCATCACATGCCACGATTACTACTACTACTTGGTGTGCATGGTTTAATCTAAATATATTTCTTGACAAAATGTCAAAGAGTATGAAAAAGGCTGTTTAAGCATAAGTAATGCATCTCCATCATTGCTACTTCCCAGGTAGTATGCAAGCATCATTTTATTATATCTCATATCGTGAATACCTTCACAAGTTGCCTAGGGTGGTGGTGCCCATCTGAGAACAAGTAACAGTAGCCTTCTCTACCAGAGAAGTGTTACTTATTCGAAGTAGCGCAATACCTAGGTAACTCGTTGTGAAGGTATTCACAATATGAGATATAATAAAACAATGCATGCATATACTACCTGGGTAGTAGCAATGTGGATTGTATTACCCATGCTTAAACAACCTTTTCAATATGTACTCTTTCATAAGTTTTAAATTTTACGCCCTTAATGGTTCTCTGAACTGAAAATAGAAGCCACTGTTAGTTTTATTTTTATATATTTTATTACATTACTTTTTGCTTTTTTAAAAATGTGTAAAAAATAGAATTTTTTAAATACAGTCAAATTTGGTTATAACGAGCATCAAGGGACTAACACAATTTCCTCGTTATAATCATTACTCACTATATCAGTCATGAGTTAAATCTGCCCCCTATTTTTTTAAATTCTCAATAACTTGATAAAAATACAGATTCAAAAAACAAAAGAAATATTAGAGAGAAAATATATTAGTATATACCTACATATTTGTATTAAAATTCTTGTATAAACTACAGTACACTTAATAATCAACACAATTTATTTCTTTGTAATTTTAAAACCACACACTTAACACTAAACACAACTTATTTCTCCATCATTAAAAATAATACTAATTAATAATAAACATGATTTCCTGTTTCGTCGGCATTGTAGATGTCTTCATAATTGAAATCTTTCCTGATTTCTGCCCAAACACAGTCAATCTATTCATTTGCCATTATTGGGTCTGTAGATTGAGATTCTCCACTAATTTTTTGCCAAAACGATGTTATGCCAGTTTTAAAATCGATCCAACCAGCTGTCGTTACATACAAATCGTGCTTTTTGTAGAATTTAGCATTAGTAAAGGCAGATGACGCAAGAAAGCAAGCTTATATAGCATCAGCCAATAAAAAAAAAACCCCTTCTCATTTCACCCATCCACTTGCTCCAAATGTTTGTCTAATTCTGCCTTGAATCTATTTAAGCTATCAACTTCTACAACAGATTGAAGCTTGTTCCGGCAATCAACCACCTGCTGGCTAAAGGCACTTCTGCACATCTATCCTACAACTGTCTATTAATTAGCCATATGGTGCAAGAAAGCCTGAAGCTTATGCTTCACCAGCCAAAAAAAAAACCCTCCCAAGTTACCCTGAGAGAGAGAGAGAGAGAGAGACACAGAAGTAGAAAGGAATCACCAAGAAAGAGAAGAATGATTATATCCAGCTCACGGCACCTCCATAGCCAGGTGGGAAAGAGCAGCAGTGCGTAGCACACGCTTCTTGATTAGACAGGGGTACGAGCCCGTCACCACCAAATACGGAGGATGTGGAAAGGTCAGGGAATGACCACTGCATATCCTGGAGCAATATGGCCTTAGTTGCTATTGCTCTTAAAAACCAAATAACAACAACAATCCAGCTCAGGATCCTCAGTGTGCCAAGCCCATACTCACCAGATGTGAGCCCCTGGGGTAGATATTCTGAGCAAGAGGAAGAATCCCATTAGCATTGAGTATGTTCAATCCATTCAAGACTTTATACATCTCAATCAGATCACCTCGCATGTGCCTAGTCTCCAGACACTGTAATTTGCAAAACCTAAGCCTTTCTTCGTAAGAGCAACCCTTTGTTCCATTCACTAATCTTGTTGCCCTTCCCTGTACTCGTTCCAGCAGCTCTACATCGTTCGCGTAGCGAACCATTGAAGCAATGCTTCATCAACGTTTGATGAAGTGATCTGCATATACAAACAATTATTGTTTCCAAAATTCTTAGAAGTTCCGAAATAAATTTATGGTTCAGTGAAGACAAGACACCTATGGAAGATAGGCTCAATCTCCTGTTGGGTGCCAATGCCTCTGGAGATTTTAAGCAGAAGCCTTTGCTGGTGTATCATTCTAACATCCCTAGGGTATTTAAACAACAAAAGTCAACAAAGGCATGCTGGGAGTGTTATGGTGCAGCAATAAAGCCTGGATTACAAGATATCTTCAATAGATGGGCACGTGAAGTTTTCTGTCCTTCAGTGAAGAGTTATCTTGAGAAACATAAGCTTCCTGCGAAGGCACTGCTCCAGCTGCTAATGCACCAGGCCATGATGATCCCAACTCTGTTCAATCAATCTCTTGAGGCACAATTTGACTTTGTGCAACTCAAATTTTTGCTATCCAACATCACTCTTCTTCAACCAATGAACCAGAAGTCATTGCAAACTTCAAGAAAATCTATACTAAGAAAATGTTTGCAAGTTGCTTTGCAGTGACCTCTGTTGAAATTTCTGTCACCCTCAAAGATTTTGGGGGTTGCAGTTCAGCATCCTGGATTGCGTGAGGCTAATCATAAGTTCTTGGAATGATGCTTCCACCAGATGCTTAAATTCTGTTTCCTTGCCCAAATTAAAGTCAGGAAACTGAAAAAAATAAAATTTTTCTGTACATTAAGTTGTATTATTTTAAAGTATGCTTTTTAAAATTAATTTTATTATTATTAAGAATATTTGAAGGATTTTAAATATTGTTTTTTGATCAAAACTTTTTGATATTTAAAAAGTTATTCAACTTGATTATTAGTAAATAAGATTTACTTCAGAAAAATTATTTCTTTTAGGGTACAAGGTATTTACATTCAAAAATCCATATCTGGGTAACACTTGTGTGCCATTTCAGCATTGGGCTTGCAGTTTACATTGTGCAAAATCTATTGAAATTCCAGCCAGAATGGAACAAATCTTGTCAGCAAGAGAACAGGATCGTCAGTATGATCGCTATGTTCAAGAAGCTCAGAACAGATGCCGATGCCGACAAAGGCACTCCGGTACACTTCCTTTAGGATGTTGTGTTGTGTGATAGCCAAGTTAGTAATTTAATTTATGACTGTGTATCTTAATAGTATTCATTTTGGTGGTACAAGCAGTTGTTTAAAAAAATCCCCGCAGTTATCAATGCAAAATCTGTTATGATATCCAATGTAATGTAGTCATAATGTGTGTGAAAAAGAGAGAGAGAGAGTGAGAGAGCAGTGTGAGCAATAACATTTTAAGATAAATATGCAGCTATTCATCATTTTACTACAACCTTTGTATGATACAAGTTGAAGATTTTTAAATAAAAATGTACATTCTGTAAAGTTGTGTAGTTATCTTTGTTTTGGGGAGAAAAAAAAACTTTTGTCTGTTAAATTGTGAAACATTTTCACTTACACAACTTTCACCTTATCAAATGTCACTTAAAAACATGTTCCCTCTTATTAACCTTCTCCAGTGAAGGTAATTAGTAAAATTATGAAGTGCAAGCCTTGTGTGATCAAGATTCTTAGTAATTTACAATAAAATGAACATCTGGTCTCTGAAATAGAGATAAGGAGCAAGTGAAGTAAGTTCTGTTTCCCTTTTATTAACTAGTAGGAGTTATTTACTGTTTTCCTGATTTGAAATACTTCAGAGATGAGACTCCCTGCCCTCTTGCTCAATACTCAGTGAATGCTAAAATCCTACCAGGGTTGAAAACTTCCTGTTTTCAGAAAGTGAGTAGTTCAACCCTTATTCCTGAAACATGAGGCGTACACCACTAGGTAATCTTACTGTTCACTTCATTGCATTTTGTCTACATGTTTTAACACTATGTAAATATCCAGATAAAAACTAAGAGTGTTTTGTCCGGCATTATTTATAATGGAATAAGAACATTTTAAAAGTTATTTTTTTAGGGGCCTAATTAAATGTTAATTTTTAATAATTTAAACATTGTTAATGGAAATACTACATTATGACGAAAAGCCGAACTTATTTAATACACCAGCTAAGTATTGGGATATTGCCTTCCTTCAGTGCCATCCACTCAATGTATGGCAGAGAGAATACAATGAAGTGTGCAAGACCATACTGTGACGTGTGTGTGCACACACCCACAGATATATATACTCTATTAATTCATCCCGCGAGTGCATTGCACAAAACAGAAATGCGTCAATCGAATATAATAATCAATAGGAAAAATTATAATTGGTCCTTGACCTTCTGGAATGTCCATAAAGAATTTTAAAAATACCTTTTAAATAACTTTTTAACTGTATACAATGTAAAAGATAATGAAAGTAATTATGGAATTAAATGTTTATTGCATAAAGCAGCGGTTCCCAAACTGTGCGCTGTGGAATATTTTAAATTTTCAAGGGAAACAGCGACATCTGTCAGACATTGCGCAAAACTACCAGCTCGAGGTAATTCACAGTTTCAACATTTCTTATTAAGTTGTTTGGACCTAACTACTTAATAAATGGAACTGTTAGGTATTTCTTTTGGTCTAGGTGCACCGTGAAAAATTACTGAGACACTAAGGGTGCCATGAACCGAGAAAGTTTGGGAACCTCTGACATAAAATACACAATGAAGACATGACTGTTGCAGAAATATTTGAACAGTGTTGACTTTCTCTTTTTATCAATCAATTTCCGATAGCTGACAACAATCTTCTCTGGGCCCTGGCAAAATAAATATCTCAGAGAACCTCAAACCTTTTTGTTTGAGGTTCTCTGCGATACGAAAGATTTCATCTAGTTCTTTTACCGTTATCTCCTTCGCAGTAACATTTTCATCTGGCTCATTTAAAAATTTGAATTTTTAAATGCAAGTCTGCATTGACTTTATTAGCAGGAGACAAACAAGTAACACGTCTTCTTCCGATGGTTGATGTAACACAGTGAGGCTGGCAGCAGGCGAACGTTTGTTTATAGCCTATCCGACGTGCAGTAAGCTTAACGCGCGATTCAAATCTTTTTCTACTATTACATTAAAAAAAAAAAAAATCGCATTAACTGGAAATTTGCATTGTGTAAAGTTTGAGGTATAATTTTTTTCAAATAGCAGTAACTGAAAAACGCGTTAATCGAACTCGCGTTATGCGAGCCCTGGCTGTACTACAAGGGGGTTGTTATAAAGTTTCTAGCCTCTCGTAGAAGGAATGCTGGAAAGTTGTGAAAATCCATTTCTTTTTCAACACAGTCTACCCTTAGGTCAACACACTTTCTAGAATGATCTATTAGCTTTAGTAACCTGCTCAAATACAATTCAGATTTTGACTCAAACCAGTTGTTGACTGCATCCATCACAGCATTGTCACTATTGAATTTCTGTCCTTTTATAGGTTTTTGAAATAGAAAATAGTCTGATGGAGCCAAATCCGATGAGTAGGGTGAATCTGTAATAGCTCAAACCCACAATCACAGTGTATTGTCTTGGCAATACACCGTGGCAATATTGTCTTGCCTGAGTCACAAATGCTGTGTGCACCATAGGAGCCAAAGATGGCTCTTTTGGCCAATTTCCCACCGTTCTTGAGCTTCAGCACCTCAACCATGATCATGGCTGTGTCTCAGAAGATAGATGCCATGACTTTCCCAGCTGACTTCTGCACTCAACCTTTTAGGAGGCTGGGAGAAGTGGGATGCTTCCATTGTTTTGATTGTTTTAGGATTAAAGTTCTGTCCATCGTGACATACCGCTCCAAAAATTGAGCTTCATTAGCTTCAAAATGCTGCATAATCTCACGACAACACAACTCTTTCCTGCTTCTGATCTGCATTCAGTGCTTTAGGGACCTATCTCAAAAAACCTTTGTTCCTAAAACATTCACCACAACTTCGTGAGCTTGTTCATGGGAGTTGTTGAATGTTGTCTCAGTGTGCTTAAACATTATTCTGCAGTCTTGCATGGTCAGGTCATGAATGGCATCTACATTTGCAGGTGTCGATAAGGTAACAGGCCTTCTACTGCAGGGTGCATCTTCTACACAGTCTTGTCCATTCATAAATTCTGCAATCAAGTTTTTGACTGTGGGGTATGAAGTACAAGATTCCCCTAATGTTTGCTGCCTGTCTTCTGATTTCTTTTGGTGACACTCCCTTTAAATGAAGGTACTCAATGACTGCACGGTGCCTGATTTTCTCAACAGTTGGCATCTTCATTCACCATCCACACTTCAGTACCCTCTGTAAAGGAGAAGAATATAGTTGCAAATCCAAAATTTTCTGTGAATGCACAAGAAGAGTCACAACACAGATTGGCAATATTGTCTTTCATGAAAACATTTGCAATCTGTATTGGGTTAAAAACAACTTTTCAGCCTCCTTCCTCTATATGAGGGGGTATCAAAAAGTTCGTAATAGCCCTAGAAAGGTGAAACTTCACAGGAACTTTAATCCTTTTCTATGTATCTCCATGTATAGTAATACACTTCTCCCATCAGTTGTTTTAATGCCTTGATCATAGAAGTCTGCATTTTTGTCTGAAACCATGATCAAAAAGGTTCTCAACATTCGCGTTACACAAATCCAACAGTTGGCAAGAACACTGCATTTGACATTGCTTCTGCAAAGGTGTCAGAAATCTTGGAACCCATCGGGTAGAGACCTTAGACAAGTGCAGATGGTCATGTAAAAAAGTCTGCGCAGGTAGCACAGTGGTGTCGTCACCATCCTCCTCACACTGGGTGGAAAAGGCTTAGGTTCGAATCCCTTCAATGGCACAAGGAACTTTAATGGGCTTCTTTCACCCCGTGGTTGAGTTAGTCTGTCTCAGGCATAGATAGCAAGGTTTATTCGCCAGAAACTGGGGTTTTTTCGTCTAGCAAAACAGGCAAATCGACCAGAGAACACACAATTTACAGACACAATAAATATATGGGTAGATGTAATCATTTACGGGTGACCCTAATATCATATAATTTGGGTTTTTTAAATCTTTTTTTTTTTGGTCATATAAAATGCCGTGGGCAGACCCATAACTAATTCCCATGGCTGCCACTCAACACCAGCTGCTCAACCTTTGCAGCCGTCTCACTGTCTGTGGGTGTTGATGGCCTTCCTTCTCTTGGCTTGTCAAAGACACTTGTATGACTGCACTGGAACTCCCATTTCCACTTTTTTACAATATCATAGGATGGACAATTCTGCCCATACAAACTTTCATTTTTTCATCAATTTCCTGAGCTTTCTTGCCCTGCAAATGCAGGAACTTGATCACTGCTCGATCCTTCACTTTGTCAACCATAGCATCCTTCCTCAGATTTTGGGCTCCACCTCTGGTGTACAATCACCTATGGGAATGAGATTTCATATGTTAGTTATTGAATATGTAGACAACTTATATTAAAAATGGCATCTTTCTACTTATGTTTTATCTATGTCAGGGTACAAACTTTTTGACCCCCCCCCCGTATGTACCAAAAAATCAGTGTTGTTTTATTATAGTTATAGTTATCACCACCAATAACAGAGCTCCTAGAATATTTGAGGATATCAATATATGCAAGAAGGTATGCTTAAGCCTGATCATTGGTAGCAGGCTGAACCCAGGAAAAAATCAACCAGGCAGCTAGCATGAGCACTCATAATGGTTATTAAGTACTGAGAAGCTTGTATGAGAAATCTCTATCTATCTCTTTCTCTCTCTCTCATCCAGTTAGGTTGATCACTGTTAGAACTCAAATGATTATAGTAAGTTTGAACAAATCCTATTTACAAAGGTTTCAGTGAAACTAACACCGTGAAGGATAAAACTAATACCTGAAACAGGAAAATTTTGATATGACATAAACATCAACCTTATTAAAATAGCTAAAAAAAAGGGTACTTTGGGTTTTAAAGACAAATTCTGTGTACAGGAGTCAGTTTTGGCATGGGCTACCTATTTTCTCCATTCCTGGTTGAATTTTAGCACATTTTGAACATAAAGATTTACCGTGGTTAATCTTAAAAAAAAAAAAAAAAAAATCATGTGGATATATTTTCATTATGTTGGACCATGGCTAAGACTGTCTCTTGTAATTAAAGGACACCTCAATACCTCTGCTCCCCCTCCTTCCCCAATAAAACTGAAACTTGAAAATCACCATACACTGACTTAGAATCTAGCCCTACACATTGAGCACCATGTCAGCATGGTGGTTTCTGAGGAAGTGTCATGTGGCAGAGGTAAGCCCTGCCAACTCTTCTAATTTATTCAGAAGATTTCCGGTTTGTCATGTCTTCCAATTTTCCAGTGAGTTTAATTAGTTTGTTATTATCGAAATGATATGCACTTAAAAGGACTAATAAAATATGAACAAAGTTGATATTAGCCAACAGTGGCTCTGGTCAAGTCTAGCTTAAGTATAGTGACCGTGAACTAGTATAACTTTGTGTTTACTTATTTTTGTAATAAAAATGTAATTTAGTTTTAAGACTTTTTTTGTAAGCAGCATTAATGACTAAGCAAAACTGAGTTTAGCATGACATCATTGGTTATCAAGTAGTTTGTTCTGTATCATATACTGCAGTGTATTTGTTGTTAAAAGGTTAGGCCAATTTAAATACAAGGGCTGTTCAATAAAGAATGATCATAATTTTTCATGAATGACTGTACTGCTTGCTATTTCTAGCTGAACTGTGGAATTAAGACCCAAACAAGCTGCATCTCATAGCAGCTGCACAGTTGACTCGTGCACACGGTGTAATCTTGGTGGTCAGTCAAGTTTATGCCTGTTCAGTTTTGCCTATGTAACAATGGACATGACACACAAGGAACAGTAGACACTCTCAAATTTTGTTTCCATCTCAAGAAAACATCAGCTGAAGCATATGAAATGTTAACAGAGGCTTATGGGTGAATCTATGCTTCCATATAGCACAGCTTTCAAGTGGTTTATGTTTAAAGATGGATGTGATTCAATCACAAAAATTGGTGGTCGTGGACCTCCAACCACTGCTGTCACCACAGAAACCGCAATCACTGCTTCTGTAATCATGAGAAAAGATTGTCGTATAACAGTAAGGCAACTGACAGAGATATTGAGAATATCAGTAGGAAGCATGTTGGATTCCAAGGCTACACACACCTCAGCAACAGCAAGTTTGCATGAAGGTTTGTCAGGAGCTGTAACAGATGGTTACTGAAGATGGTGAGGTTCTGCATAAAGTGATAATGGTGGATGAGACATTGCTTCATCATTTTGACCCAGAGAGTAAACAACAAAGCTTTAGAAGTGTGTCATCACCAGCACTGAAAAAATAAAAAGTTCTGGCTTCTGCAGGAAAGGGTATGGTTATCTCTTTTTTGATGTTTATGGAATGGTTTACCAGCATGTTGTGTGACTTCATGACTCTTATGGGAACTTAACTACAGGTCTGTACTAAAACATTTTATGGGATCACATTCATTGCAAATGACCACAACTGTATGCAGGTGTGTGGATTCTGCATCACAACAAAATCAAGACCTCACTTTGCTCATACGGCTGTTGAGTACTTATCCAGCATTAATGTCAAATGTTTTCCTCATCTGCCCTACACCCCTGACCTTGTACCCTGCGATTTTATTTATTTTTTTTAATTTTTAAATTTCCAAAGTTGAGGAGCTGCAAGGAAAACATTTATAGTTGTCAGAAGAAATTGTAAAGACATCGGAGGCATTTCTCAAATGCATGTGAAAAAATGGCTTCCACCATGTTTTTGAAGAATGGCAGAAACTGAGTAAGCGCATTTCATCAAATGGAGACTACTTTGAAAAGCACCATCAAAATATGGATGATTAATAAAGATATGTTATTAAAAAAATTATGATCATTCTTTATTGAACAGCCCTTATAAGCATTTTTTTTTTTTTAAAGAGAAGGTTTTGTGAAGGATGATTAAGTTACTCAGAATTGGTTGAGAGGTGACTGTGCTGGGGTAGTTTATTTGTGTAAGTTATCATGGTGTACTATTGTCATCTTTGACTAGGTTATGGAATGTAAATATTTAGCAGGTTAAAATTTAAAATTCTTTGCTTTGTGTATTTACAGGCATACCTCGGTTAACGCTACCTCTGATAACGAAGCTTCGATATAACGAAGTCGGCAATTTCAAGCCCCATTTAACATAAAAAAAAATATTCCAGTTTAATCACCTGAAATCTAAACAAACTGAAGAAATTACGGAAACCTTTGGGGCTTCTCGTGGTTGGTTCGAGAAATTTAAAAAATGGGCCAGGATTCATAGTGTAAAATTAACAGGAGAAGCTGCAAATAAGTTTCCAGAAAAACTAAAGGAAATAATTGAACGTGAAAATTTTCCAAATTTGGTGTTCTATGTTGACGAAAGCGGTTTGTTCTGGAAACGGCTACCAACAAAAAGCTTCATTTCTATTGAAGAAAAATCAGCTACTGGGTTCAAAGCAGCCAAAGACCGTTTAACGTTACTCTTTGGATCAAATGCCTCTGGCGATTATAAATTAAAATTGTTATTAGTTTACCATTCAGAAAATCCGAGGGCGTTAAAAGGTAACATAAAAATGAATTTACCTGTAATATGGAAAGCAAATAGAAAAGCGTGGGTTACCAAGGAGTTATTTACTGATTGGTTTGTTAACCACTTTTGTCCTGAAGTAAAACGGTATTGTCAAAAAAAAAACAACTTTGAAGAAAAAGCTCTTTTGTTGTTAGACAATGCTCCGGGACATCCTACTGATCTTAACACATTGGACACATGCATTCCTGTCAAAGTTGTGTTTCTTCCAGCAAACACAACTTCCCTGATTCAACCATTGGATCAGGGAGTAATAGCATCATTTAAAGCTTATTATCTGCGTCGAACATTAAGCAGTTTAACTGAACTAGAGGATAAAGAGGAAATGAAAGTTAAAACATTTTGGAAAAACTACACCATTAAAAACGCAACTGAAAATATTGATAGTTCTTGGAAAGAAGTCACTAAGAAATGCTTAAATGGAGTTTGGCGCAAAATATGGCCAGAAGTTGTACTAGAAGAAGAAAATAACATCCAAGAAATTAGAAATGAAGTTATCCAGATGGCTCAATCAATAGGTTTCGAAAATGTCGATGAAGAGGATGTTAGAAATTTATTGAATGCAGAAGATGATGGTTTTTCAGTGGAAGATTTAGAAAACCTTGTTAGCAACGAAGACAAAAGATAATGAAGACGAAGTTAAAGAAGTTCCTGCCGAAAAAGTGTTAACAACCAAAGATTTAAAAAGGTGCTTAAATGACATTGAAAACGTTTTAAATTTTTTTAGTGAAAATGATCCTGATTTAGGAAGAAGTTTTATTGTTAAGCGATCAGTGTTAAATGCAATAACTCCGTATAGGCAATTGTTAAATGAAAGAGAAAAAGAGCATAAACAATCAACTTTAGACTCGTATTTTAAAATGTGATTTCACTTTGTAAGTTGACTGTTTATTTAATAAAACTTTTCTTTGTTCAAAAAAAAAAAAAAGCTTTTCATTTTCTTTACGTAGGAACGTATCCCTATTCTGGCCATAGTATTTTTACCTCTGAAAACGAAGTTTCGCTTAACGAAGTAATTTCGTGGAACGCATCCTATTCGTTATTCGAGGTATGCCTGTATTTTTGTTCTGCTCTTTAACATAATTAACATACCATAATATTTTGTTAAGTTTTGTTTATTTTTATTTTTGCTCTGTTCATTAACTATGTTAATAAACAGAACAAAAATAAAGTTGTGCCGTGTAAAGATTTTGCATTAGTTGACACTTAACATAGAATATTACGGTATGTTAATTATGTTAGTGAGCAGAACAAAAATAAATACACAAAGCAAAGAATTTTAAAATAAGTTTATTGTATTTCATGATGACATATATAATTTACTCACTGCAATGTACGACATGCATTAATTAGTTATCATTAATTTGGAAGAAAAGTGCCATAACTGTTTAGCCAATGCCAGAATATAATTCTGACAAAAGGCAGATCTCTATTAAAAGCATCTCATTATTCAATTTTTCCAAAAGTTGGCAGGTGTAGATGAAATGGAGTACTGCCACACAGGAGCAAGCCAGGCAATGACAGTACAGTTGCAGCAAAAAAAGTTGCACGTATCTGACATTATCACGGTCATACCTGACTGTGAAAATGTCATGATATTTATTTTCTCTGTGTTGAGGAAGTATAACCCAAAGAAGGGGAGGTGGCATTATCTCTAAAACATAGTACATTTAAACCAAATCTGTTCTGTAGTGTACATGATTCTGTTAATGATCACTGTTTTATCCTGAAAATAATACCATAGTTATATTATATAATTTAAATTCAAACTTTGTTATTAATAATTGGGATAAATGAAATTTTTCAGGGAGAAACTTTATAAGACATCCTTTGATCCACACACCTCTGCATTCCTGGTTAGAGATTTAATTTTTGTGTATGCATATGTTATGGGGTTCGATGCCCTGCTAAATGTTAAAAATATCAAACACTGATGTATTAGATTTAAATTTTAATATGAACCTAAATCCTGATTTGGATACTAACTTGTGTTAGTTGAACAACTGCTGCAGTTAAAACAATAATAAACATACTACCTTATCATCCCAGTGTATATTGCACCCTCAGAACATGCCTTGAACTGGACCTACCACCATTTAAAATTTGGCCCCTCTCAATCCCCATTCTGAGGTATTGAGAGGTGCTGATTTTAAAATTATCTGCTTTTTTGAAGTGTACTTAGTGATTGAGAAGTTTTTCCTCAAAAATAGGTATACCTAAGCATTCACAATAATAAACATAACTGTATGACCAAAATGTGTGACTAAAAGGTAGTACTAGTAGGTTAAAAATATAAATTAAGTTTAGTTAAATTTAAAAAAACAGATGATATTGAACAGTCACAGCAAATGTTTTCATGTACTGTATTGTCAATTTTAAATGTAATTTTAATCATAGTGTAGAGCCGTACATTTAATGCTATTAAATATAAAGTCCTGCACTTGAGGGATGATAACCCAAGAGAAGGTAAAAACAGTCAAGGGATGTGGACTTGGAAATGATGATAGAGGCAAAAAAAATTCTCCATTCAGTGAAAACATTTTAGAAAAGCAGCCCAGTATCTTATCTGTTTTTACCACCAGACCTTTGTATGTTGGGGAAAAGTTTATAGTACCACTATAAATGTAAACTAAAATCATTCTGGAAATATACTCACTCAAAAAATTAGAAACTGTTTGCAATTGGTGTCAGCTAATTACATGTATGTAAATGTAAGTTGTCATATGGCATGTTTACGAGTAAATTGATATCAGATAAATATTGTGTTTTCCTGGAACTTCTTGGTCTGTCTAGTCACAGGGAAGACAGGTGATCTTTCCAATTTAAAAAAAAAGATGCTCTGTTGGTGCATTCTTACAAGTGAAAAAACAAAGGAAATCACAAATGTTGAAAGCAACCATCTTAAAGGTATACAATTGGTGAAAGATGAGAGGAGAATGTAGCTCTAAAAGGAAGAAATGCAGCAGTAAGTTGGAACTGCAAGAATGAAATCACAGGAATTTAAAGCAAATTGAGCATCAGAATAGGTCTGGTGTGTAATGTCTTTGACTAAATTTAAAAATTTCAGTTTAGGCAGAGAAAAACCCATTTAAAACTGAACTATGTAGCAGCAATTGAACTACCCGGGATTTGGTAGTTGTAAGCCACTTCTTTCTGTAACAAATTAAAATATTTGACTGGAATGGTGTCAACAAGGCTAGACTGGAAAAGATCATGGGTGAAAGTGTGAAACCCCATGAAACAATGCATCCAGGCTCTTGTTTTCACCACTCAGTTGGCTGGAGGTGGCATTATTGTATGCTCTGTTGATAAGGGCTGAGTTCATTCATACTGTTAGGTCATGTTATTGTCTTCAATGAATATCTTTCTGGTATATCAAACCAACTTCACCCTGTAATGTAATTTTTAGCAGATTGTGATGGATTTATTCAAGGCAACTATCCACCATGCAAAAATTGTATCTGAATGGTTTGAGGATTATCCCCAAGGTTTCTAACCTCTACCCTAACCACTTAATCCCCAAATCTGAATCCGATTAAGAATGTCTGAAATATGCTGGAAAGGATGGTTTGGCTTCACAGTTCTCTACTGACCACAATACATACAGCAGCTGACAAATATCCTGCTGGAAGAATGGTCAAATCTGGAGCTAGATTGCCTCCAGATGCCTATTGGAATTTATTCCACAAAGTGTTGAGGCTGTAATTTAGGCAAGAGGTGGTCCTATTAGATATCGAATAAACGTTTCAAATTTTTTTTGGCCAGTGAGCATGTTGTGTTCCTGTTTATTAACTGCACTTGAGGAGACAAAAAAAAAAGTGGATCCAGAGAAGGGAATTTAGAGAGAATCTTTTATTGCACCACCTTTAATTGGTAAGTAATAAAAAAGGATGCAGACAATAATTGAAATTAATCAGTTGCCCCTCTTTAGGAATTACTTTTGGTAATGTGATACAAAGAAGCAATGCTTTTACAGCATCAGCCAAAATGTAGATACAGGTAACCCTCGTATAACAGGGTAGTTAAGTTCCTATAAAATCTTGTGTAGTGCGAAACCGTGTTATTGGGACTAAGAACTAGTACAAAAAGGGTTGCTGCGTTCCAAATGCTAACAAAAATATATATATTTTTTATAACTGTCAGAAACTTAATTTTTATTAAAAATAGTAATAACTGAACAAACGTCTTACAAACTGTGGTACATATATGTCAGATAATGTACGTTCATTTAATTGCTTCCTCTTCATTGCTTCTAAGCACAATCAAACGAGAACGTTTTCTCTGTTGCAGAATATCTTCACCTTCTGAACTGTCTTCTGCAGCATCTAGATTTCATGTACTTTCTGCTCTCTTTAAAAAATCAGTATTCTGGGATTGTTTGCTTTTGCTTGATAGATCTTTGTAAATTGCATGGTATGGAGCTAAGCATTTTTGAAATTTGTGTTCGTTTCAGTCAAAGGATCTGCATTCAAAAAATAAGATTCTGTTGTTTGTTATTTGGTTTTTAGGAGCATTAGCAACTAAGGCCATATTGCTCTGGGATATGCGGTGGTCATTCCCTGACCTTTCCATCCTCCGTATTTGGTGGTGACGGGCTCGAACCCTGGTCTAATCAAGAAGCGTGTGCTACGCACTGCTGCTCCTTCCCACCTGGCTCCGGAGGGGCCAAATAAGATTCTAATTGCTTACCTAAGTTTGCCTTCCCATATGACTTTTAGTGTAAAATTTGGAACTTCAGAATTTTCATCTGCGCTGTCCTCTGAATTGATTTGGTTTATCTTTAATAACATTTCCACCAAATTTTTTGCCAGCCTCTTTTTCTACCAGTAATTATTGAACATCTTCAGTAGTCACATCTAAAAACACCTTCCCCTCCTACTGACTTAGCAAGTTCTGCTATCGTGCCGATTCTGTTTTCTGCCGGTTCGACCATATTTCCTGAATGAACTGACCGCCATACATTTTACCAACACGCATTTAATGTTGACGGTTTTACTTTGTGATAAAGCTATGATTCCGATACAGTCCACAACTGAAAAATGTTTCCATGCCTCCATCACACTTCAATAGATTCGGAATCAATTTTTTCCAAAATCCATTGTAACGATTTTCTGATGGAATGAGTTTTAAAGGTAGATATGTGATGCCTTGATCTAATGGCTGAATTAAAGAAGTTGTATTAGGTGGTAGGAACATTACTTCAACATTTTGGATGACTTAAATCTTTTGAATGGGCTGGCACCTTATCCAATAGTAATAAAACTTTGAAATTTAGATTTATCTACTTTAAATAGTTTTCTATAGCTGGTACAAAACAATTTAGAAACCATCCTTTAAATAAATCGGCAGTTACTCAAATTAGGCCTAAGTTCCTTAGGCATAGTTCAGGGCTGGAATTTAATTAACAACAAAGAAATTATTCCGAACTTATCACGAACTGCACGCTTTGAACTCACAATTTTTTATGGTCTCAAACAAGCACAAGTTTGATAGTACAGAACCTAACATGGGGATTTCCCAACAAAATAAAATACAGGGAATACAGGGATTTTCAGTTGATTAACAGTGCAGATTCACAAAAAATTGGAAATGTTGAAAAATTACATCTAACATTATAGCAGGGTTTTCTCCGCACAAAAACTAAAAAAATACTCTTATGTGAGGTTTAAAGCAATTCTCTGTGTTGTGTGTGAGGATTGCTGCAATTTATCTGTTAGAGCGAGACCATGTTATACAGGGGTTGCCTGTATATAAAAATACTTCGTCAGCAAGAATGCAGTAGCACACACTCTGAGTGGATTATGGTTTGAGCCCGTGACTTAAATATGATTAATGATCGTATTTATGATTTATTGTAAACTCCTTTGACCTGGTAGTCATACCAGACTATAAAGAACTTTTTTTTTTTTCCCTCCAAACCTTCCTTAAATTTATTAAAACTACCACAATGCTAGGTGGAAGTTTATTCCAATTGACTCCTCCTTGGCAAAAAGAAATTTGCAGCTGTAGAGTGGTCGGTTGTTGACAGTAGTTCAGCATGTCTTTTTTGTAAACATCCTTTTATAATGTAAATTTATGCTCTTTTGTCTTTTATCTCAGGAAGGGTAAGATACCATTAGCATTTTGTTTATTTAACCCTTTTAAATTTTACACTTCAATTAGATCACCACACAGATTAGTTTTGCAGAGGCTGCAATTTATAGAACCCTAGTTTTCCTTGGTATGAATAACCTTCTATACCTCCACCCCCCACCTAAATATTGCTGCTTGTTTCTGCACCCTTTCTAACAGATCTGCAGTGGCAGACAAAAAAACTGCATCCCCTTAAAAAAAAAATAACATTTGTAGTGAAACGTATAAGATAGTTTGATTAGTCATTTTGTTTGTCGCAAAGCAAAGGTATTGCATCACATAATGCTTCTATTGCACAGACAGTAATTGCAAGGTATCTATAACTACAGCATTGGAAGGGTATACACACTCATTAGTATCCTGTTTTGGTCCCAGGAAGGGCTTTTTACATACACATGCTATCGCTGATAAAATAGGCTGTCAACAGTATCCTGGGTGCTGAAATTGTGAAACCGGTGATGCGAAGAGAAGACCTGGATGAGGCTGTAAGAGAGAGTGACTACGCCTTCCGAAGATTGATATTTGAAATGGCTGTACCTTTGTAATCATCATGCTAGTGATCTAAAACTGGACTTTGAGATGCCCTCTGGTGTTGAAACAATTGCACGAACTATCCAAAGACTGCTTTCGGAATGTGTTCTGCATGCCTATGGGCCCAAGAAGAAGCCTTTGCTGACCCAACAAATGAGGAAGAAGCGACTTGCTTGGGCTAAAACACGTTTAATGGACAAAAGAGCAATGGAACCCTGTCATCTTTTCCTACACTGCTATCTTGGAGGAGTGCCTGAAACCCATTATTAAGAATCACCACACAGAAGTCCCCAAAACTGCATTTTTAACAAGATTGATAAGCTTTATCCTATTAGATTTAATGATGAGTTTGTTATCTTGTCTCACAAGGCTTAAAACGTACAGCAATGTTTTCCCTCGTTTTTCTCTCTTAAGGTGCAGTCAGAAATGCTGGCATTACAGTGTTGGACTGGCCTGGCAACAGGCAGATTTGAACCCTATTGAAAATTGCTGGTACATGATGTCATCTAAAATTGCTCAGAAGAAGCCAACAAGTAAGATTCAGCTGCAGGAGAGCATTGTAAGGATGTGGTACTACGAAATTGGGCAACCATATATCCAGAAGTTTAACTCTATGCCAGATCGTTACAAAGCTGTAATTGCAGCTCGAGGAGGAACAACAAAATATTGAGGATTTATTTTGCTGATTTACAGTAAAAAAAAGTAAAGTAAAGTGCAGCCATTATCAACCCACTGCAGGATGGAAGCCTCCTCAACAATTCATGCTGAGGGAAATGGACCATAATCTGCCACGCTGGTCCAATGCAGGTTGGCAGATCGACCGTATTCAGCAGTCAGGGGCTTGAACCTCGGTCTACTCAAAGAGCGTGTGCTACTGCACTCCCGCTCCTGCCCACTCGGCTACGGAGGTCGTTACAGTACATAATACTATTACGTTAACTTGTCATTTCAAATCTGTTTCAAATCTTTTGATGTCAACATTTGCTCAGATTGCTTCAGCAAAATTATTCTTTTAGGGATGAAATCCTTTATTCCACACTTCACCTTAAAATATCATCCTTTATGTTTTGTAAACCCCTGGCACCACCATGGCGTGACGGGACTAATTGTATGTCTATCATTGCTGCAATTAAAGATTCTATTCTATTTATACCTTGGTTTTCCAATAAATGTGCTAAGACCTCAAGATAAGAATGTTGCATATAGTCAGTGCTGGCATTGTATGGTAGGCATCAAGGCAAATGTCTAGGGTGCCATTTGGGTAGGGGTGCTTCGCTGTCTTTTTAATTTAAAAAGGGTGCCAAATGCTTGATTTTGCCTAGGGTGCAAAAAATCTCACGACAGCCCTGCATATAGCAATTGGGCTGTAAACAAATCTCCAGGTTCATTTTCTGCCTACACCAAGGTTCACAGCAATTGTAAAGCAGTTATTAATCAGTCCAAACTAGATTTTGAATGGGCCATGAGTAGAAAACTTGCTACTTGTCAAAATGGTAGTTGAGCATTCTGTTCTCTTGCCAAAGCTATTGGCTACACCTTTTGCCCACCTCTATTGAAACCAGATGGTTCTATTGTCACTTCAGCCAAAGATAAGACTGACCTACTTTTCTTTTATTTATGATCTTGGTAAACCACCTCCTACCATTCCCAGTACACTCTATTAAATGCCTCCCGTGGTCTTGTCAAAAAGGATTTTGAACAGTCCCTTATGGTATTTCTTTACTTGTTCTTAAAAAACCAGTGCTCTTGAGCATACTCCAGTTCAGTGTTGCCTTTTTTTCACTTTCTTATTCCACATGCACTTGCTCTTACATTCAGCCATTTCCTAAAAAGAGTGACAAATCCCTCCCATCCCATTATCGTCCCATTGCACTTCTATTTTTTCTAAAGTAATGGAGAAATCAATTAACTGCCAACTCTTCAACTATCTAGAAACCTTCCATCTGATCAATGATTATCAGTATGGATTCTGTCAGTGTCAATCCACTGGCTTTGTTACCCATCTTTAGACAAATTCAATGGAAAAGTTGTAAAATTCAAGCAGTTGCTCAAGGAATTCCAAAGGCTTTTGATCGTGTGTGGCATAAAGGTCTAAATAAGCTTCCATTGTATGGTTTGTCGAATGTTTTTTTTGTAATTGGGTATGCAGTTTTCTCTCTGACCGCTCACTATGGATGGGGTGATGGTAGATAGCTCTAACTTCGCTAATATGGGGTTCCCCAAGTTTCTACCTTGGGGAACCCCCACAAGGTAGAAACATTCTATCTTCCAGTTTGAGAAACCTTAGCCTGCACAAACTGCTTCAACTTCTCAAATGTTGACTACCAATTTCTTAAATGCTGATCTCCAGTTGGAGCAAAGAAAACTTAGTTGAGTTCAATCCTTTTGAAACCCATCCTGTCTTTTATCTTGCAAAATGGATTCTTCTTCTGCTCCTGTGCTTATCTTCAATGGCACTCTGATTTCTAGACAAGATCACAATTTCTCTATTGGAGATTATCCTGACTTCTAATCTCTCTTGGCATAAGCACATCACAAATACTGCTTCCCCTGCATTTAAAAAGACTGGGTTTCTCTTTCACTCTCGGCATTACTTTTCTTCAGACAGCTGTTCACTCTAGAAATCATAAATCTGCCTTACCACGAAATATTGTTCCCACATCTAGGGCGATGTACCCAAAACCTCTCAGTTTCTAGATTCCATTCAAAAGAGGACAGTTAGGTTAATTAATGACTCGTCTCTCCATTCTCAGAGATGTTCTGTTTTTTTTTTTCTGCTTCTTGTCTTTTCTATAGATACTTCTTAATTGGCTTCTATAATTCCCACTCTCTTTTCCATACCAATCCAAACACGTGCTGCAACCAGTCATTTTCTTCTTCCTCGTTTATTCTTCAACTTCTGTTTTCTAGAGCAACTTCCCTTCAAATGCATTTCCTGAAAATTACAACCTACAGCAATTCAAGTCTAATGTCACGAAGTATCTTCTTTCCAACCCACACACGGTACTAAGTATTATAGGTTCTAATACCTCTCGTGCTTGGGATCTTCATAAAAAACACACACCACAAGATATTTGCTAGTATATTAGTGACCAAGCAACAAGTACCAGTTAATATCTGGAAAGTTAAAATATCCATTATAAGACGTTCTTATTTAATGACCCACTATTTCTCTGTATAGTTGTTTGTTATACTCATTTCGATCATTAGACCTATAACACATTCCTGATCTCATTTTTTTTTACTAGTGGTTATGTTCTGTAATCTGCCCTCAGTTATGCAGTATGATTGTTGTCTTCCTGGTGAGATCAAATCTTCCTTCATTTCAAGGGTACGGTTCTAAAAGTTCTAAAATAGTAGTCACAGGATGTCTGCTAGATAGTTCACCAGACCAAACTATCGGTAACTCTTTAAGAGGCATCCAGATCAGTTAGTGTGCAATCTCACCGTCTCTACATTTCAAGATAGTGACAGTAGAGGTAGTCTGAATAGTGAACATGGGTGCATTGGTGAGGCCACATTAAAATATATCCAAAGGAGCTTGGATATATTTTTGCTGTGTATACACTATATCCAAAAATTTCATTACTTTATGCAACATGCCCTCTCACCTTATTAATACATCATTAATAGTCAAACTAATACAACAAACTTATCTACACTAATACTACAAACTTATCAAAAGATCTAAACCTCCCAATCATTCATTTCACAAATATATGTGGTCTCAGTTCCAATCTCAATAACATCCATTTCCACTTAGCCTGCCAAGCCCCACTTTCTTTTTCTGACAGAAAAAACACTCCTGACAGGCAATCATACAAACTTTTTTCCTACAAATTGTATGGAAGAAAGAAATAATTTTGATTTTATATACTTGGATTTCAGGAAAGCTTTTGCTACTGTTGCACATGGAAGACTGCTGTCAGAAAAAGTAAGTGGGTCTTGGCAGACTAAGTGGAAATGAACATCATTGAGATTGGAACTGAGACCACATATATTTGTGAAATGGAAGGTTTAGATCTTTTTGTAGATAAGTTTGTTGTATTAGTTTGACTATTCATGATGCAGATCTATATCCTTCCTAAAATGAGGCCTCCAGACCTGTATGCAATACTCAAAATGCAACATAACCATTGCCTTGTACAATGGAATAATTGCCACCTTATCCCTGCTAGCAAAATTCCTGCATATCACTAACAAAGCCCCATGATATTTTCCCTCACAGCCTGTCTGCACTGCTCAGAGAACTTCTTATCTGACTACATGATTATCCCCAGTAATCTTTAATTTTACCTCTATGCAGTACGTTGAATTTGTCAATATTAAACTTCAACTTTCATTTCTCAGCCCATCTACCTAATTTTTCTAGATCTTGTTGCAGTAGCATGTCTTAATTACTGTCATTAACCACCTTGACAACCTTTGTATTATCCAAATTTAGACATTAAGCCTGATATACTTTCATCAATGTCATTAATAAATACAGAAAACATTGGGTGCTCTACTAATAACATTAGATTAGTAGATCCACAAACAGCAGTGTCCATTAACTCTGTCTTCTCCCACTCAATCATTTAAAGCCAAAACTGATGACCAGAAAATATTTGTAGCACTTGTTAATTATTAATCCTAAATTAATAATAAAATAAGTAACAAAACAATTATTTTTATTAAACTGACCCTGTTAATCTCCATTAAAAATTAATATTGTAAACGTTTTGTTATATTTATACTTGTAATAATTAACTTTCACTGTATAAGGAGCATGTGATTATAGTGAGAAGGAAAAAACATCCACTTTAATATTTTTGTATCTTTCAAAAGGGCCTCATGTGCCTGACAACAAGGGGAGGGGAGACATTCTATATAGGCTGCTGCTTTTATTGCTGACAGATTACCAAAATGATTAAATCCTTTTTCTCATACCTCAATCAGATTTCCTTACAGATGCCTAGTCTCTAGATGCTGCAATTTTCAGAATTTTTTCTGGTATAACCACCATTTATGATGACTTTATTGTAGTTTATTCTGCAACATTTAGGCACGATAGTTCTGTTGGTGTAACCTATAAGGCAGCTACTGTTCGACTGGATGAATTTAAATGCTATTTGTAAGGAATATCAGTTCCTCCTCTTTTAGGGATACCTTATAAATGAGTGAATGTGTTACAAAAAAATTGAAACAACTGATTTTTGAATAATTTCATTATTTTTTTAACCCTCTTACTTATACCCCCAAATGGAAACTCATGTGGTGTCTGTGAGATACCACATTTTGTTTTAATTATACATAAAAAATTTATTTTTTTTACTGAATTGAAACCAGTGCTCTGTTAATTATAAGCTAAACTCAATTACAAGATATCAAACAAAAATAAATGAGAGAAATCAATAATAATGTTTTTATGTTTTTTAGAATTAAGCATCCCTCCAATTGAATTGCAGATGCAATGTGAATATCTGTATTTTTGTCAGTTTGCATTTAGCCAGTGCAACCAAAGCTCTGTGGAAAGATTAGGCAATTCTTGCTGCTGGTGTCCCATAGATGCCATGTGGGAATGGGAGTTGAGGAAAAAAAAGCTGCTTTTGTTTGCCTGATCTGTTAAAAATTATTAAAAATACTACATCAATATCGGAAAAGCTGTTCAAATTACAGAGGAATATGCATACTGAACCCGCTGTTAAAGATTCTTGGAAAATGGATCAGGAATCATTTAGAAGGCCGAATCGAGGTGTCAGAAGAACAAAGTGGTTTTTCAGCCGGGAGGTCATGTATAGACCATATCTCAACAGTATGACAGAGCCTTGAAAAATGCCAATCGAAAGGAAAAGAAATCTGTGATTTTCATTGACCTTGAAAAGGCATATGACAGTGTTCCAAGAAAACTTATGGGGAAGCACCGAAAGAGGCAAATACTGGTGGAAAATTGATTAACATTATTAAGACAATTTACAGGAATAACAGATGCAGAATTAAATTGGGATTAGCTTTGTCACCTGAATTGCACACTTCAAAAGGCTTATTACAAGGCAGTTGCATGTCACCAACACTTCAAAATTTATATTGCCATCTGCCTAAGATCCTGGTCAAAAAAATGCAATAGAAGGGGATTACCAATCAATAAGAACATATATACAGTAATACCCCGACTTACACGAACTCAGAGTTACGTGGTTCTTGATTTTTTCGTTTGGCAACACTGCCGTCCACTATCTTCAAGGTCATTTTTCATATGTTATCAATATACGGTGCGACATCGGAGAATGAGGGCAAAAGATGAACAAAATTCAACTTTGCTGCACATATACAAGAATTTGTATTCCAACTGTCATATTTATACGTGTGCGTTTGAATTCGTGCTCGACTGTTTTCAGAAATTACATCGTTTTCACGAGAAATGGATCGCGTCGGTCGAGCCGTATACAGTCAAGTCCTCGTATAACACGTGTTTACACTACACGAATTCGATCATATGCTATTTATAAATACGGTAACGATCTTATAATATAACATGAACCGAATTGGCTTATGCACGATTCGCTTTTGTGTTTACAAGAAATGGCAGTCGAACGCAGAATCACCCCAACCGAACGTAACACGATAGGAATGAAGAGAAGATTCCGAAAACGTATTTATGTGTTTTATATCAGTGAAGGGGAAACACATTTCACCATAAAAACCAACACAATTCCAGCTATCAGTAGCTGGAATTAGATCGAGTTTACTACCAGTTTATAACAGATTCCACTAGCAGAAATGCAACTGGATTTTTATTGTTTTATGGTTGTAACCCCTAGAAATGTGAGGTGTTAATAGTGTATCTCTGCCTTTATGGTGTTTATTCAGTTGCTACATGCACGCAGCTTTGTTTATGCGTATCAAGCGTGCCTCCTCGTTTTGTAATTGTGTTTTATTCCCTAAAAATGAGTAAAATACTTAAAAGGTGTGAAAAGGAAGCGTACTGGTGAAAACACTGCAGATTCAGAGAGAAAAAGAAAAGCAATTATCAATAAACAGAGGCGGACTGGGTCAAAAATTCTTACCCGAGAAAATTTGTAGTGGCCATGGCCAAAATCACACCGGCCCACCGGGGTTTCCCCGGTAAGGCTTATGGCCAGTCCGCCTCTGTTGATAGAGAAAAAATATGAAATTGTGAAACGCTTTGAGCGAAATGAAAGACCATGTGATATTGCACATGCTACAGGCCTAAATGAAGCAACGGCGAAAAGCACATGACAATTGCAAACTTGAAAATGGCTCGATTGTAAAGGGCTTAAAAATTTTAGAAAACAGACTCCAACGAAGAACGCGTTATAGCTACAAAGCAAGGAATAAAAAAATTATTAGCTTGCTACGAAGAAATTCTGCGTGAAAAAAAGAAGTCTGTGTCATCAGACGAATTTGTTAGATTTTATGAAGCCATCGACATCGAAATAACTTTTTTACCTAAGTCATTTATTTTTTTAATACATATTTTGTATTAATATGTATAAAGAACTGCAATTTTATTAATATTTTTCTTCTAGTGTTTTTGTTAGTCCTTGGTCCCAATTAAACAAAATTTATATGCAAAGTTGTACCCCGACTTACGCGAATTCGACTTAAGCGATTTTCGTCGGACCCACCTATCGTGTAACTTCGGGGTATTACTGTATTCACAATTTCCTTTTTGCAGATGATCAGGTGGTGATAGTACAAGACTTGAAGATGTAGACTATGCATGTTGTCAATTGTTTGAGGAATATAAACGATGGGGTCTAAAATTCAATCTTCAGGATCAGGACACATTCTATTGAAGGTTTTAAAATCAAACAAGTCGATAAATTCAAATATTTGGGATCAATCTTACAAAGTGATGGATCATCCCAAGCAGAGATCAATAAGAGAATTGCAGACGGCAGAAGGGCTATTGGCATGTAGCAGAAGTATTCTAAATAAAACAAAAACTCATACAGTGGATTCCGGTTATTTGGGCCACCGGTTAATCGGGGCAGCCGTTTATTTGGGGCAAATCTTAAAAAACAAAAACCAATCGAGAAAATAGCCAGGGTTTACTTCGCTTAATTGGGACAAAATGCCGTTTAATCGGGGCAGGAGACCTCAGCACTGGAGATTACCCTACGATTGTCTCCGACCGTACCACGTAGTTCGGTCGGATTTCTGGAGGTCACGACCATAAAACAATAAAAACAATTAGCAGTCACCTGTTTATTGAGCTTTTCTGTTGGTGCAATAAACGTACAGTAAACTCGATCTTATTGAATTTGCGATAATACCGACAGCTGAAATTCTGTGGGTTATTATGGTAAAATGTGTTTACACTTCCATGGAATCTTCAATCATATAAAAAAAATTATTTTCAGAATCTTCTCTTCATTCCTATTTTTAAAGCTTCCTAATTTGTTACCCCGTTCTCACTTGCGCGTGTTGTGTTACTTGCAATTTATGTGTGCCCTGTTCTTTGTTATTGATTGCTTATCTTTTTACTGTTTTAAATTTCAGCCCCCACCAACAAATGTCAGTGAACAGAAGTGTCAACTAGTTTAGTTAGTATGTACATATTACAGTACGTATTAATTATTCCGATCATCATGTATATTCTTCCGATTTGCACGTACATTTAATTTTTTAATTGGTAAGGTAATAAAGGGTAAATTTGTGCTTAATATATCTTTACTTTTATAGCCTGTGGATAATATTCCTCCTATTTTCGCTAATTAGAATCGCTGTTTAATAGAATTAAAATTCAATTCACAAACGTGATCACAATGACCGGCGCTTACTGCACATCGTATAGTGAACGGTACTTGACTATGGTGAGTTCGTCGTAACGTGATTTGATTGTATAGTGAACTAATTGTAAAGCGGGGGGGGGGGGGGGGGTTAAATTGTATTTTTAGCTACTTACGTGAAACTTCGGATAATTGGGGCAGCCGCTTAATCGGGCCAAAATGCACTAGTCCCGATGTGTCCCAAATAACCGGAATCGACTGTATTTCAAACGATTGTACAAAGTCATCTATTGTATGGAGTAGAAACCTAGACACTGAATAGGCGAGGGGAAAACATATCGTTCTCCACAGAAATGGATTTTTGGAGATGCTCAGCAAGAGCTTCTATAAGAGACAGAAAATGGAAGTGAAAAATATTATTATTTACCTATCAAAGAAAAGCGTTTAACATGGTCTGGACATGTAAAACGGATGCAAGAAACCAGATATCCAAAGGCTGTCCTGGAATGGATACCTCCTGGAAGAAGAGGGAGGGATGGATGGAGTACAGGAGCGCATGACAGCCCGAGGTTTAACAGACTGCACTTTATGGCAGGAAAAAATTCCTACCAAAAAATAACTTGTAGGCTGAAGAAACCCATTGTAAATGGAAACTCCTCTTGAAGAAGATGATCTGTTAAAAAAAAAAAAAAAAAAAAAACCCAATTTCTCATGACTCAATAGTATATAAAAATGAAAACAGGAAATACTGTGAATATTTGTGGAGAAAGGTACACATGGGAGGATTTGATTCAATTTTAAAAAGTGTCATCTGCCAAATGTCATGTTTGTAGTTATGGGTTAAACTGTTCTTGAAATTGAAAAGGTGCTTTGGAATAAAGAAACAGTACTACAACTTCTCTATTTTTATATTTGAACATATCTACATTTCAGTTTTCTTTTGTATATTATAAAAATTCTCAACTGTACAAGATATGAAACAGTTATTAGGGCCACATAAAAATTTACATAATCCAGAAAGATGTTAAGCATTTCGGAAGGCACTTAACGTGAAATAAGATACTTCATGATAGTAAAAATTTTTTTTTACCAAAAGAAAAAAAAAAGCTGTTTAGAAAGGTTAAATTAAAGCCCTTTAACTTTTACATTCAAACCTTAAACAATAAGCAAAACTGTACATACTCATTTAGTCTGCATTTATATTACTTCTTTCTTTTAATCTATCAAAGTAACAATATGGTGATAATAATTTCAGAAGACAAGACTTTACAGAGAGTAAGTTTAACTATTACAACAAACAGATATCTTTTAAAAATATGCTATAAGTATGTATATGGTAAAATTCCAGCACAGTTGAGAAATATACATTTCAAAACAGTGAATAAATTACTTTCATGTACAGTGATATTTCTCTGAAATTAACATAAATTACAAATGTACAAAATCTAGGATTTGTATCCACAAACAAACAAGTTTTACTTAAAAATGCTTTAGAAACAGCAAGTGTCACATTCAATTACTAAAAAAAAAAAAAAAATCTTTGCAGATAGCATTTCTATTTATTTGATGTATAACAAAGAAAAATCATTATTCCCTACCCAATTAGAGGAACAGAAATTAATAAAGTTACACAATTTTAATATACCAAGTATCAATTTTATGAAATTTCATTTTCTTATTTACATATTACTGGTGTTTATTATTAGAAAAAATAAAATTATTGTAATTTAGCAGTGAATAAATGTAAAAGAAACAGTTAACCTCAGTTTTATTTATCTGGATACCTAATTATTACTATGCATATCCTGGACAGGGCTATGGTGATACATGAGGTAATGATTTCAGCATTTAGACTTTCTTTCCTATCTTCCTTCCTTCTCATGAAATAGGCACCCACCTAAAAGCAACACCTGAGGGAGTTGTCTCATGTATTATTTGTTGTAGCCCTGCATAATTAGATTAGCTTAGATTATTTTTAATTGCCAGTTGTCTAAACAACACATTCTATCCAGAAATCCTCAGCTCTTGTATAAAATGCCAAAAACTAAGAAACATTAATGGAGTAAATCATTACCACTGTTTCCTTTGTTTAATAAAGCACACAGACAAGATGATTTTCCATTTGCTCATTTGACAAATTTAGAGGGATAAAGTCTGAATTTCACTGCAGCTTAATTAATAAATTCCTTTAACAAGTAATGGGCCTAATTTCATATAAAATATAAATACATATATTTTGACCTATATATATTTATTGTATTGGTATTCCAGAGTGCAATTTAGAGAGATTGGGGGGGGGGGGTGAAGTGCACAGTACCTATTAAAGCTAAAAATAGTAAAAAAAAAAAAAGAAAATGTAAAAATATAAAATGTAGTACTTAATGCAAGTAATAGCATGGGACAGTTTTTTTTTTTTTTTTTTGGTAGTTGTTGGCGCATAGGCTTCTGTGGCCATAATGCACCTCCCAAGGTTTTTGCAGTACTTTGAGCCAAGCCCGAGACCTTTGGGTTGCCAGGCAGGTACTTTACCCACCCGGCTAGCCCGGTCGGCCGCATGGGACAGTGGGAAAAATAAGAACTAAATGGCAGAAATGTCAGTTATTACTCAGCTAAACCAGATTCATAATACCTGAGCTATTAATACGGCCCTGAAAGAAATGAGAGAGTAAAGCCAAAGAAAATGATATGGTCTGAATTATATGTATAAATTGTAAGTGGCGAAAAAGGACCTGAAAAAAATTTAACTAATAAAATACATTTACAGTGTAAAAATAATTACAAGATGAAACTAAAATGCACATAACTTGATCAGATCTACTACAATTCTAAATCTACTTTACATAATATAATGAAAGAAGTAGCAACTGAAATAAGAGTATACCTTGTCAGGCTGCTATATCATCCCTGTATTTCAATTATTACATTTTCTTAGCAAAATTTTATACAAATGCATATGTATAAATTAATCATAAATGTTTAAGACCAAATCCGGGCAAAGAATTAAAGCAGAATTATAAATTAAAGTGTGGGCCATGGATATGAGAGAGTACAGTTGCATGGATATGCAACTGTAGAAAGTGTTTGTATCTTTGTATCTTTTGACTATTTCAAAGTTTGAATAAGAGGGTTAAGTTAATAAGCAAAAGGTGGTTATGGGTAAAATATGGGTATGAAATATTTTACTTTATTCTTTTTTTTTTTTTTTGTTTGTTTCTCCCCCACTTTTCCCCCTTTACAACTATACACACATTTGTACCATACTATTTTCTTTTTTTGACCGTCCTCCTTCGAGAACCCTATTACAATGACAGGTATCATGAAACCAGTAAAAACTGACTATATTTGTTTTCCTCGTTGCATAATACAGGACTGGCAGACAGCATTCCATAATTCCCTCAATTTTTATCACTTATGTTTTTTTTATATATATATATATACACACACACATTCAGATAACTATGAGCCTTCAAAGACTAGGAAGACCTCACACTATGTAATATTAGCCAAATATATAATAATACAGATGTTTAATGTTATTATATTAATATATATTTGTAAGTAAATAAAATTTCAGTTTAAAATTGGTATACAAAGTGTTTTAAAAGTTTATTCAAAAAATTCCAGGATGTATGCTAGAGTACAAAACAAAGGGGGAAAAAAATCAAAACATGTCCAATTCTGAATAGTTATGGCTATTTGAATTTCAAAATATAGTATGCAGTTTTGAATGGTAAAAAATTCAAACCAGTCCAACACTGTTCAGAATCTAATAAGTTTTTATGAATTTTTTTTTACCCCAAAATACATCCCAAAATTTTTTTGCATATACTTTTGAAACCCTGTGTAACAACAAGCATCTTACTTGATCAGTTCTAAGTAACTGCTTGCAGGCTGAAAGAGGTGCTGAGGGGCATGTCAACCTGCAGCCGCTTTGTAGACACTATGCAAATATAATTATGTAGAATATCTAATTAGTGACAGTTTGCAATTATTTTCTTAAATAAGAATAATGTTAATTTAACATCAAAGCACATTTCACAAATGTCAAAACTGTCATATAAGCTAGTGTATTGCATCATTTCTGCATGCATTTAAACTAACTGAAGTTATATGAAAGGCATTGTTATATGACATCCATATTGTGAATTGCACAAAGTTTTATTTTAGCCATCGAGTTATAAATTACTGGAATAAACAATGGTGAGGCTGACAGTTTGGGAAAATTCAATGGTCAGATGGATTTTTGAAGAGGGAAATGCATAGGTTGTTTATTTCCTTTTTGTTTATTATTTATTTTATTATTATTTTACTCTTTTATTTTGGCTTGTGCAGCATAAGCCTTGTGGCCATTACTAAGACTAATACTAAATCCTTCACAACAAGTTGCCCATCCCTTATACTTTAAATAAGTAATGCTTCCCCATTAGAGAAGTCTACTGTTGCTTTTTCTCAGTGGATACCATCATCACCCAGGCAGCAGTTTTGAGATTTGTTGACCGGAAGGTATAAGTACCCAAAGGTGTATCTACTGACCTGATACTATCAAAAGAAGTGTAGTGTTAAAAACTCACAATTAAAATAATTATTTTAAATCATTATTTTTATGAGTAATGCAAAATTCATTTTTTTGTAATTATATAGTGAATCAGGATTTTGAGTATTATAAAAATATAAAAAAGGGAAATTAATATTTAAGGTATGTATGTAAAGTGATATACACATGTGGAAAAGGAAAGAAATTGATTAATCTGTGATATACCACTACAATTTGGTTAATTCACCAGTTAAATACTGAAAAGGGTACCTTCAAATAAAAAAAAAAAAAATACCCGAAATACAAAAATAATACATAGGGCTATTCAAGTATCTGCAATGAACTTCACATAGGAAAAATATATGATTACTTCAATTTCTTACTAAGCTGATGGGGGTGTTAAGATTATGGGGGCAATGCTTATGAAAGCATATTGTAACCCAAGGCAGTCAACAGACCTCTGAACCCATGTTTTCATTTATAACTTAATGAGAAGAAATATCAAGTTCTTGAATTAAAATATTTTGAATTTTTCAGAATTGACAATCTGGAAGTGGAATTAATAAATTTTATTAAGAAAATGGTATCAGGATCTTCTCAGGAAACTAAATCTAATCCCATGTTAATTCCTGTTGGACATCATTTTCCCAAAATTTTTTTGGATTAAGAAATTTGTATTTGACCTTCTGGCAGTAATTTCATCAAGCTATTCATACAATCAGATATATTTTCATAAAGGAAATTTATATTCAATCTATCATGAAACCGATTAATATCAGAAAAAACTCAGACTCGAGCCAGATGTATCAATAAACTTTATCAACGAAAATCAGAACCAAGGGAGCCATTACAAATCAGGGAAATATTTCAAGAAGCTTGTTTTTAAAATAATGTAAAGGTAATTAAGAAATACAATTTGTATAAATGCCCAAGTTCAAATTTTCATGTATACTAAATTTGAACTGACCCACATTTTGCACACAATATATAATGCCCTGCAATAAAAAAAATTGTTGCCAACTAGTGGTATATCTCAATAAGTAGTAAGATGCGAATAGATTTTTTTTGTTAGTATAATGTGACAAAACTTTGATTGGTCATGGTTATTTTACATAGTTTTTCACTTGGTCAAGATAGCATTATGGGAGGGAAAAAACAGGGAGCATAACTATTAAATAAACTGAATGTACCATCATGTGTCCCTTTAGAATAATAATTAGGAATAAAATGGAACTCTTAATTTCTGAGTGGAAACACCATTCTAATATATTTTTTTCAAAACTAAACAAGACTATTGAATTAAAGGAATTTTATAATAAAAACCAAAACACTTTAAATTCTAAGAGTGAAATGTTATTTCTTATTCACAAGTGACCCATTATTAAAAAATTATTTAAAAGATGGTCAAACAACCCATATATATACATTGAGTTCGTTTGCATTAGTGACAACCCCTTGTGTAGGAACGGACTGCTGGTCTGTGACACTGGTGACAGCTCAAAGTCAGGAAAAGCTGATATAAGATTTTAGTTCACACATTTGGTGTCAGTTTTGTCTGCAAGGAAGAATGGGTCAGCATCAAGATCTTTCCAACTTCAAAAATGGAATGATTGAGGGTTCAAGGCATGCAGGTGCCAGTATACCAATAACAGCCAACATAGTTAAGTGCTCCAGTTCAGTGGTGTCACAAGCAGAGGTGGACTGGCCATAAGACTTACTGGGGAACCCCCGGTGGGCTGGAGGCCAGTGTGATTTTCGATATTACACTCTGAGACCCTGTTTGTTTTCACAGGTAATAATTTTTGACTCAGTCTGCCTGTGGTCATGAGTCTACCAGGACTGACTCAACAGCAGTCAAAACAACCAACCAAAGTTCACACATGAAACAGCCATGCTGGCTGACGCCTGTGGTTAGCATCATGTGTCATGTTTTTTCTTGTAACACAGCAGCAACACAAGATAAGACACAAAATATAGTGGCCCAAGTAACCATCCAGCAAAGCACAGGAATTGCAAGGCCAATATTCATGTGGACTATGCACTAGACATTAGCTTGTGTCGGCTATAGCAGTTGATGGCCATCACAAGTACCCATGCTCACTGCATGACACATGAAATGCACCTTGCATGGGCATGATGGCACCAACACTGGACCAATGACGTGGAAATCTAAAACCTGGACTAATGAATCCCATTACCAAGTCTAAAGTGTTGATGGGCATATTCATATTTGCCCATCAACACATTAGAAAGAAAGGAACACGAGGCAGCACCTGGATGCACTGTTAGTGTTCAGCAATCTGTAGGTGGTGGTGTAATGGTTTGGGGACTGTTTTCATGGCATGCCCTGGGTCCTCTGATTGCCATTAACCAATAGCTAAATGGGAACACCTATCTTTCTATCATTGGTGACTAAATACACCCCTTCACGATGACAATGTAGCATCTATCAACAAGGCAATGCACCATGCCACAAAGTGCAACAGGTTGCTAACTACTTTCAGGAACATGACAATGAAATCTCTGTCCTCCCATGGCTACCCAACTCACCTGATCTCAACCCAACTGGGCATGTTTGTAACCTACTGGAAAAGGACATCCACTGCTACAACCACTGACATGACAATATATGGGCATTACTGGATATACACTGTGCAACTCACTATCACAGGACATCCTGCAACACAAAATATGTTTTATATATATATATATACAGTGCTTTTTTTGGGATGGTACGGTGTACCGGCACTGTTATTAACAGTGATCTGTGATATTTGGATGCAATGCACTTCGAAATTTATAATATTCTGTAAATTTTTCGCATTTACCTACTATTCAATAAGCTTAAAATGATTTAACTAAATTTGCATTTTTTTACCGTCTATTGTTAAGATATTTTCTATATAAAACTGTATAACCATTTTTATAATTCTAAATTACTCAGTCGGACCTCTGTTTAATTATTTTGAATTTCCCTTGGAAGTTACATTTAAAATAGTTTCCAATGAGTGAAGAAAATTTTCATATAGCAAACGGATTAGGAGAGAATTAACTCGGTATGCTCTGTTCGCATTTCTGGCCTTCAGGCAATTTAGGCAATTAGTGTTGTTGCGTGAATTAAGAAAGCTAAAGGGATTAGCATTGTATAACTTAGTGGTGCCTGGTAAAACCTATCTGACCACCTGTCCCACATACGGAGAAGTCGCGTGGGTCAAGAGTGAGCAGATCAAGGGCTATTCCCAATGGGCTCTGGTCCACTACTGCAGTGTCCAACCTTTTCCAGTACAGGGTCCATATTCAAAAAAATTCCAAGTTATTTAGTGTGTTACATTTTCCATATCTTGTTGCATGTAAAAGTAAAATTGAAAATATTCAAAAATTTTATTAAGTACAATACACAATTACATTTACTGAACAAAACATTTAGTTAGAAAATGTTTTAATGTTAGAAAATGTTTAAATGTTTCACGGGCCATAGGTTGGACACTACTATGAATCAACTGTAAGTGCCCTGTTCGAGAATTAGAAAAGTAATTTTCTTTTACCGCAACAAATAATATGTTGTTTCGTGGAAGTGCATTATCCACATTTTTTCTGAAAATTTTCCATATTTCTGTTTACATGGTCACAGCACCTGAATATCCAAATGACACCGAGATTTTGGACAGTTTAAAAAAAAAGAAAAGAAAAAAAATTGAAATTTAAGAACTAGTGGCAATACCGATGACAAGAGAAGGAAAACGAGGACAACGAAGATATTAATCCTTCTAAACATGAATTATTGGCATTTGGTGAAAATTAAGTTAGAAAATTGTCAATTAGAGTTAAATTGCAATTCGTGGATTTTGGGGATAACTAATTGTTAAGAAGGTTTCTGAAGAATTGAAGCATTTGACGAAGGCTCTGAGTACGATACCAATTTCACCGAGTGAATGTGAACGAGGATTTTCACAAATGAATCTGATCGCCAGCCCAACCAGTGCTTCGTTGATGATAAAAACAGTTTCTTCACTCCTGTTTCTTAAAACTGTAGGCCCACTGCGATCCAGCAAAATATGTTGATTCGTGGCTGCTTCGGAAACGTCATTCAGCAACCGACACACAAAGAGGAGGAAAAGGTGTTGGATGAGAACATAATAAAAATTTGGAATATTCTACAAAAACTTTATTATGAAATAATTTTTACTTATTTTACTTATTTTTTTATATACTTCAATAATAAATTTATGCTTAATAAACTGTGTTAATATACTTATATTCTTAAGTTCTTATTCTAAAAACATTACTACTAAAGGAGAAAAAAATTTTAGAGTACTTTTCATATCCTTTTAATTTTCAATTTTTCCTGATAGCAAATAATGAGTACCGGCACCTATTTTTTTACAAAAGAAAAGTACTGGAAAGTACGATATATATATAAATGTACAAAATATGATATATATATATATATATATATATATATCACATTTTGTGTTCAGCTCGTGAAAATATAGTATATAATGTATGCAAAGTCACAGCCTCAGCTTTTGATTATCATTCAAAAGATTCAGCATCAGAGTGCTGGACATTTAAAATTTCAGAAGCTTCCTTAATTTATCTTAAATAATTGTAAAGTTGCTATCATAATAAAAAAAACAAAGCAGTAAATTCTTTTGGTAAGCCATAAAATAAATATCTTACATGGATTGAAGATTTTTGTTTTTTTACACTGCACTATATTTAGTTTTGAAAAGTATCAATAGTAAAGCATAAACCTTAACATGGCACCGCTGTAAAATTGTTAAAAAAAATTAAAAAAAACAAAACACACCACTTAAGGATATTCAAGGCTTGAGTAAGCAGACATATTCAAAAATACATGTTAAATCATTGCTTAAACAGATACTCTCCAGTAGAGACATGGACACTTTAATAGGTCTCCTTTTTGTATTTTCACCCCCTTGGACTGGACAATTAGCATGTTCACTGCTGGTGGAACACATACACTTGTCACAGATCAATGGCATTTGCCATGAAGGCAAATGAAAGAGATCATTTCAATAATAGTGGCACTAATTAGACTTGATGGCTATGGTTACTCATGGAGTAGAATGTACAATATATCATTAATAGCCTGTGGGGATTTTCTGCATACAATGAATAAGCTTTCATAAAAGTGCTGTGCAATGCTTGATATTATTTTCATAACTGCTTTGGTATCTAGCTTTTTGACTGAATTTTATAATTCTGACATACCATTTTCACTTGGAAGTAAGAAATGGCAATAATTTAAGAGGTTAACTGCATGTTAATACATAAGTGTGCGATGGCATTTTTAATCCACTCGGATGAAAAATCAAATCACGTGAATTTATTAATCAACGAAAAACCCTTTTCTTCTGATTTTATGGAAGAAAAACTGGATACTTTTAACAAGCAACCTTCACAATGGCTTACTAATTCAGCCACAGTAAGAAGTAAGCCTAAAAATATCTTTGTCCTCCCCAATCCTATCATTTTTGAATTCAGCTCCTAAAGATTATAAGTCAAGTCAGCAGTGAAAGTGTTAAGTAGATACATATGAAGGTTTTATCAAAGCCTGTTCATGTACAGGTTTTCCTCCTTGAATACCAGTTGAAATCTTCCTAAGCATTACATTGTTTTAATTTTTTAAGAAAGGAAATTTCTTACTGTTTGCAGCAGGGCCATATGCAGATATTTAAAAAGGGAGAGTTATTGATTTGTTAAAGGGGGAAAGAAAGGTTGTGATGGACTAAAACTGGCAAATGTTCTAATTATCCATAATGAAAATCAAATGTTATAAAGAAAGCAATTTATTCATTTTTTTACTAAAATTGTGTTATTTACTAAAAGTAATTAATTGAAGTGCTGTCCTCTGATATGATCATAAGTCTAAGTTATGACATCCTACTTTTATTGATTATCATTGTACAGATATATACAATGATAATCAATAAAATTCTCTGTGTAAGTACCAACCAGTTAGTGAATTTTGTATTTTCAAAACTACACTGACCTCTTCAAAGGAGAGGGCACTACACTCTATAGTGGACATGTTTTTCTTATACAGAGTTGTCTGTTTTATAGAGATTTCACTGTATATCCTGGCTGAGATAATTTAATCTCTACCACTAAGCATATCTGAAGTGAGAAAATTTGTAACACAAAATGAAAAAATGCTAATAGAATATTCCGAAAACCTACTGAGAAATGCCTTTTTTTTTTTTTTTTTTTTTTGCACTTTATTAGTGAAAAATTCAATATAAAATGCCAAATTAAAAAAATAATAAATGCAAACCAAATGTAAACTCCTTAAAAATATAAAGCTGAAATTTGCCTGTTGCTGCCTCATCTCATTAGGAACCACAAGGCTTCAGTGAACCTGATTTGTGACATAGCTAGAACTCTCACAGAGATAGGACCCAATTATGCTGGTTCCTGCCCTGCCAGATGCTTAAAATTACCATACAGGACAGCATGTTCCTTTCCCAACAGAGAAATGTCATTTGTAGTAGTACAATAAAAGTGTCATCGAAGATGGAGAGTGCTCCACATTAAAAAAAAACACACCTCTATCTATATAGGGAAGTAATGTAAGGGTAATGCATTCTTGATATACAATATTTTGCAAAGGTAAAGAATGCTCCATGTGAAAAATCTATACCATTACAACCTGCTCCTCCCCAGAGTTTGTAACAAAATGAATTTAAAGGGGAATTCCTTTTAAATAGGTAAAAATGTCAGAGCATGTACTTCTGCTCATATTAAAGATGATACTGTTATCCACAGGTCACCCTAAGTTGCTAACATCTTTTAAACAAATGATATCATCAAAAAAAGGTGATATCTATTTTAAAAAAAAGACAATTGTACAGATGTTTCAAGATGATTGGTCTTTTATATGGTGGTGGCCTCAATTAACGAATGTATGCCAATGTGTGAATAATGTATCAAATATAAGTGAGTAGCCAAGCAGTGAATGGAGGAAATATTCCTAGTTAAACAGGGGCGCCTCCGTGGGCAGGAGCAGCAGTGCATAGCACATGCTTCTTGATTAGACCGGGGTTCGAGCCCGTGAGCCACCAAATACGGAGGATGCGGAAAGGTCAGGGAATGAGCGCCGTATATCCCCAGAGCAATATGGCCTTAGTTGCTAATGCTCCTAAAAACTAAATAACAACAACAACAACCTAGTTAAACAATAAAAGTTATATGTATTGTTAACCTCTAATACTAGGCTACATTTGCTATATATAGTGTAACAGTAAAAGGCAGCCTGGCATTAGAGTTTACAGGTATACAGTGCATTCTGGATAATGGAACCACAGGATATTAGGACCAGCCGCTTATTAGGACCAAATAAAATGCATAAGTTAACCCTAATTTACTTTGTGTATTCAGACCAGTAGAATCAATTCGGACTAGGGGAAATAGTAGGGAGAAAGGGGTGGTTTGAAAGTGCTGTTAGTTTCATGCACATACACTGAGTACACCAATGGCAGCTTATTCGGTAATGGCCTTGACTATAGAAGTGTCCCATCCATGGTGTAGTGGTAGTGCTTTTTCCAAATTTTTGAGCTCTACGGACTACTAAATACAGTGGAACTCAAGAAAAATTCTGTTGCTTCTTGACAACTGCTCTGCACACCCTCACTTTGATTATCTGAACAACATTCAGATGGAATTTCCACCCAACACAACATCATTCATACGACCCAAGGATATGGGTATCATAAAGAATCTGAAGACGACGTATCGCACAAAGCTGGTTAACTTGAAGCCAATGAAGAAATTCTCTATACATCATCATCAACAACAACAGCAGCAGCAAAGGAAATCAATGCAAAGGTAACCATATCACAAGCAATACAATATATCGCAGACAGCTGGTGCAAAATCGATTGCAAGACATTTAAAAACTGTTTTTCTCATGTTGGCTTTCAGCATTCAGACAGAGAATGCTGAAACAGCACCAATCGAAACTGAAACTGTGCTGTCACTGCAGCAAGTTACAAATGTGGAGGAGTTTTTGTGTATCGACGAAAATCTGCAATGTTATGATGAAAATGATCTTGAGGACACTGTTGATCAAATTGTAGCAAAACACCATAAGGTATCTGAAGAGTCGGCTAGTGATGAAGATAACATGCCTGAGCAAGAGAAATACAAAAATGCAATGAAATGTATTGCTGACTTACGACACTATTTTATGCAGAAAGGAAGGAAACAAAAGCAGTCCCAGGTTTGCATTGGATCAATGCTATGATTTTGTTCATATGAAGGTAGTTGGAGAGCACACAACAATCAACTTTGGATAAGTTCATAATTGAATGTTTTTTTCATTAATTCTAAGTTTTGCATGTTCTTAATAGTTGAGATTTTACTTTGAACTTGTTTTTTTTTTTTGCATTCCCTTAAGCTATGGTTAATGGGACCAGCCGCATAATAGGACCACATTTCATTTCCCCCAACGTGGTCCCATTATCTGGAATGCACTGTATATAATGTATGTATTTAAGTGAGAGTTTTATTTCCATACACTACTTAACTAATTACTAGTTCGGTATATTATTCACAAATTGGCATGCATTTGCTAATTGGGGCTATCCATCTTTTGATGAGCTCAGTAATTTTTGAACCAACTGCCATGATAGTACTACAGTTCTTTAAACAAATGACAAGATTCTCCTTTTGATGATGCCATTTGTTTAAGTGATATTTAGTAAATTAGATCAACCTGTGGATAGCAGTGTTGTCCTCTGATATGATCACAAGCCTAAATTTTGGCATCGTACACCTGGAAACAAAATGATTTTTGGCCATTAGTTTTGATATTTGTGTCTTGTTAGGAGACAAACACTTATGCTGTTGCCTTGTACCTGTTAGCACAAGAACAAGGGCTAGTCAAGTCAAACTGAGACAATGTTTTTTTTTTTTTAATGGCAGCCAATGAGGTGTCAATATCATATAGAGGAACACTAGTGAGCTGTTTGCATTAGGAGCAAATCTAAAAGATTATATGAACACTACAGAAAGAAAACGGTATTATTAAATTATAAACTGACTTGAAATAGGAAATTTGTAGTGACAAATACTGCTAACTCAATATGTTCTTTCTCTCATTTAAGTATTATAATGGGCAAACTTACTTGCTCACAAACTTGAACAATTTGAGTAAATAAAATATGCACAAACAAACAGCAATAAAAAAAAATAATATCTTAAAAAGAGGATAGAGAGAGAGAGGGGGGGAGATATTATATACAAGTTTAATCTTATTACTTCAATCATGATTAACTTTTGGTAATAATAGAATCTGCAGTTTGTACTTGAAAAACTATGGACTATTCCTTACAATTAATATGTATAAAGTGGATACTAACTGTTTTACTAAGGTTCATTAAATTTCCCTTTTTATATTCTTGTTACCTATATTGATGAGAGTGCTTTCACAGTCCTTCAAGTGTGCAACTTGAAAACTACAAGAATTTTTAATTTTCACAATTCTAGTTTTTATGATTCATGATATTGACAGCATTTTTATTTTTTAAATAAATCTTAAAAAACCATTTCTAGGTTACCATTAAATCTGGTGGTATCTCAGCTAATGGAGCTGACCTTCTCCAGATAATTCTAAATCAGTACATAATTTTTTTCAAATGAAAGCTGTCAACGCCTGACACAATTCCATTTTATAGTTCAAATGTCTGAATACTGAATATTGAAAATATTTTGAATATTGAGATCATATTAAATTTAAAATCCTCAGTAATAGTGTTTATAATCTGCACTATGAAAGCTGCATGAAGAATTCCTCTTAGACAATGTACATATTTGTAGGCATAACCACACGGTGGAAACATCTATTTTAGATTTTCCTAAGTTATAAAAATATAAATACAAGGAAGCTTTGTATTTCCTTTTTTTCTTTTTCATTATCTTTCACTATGTAACACAATGATGCAATAACCATCTTTGAAAAAGAAATTGTGCAAGGCACCAATTTGTTTAACAGCTCACGGATATAAAGTGTTGTAAGCAACTCTTACAACATTATATTTCCTATTAATCTGGTTATTTGTTGGGAAAGTTCTAAATTACTACAAAAGGAAACTAAAATTATAACAATACTTCTTTCAAGATATTACTGTTCTGTGAAGCAACTACTGGAACAGGGGTAAATGTTGGAAATGATGCAGAAATAGGCTTCATCAGCAACTGATCCCTTGACTGTACAAAATTATGAGCTGGAGTAGAATTAAATGGATTCACTCGACTAGATCCAACCTTCAAGGTTATATTAGATTTATTAGTCTGTTCTATAGCCATTTCTTCAGCTGGTAAGACTACCTGAACCAGAGGTTGCGACTCCTTCTCCAGAAATTGTATAAACAAAGAGGATAAAGACTGAAAGAGAAAAAGTGAATACAGTTAATGCTCATACTAGAAAAATATTAGTCTAAGGGATAACTAAATTCAGTGATTTTTTATCATCTAACTAAATCAGTAGACTAAATATTTTCTAATCATATTTTTGTTAGCATTTACTAGTTAAATGCGCATTACTGATTGAAAACATTTCACTTAAAATACTGAATAAATGAATAATTATATAACCAGTATTTCAAATACAGTGAAGAACTACAAGATCATTTTGTTTATATCAGATAAATAACACTTGCTAACTGATATACAAAAATTTTCTTTTAGCAAAGGGTTATTAATTTAAACAAAACAGAGCATATATACATATTTAAGTAAGAGTTGGATAAATACTCAAATGAAAGATTTTTTTGAAGGGTGATGAAGCTTAATGAGTGTGACTTCCTTTAATTTTGCCTTTATTAATATGAATATTATTTAAATTTTACCTTGTACACAGTTTATCTCATGTTTCACACTGTTCCACCTCCAATGTCAACCGAGCCAAGATTATTATAACAATGTTTGCATCTATATATTCATATATTAAAAAATATTCATCATATTGAGTGCATCATCTTGTTTTTACTTTGATGTGGGGGGATAACACATTAATAAACAATGTCTGCACATCATCATTCTTCTCTTTCTTGGTAATTCCCTTCTACTTTTCTCTCTCCATCTCTCTCTCTCTCTCTCTCTCTCTCAGGGTAACTCGGGAATTTTTTTTTTTCCTGGTGCAGCATAAGCCTCAGGCTTCCTTGCACTATATGGCTAATAATAATAATAATAATAATAAATGAAAACATTGTTATAATAAACAATACTGTATAAGCCAATTGTAAGACTGAATTTTAAGTATTGAGACCTCATCTGAAAAAAAGACTGAGCTTTTTGAAAGAGTCCAAAGACAGGCAACTTGAATGGTAAGATTGGCAGAAGGACGGCTGTATGAAAAAAGACTCCGATTATGTGGGCTAAGAGCTTGGCTTGACCTCATTGACATCACCTGAGAGGTGACCTTATTGAAGTTTACAAGGCTCTGAGAGGGATTAGTAAAATGAAGGAAGGTGGAATTCTCACTGTAATAAAGAATTCCAGAACTAGGGGTCATAAATTCAAATTACAGGGCTTGAAGTTTAGATTAGATTGTAGGCAGTTTTCTTTTAGCCAGCAAGCTGATTGCTGGAACATGTTGCCTTCACAGGTAGAGGCTGATAGTTTTAATAAATTCAAAGGCCAACTGGATAGTTATCTGTGTGATGAGTGAAGCATATAATTGTATTTTCTTATCTACTTTTTTTTTTTCTTTCTTTTATTCAGTCCAGCAAAAGCCAGTGGCTTCCTTGCACTATATGGAGAATACTATTACCATAATTGATTTAACTACATAATATTGGTTTTAAAAAATTCCAATCTTAACACATATTAAGAAAAATGGAGGATTTTAAAATATTACTGTAAAGATTGTGTATTACCTATTTAACTGATTATTTGTTGGGAAAGTTCTAAATTACTACAAAAGGAAACTATAATTATAACAATACTTCTTTCAAGATATTATTATTCTGTGAAGTAGTTACAGTTATTTTGGTCTTTTCAAAATGATGAAAAGTAGATATTGTTCTCTCATATATATTTTTGGCCAGCAGGATTTAAACTGCCTAGTTAATACAATGGGCTAAGCATTAGAAGGTGGCTTTTGATCTACCTGTTAAGTCTAGTACAGCAGTGGTCAATTTGACTGCATATGTAATTTAGTACTGCTTCATGTCACTGTTCTTCATTTAAATAAAGTTAACTTAAATTGATACAAATTCATGAAAAAACTTTATTGTACTTTATTAATACCAATAAACTCAATATAATTATTTGAAAAAAAAAAAAAAAAAACTTTGTTTGTATTTCTAATTATATACAGGGGTCCTCATTATCTGAGGATAATTGGTTCCAGAAAATTCTACTTAAAACAAATACACTCAAAACAGGGACCAAATTTTCATAACGATTATTATGTACTTGTACATAGTAAAAAAAAAAATGGATTGAAGTAACTGAAAAATGAGTCAATTATTTTATTAGATATTTTTTATTATAATCTGTTGAACAATGTAGTAATAGTAATGGAGGCATGTGATGCAAGAAAGCAACTGTATGAGCTTATGTAGCATCGCCAAAAAAAAAAAAAAAAAAAAAAAACCAACTTCACACATCCATTCCCTCTAAAAGTTTGTCCAATTCCTCCTTGAATTTATTTAAGCTACCAACTTCCACGATAGATGGAAGTTTGTTCCAGCAATTAACCATGTAAGGTTAAGTAAACTTTATTAAAGTTACACTATAAATAGATTTAGGATGTAGAGTTGCTAGAAGGAGTAAAGAGAAGGGCAACGACTGGTGAGGGGAACAAAGGGGTGGTCTTACCAAGAAAGGCTTAAGTTCTGCAAATTGCAACACCTGGAGAGTATGCACCTGCAAGGTGTATAAGGCCTTGAGAGGATTGAGCAGGCTCAATGCTGATGGGATTCTTCCTCTTTCTCAGATTACAAACCTGAGAGGGCATAAATTCAAACTGAGGAAAGACAGTTGTGGAATAGAAGTGCAGAAATTTGCCTTTAGCCATCTGTCATTGTGGAAGTCAATAGCTTAAATAAATTCAAGGCAGAACTAGATAAACATTTGGAACGATTTCTCTACTAATAAAATTGCTACGTAGCATTTAGCTTTGTGATGTTCTCACAAAAATATTCAAGTGCTTGGTCAGTTTTTTCTGGGCTTCCTTTAATTTTCAGATCTTTATCTTTTGAGGATTCCATCACGTCATGATTTTTGGCTTCCTCTTCTTCTGTGGGTAGTTGGTCAAATTCTGCTAGCTCCTCATTTGTAAGTGGTTTTGCACTTGATTCAAGCAATTTGCAATATCCCCCATCATCACCTTTGTGGAATCCTGCTTTTTTTTTTGCAAAACTTACAATTTTGTAACCTGGTCACACCGCATTCTTCATATTCACGAATGGCATCAGGGTATCACTTTTTCCATGAGAAATTCACCTGGTATCCAACAGAAAATGACTGGTTAGCAGCAGATAACGCATTTATCTGTGATCTGATTGGTTCAAAATGGGATGGAGTGGCTTGGATGAATTTTTTAACGCTGTTATTGCACTCAAAGAGTCAGAATAGATCATTGTTTGCTTATAGGACAGATCAGTCACATGATCTAGAGCTATCTTTACTGCAACCAGTTCGGCAGTATAGACACTGCATTCTGTCAGAAGAGATACAGAACTAGAAAACATAGTAGCAACTGCCACTGCACCTACCGTTGTACTTGTTTTTGAGCCATTGCTATATATATGAAATCACAGAGAATGTTTAGCTATGTGTGCAGCATGGAGTTTCCTGATGGTGAGATCTGCTGATTGTTTTTTCCCCCCATTGTTGGAAAGAGATATCACAGACCGGTGTATAACTAGACCATGGAGGGTCATTGTGTGCTTGTTTCCTGAAAGATATTACCCATGTCTAAATTCCAGCATTGTGTTAAATATAACAACCTTATCCCAATTAGCTTGTTTTCATTAGGTTTGTTGTGATAAAAAATGGTACACTGGGGACCAAATAAGTATGGCCAGATAGGATGAAAGGGAAGGCTCCATATTTTTGCTGCATAGTTGGGTAGCAACATTTTCCTCTGAAGATGAAGTGGAGGTTCATGTGCCTCTATATATAGACTCTGTACAGGGAATGTTCTGAATGCTCCTTTTTTTTTTTTTTTTTTTTTTGTTAGTTGTTGGCGCATCAGCTTCTATGGCCATAATGCACCTCCCAAGGTTTTTGAATTTTACTGTGATCCAAGCCCGAGGCGGGATTCGAGCCCGTGACCTTTGGGTTGCCAGGCAGTCACTTTACCCACCTGGCTAGCCCGGTTGGCTCTGAATGCTCCTAAAGCAGTTCTAAGAGCACTGTGATGGATAGTGTCTAGCTGAATTAGCCCATTTTTCCTGGCAGAGTCATACATTGGAGCTCCGTAATCCAAGCGAGATTGGATTAATACCCGATATAGCCGAAGCAGAGTGTATCAGTCAGAATCCCACGTGGATGAAGATAGTACTCAGAGGATATTTAGTTTTTTCAAGCAAATGGTTCTCGGGTATGTGATGTGTTGTAAGAAGTTTAATTTATTGTCAAGGATTAGGCCAAGAAATCTAATACTACCGGATAGAGGTACAGTGAGATTTTTAATTTGTAATTCAGGCTCAGGATGAATCTTACGTTTTTTTACAGAAATGAATACATTTGGATTTTTGTGCTGATAAGCGGGAGTCATTACGAGACATCCACAACTCAATTTTGTTAATTGAGATCTAAAGCTGTCTCTCAATAGAATTCATATTTTTTCCTTGGCATGAGATCATGAGGTCATCTGCATAATATAATTCTACTGTGCTTGGAATATCATGGATAATATTGTTTATTCTTACTAAAAATAGAGTAGGACTCAAAATAGATCCTTGAGGGACCCCCCCCTCCTCCTGTAATCCAAGGTTCTGAATAAACAAAGGATGCCTGCTTCGTAATCCAAAGGTGTGAAGATCTCGTAAAATACCGAAACGCCATGTTTTATCAAAGGCCTTTTCTAAATCCAGACTTACCATAACTAGGTGGTCGTTTCTGATGTTTTATTCGGCTTTGGTCATCATATCTAATGCAGATCTATTTTGCTGAAAGCCATACTGATTTTTATGTAAGACGTTTTGTGACTCTAGAAACCAGGTGAGGCACTTGAGAACTATTTTCTCCAGTATTTTCACCAAACAACTAGTTAAAGAAATTGGATGATAATTAACTGGATTAGAGAGGTCATTTCCTGGTTTAGGGATGGCTAATACAAATGAATGTCTCCAAGAGTAAGGATAAGCATGTTCCTGAAAAATTCAGTTAAAAAATATTAGTAGAGTTTGTAAAGCAGTATCATTCAAGTGTTTTAGCATAATATAACATATGTCATCAGGGCCAGCTGCAGTTTATAGATTCTTTTAAGCTTAATAGATTCTTTTAAATCAGATATTGTAAAAGGCTGATTATATGGAAGAGAGAGGCTGGTGTTGAAATTTAACTTCTGCCTTTCTGCTGCCTCTTTAATTTGTTGGAATGGAGCATCATATGAATTTGCTGCTGATATTTTTGCAAAGGCTTCCACAAAGGCATTTGCTATGTCTTTGGGTGAAGACAGGTCCTGTCCATTACATATCAATATAGGAGAGAATGACAATGGATATTTGCCACTGAGACGTTGGATTTTCCTCCAGATTAATCTAGTATCAGTGTTCTTTGTGATAGTGGAAGTGAACTGTATCCAGGAATCTTTTTTGGCTTTTCTTCTTATTTGTCGTGCTTTAGCATTAAGTTTCTTGTAATTTATAAGGTTAATAGTAGTGGGATGCTTGCGGAAAATATTCCAAGCTTTATTGTTTTCTTTTTTTGTCCTATTACATTCATCATTCAACCAGTAGTTTTTGCGCCTGCGTGGATGAGTAGACGACTGAGGAATAGCTTTATCAGCTGCTGCTAGGTATCTGTTTAGTGATATGGTCAGTAGCTTCATCAAATGACTTATTCTGAATGAAGTTTTTATCTAAAACTGCACTTAAGGAAAATTTTATCCAGTTTGCCTTCATAAATTTCCAGCTTTGGCGAGTTTCCTGGATAGGCGGGGGTAGTTTGGAATTTACAAGTAACTGGAAAATGATTGCTGTTGTGGGGATTATCCAATACTGCCCAATGTATATTTGGGTACAGAGCTGGGGAGCAGATAGTTAGATCTATGGCAGAAGTATTTCCTGTGGGAAAATACGCGAGTATGTGCATCGGTGTTCAGCAGAGTTAGATTGTGTGTGTGTCCGGTAATGTTTCTATTAGCTGCCCTCTTTTATCCACATGAAGACTTCCCCATAATGGTTGGTGTCCATTAAAGTCACCCGTCAAACATATAGGAGATGGTATCTGTGCAAGGAGCTCATCAAAGTCTCTAAGTACATAGATTTGGTTCAGTGGAAAATAAATAGAAACAAGAGATAAAATTATTCCAAGTTTTATTCTAACAGCAACAACTTCTAAATTAGTTTTTAAGGGAATTTGCCTAGTAATGGATACTAAGACCGCTACACCTCCACAGGCTGCAGCTGCATTCCTGTCATGCCTGTACAAAGTATATTTCTTTATTGAGGGAGTCACTTGTGGAGTTAAATATGTTTCCTGTAAACAAATGCCTGCTGGATTGAAATCTTGGATTAGACCATAAAGTTCATCTGTATTAGTATGTAGTCCTCGACAATTCCATTGTAAAAAGCACTGCATTATTTATTTTTAGTGGGAGGATGATCCAGTTGCTTTTTGGAGGCAGTAGCCTTATGGCGATCTTTTTTAGGAAAGGTAGGACATCCAGTGTCCATGTCTTCTTCAACATATATTTCTAATATAGGTTCTTCTTGAGTTTTGTCATCTATGTCCATTTCTGCCGTATTAATTAGTGGACTCTTGTTAGCAGATTCTTCTTTTGCCATCCTGGTCTCACTTCGGGACTTGATGCCATTAGTAGAGGGGATGGAAATTGGGGTATTACAAGTCAGCTTTAGAGCTGGCTGAGGAGCTAAAAGATGAGCTCTAGCCCACTCAGCAAGCAATTTGTCAGGTGGAATTGAATCAATGGGTTGAGTAGCAACCGAACGATAATTCTTAGCTGCATATGTATGTGCTGGAGTGTGTTTCACTATTTGTCATCTCGCTTTCTGATAAGTCACTTTATGTTCAAGTTTAACCTTCTGTATTTTTTCCCCCTAGCTTCCATAACTCACAATTTTTGGAATGAGCAGGATGATCCCCCTTGCAATTTGGGCAAACTGGAGATGTTGCATTACAATCTGTTTGAACGTGATCTTGGGCATACGTTGTTTCCTTGACATGTTGTCCGAGAGTGTCTGAATTTTTGGCATTTATAACAGCGAATTGGATTTGGAATATAGGGGTGGATATGACAATTAGATAACTGGCTTTAACAATATTTGGTAAGTTTGGCGTATTGAAAATGAGTATTATACTATGGGTTGGAATGAGATTGCCATCCACAAGTCAGAATTCTTCTAGCTTGTATGACCTTTTGATCTTTCATTTCTTGCACAAGCTCCTCTTCTGTTACATTCAATAGATCCCATTCAAAGATAACACCTTTGGAACTATTTAGGGTTGTGTGGGGAGAGATTTTAACAGGAATTCCCCAAAAGTTGTAAGCTTTAACAAAAGTTCAGAATGTTTAGACTGTGTCGTTTCAACTAGTAAATCCCGACTGTAACATTTTAACCATTTTAAGTGATCCAGCAGCATTTTATAGGAATCTCTGTATCACAAACGGAGAGAGTTTACTCACTAGTTGACTAGTTAATGAATGGATAATAAGAAAAGTTGGATACTCCCTGGTTGGTCATTGTCTATTTTTAAGTGCTTTCTTTGTGCATTACCTTGATCAGAATTGCACTAATTTTGGTATTTGAGCTGAAAGGCTCTAATGCTGTATAGTTTTCTTTATACATGTCAGCTCCTTTTTGCCCTGGGGAATTAGCGTTTCCATTCAGGTTACTGGCCCCACCACGGGGAGACAGGAGCAGTGCCACTTGTGGCCAAGCGTAGGAGTTAGTACGGTTAGTAAACTAATAAAGAGTAAAGAAAAAGGTACTTTCCTTTTCCTGGCTCCCTTTTTATACTTTTAAAAAGTAGAGCTAATTAACAAAGAGACTTATAAAACGAAGTAAAACAAGGAAAAACTCAGTCGCTCTAGAAAAATCGCTCTAGGAAGTAGTAGTAGTGGCATGCGATGCAAGAAAGAAAGTGTATGAGCTTATGCAGCATCAGCCAAAAAAAAAAAAAAAATCACACCATTCCCTCCAAATGCCTGTCCAGTTCCTCCTTAAATTTATTTAACCTATCAACTTCCACGACAGATGGAAGTTTGTTCCAGCAATTAACCACCCGCTGGCCAAAGGCAAATTTCTGCCCATCTGTCTTTTCTTAATTTGAATTTATGCCCCTTAGGTTCGTAATCTGAACACATGGAAGGATCCCATCAGAATTCAGCGTGCTCAACCCATTCAAGGCCTTATACACCTCAAATCAGATCACCGCACAGGTGCCTAGTCTCCAGCCACTGCAATTTGCAGAACTTTAGCCTCTCTTGGTAAGGGGATCCCTTCATTCCCCTCACCAATCTTGTTGTCCTTCTCTGTACACGCTCAAGCAAATCGACATCCTTCTTAAAATGAGGCCTCCAGACCTGTACGCAGTACTCAAGGCGTGGCCTGACCATTGCCTTATACAGAGGGACAATCACCTCCTTTTCCCTGCTAGCAAAATTCCTATATATCATTGACAAAACCCCATGACCTGCCCTGGCAGCCTGTCTGCATTGCTCAGAAAACTTCATATCTGACTGCACAATTACTCCCAGGTCTTTTTCATTTTCTACCACCTTAAGTGTAGTACCACACAGTTGGTACGTTTCTCTGGGGTTACTTCTACCCATATGCAGTACTTTGCATTTGTCAAGGTTAAACTTCAGTTGCCACTTCTTAGCCCATCTGCCCAAATTATCTAGATCCTCTTGCAGTAGCACATTGCCATTACTGTCATTAACAACCCTGCCAACCTTTGTATCATCTGCAAACTTCGACATTAAGCCTGATATACCTTCATCAATATCATTGATAAATATACAAAACAACAGTGGACCTAACACCGAACCCTGTGGGACTCCACTAATAACATTAGTCCACAAAGAGCAGCGCCCATTGATTACCACCCTCTGTTTTCTCCCACTTAACCATCCTTTTATCCATTGTAGCAACTTACCCTTAATACCATTCTGCTCAAATTTGTACAATAGTCTTCCATGTGCAACAGTGTCAAAAGCTTTCCTGAAATCCAAATATATGATATCAAAATTATTTTTTGCATCCAGTTCCTTTGTAACCTCATCATAATATCCTATCAAATTTGTCAGACAAGACTTTCCCTTAACAAACCCATGCTGTGTCTGAATTATTGCTGCAGTCTTGTCTAGATGATCCTGCAATGCATCTTTAACCAGGGACTCCATTATTTTACCCGGAACAGAAGTTAAACTAACTGGTCTGTAATTACTCGTGTCACCCTTCGATCCCCCTTTGTGAATTGAGGATACATTTGCACATCTCCAGTCCATGGGGACCTCCCCTGAATCCAAGGATGCTCTCATAATTATGGCTAAGGGTTTGCTTAGTTGCTTTGCCGCCTCCTTTAATATAACTGGATAGATCCCATCCACCCCAGATGCTTTTCTTATGTTTAACTTCAACAATTTCTCCTCCACTTTGCTCTCAGTTATTACAAAATCATTAAGTACCCTGCTACAATTTGATAACCTTCTGCCATTTTCAAACCTTAATAATTCCTCACGTGTGAATGTAGATGCAAAATACTCATTCAGTTTATTTGCTATCTGAGCAGGATCATCAATAGTCGAACCATCGATGTCAAGTGGACCAATCAGATTCATTCCCTTCCTTTTAGAGTTTATATAAGTAAAGAAATCCTTGCTGTTTTTCTTAGCATCTTTTGCCAAAGATTTCTCATAATATGCATTTGCCTGCCCTGATGACAAAGGAGGTTTCCTTTGTCACCTGATTACAGACTAGCTTATATCTGCCATAGGCTTCTGAGTCGCTTGATAATTTATATGCATCCCATGCATTTTTCTTCTCTGTTACGAGTCTCATTAGTTCATTTGATAACCATTTAGGCCGAAACCTTGAACAATATTTCTTAATAGGTATGAAACGTTTAGTAGCTTCCACGATTAATTCCTTGAATGCTTCCCATTTAGAATTTGCTGTTGGTAACATCAATTAATCCCACTGTACAGAATTTAAAAACTGTCTGAGACCACTGTACTCACCTTTATGAAAGCAAAAACCCTTTCCTTTACCCCTCATGGTAATTATATCTTTAAGTAAATCCCACATCAGTACACTATGATCACTGCCACCTAGTGGTTCCTTTATCTGCAAATTCTTAATACACAAATGATCACTGCTGATAACCAGATCAAGAGTATTATTCTCTCTGGTTGCCTCTCGAACATGCTGCTGCAGAAAACAATCATCCAATAAATCCACAAAAAGTCTGACTAGTGTGTGAGTGACCAACCCAACAAGTTCCAGTCAATATCTAGGAAGTTAAAATCCCCCATTATAAGACATTATGATTTATTAGCCCACTCTATTTCTCTGTACAACTGTTCATTGTACTCATTCGAGTCATTAGGCCTATAACACACTCCTACTCTTATTTTTGCTTTTGCAGTGCTTATGTCACACCAAACTGACTCAACAGCGCACTGTTCATCTATATCAACTGGGTGCACTTCTTTTGATTTTATGTTTTTCTTAATTAACAGCATAACACCTCCTCCCTTCCTATCCTGTCTATCCTTTATGTATACATTGTACTCCCCAAATTCCGGTGTGCTTGTTAAGTAATTCTGCCGGTCTACTACTCTTAATATCATTAGTGCTAAGTTGCAGATTGCTTGGCTCCTGGGGCCCAAACATTTAAAGCAGCTAGATCTAATACATCATACAGATTTGTATGATGTATAATTCAACAATAATATATATACTATATTTTGTTGAATTATAAACTTTTACGATCAGGTTTCTTTTTGCCACCATTTGATACTGACTAAGGATGTTGTTTTAGGACCAGGGTACGTCTGCTAAGGGTTAAAGTTGATGACATTATAGACAGTTATCATCTTTTAAGGGCCCAAAAGGTGTTATTGCTCATTGGCACAAATGATATTAAGAGTAGGGGATCTGAGAATTTAATTAACATTGTTGTTACTATTACAACTTTCTATTACTATTGTTACTATTATAACTTACTTGGCTGGTAGTATTTACTTGATCTACATTAGTAGTGTTTTGCCTAGAGGAATTATGTGGAGATCTTGAAGATACCCTTCCTAAAATACTTGAAAAAAATCCTCTTTCTTCTTTGTTGCCTTGACCAACTTTCATTCCAATCTATTACAATAAAAACAATGTTCTTAATGTGCAGTTTGGAAAAAAAGTAGCAATAATTTGGATCTATTTTTAACAGAACATTATTAATCTTGTTATTTTCAAAAATAAAATGAAATATATCACGCTATTTTCTCATAATTGCAAAGGGTAAAGAAAATGATTTAACATTTCTTTCATTCCTTATCTGTGAAATTGTTTAAGAATATCTTCTCAAAAAACAAATATAAAACATAACTCACCTGATTATCAGGTAAAGGAACCACTGCCACCTAGTGGTTTCTTTACCTGAAGATTCCTACTGCATGAAACATCACTACTGATAACACGATCAGGAGTATTTTTTATTCTCTTGTTGCCTCTCTAATATGCTGGTGTACAAAACAGTCATCCAATAAATCTGTAAATTTTTTGCTACTGTTTGAGCAAGCAATCCACAAATTCCAGTCAATATCCAGAAAGTTAAAATCTCCTGTTGTAAGACATTCTGATTTTTTTTTTTTTTTTTTTTTTAGCATTTAGCATTAGTAGAGGCATTTGATGCAAGAAAGCAAGCTTATGCAGCATCGGCCAAAAAAAAAAAAAAAAAAAACCCACTTCCACTTCACCCCTCTGTTCGTTCAAAATACCTGTCCAGCTGAGCCTTAAACTTATTTAGGCTATCAACCTCCACCACAAGGGATGGAAGTCTGTTCCACCAACCAACCACCCAATGTTGTTTTAGGACCAGGGTACGTCTGCTAAGGGTTAAAGTTGATGACATTATAGACAGTTATCATCTTTTAAGGGCCCAAAAGGTGTTATTGCTCATTGGCACAAATGATATTAAGAGTAGGGGATCTGAGAATTTAATTAACATTGTTGTTACTATTACAACTTTCTATTACTATTGTTACTATTATAACTTACTTGGCTGGTAGTATTTACTTGATCTACATTAGTAGTGTTTTGCCTAGAGGAATTATGTGGAGACCTTGAAGATACCCTTCCTAAAATACTTGAAAAAAATCCTCTTTCTTCTTTGTTGCCTTGACCAACTTTCATTCCAACTTTCATTTCATTTACTGACCTACTCCATTTGTCTGTACAGTTTTGTTATACTCATTATGGTCATTAGGCCTATAAACATACTCCAACTCTAATTTTTGTTTTCCCAATGCTTATGTAACACCAAACTGACTCAACATTGCAGTGGCTACTTCCACTGATTGGGTGACCTGCCTTATTTCTATGTGCTTCTTAATAGAGCATGACTCCTCCTCGCTTATCTGTCCTTTCTGTACATACCATATTCAAATTCTGCATCCTGTCATAACATTTCTGATGTCCCTATAATGTCTGGATTGGATAATAGTATTAGCCATACTGTGTAAGGAAACCAGTGTATTAATTGGTAGTTAGAAAGAATGAAGCTCAGGAACATGATGTTCCTGAGCTTCTGCCATTCACTTTGGTCACATGCACAATGTGACCAAGGGACTCACCAAAGTTGTGCAGGGAAAAGTGGGTGAAAAAAAAATGCAAACTATGAAACTAAAATGAAAGTTAAGATGTAAAACAAGTCAGTAGTTTACAATGGAAATGCCTAAAGGTATTGAGAATGGGAATGAAAGTTTTTCACCCACTTCTTCCTGCACAGCTTCGGTCACGTGCATGTGACCAAAGGGAATGGCAGAAGCTCAGGAACACTATGTTCCTGAGCTTCAGTCTTTTTAACTATCAATTAATACACTGTTACAACTGCAATGTAACAGTGTATTGATTGGTAGTTATCTCAATGAATATTTATTTTCTGCATATGGCAAATTAAAAGTAAATGAATAAATAAAATTTAAATAAAAAAAAACCAGAAATTCATTAGAGAAAAATTACTTGTCCTCTTGTTTAGCAAAACTTAAGTTCATTAATGTGTTTTAATAAGTGCTGCCCTAATAGTGTGACATGACAATTAGTATAAACCGCATTGCCACAACAGAAGGTGCAGATGTTTTTGTGTTTTTTTTTTTTTTTTTTTTTTGTCTTTCTTTCAGACCTAGAACTGCTTAAAGTGAAAGGAATCACTCAGAGAGGTGCCCGTTGTCAGTTCCAGTATGAGAAAAATGCCATATCTGAGTCACAGACACTTAAGACCAAATCTAATTTCAAGTGTAAAGACACTACTGACCAATCTATAAGAAAGATCCCCATCATGATCAGATGGTACAAAAATTTTCCGGAAATTTGTGCCATCTGAGGCAATATCACCCCACAGCATGGCTCTGATCTATCTAAATCTGAACACTATGGAAGAATCACTCTCATAAGAAAGTGGAAGATGACCACCTGTCTCAGAACGTGTCAAGCATATACAACAAAAATTCATCTGTAGTCTACAGAAGTCCACAAGGAATGATGGGTTTGATAAATAGATTCAATTTAATGTACTTTTAATATACATTTCAGACACATAATAAAATTTATTTATAAATTTGAAAAGGAACAATGCAGTTATTAAAATCTGAAACTAATATCCTGTGCTATTCCAATTAAGAGTTGATTAAAAGAGACCAAATTCAAATCAAGAAATCCCATGCATGTTTATAATTTATCAATTTTACGTTAAATGAGTCAGCAGTCCATAAATAAATGAATTAATAACCCTTTTTTTTCCTGTTGGGTGACTACGTGATTCCTTTTTTATCTGTTGGCATCTTCATACTTTTGCATGTTGCCACCTTAATTCTCCTTCCAGCATCTGGTTAGCATTTTAATGAAATTCTTATAAGAATATTCAAGGAAGATACCTTATTAATCAAATATAACCATGGAAACTCTCACTCTAATATGATCACCAAATGAGTAGTAATCTGCTAATTTAAGGAGCACAACATGCTTTTTGAAAACAGCTGACTATCTTTCTTTTCCATCCTCTTGTAAATTTGCTTCTTGTGATACTTTGGCCACTTGAATTTACTTGAGCATTATAAAGTGATTATCCTACTTAAACTCATTTAATACAGATCATATATTAAGTGCACATAATCTGATTTTATAATCAAAAAGAAAACTTCAATTTATGATAGATTATAATGTCATAAACTGAAGCAATTTCTTTTTTCTTGTTGGGGCACATGAAGTCAGTGGCACACGAAGATGTGTCAAAATGAGGCCATGGTTGTTTTTACAGCCTATTAATTTAGTATTTCATCATTTACTCTTGATCTGCAATTGAATGACTGAAAACAGACAAGAAAATCATTTTATGACAATTACGGAAATAATCCAAGTGGATATTCAAGTTATAACTGCTTTATTTCTGACTACTATCAGCTAAACTAGTTTTAACTCAACAGATCGATGGATTTTAATATTTAATAGTGCAAGGTTTTTGGGTGACATTATTTAATTTCAGTATTGTACAATCACGGGTCACCGTAATCCAGTCCCTAATGAGATTTGAACTTGGATCACAACTCTTCCTTTCCCCTCCCCCCTAGCAAATAGCAAAATCACTATTCAATCATGGAGAAAAGCAGTAGTCTGTTGGGTGTTCACTTTGGTGTGGAGGACTGGTCAATGAATTCATCCTGGTGAGGGGTTCTTTAGTACCAGTGAAGAATTTTTGAAAGCAGAGGTATATGTGTATGTAAATTGGGTGTACACAGTGTTAGGTGAAAGCTTTGAAATACATTTAATATTCTTCACTTTGAAATTAAATTATAACAGTGATATATCATCTACTATTTTTGGTGAAAGAATCTTTCAGCTGTGGGACATTGCTCCCTGTTGTTGGACATCATTAAGCTATGGAAAAAACCCTCAAAATGTGTGAGATATACAGGGTGATTCACTACCAGTGCGACAAACTTTGCAGGAGATGTAGTGGGCACAAAGACGAATCGGAATCACATAGCATTCCAAGGTCTGAAATGCCTTCATCATGCGGTAGAGGACATTGAAAGGGAGGTCGCGTGAACAGCAATCCCGCTGGAAGTCAGCATTTGAGAACCGGTTCCCGAGGCAGTAGGATGGACGAGTATTCAAACGTTGAACTGGCCGACATGCACCTCGCGTATGGAGCTGTGGACTGTAACGGGCGCGCTGCTCTGCGCTTGTACCAGGAATGTTTCCCGCACAGGCATGCTCCTCGTCATACGATTTTCACACGTGTGCACAGAAAGTTACGTGAAACTGGTTGTTTCACGAGAGGTACCATGAATCGAGAGCAAACGATGAGGACGCCAGACAATGAGGAGAATGTCCTACATCTTGCAGAAGGCAATCCGAGTACGAGTACTCGAGCGATAGGCCAATGACTGGGTATTTCCCAATCCACTGTATGGAGGATACTGTCAACAAACCAAATGAGTTCATACCATCTGCAATGCGTCCAATTGTTGGAACCTGCGGATTATCCACTCTGGAGGACTTTTGCTACTTGGTTTCTGCAACAGAAACGGTTCGCAAATGCTGACTTCCAGCGGGATTGCTGTTCACGCGACCTCCCATTCAACGTCCTCTACCGCATGACGAAGGCATTTCGGACTCTGCAATGCTACGTGATTCCGACTCGTCTTTGTGCCCCCTACACCTCCTGCAAGTTTGTCACACTGGTAGTGAATCACCCTGTATATTATCTTATAAACTGAATTTTTATGCTGCACCCATCAGTATTCCAAATATCTTATTTCCAAGCAGTATATTATTATATATGTAGTTAGCCATTAAGTTATGCCAATTAGTTTTGCTAATATTTAGTATATTTTTATATTTATCATATAGCTGTTCTAAAATTTGGTTTAGACTTGTAAGAGGTATAAATGAGATTAAATCTGAAAGTTATAGGTGTATATTCTGGAGAAATTTGCATGTGTCTGAAAAAAAATTAGCATAGTTTTATTTCATCTAATTATCCAGTAGATTTTATAGTTTTAAAGTCAGATGTCAGGAGACGTCAGAAAATTTCATTTGCAAGTTATAACAAATTTTACTACAAGTAACACGAGACCATGGGTATTTTATGAAATTTAGGAACTGTGTAAATGAAATTAAGTAATTTTATTATTTTTCTTATTGAGCTTCTTATTCAATACTGGACATTTTTTTTTTTGTGATACCAGACCTGTTCTTATTATCTTTAAGTATATCTGCATAAAACTTTTATATGACTTTTTTGATATGAAAACATCTTTGGTGGCACCTACTAAATTTTGGACTGAAGCAAAACCAATTTGTCACGATTTTGCGACATGGGAATGATGTTATTTCCAGTTTTTCGATTTGATTGACAAACCGGAAACGACGATTTTGCAACACGAAAATGATGTGTCGCAAAATCGTAACAGAAATGAATTCCAAGGGAACAAAAGAGGTCTCAATCAGAGGTTTCAACAACAGAAATGATGTCCAATGATGTTATTTCTGGTGATTTGATTGACAAATCGAAAATCACGATTTTGCATGGAAATGACGATTTTGTGACGTCATTTCTGTGTCACAAAAATCACGTGTCTACACGATTCTGTCGATTTGAAGCACCATTAATGTGACAAGGCATAAATGGTGCTTCTAATCGACATGTCTGTCATTTAAGAGGCATTATTTTGTGTGTGTGTGTGTGTGTGTGTGTGTGAGGTATGGCTATATTGCGCCTATTCGTAGGAATATCAGAAAATTAAGAATGAAGCCAGTTCAATTTCATTTCAGTTCTGAAACCTATTCATAAAAGATTAAACACTTAAATTTGTTTGTTTCAAAAATTTAATCTGCCTCCTCTCCAATGATATTTTTTTTTTTTTTTTTTTTATGTGAACCCAAGACACGAGAGGTATTAGAACCTATAGTACTTAGTAACGTGCTTGGGTTGGAGGTCGAGAAGACGAAAGAAGATATTTGTTGACACTGGACTTGAACTTCTGTAGATTTTAATTTTCAGGAAATACGTATGAAGGAAGGTTGTTGCAGAAAACGGCAGTTGAATGAATAAATGAGGAAGATGAAAAGTTGGTTCTGTGGGTTTGAAGTTGGACAGTAAATGGATGTTGGCTGGTGGCGACACATGTTCGGACTGTTTTGAAAGAGAGAGCGGGAATTATAGAAGCCAATTCAGAAGAACAGTGCCCATGGAAGTATCTGTAGAAGAGGCATGCAGCAGAAACAGTACGTCTATGAGAAAGCGAGTGGAGAGACTCTGTTACAGATGAATCATTAATTAACCTAACTGCCCTCTTCTGAATGGAATCAAGAAGCCTGAGAGAGGTTTTGGGGGGCCCACCCCAGATGTGGGAACAATATTCCATGGTAGGGCAGATTTGTGATTTATACAGAGTGAGCAGCTGTTTGGAAGAAAAGTAATGCCAAGAGCGAAAGAGAAAACCAAGTTTTTTAGATGCAGAGGAAGCAATATTTGTAATGTGCTTGTGCCAAGAGAGATTAGAAGTCAGGGTAATCCCTAAAAGAGATATCATTTTGCCTAGAAATCGGAGTATCATTAAAGATAAGCATAGGAGCAGAAGAATCCTTTTTGCGAGATATAAAACAAGACTGAGTTTTAGAAGGGTTGAAATCAACTAAGTTGTTTGCCCCACTGGAGAATTACCTGAAGATCGGCATTTAAGGAATGGTAGCAGATTTTCGAGAAGTTGAAGCTGATTGAGCAGGACAAGGTTTCTCAAAATGGAAAGTGGAATGCAATGTGCTATCATCAGCAAAACTATGGATAGGATTTCCAGTCAATGGAAGAAGGTCATTAATATACAAGAGGAAAAGAGCGGGGGAAAGAACTGAACCTTGGGGGACACCGGCATTGGTGGAGAAGTTAGAAGACAGAGAGCCATCTACCATCACCCTCAGTGAGCGATCAGAGAGAGAAAACTGGATAACCAATTACTAAAAACAGTTAGCAAACCATAAGATGGAAGCTTGTTTATAAGACCTTTATGCCAAAACACGATCAAAAGCCTTTGAGATGTCAAGAGCAACTATTTGTGTTTCACCGAACCTTTCCATTGAATTAGTCCATAAATGGGTAACATAAGCCAGAATATCACCTGGGATCAACACTGACGGAATCCATACTGGCGATCATTGATCAGACGGAAGGTTTCTAGATAGTTTAAGAGTTGGCGGTTAATTGATTTCTCTATTACTTTAGAAAGAGTAGAAGTAATTGCAATGGGACGATAATTGGATGGGAGGGATTTGTCACCCTTTTTAGGAACTGGCTGGATATGAGAAAATTTCCAAGCAGAAGGAAAAACACCTTTGGAATAAGAAAGTGAAAAAAGGTGGCAAAGAATCGGAGTAAGTTCAGGAGCACAGGTTTTTAGAACAAGTGGAGAAATACCGTCAGGACCTGGAGCTTTCTTGGCATCGAGATTCATCAAAATCCTTCTGATATCCTTTTGACGGAAGACCACAGGAGGCATTGAATGGAGCGTGTTGGGATTGGTGGGAGGTGTCTTACCAAGATCATTCATACGTGAGTTGGAAGAAAAATGGGATGCTAGCAGGTCAGCTTTATCCTTGGCTGAAGTGAAAACAGAACCATCTGGTTTTGACAGAGGTGGGAGCAGAGATGGGCAAAAGTTGCGGCCAATTGATTTGGCAACAGACCAGAATGCTCGGCTAGCATTAAGGCAAGAAGCAAATTTGCTACTCTTAGCCTGTTCAAAATTTAGTTTGGACTGATTAATAACTGCTTTACAATTGTTGCGAGCTTTGGTGTAGGCAGAAAATGAAACTGAAGAATTGGAAACAAGCCAATTACGATATGGAACATTCTTCTCTTGAACAGCCTTAGCAAGTTTATTGGAAAACCAAGGTTTAGATAAAGGACAAGATTTTAAAGGGTACTGTGGGTTAAAGGATTCCATTCTTACAAGATTAATTTCACTGACACGATCTGAGCAAACGTTGACATCAGAGGTTTTGAAACAGTAATCCGACCAAGGAAAAGAAGAAAAGAAGTCTCGCAGGTCATCCCATTTTGCATTCTTGTAATGCCAAACAACACAAGGTTGGGAATAGCCATCCGACCAAGGAAAAGAAGAAAATAAGTCTCACAGGTCATCCCATTTTGCATTCTTGTAATGCCAAACAACACGAGGTTGGGAATAGTCATGAGATAAAGGTTCCATTGGAGAAGAGACAATCACCAAGTTGTGATCTGAAGTGGCTAAAAGACCTCTCACTTCGACCGTGTACTTAGAAGGGTTGTTTGTGAGAAAAAGATCAAGCGTATTGGCTGTATGATTAGGTTGTCCGGTATTCTTGTATGTAAATGAACAATCTGTGCTAGTTCATTAGAAATTGCAAAAGCCTCAGCATCTCGACCTGCTGGGTCGGTGTGACTAGAAAACGGAAGCCAGCTGGAGTTGTTAACATTAAAATCACCAAGGAAAATTACCTCACTGTTAGGAAAGTTGGACTGGAGAAAGTCAAGTTGCAAAGAGAGGAAGTCAAAGAGCTCCAAGTGATTAGTGGAGTTGGGAGAACGGTAAAGACAACAGGTGAATTTGACACAATGAGCTAGAGAGATTTTTAGCCAGAGAAGATCAAAGAGAGGAGATTCCAAATTGCCAAGTCTCTGACAGGGAATATCAGAACGGACATATGCACAAGTACCACCTTTAAGGCGAAAGGAATACAGTGAATAATTTGGGCATCTAAGATGAGCAGTAGTTGAATCAACCGATAACTGAGATTCAGTCAGAAAAAGTACATGGGGTTTGGACTGCAAGTGGAAATGGACATTGTTGAGATTAGAATTGAGACCACGTATATTTGTGAAATGAATTAGGAAGTGCTTGGGAGGTTTAGATCTTTTCGCAGATAAGCTTGCTCTATTAATTTGACAATTCATGGTGTATTCAATAGTAATAAAAAGTGGGTGGGACATGCTGTATGAAGTAATGAAATTTTTGGATATGGCGTACATGTGGTAAGAATATACCCAGATCCTTGACATAACGTGGCCTCGACAATGCTCCCCGCATACACACTACTCGGACTCCCTCCAGTCACTATCTGGCAGAGTAGAGGTAGCAAGGTTATACACTAGCTGATCCGGAAGCCTCCTAGAGAGTTACCAATAGGTTCGGTCTGGTGTACTAACTAGCGGCTGGCCTGCGAACACCTGTACCCTCGAAATGTAAGGAATATTGGATCTCGCCACGACGTTCATCATAACCTCAATATCAACGGTTCTCGAAAATTAGCCAGATTTTGAAGTATTGAAGTTCGATTTTGTTGATAGTGTGGGCAGTCAATCAAAATATGTTTAATTGTTAGATGTTCTAAGCAGTGTCGACACTGAGGAGGATCATTGCCCATGAGTCTGTGGAGGTGAGTCAGATGGGTATATCCAATTCTCATCCGTGCGAGTACCACTTCTTCCCGTCAACACTGTCTGATTGCTCGAGCGCCAGAACTTTGGGTCTTGTTTCAACTGTAAAAGTTTGTTATTCGTTTGGTTATGCTATAGCTCTGCCCACTCTGCATGGCATGCTGCTTGAATTAAGATATTATAATCAGGCATGAAATAGGGGCAGAGGTTAGGTCTAAAGTTGATGGATTTTTGGTATATATATCAGCCAGCTCATTTCCTTTTATGCCTGAATGTGCTGGAATCCAGTAAAACTTCACTAGTTGCTGACGATGATCAATTTGCAATAGCAAACTCCTGATTTTCATTAAAAGAACTTTTAATGAAACTTTGGGTTTGGTTCTGCTATAGCTCTGTCCACTGTGCATGGCATGCTGCTTGAATTAAGATATTATAATCAGGCATGAAATAGGGGCAGAGGTTAGGTCTAAAGTTGATGGATTTTTGGCAGATATATCAGCCAGCTCATTTCCTTTTATGCCTGAATGTGCTGGAATCCAGTTCACTAGTTGTTGACGATGATCAATTTGCAATAGCAAACTCCTGATTTTCATTACAATATGGTGATTCTTTTGAGGGAGATTCTGCATTGCTCTAATTGAGCTGAGAGAATCAGTGTAAACTATATATTTTGCAGATGGGTGTGGAGTCAAATTTTCTAGAGCTAATTGTATTGCATATAGTTCTGCTGAAAAGTTGCTGTACTCAGGTGGAAGAGAAGCTGATATGATAGCAGAGGGAAACACTGCTGCTGCTCCAACAGTTGAATGAGATTTGGAACCATCCATATATATCGACAAGAAGTCAGCACAGCTTTGAATATGGCTAGCATGGAGTTGTTGCACATTCAGTGTCGGTAGACGATTTTTTTTCCCTATTGAAGAAAATAAGTATCACAGGTCAGATGAAGAAAGGAGGTCCATGGTGGATGACAGTAATTCTTTATCTGTTGCCTATTGTGGAGAGGAGCATTCCAGAACTATGATATTTCAAGGAGCCATAGGCCAGCTGGTCATATTTTGCTTGGTTTATTTCTATAGAGATTGAGTAGTGGTGATTAAAAAGGTATGGCTGAATAGGATGCGAAGAGCAAGTCTGTATATTTTGGCTGCATATTTAAGTAATAGCATTTTTCTGTGGAGATGTAGAGGGGGTTCATGAGCTTCAATGTATAGACTATGTATTGGAGATGTCCTATATGCACCAATTGCAATCTGCAGTGCATTATGTTGAATAGGATCCAGCCAGCGTAGTACACTCCTTCGGGTAGAATCATAAAATAGAGCACCATAATCTAAATGGGATCTAATCAGTGCTCTACAGAGGAGCAGCAAAGTCATATAATCTGCTCCCCAAGACAGGGCAGATAATGCTCTTAGCATGTTGATCTTTTTAAGACAGGTAGTACGTATTAATTTAACATGCTCAAAGAAGTTTAGCTTACTGTCCATGATTAGTCCTAAGAATCTGATAATGCTGGCAATCGCAATGGTGGAATTTTATATCCAAAGTTCAGGATCTGTATGCAATTTGCATAGACTGCAAAAGTAGATCACAACTGTTTTCTGTTGGGAAAGATGATATCCATTGACCTCAGCCCACTTTTGTACTTTATTGAGAGCATCTGCAATTGCCTTTCGATAGATCCCATGTTCTGAGAATAGCAAGAAATAGAGAGATCATCAGCGTAAAGGTACGCCTCTACAGTATTTGGAGTTATTTTTTAATTGAATCAATTCTAAAGGCAAACAGGGTTGCACTCAATACTGACCCCTGTGGTACTCTTTCTTCCTGTGAGAATGTTGCAGAAAGGGAATTTTGATATTGGATCTGGAAAGATCGGCTCTTGAGGAAGTTCCTAATAAATATAGGCAGGTCGCCTTGTAGACCATGATTATGGAGGTTACCGAGAATGCCATAATGCTAGATAGTATCAAATGCCTTCTCTATATCTATGGAGATCATAACTAGGTGTTCGTTTTTCACAAAGTCATTGCGAATTTCAGATTCAGCCTTGATCATCCGATCAAAAGGAGGCCTGGTTTTGGCGAAAGCCATGCTGACTATTACTTAGTAGATGTTTGCTTTCAATGATCCAAGTGAGTTGACTATGGATAATTTTTTCAAGAATTTTACCAAGGCAACTTGACAGAGATATTGGTCTGTAACTATTAGGGCTGGAGGGATCTTTTCCAGGTTTCAAAAAGGCCAGAAATGTAGTATGGTGCCAAGAAGTTGGATAAACATTTTCCAGGAAGATTTGGTTAAAGGAAACTAGCAGCACTTGTAAGTTTTTCTCATCAAGGTGCTGTAACATAACAATATATCCCATCTGGCCCAGCGGCACTGTTGCGTGTTGTTCTGATGGCTTGCAAAAGTTCACAGTATTGGAGAGGCTGGTTATATGGAAGTAACAGTGAGGTTCGAAAGCTGATGGGTCTCTGTTCTGTGGTAGTCTTAGTTCTCTGAAACTTCAGAGTGTAGGCAGAAGCAGCTGTGACTTGAGCAAAGGCATTTGCTCAAGTCACAGCTGGTAGGTGTGAGTATATTGTCTCTTTCTGGTAGGTGTGGGTATATTGTCTCTTTTGATCATAATTCCTTTTACAGCAATTACATTTTGTTCCTGAAGTTCTTTAATTTCATCCTCCATCACATTCATCAGGTCCAATTAGATATTACACCCTTTGATGTATTTTGGCTTACATGGAGAGTTATTTTCACTGGAATACTAGCAAAATTTGTCATTTTTGGCAGTTTTTAAGAATGCCTGCAGTTTAGAGTTTCAACAAGTAAGGCCCCTCATTGCAGTCTCTTAACCGTCTTGGGAGACCCTGCAATATTTTCCAGGTGTTTTTGGATTAGATAGGGGGATAACTTACTGAGAGACTGTTCTGATAGAGAATGCATTATTAAAAATGCAGGTAAGTCTGTCGCCGAGGAATTGGTTTTCAACCTCTTTGGTTGCGATGAATCATGGTCATTTTCTGTCTCTGGCTGACAGTTTGTCGGCTCTAAAGATGGAAAGTATTGTGTTTCATGTTGGCTTGTTATAACCCTTGGCAGATGAACTTTTCTGGCAATGTTACTGGCCCCGCCACAGAGAGGCAGGAGCAGTGCCTGGTGTTGTTATTTGGTTTTTTAGGAGCGTTAGCAACTAAGGCCATATTGCTCCTTGGGGATATGCGATGGTGATTCCCTGACCTTTCCACGTCCTCCGTATTTGATGGTCACGGGCTCGAACCCCAGTTTAATCAAGAAGCGTGTGCTACGCACTGCCGATCCTGGCCACCTGGCTATGGGGGCGCCAAGTGCCTGGTATGACCAAGTGAAATTAGTAGGAGTTAGTCTATAAAATATGAAAAATAAAGAAAGGTGGTTACTTTCCTTCCTTGCTTTCTACCAGTACCCTTGATACAAGAGCTGCTATTAAATAAAAGGATTTATTAAGGAGAGGAACGTAAAAGAGAACTAGAATTCACCTTTTAGAAAATCACAATGAAAGCACAGGGAAATCGCTCAGCCACAATCGCTTGGCACTCTGGGCCTTATTTTCTTGTAACACGTGAATGTATGTTTGTGAGTTTAAAGCTTGATGCTCTCTGAAGCCCCTCTAGTGAAGACAGACACTAACTTGTAGACCATTGCGATGGCATCATCTTTGTTCTCGCCCAAAGGATCTTTCGGAGCATTATTTAGCTACAGCAAAATGTGCTCATGTGGACTAATGCAATTTTGAAATGCAATGTGGCTGAAAATGTTGAACATGTAAAATTGACCAAAAGGGCTACAACGTTTCAACGGAAATATGTTATTAATCGCATCCAGAGTCTTCTTGAAGTATATCACACAAGTTACAGCATCTTCGTTCACTAGCATTGCCTTCTGCATAAAGTCAATGTTGCTCACATCGTTCTCATTAATATCATGTCCCTTATTCTGTAGCTTGTACAATAGCTGAAGGAAGTGTAGCCAACCAATTTCACTGGCACTCAGTCAAGAACATTGTAGGTTTACCGAGCTATCTAATCAATGGTGAATAGATCATGCTTACGTTGAGCCCAGTAGTAGGTAGAGTTTGGAATTGTCTCAAGGAAGGCCAAATTGTTTTTGATACAGCTTTTAATGTATTCTTTGGATTGAACTTAACCACAAGTCAGTTTTGTATCTTTATGTATGTATTTGAATATTTTGTATCTTTATGTATGTATTTGAATATTTTGTATCTTTATGTATGTATTTGAATATTTTGTATCTTTATGTATGTATTTTCTTGCATTTTATATGCACAAATAAGGCACCTGTGAAATGCATGTGGACAATACGGCAATCTGGGTCAAGGGATCAATGTGCCTGTTTCAGTCAATCTCCATTGGCAAGCGATTGACCATCATTTTGACTGAAACAGCCACATTAATCACTTGGCCAGGAATGCCATATTGTCCATATGTGTCTCAGGCGCCTTATTTGCATGAATGGTAAGTGGAGAAATAAGCACCTCTGTCACTAAATCCAACTTCAGTAAATGCGATGGAATTTCTGGGTAGACAAAGCTGTTTGACTTAGTGCTGGAATGATGTTCTTAAGTGATCCTCCACAAAGATCCCGTCAACGTCAAAATCAGGAAGTGCAGTACGTATCAATGGTGCATCCTTAGCAGCTGGTTTCTTTGCATCGTTTTCGAACCATAGACAATCGCAAATGTAGCATACAGAACAGAAATCATTTTTCATAAATACCCTTTCAAACTCTCTATGTGCATTCTTATGTAAATAGTAGTTGATGTAAAGAAAAGGAGCTTGATCATTTAAAATCATCTGCTCTGCAATTGGAGAAATGTTCCGTTGTACATAAATAATACTCACTTCGGGTACATTTTTGTTAGATGGAGCAGCGGCATTGCTGGTTGAAGGCACTGTTAAATCCAATGTTTGATTTTCTGTTACACAATCTCGATAGTCTTTTGTCATTCTCACACACTCATTGCTACCGCCACCTTTATTTTGTTACATTGACCTGCTCCACACTCTGGACAATGCTCTGCATTTGACTTCGGTATCGTTGAACACAAAAGATAGCAGTGCGGCATTGTCTCTTTCACTGCTCAGAAGATTATTGATGTGAAAACATCTATGGTGGCACTTAACAATGGAATATAATAAAAATGTAGATGCAAAAATACAAACACTTGAATTGTTGCAATCATACTATTCAACAAATAGTTACAATCAAATGGGTAATTAGGCTATTGGCTTGGATTTCGCTAACCTCTTCCAAATGTTGATTCAGTAGAGTAAGTAACGGTTATGTGCATAAAACATTACATCGTTCATACTAAATATTTTGTACTGAAGTATAATGCTAATGTTACTAACATTGATTCGGTAGAGTAAGTAGTGGGTGTGAGCATAAAATGTTACATTGTTCATAACTCCGGTTCTATCAGTTCGATTTTAAAACAGTTCTGATTTTCGTCAAAGATGTTTTCATATAAAACATCTTTTGTGTGTACAGGGTACACATGCGGTTTTTTATTTTATATATTATTGCTACTATAGTAGCAATAATATATAAAAAATTTATGACAAATTATGCCATAGTTATGGCATAATTTGCCATAACTTTGCCCAAAAGTTACGGCAATAACTTTTATCTTTTTTTCCAATGAGATAAAGGGTGCTATTTATATAAATAATACTGTATATCTATGAAATTAACAAATAGCTTTCCTAATATTAAAAGCAATATTAATCGTATCAATATTAAAATACCTTGCTCATTTCATCTTGGCTAAAATCTAAAACACGAGCCAAAAGACGTATTACTTCTGCCTTCTGATTACTAGGTGCGTTAAAATATCCAAGAACCAGACTCTTCATTACCTGTCTAAAAATTCAAATATGAATCAATATCAAAGACTTTTTTCTTTTACTTAATACATATATAAAATGAATAATGAACAATGGGCACACATGAAATTAAAGAGGCTTGTGGCACCTGGTTCCATATATGAGAAAGAAATTCAGTGTGAGCGGAAGAACAGTAACTGGGTTTAATAAGTAATTTACTAACAAGTAACAGGAGTATCACTTTGTCAGCTGCATGAATACATACATAAATATAAAATATGAATTGTTACAAATGGAATGGCAGAGCGTGGTCATATTGAGTAAAAAGAGAGAGTGCGCATGAGGATATGCAAATACTAAAGCATCACAGTGTAGGACTGGATGATTGTTGTGGAACTTAGGCTGATTGCCAGCGTTTGTCATGCTGTAACTCTACAGATTCCATGATTGGGTGTAGCCGCATGCCTCTATTGCAGTTAAAAACGCTATGACAAGTTATGTGCAGTGACTCGAGCCATAGTCATTGAGAGTATCACGTCTAGGATTGCAGTCAAGTCGCATTGACCAATAATGCTCTGCAACTGCAGTGTGTAGAGTCAGCTAATAGAATGGCCCTTTCATGTTCAGAGATGGTCCTGGAGCCTTCTGGCAGCTTCCCCCACATAGCAGCTGCCACAATCGTGGCATGTGATGCAATATATTGCACCGTTGTGTAAAAGAAGGGAGACGGGAGGTCTTAACCCTTGAGACAAGAGATCACTATCCTCTGCTGGGAAGTTTCAGGCACTTTATCTTGTATCTACGTAAGGTCTTAGCAATGTGATCTGAAGCGCCCGGGTAATATAGGATGTAAGCGGTAGATGTCTCGTCGCTATGGGTTGGGGGCTTCAAACGTATGGCAAGCTCACAGACATAGGTAAGACAGCCACAGTTGCCCAGAGTCAATCCAGCTCCATGGATGCCAGGCACTACAAAGTTTCTAAAATAAGAGTTGAACTCACCAACTGTGGCTATCCCAATGTCTTGGACTAGTGCAACCTACAAGTCCATGAGCTTGCCGCACGTCCGAGGCCCCCACCCCATAGTGACAAGACAATATCTACCGCTTGCATCCCATATTATCCGGGTGCTTCAGATCACATTTCTAAGATTTTACGCAGGTACAAGATAAAGTGCCTGCAATTTCCCAGTAGTGGATTGCCATCTTGTCTTGAGGGTGAAGACCCCCGTCCCCCCCCCCTCTTTTACGCAGTGGTGCATATACTGCATCACATGCCACGATTGTGGGGGAAACTGCCAGAAGGCTCTAGAACTGCCTGTCCGAACATGAAAGGGCCATTCGATTAGTTGACTCTGCACACTCTGCAATTGCGGAGCATTATTGGTTGATGCAACATGACTTCAATCCGAGACGTGATGCTGAGGTGGTTGACCAATCCCACCACTACTATCAACGACTGTGGCTTGAATCACTGCACATATCTGATTGTCATAGTGTTTTTAATCGCAACAGAGGCGTGTGACTACATCCAATCATGGAATCTGTAGTTTTACAGAATGACAAATGCTAGCAATCAGCCCACGAACACAGCGAGCATCCACGACAATCACCTAGTCCTACACTGTGATGCTTCAACATTTGCGTATCTTTGTGCGCGCTCTCTCTTTTTACTCAACATGACCATGCTTTGCCATTCCATTAACGTTTCATATTTATGTATGTATTCACGCAGCTGACGAAGAGATACTTAAATCTCAAAAGCTCCTGTTACTCGTTAGTTAATTACTTATTAAACCCAGTTACTGTTTTTCCGGTCACACTGAATTTCTTTCTCATAATGGGCACACAGTATAGAGTTAGCTTTATTACATATGCACTTATATAATTTTGGTTACAATTCTCTAATGAATAACTGATATACAGTCTTAAAAGAAATTTGGAGAGGTGAAAAGGAAAGGATATCTGAAGAGGGAAGCACACCATCAGAGACAGGAATCAAAATAACCTTCTAACATGATAGGTAAAAGGAATAATTGATATGAATATAAGTAATCATTATGATAAAAACACGTTTTGCTAAATAATGGGGAAGCATTTCATTTTCTGCTTATAGAAAATTCAAAAGCTAGATAAATCTGGTCACTATGTACTACAAAATGCACACATATATATTACTGTACCAAAGTATTTGGCAGCCTTTCTAATGTAATTAATAGTGTGAAAAGAAATGCATAAAAAGCAGGAAGTTTTTAAAGCACACAGGCAATAGCAAAGATATCACAAACAAGCAGAATGACTCACAGCAAGGTGAGTATGAAGGTTGGTATAACTATCAGATGCCACATTGGTAATTTGTTATTCCATGCAACAGCCACTGTTTGATAACTTTGTCAACTCTGCAAAGAGTAGATGTAGTTAAAATAAGAATGAGGATGACATAGGTTGTTGTTGTTTGGGGTTTAATGGCGCAAGAGCAGCTTCGGCTATATTGTGCCTGTACAAGTTTTGTTATTTTCTGTTATGCTGTTACTGATTTGACATATTAGATAAGATTGGTTAGATTTATTAAACTGAGGTATGAAAAGAGTTCACTCTTTTCATACCTCAGTTTAATAAATTATTTTTTAAACTTTAAAAAAATGATGATTTTTCTCCCATAATGAGCTCAAGGCTTAATGGCTCATTTGTATGCAATTTGAAAGCTGATTGGTGGGGAATTTGGTATCGTGGACATTCTATGATGATGTGCGTCACTGTTAGTGTGGTCAGACACTGTGGGCATTGGAGGATCGTCTTTCATTAGGAGGTATGAGTGTGTTAAATATGCGTGGCCGATGTGAAGCCAGGCGAGGATAACCGCTTCATGTCTGTTTGACCGAAAACTTGATTACCAGGATTTCTGCTGCTGTTTGATTTGGTATAATTTGTTTGTTTGAGATTTCTAGGTCTGCGCCCATATATTTTCAGAGGCTTTTCAATTGGCGTTTTTAGTCATTGAGCGGAATTCTATGTAAGTGAGAATTTTCATTTGATGGCTGTTTTGCAGCATCATCCGCACATTCATTGCCGAGTATTCCAGAATGTCCAGGAATCCAAGTGATTCTTTGTTTTTTTTTCCTAAGATGTGATAAGAAGGAAAGAATTTTTCTTACATACAGATAAGATGGATGATCTTCTGTCTGTAATGCATATATTGCAATTAATGAGTCTATGAAAATGACACTTTTAACGAGAGAAGTTTTGGCAATGTGATCTAGGGTAAGGCTTATTGCAAACAATTCAGCACTGTAGATACTGCACTCTATTGGAAGAGACTGTGAAATTATGCTGTTTGGCAATACGACTGCAGCACCAACGTGTGCATCCCTCTTGGATCCATCAGCGTACAGATGAGAACAGTCAGAGAATTGTGTTACATAAGAGGAATGTAGCTGTTTTATGTGTTGATTTCAGATATTGTTCTGTTTCCATTTTATGAGGACCATGTCACAGTCAAATGAACTGGTTTCCCACGGTGGAAGGGATGTGTAGATTTTATCCATACTTAAGTTCAATTTTGAGATATTTTTTTTAGTTAGATACCTGCAGGTTTGCATGTGTTAGGTTTGTTCGCATATAAGGTTCCCATTTTGGTTTATACAGATATTGCCATGTTGGATATCCAGGAAGGCTTTGAACTTTCACAGCATAGTTCAGAAGGAGGACTTGTCTACGAAGATTGAGTGGAGTTCATGGATCTCTGTGTATAGACTATACACAGGTGAGGTATGAAAGGCTCCGGAAACAACACGTAATGCGCTGTTGTTGTTGTTATTTGGTTTTTAGGAGCATTAGCAACTAAGGCCATATTGCTCCGGGGATATACGGTGGTCAATCCCTAACCTTTCCGCATCCTCTGTATTTAGTGGTCACGGGCTTGAACTCAAGTCTAATCAAGAAGCATGTGCTACGCACTGCTGCAACTGCCCACCTGGCTATGGAGGCACCATAATGCACTGTGATGAATTGGATCTAACCACTTCAACACACTTTTCCTAGCTGAGGAGTAAATGGGAGAACCATAATTTAATCTAAATCTTATCATTGCACGATAAACGTGCAAAAGTGAATAACGATCAGCTCCCCATGTCATGGCTGATACAGCTCGTAGAATGTTTAATTTCTTTAAGCACATTGTACGTAGATATTTTGTGTTCTAGGAAATTTAATTTGTGATCGATGATTAGTCCTAGTAGTCGGATACTATGTTTGAGTGGGATTTGTTGATTGCTTATTCTTAGTTCTGGATCAGGATGCATCTTTCGTTTTCTGCAGAAGTGTATTGCCACTGTCTTTTCTACTGAGATTTGATATCCATTATAGATGGACCAGGACTCTATTTTGTTAATAGCACATTGAAGCTGCCTCTTGATTGTCCACATATTCTGTGCGTGACATGATATTGTGAGGTCATTGACATATAGGTAGGTTTCTACTGTTGCTGGAATAACTTCTGTTATAGGGTTGATTTTGATAGCGAAAAGGGCTGCACTGAGGACTGAGCCTTGGGGGACCCCCTGTTCTTGATTGTATATTAGAGACAGAATATGACGGTAGTGGACTTGGAAGAGTTCTTTTAGACATGAAATTCTGAAGGAACTTCAGTAGATGGCCTCAAAGTCCCAATTTGTGCAATTCGTGAAGGATACCATATCTCCAGGTAGTATCGAATGCCTTTTCAATATCAAGGCATATCATTACAAGGTGTTCGTTTCGGAGAAAGGCATTGCGTATATTTGATTCGGCTTTTGTCATTATGTTTATTGTTGATCTGTTTTTCCAAAAACCGTATTGGCTAGGACTAAGGAGATTATGGAAGTCAAGAAACCATGTTAACTGATTATTCACCATTTTTTCTAAAGTTTTACCTAGACAGCTAGTAAGGGCAATGGGGCAATAATTATATGGGTTTGAAGTCCTTCCCAGGTTTTGGAAAGGACAGTACAAACGAATGTCGCCAAGAGTCTGGATATGTATCCTTAAGGTATATCCTATTATATAGCAGTAAGAGCATGCATAAAGAATTTTTAGTGAGATGTTTATTTGATAGTGGATTCCACCTGGACCTGCTGCACTTTGCTTAGATTTGGCTAGGGCTTTATGCAATTCGTTTATAGTAAAGTGTTGGTTGTATGAAATCTCATGAGCTGTATGGAAATTAATTTTGTATTTTTCAATTTGAGCATTATATGTTTGGAAGATTGGTCTGTATGGTGTTGTTGTTGCTGACAATTCCTCAAATGTTTTTCCTAGTAGATTTGCAATTTTTTCTGGTTCAGTTATGTCATGACCTTTCCAGCTTATGATCGGTTTAGGGACGGTTGAATATTTGCCTGATATTTGTCTAATTTTATTCCAGATAATTCTGGTGTCCGTATTTCTATTAATTTTGCTTGCAAAAGATATCCAGGACTCTTTCTGAGATTTCCAGCATATATAACATGCTTTTGCTCTGGCTTTCTTATATTTTATGAGATTAGTGGTGGTGGAGAACTTTCTGAATTGATTCCAAGCCTTATTTTTTTCTTTCTCTGCTTCCAAGCATTCTTCATTCCACCACTGCTTGTAGTGTTTATGGAACTGGTTAGCTATCTTTGGTATTGCAATATTTGCTGCAGAGATTATTTGATCTGTGACATAAGTAACAGCTATTGATATCAGAATGTCTTAGAGTTTTCTTATCTAAAGAAGCAGCACAGTGGTATTTTTCCCAGTTTGATTTGCAAAATTTCCATTTTGTACCTCTTACAGATTGCGGTATGTCATTTGCTAGTAGGTGGCACACAACTGGATAATGATCACTGTTGTAAGGATCATCAGAAACAGACCAGTCGAGAAGAGGAAAGAGAGCTGGTGAGATCAATTGTGGAGGTAGTCCCTGTTGGTAAATGGACATGGGTGTGGGTACCTGTGTTTAAGAGTGTTAAGTTCCTGCTGTCTAGAAGTTTTTCGATCATCTGTCCTCTTTTGTCTGTATGAAGTTATCCCAAAATCATATGATTCCCATTTAGGTCTCCCATCAAACAGAATGGAGATGATAATTGTTCAATTAAGTCCTCCAAATCTTGCAGTGAATACGTACGATTAGGTGTAAGGTAGAGAGAAACTATGGTCAATGTAATTCAAGTCACGATGCATACCGCGACTGCTTCAAGGGGTGTTTGCAGCTGAATACGCTTGGATGGAATATTAGAGTCGACCAAAACGGCAACTCCTCCATGAGCTGTTGTGGTTTTATGATCTTGCCTATATATATTGTATTACTTGATTGAAATACTTATTTGCGGAGTTAGGTTTGTTTCTTCTAAACAGACACTTGCAGGAGCATAGACGGAAATAAGATCTTTGATATCGTTTAGGTTACTTCGAATGCCACAATTCCACTGAAGTGTACGCATTATTTGGGTTTAGAAACCGATTCGGATGACTTACAATTGGCTGCCTGTTTGAATCGATCTGTTTTTATTTTTTATTTTTTAGGAAAGCTTGGTCAGCCCTCACTGTCCATGTCATCAGTTGCATAAAGTTCCAGGACTGGTTCATCTTCTTGCCCTTTCTCATTGATTTCCATATTGCCAGTATTCTTCTCTTTTTTGTCTACAGGTTTGGTGGGATTTGTACTGCTTGTTGGTGTTGGATCTTCAGCATCTGGTGAGATTATAATTGGTGTATTAATTGCCTGATTGACTTTTGGTTTTGTTTGTAAAAGGAGGTTATGTGCTCAGTCTGCTATTGAGATGTTAGGTGGGACTACGATGTCAGCCTGTGTTGCAGTTACCTTTGTTTTCTGCACTGTAGTTGCACCTGCTGCTGCATATGATCTCACTGCTGGAAGTAGTGGTATCTGCTTTTTGGCTTCTTGGTATGTGACATTATGTTCGGTTTTATATTTCTGAAATTGCTTCTTTCTCTTCCACATACTGCGGTCTCTGGAATAGGCAGGGTGGTTTCCTTTGCAATTTGGACAGTGAGGAGACTGTGTATGACATTCTTTATCATTATGATCTTTTGAGCCACATGTCGCACAAACAGCTTGACCTCTGCATACTGTTTGGGAATGTATGGCTTTACTTGGCAATTCAGGTATCCCGCTTTCGCTGATGTTGGTAGGGTAGGTGTGCTGAAAGTAAGTATGATGGTGCGGGTTGGTATAAGGTTTCCATCCTTTTTGATAAGAATTCTTTTCGCATGAATGACATTCTGATTTTGTAGCTCTTGTATGATTTCTTCTTCAGAGCTGTTTAGGAGGTCCCATTCCATGATAACTCCTTTTGATGTATTTAAAGTGGCATGTGGAGTGACTTTGATGGGAATCCCACCAAAAGTTGTTATTTTAAGATGCTCAGAATGTCGATGATTTGTCGTTTCTATCAGTAGGTTGCCTGATTTTAAGCAGCAAACCATTTTAGGTGGACCAGCTACATGTTTTAGACACCTTTGTATTACAAAAGGAGAAAGTTTACTAACTGGCTGGTCTGATAGGGAATGAAAAATTAGAAAGAGTGGAGAGATGGTCTGGGTCACATCTTTCTTTTGTCTCTTGGCAGTAGATGGATTTGGATCATCTTGCTGATCCAAATAGTGAAAATGATCCTTGTGGTTAAATGCAGAAGATTATAAGGCATACCCTAACAATCAGTGGTGTGGAAACTTTGGCTTATTTAAATTTAAATGTTAAATAAAAATTTGCATTAGCCCTACATTTCTACAAATTCATAGATATAATAATAAATATTATTGTAAAGGCATATACACAGCCACATGGTCAATATCTGAAATAATAAGCAAGATAATTTTGTTGTACTAAACTGATGAATTGTAAATGTTTTAAATATTCATAACTTGTTACAAAATGTAATGAGATGCATTTCCTATTCATCTTATAATCTGTTCTGGTTATTATGAATTCTTTTTTGTAAACGACACAATCCACAAGTGCACAATGCCTAACTCTAATTGTCATTATGTTTCATGGAGCATATACCCACCTGATACACTGTAATGCTGCATTCGTATGTTCATATTTACAGCTGATTGTAATATACTTTTGTACAACACCGTAATATTATTCATATATAGAAAGAGAACGCAAAACAAAAGAACTATAAAACCCAAAGATTCACTTTTATTTGGTGCTAACAAAAAAGAAAAGTGTACACATATATATACACATTGACAGAATACTACTGTTCACAGTAATATTCCACATTCAGTGTTCAACATCTGAAATAGTGCCCCCAAAACCTCTCTCACATTTCGATTCCATTCGAAAGAGGACACAATCATATTAATTAATGACTCCATTATCTGCTTCACATTCAGTTTTCTGCTGAATGCCTTTTTTTATAGATACTTCTATGGGCGTTGTTCTCCTGAACTGGAATTTGTAATCCTGCCATTCTCTTCCCAACCAGTCTGAGCATGTACTGCAACCAGTTAACATCCATTTGCTATCCAATTCCAAATCCACAAAAGCTTTTCAAAAATTCATAACTTTTCCTCTTCCTTCTCATATAATTCCCAAAAATTACAACGTACAGAAATTCAAGTCTAATATTAACTACTATCTTTTGTATTTTAAGCATTCAATTAATACATAGTACTAAGTACTATAGGTTCTAATAAACTTTATATTTGGGATTTTCATTAAAAAAAAAATTGCCTCATCACTTAAGCAAAATTACGAAACCAGTTTTTTTCAGGAAAATCATAAATTTAAAAAACTGATCACAGATTCAATGGGTTATTTACTATATAATCTTTAACATCATTTGTTAACAATTCTTTTCATAATTAATAATGATAACTTTGACATCTCAGATGCTGCTTGAGAGGCATAGTGTACAGGTAATGTAAATATATTAAAAGAAGGAACAAAGCATATTTAACATAAATGAGATATTATTATTATTATTATTATTAGCCATATGGTGCAAGGAAGCCTGAGGCTTATGCTGCACCAGCCAAAAAAAATTCCCAAGTTACCCAGAGAGAGAGAGAGAGAGAGAGAGAGAGAGAGAGAGAGAGAGAGAGAGAGAGAGAGAGAGAGAGAGAGAGAGAGAGAGAGAGAGAGAGAAGGGAATCACCTAGAAAGAGAAGAATGATGATATCCAGCTCAGGACCCTTAGTGTGCTAAGCCCATACTCACCAGATGTGAGCCCCTGAGATACAAATAACTTAGATTTCAGTAAAGCTTTTGGCACAGATTCACATAAATGACTGTTGTACAAAGTGGAGCAATGTGAAAAAAAAAAAAAAAAAAAAAAACCCTATTTTTCAGCAAGACAAATGCTGTTTGTATGGCTCTTATATCCTAATGGTGCTTATGTGATGTGGACATGCTTTCTTTGCCTGCAACATTCACTACATCTGTTACCCATGGAATATACTGCCCGCAAAGTGACATTTTTCACCTTTTCGACTATTTACCACAACATCTGGTTACTGTTCAGAGAGGCCATACAAACTTAACAATTTCTTATCTACGATGATATCCATCACTCTACTTATTCTGAGCTAAAATCATGTACTCCTTTTAGGTAAAGCAATTTGAATTACGAGCAGTGTATTACAAGAAATTACATAAAAAAAAAAAAATAGAAGACCAATTGTACAAATGAGTGAAGACTTTCCATGAAAGATTTTTGTATAATTGGTCCTCTATTAAAGTGCAGCTCTGCATCTAAAATATGAAACCACTGTAAGAAGACATAAAAATGTCACATGACATTTGAACCCAATTGGGAGTAACATCAATGTACATAATAATAGTTATTGTGATTGATGCAACTTCATATTGTTTTCTGATAGCAGACAATCTTGTCAGACTCAGTTTTTGTGTAGGAAAAAGTTAAGAAAACACCAGAGAAGACACATGCTAGTGTTTAATCACTTCTAATAGATAAATTCAAAAATTTCTCAATAACTTCAATTTTCTTTTTAAATGATAAATATTCTGCTTACCTGTCTACCTTTCCTTCAGTGTTATCAGCTAACTGCCTAATTTGATCATGGGATTTCTCTAGCGCTGACTGCTTTGTAGCAACTAAAAAGTAATATGTATCTATAAAACATGTGTACAGTGTATCCAACGAGTATAACTATCATTATGAAATGATACAATTTACTTAAATACTGACTAAAATTGAGCCATCCTCTTAACTAGCTCAGTACAGTCAGCTCTGCTATAATGTGCATTTTCACAAAGCGAATTTGCTCCAACACGATTGATATATTAGGGAACAATGCAACTATAAAGCTATTTTTTGTTGGCTCATGCACAATTTCGTCTGCGAGCAACACCAGGTGAACGTAAAACCCAGCACCAAGGTAGTGAGTGACCTGCACAGCAATACATACAAGTTTACGAAGCTTAATAAAAATGTCAAATGTCAAATGTGTGAGAACTATACAATGTATTTCCCATTTACTGTAATTTTATTGATCGGAGACACTGTTATCAAACTTATCATTTGCTATATTCACAAGATTTTCTGTTCGGACAGAAATTTCGTGAGGTGGAATAGCACAAGCGGAGGAGCACATTTCTGGAGGTCACTACCATAAAACAATAAAAACAATTTGCAGTTCCCGGTTTATTAGGCTTTTCTGTTAGCGCAGTCTAATTATAAATGGGTAGCAAACTCGATCTTATTGCATTTTCAATAATAGCAATAGTTGGAATCTGTGGGTATTTATGTAATGGTGAGATGTGCTTCCCCTTTCTCTTCAATCATATAAAAAACAAATTTTCAGAATCTTCTCTTTTGTGCATGCAGTGTTCATTGTTATTGATTGCTCATCTTTTTCACTGTTTTAAATTTTACAATTGAAAAAGAAAAAAATGCCAGTGAACAGAAATATCAGTCAAACGAACTTCATATCTTGTCAAGGTAAAGTGCTTACTGTAATATTTATTTATTTATTTATTAGAAATTTAAGATGTTTAAGCCTCTGTTAGCAATATTATTGAGTTTAACTTTTTTTTATTGTTTTACCCTATTTTTCCCATAAGAACTGTTGTTTTTAGTGCATGAAATACCATAACGCAAAGATTTTTAGGAACACATGTACAGTGTTATAGCAGAACTGACTGTATCAAGTTTATATTTTGAGCACATTTTCTTTGACTTTTTTTACCATTTTCAAGATAAAAGTGTATGGTAAATATAATGGTAAAATCACTGAGTACCAACAGAATGAAACGACGAGAGGTGACCATGCTGTCATTTTAAATGACAGTATGAAGTCTGAAAAATGTTTGCAAAGCTATTGGTAAAATACAGGTCAGCTATTGGTAAAATACAGCATTGCTCAAGAAATAAAAACATTTACATTCTAAATCCTGTCAGCTGGGCCTTATACAGGGTCCAGCTTTTGGGATGGAACTTATAACTCTTGACACGGTATGCCCAAGTTACTACTTGTTTTATACTTTTTTTCCTCTTCATTTTCAACATCTTGCTACTAATTTTATTTTTTTTCCTCCTCCTGAACAATTATAGTAATTTGAGAAAAGTGGATGGTTTCTTTTATCCTACAGTTTACTATTGTAGACTACACCGATGAGCCAAAACATTATGACCACCTACCTAATATGATGGTGGTCCTCCACGTGCAGCCAAAACAGCTTATACCCAGCGAGGCATGGATGCTACAAGACTTCTAAATGTCTTGTGGTATCTGGTACCAGCAGATCCTTTAACTCCTGTAAGGTCTGTGGTTGAGACACTGCAGATTGGAGTTGCTGTTCCAACACAAACCACAGATACTCAATGGGATTGATGTCTGCAGAATTTGGAGGCAAGGGCAATACCAGAAAGTCTTCCTCATGTTCTGCGAACAAGTCTCGAACAATCCGGGCGGTGTGGCATGGCGCATTATCCTGCTGAAAGATGGCACCGCCAAAGGGGAAGACCTTGTTATGAAAGGGTGTACCAGGTCAGCAATGATGTTTAGATAGGTGGTAGACATCAGAGTGCCTGGCACGTGGATGATTGGACCCAGGGTATCCCAGCAGAACATAGCCCAAAGCATGACACCGCTGCCACCGGCTTGTTTTCGTCTCATGGTGCATCCAGGTGCCATCACTTCCCCAGGTAAACAATGCACACATACCCAGTCATCCACATGGTGCAGCAAGAAATATGATTCACCAGACCAGATGAACTTTTTCCAATCATCAAGATCCAGTTTTGATGCTTGCGTGCTCATTGTAGGCACTGTCACTAGTGAACGGTGGTTAGCATAAGCACTCAGAGCGGCCTGCGGCTATGCAGCCCCATTTTCAGCAGGGTAATTTCCAATTACCGGCTAGTTGCACCACAATCGCCCTTCTGTTGCGACATACCATCCGGGGGAGTCTTGTCTTCGCTCACCTTGAGCATCGATGAGCTGTGGTCGTTCAACACCTTGCCGGCGGTTCATGGGTTCCCCCTCCTCGGACCACTTTTGGTAGGTTGGTTGGTTGGTTGGTGGTTGTTTTAGGATTTTATGGCACATTAGCATCTAAGGCTATAATGCAGCACTCTTTCGGTAGATACTAACCATGGCTGACCGTGAGCACCCCACCAACTGTGCCATTTCAGATATGCTCTGACCCAGTCATCTGGCCATTACAATTTGGCCTTTGTCAAACTCGCTTAAGTCTGCTACCTTTCCCATCTGGAGAAGAAGAGTAGCATTGATTAACGGAGCTCAGTATCAGGTGTTTTTTATACTGTGTCCCGACCTGCGCACATGCCGTAATTCACCTGCAGTTGCTTCAATTTGCATAACGACTCGCTGGTCAATATTTTGGCTCATCAGTGTAAATCTCACACAAATGGTTGAGTACTAACGGTTGGATTTACCGCTTTTTTAACAAGTAGATTCCAGAATAAAATGCCAAGTGATTAATTGTCTTTTAATTGGAAAATAACAACTTTTCCAATTTATTGGAAAAGTCACAAAGAAAATAAATACATCCATATTTATCAAAATTCAAAGATTCTATAGAAAACTTGAGATCAAACTTATACTGATTCTAAAGTACTGTTATTAAGGTAAATATCATAATGATTATGAAAAAAAGTGCTCAAAATCATCTCTTAATTTCAACTGTTATTTTCAATAATAGAATATAGCTGCTTTCTATTTCCTTGCATTTTTCATTAACCTTTTAATATTAATGTTCAAATTCTGATTAAAATCTCTTTCCTGGCATTTGCAAAATATACAAAACTTAATTTAGATACCTGTCAAATGTCAATGGACACAACTGGAACATATATTTCAGTATTTTCTGTGTTTGTCACTGACCGTTCATCTATTAATCTTATACAAAAGGAAAGAATTCATCCACGAGTTCTTCCAAAGACACTACAGTATTAGCATTTAGAAACAGCAAGTAATTTCATCAATTTCAATGAAAAAATAAGTTGCAAATACTTTTAATTAATAAATAAATTTCTTAGAATTAAAGTGTACTTTAATTCTATATGCTATATTTATATCCAGCTGTTAACACTTTTCTCTTACAATTTTTTCATTGTTCCATCTCATTTAATACAAGAGTGAAGGCACTTCATATGCAGCAATGTGTCAATGTGCTACACATCGAGAACCAGTGGAATAGATGGCATTTTTTGAAATGTTTCAATAATAGCTATGCTTCATGCAAAAACAAAGTTAATTTACCAATAATGGAAGATTAAGCCTTATTAGCAATAGTATTCACCATATAGTGCAAGGAAGCCACAGGCTTTTGCTGCACAGGCAAAAAAAAAAAACACCAAGTAGATATGAAAATACAAATTATATGCTTCCCTTCTCATACAGGTAACTATCTATTTGACCTCTGAATTTATTCAAACTGTCAGAGCCACAACTACCTGTGAAGGCAACTCGTTCCAGCAATCAATGACTCACTGGCTAAAATAAAACTTGCTACAATCTAATCTAAACCTGAACCCCTATAATTTGAATTTATGGTCCCTAGTTCTGAGTTCTTTATAACAGTGAAAATTCCACCTTCATTCATTTTACTAATCCTTCTAAGAGCCTTATAAATCTTAATCAGGCCACTTCTGAGCTGCCTGGTTGCCAAAATTTGTAATCCCACATAACTGGAGTCGTTCCTCGTACAGTTGTCGTTTTGCCAATTTCACCATTCGAGTTGCCCGTCTTTGGACCCTTTCAAGAAGCTCAATGTCTCTTTTTTTCAGATGAGGTCTCCATACTTGAACACAGTAGTCCAAATGTGGTCTTACAATTGCCTTATACAGTGGGATCATTACCTCGCTATCTCTACAGGATAACATTCGATAAATCATTGATAGGACACCATGAGCTTTCCGGGCTGCCCGTTTTTTACACTGTTCAGAAAACTTAATGTCTGCCTGTATTATAACTCCCCAATCTATTTCTTCCTCTACTGTTTTTAATTCAACTTTGTCAAGTTTATAATTTATTTTGGGTTGATATTCCCCAGGTGAAACCTTGCTTTTGCTGCATTAAAACATAGCTGCCACATCTCTGACCATTTTGAAGGGGCACTGACCATTAACGACTCTATACAGTCTTTATGTCGTCTGCAAATTCTGACATTGCACCTTCTATCCCTTCATTGATGTCATTTATGGAAATAAGAAACAACAGTGGTCCAAGAACCAATCCTTGAGGGACTCCACAACTAGCTTTTCATGCTGCTCACTGTATGGGTTGGAGCATTATCATGACAGAACATGGAAGGACCCAAAAATACAGAACTTGGTCACCACTGACATCCTGGACAATAATGTAGTACCTACAGAAATGTCCCAGGTATCAGTGTGACTCAGCTTTGATGATTTTAGTGCTATAATCAAGGATATAAAACTAAACCACGAGAAGCAGATCCATTCCACAAACTTACCTCCCCTGCACTTCTGTATGGGCACAATACACTGTAGTAAACGGTCCTTGAGGCTGTCACAGGCATTCTCTCAGGTATGTGGGCCGGGCTTGCTACCTTGGAATCTAAAATGCAGATGAAACTGATATTTGGGTGGCATTCAGGTCAAGTGGATCTAATTTAGGTGAAGTCCGGTTGGTCTGTAATAGCCAAATCCTCTGCTTGCAACCTTCATGATGGTGGGACTGTTAGTAACTGTGGATATAACCTCCATGTGAAAGTCCTGAAATACACCTACCATACTGGAGGTGACCACCCACAATGCATGGTGGAATACCACCCCTATGTGTTACCAGGCAATACAAGGTAGTAGATGACTCTCATCAGCCAATGCAATATCATCACTTTGCTTATTGGAGGCCTGAAGTGGTGGAACCCATATTTAGACTTCAGAGCAACACTAAAGCAACCCCATCCCCAATCTCTTTCATCATGCAGTACGGTTGATGTCTTTTGAGGTTATAATGGACACCATGGCGAGATCCAGTCTTACTTACATTTTGAGAGCACAGCTCTCAAACAGTATTCACAGACCAGTTGACAGATCCACTGGACAGAATATACTGGTAACTCTTTAAGAGGCTTCCGGATCAGCTAGTGTATAATCTTGCTGCCTCTATTCTGCCAGATAGTGACTGAAGGGAGTCCGAGTAGTGTGTATACAGAGGGCATTGTCGAGGTAACGTTATGTCAAAGAGCTGGGAATATTCTTAACACATGTATGCTATATAGGCAAAAATTTCATTACTTCATACATAGGGAGGCGATTATCCCCTTGTATAAGGTAATGGTCAGGCCTCAACTTGAGTACTATATACAGGTCTGGAGGCCTCATCTTAAGAAGGATGTAGAGCTACTGGAACAAGTATAGAGAAGGACAACAAGATTAGTGAATGGAACACAAGGTTGCTCTTACAAAGAAAGGCTTAAATTTTGCAAATTATAGTGTCTGGAGATAGGCACCTGCGAGGTGATTTGATTGAGGTGTATAAAGCCTTGAATGGCTTGAGCATGCTCAATGCTGATAGGATTCTTCCTCTTGCTCAGAATAATCACCTGAGAGGCTAACTTATATCGCAATAAAATAAAAATATTTATTAAAACTGTTTTATAATAATCTAAATTAGGCTGGTGGTTGATTGCTGGAACAAACTTCCATCTGTCGCTGTAGAAGTTGATAGCTTAAATAGATTCAAGGCAGAACTAGACAAACATTTGGAGCGAGTGGATGGGTGAAATGAGGAGAGTTGTGTTTTTTTTGGTATGCTATGTAAGCTTGCTTTCTTGCATCATGTGCCTTTACTAATGCTAAATTCTTCTGTTGCCTTTATCTTTCTCCCAACTCCACTAATCACTTAGAAATCTTTGACTTTCTCTCTTTGAAACTTGACTGTCTCCAGTCCCAATTTCTTAACAGTGAGGTAATTTTCTTTGGTGATTTTAATGTTAACAACTACAGTTGGCTTCCATTTTCTAGTCACACAGATTCACTGGTCAAGATGCTGAGTTTTGCAATTACTAATGACCTCACACAGATTGTTCATTTACCTACCAGATTACCAGACAATCCTTAGGCACCTCCATAGCCAGGTGGGAAGGAGCAGCAGTGTGTAGCACATGCTTCTTGATTAGACTGGGGTTCGAGCCTGTCACCACCAAATATGGAGGATGCGGAAAAGTCAGGGAATGACCACCGCATATTCCGGAGCAATATGGCCTTAGTTGCTAATGCTCCTAAAAACCAAATATAACTGACTAACCAGACAATCCTAATCATGCAGCCAACTGATCAAAATAATAGCCACACTTGATGAAACTAATAGAACAAATTTCTCACACAAACAATGCTTCTAAGTACAGGGCTGAGGTGAGTGGTTCTCTAGGCACCTCAGATCACAACTTGGTGACTGTCTCTTCTCCAATGGAGCTTCTCTCTTGTGGCCATTCCCAATCTCGTGTTGTTTGGCATTACAATAATGCACAATAGGATGATCTGCGAGATTTCTTTTCTTATTTTCCTTGGTCGGATTACTGTTTCAAAACTTCTGATGTCAATGTTTGCTCAGATCGTGTCAGTGAAATTATTCTTCTAGGAATGGAATTCTTTATTCCACACTCCTCTTTAAAATCTTATTCTTTATCTAAACTTTGGTTTTCCAATAAATGTGCTACGGCTGATCAAGATAAGAATGCTACAAATCGCAATTGGCTTGTATCCAAATATCCAGGTTCATTTCCTGCCTACACCAAACCTAGCAACAATTGTAATGCAGTTATTAATCAGTCCAACTTGATTTCGAATGGGCTAGGGGAAGAAAACTCACTTCAATCCAAATGGTAGTAGAGAATTCTGGCCTCCTGCCAAAGCACACAGCTTTTGCCCAACTCTATTCCCACCTCTGTCAAAACCAGATGGTTCTATTGCCATTTCAGCCAAAGATAAGGTTGACCTGCTAGCATCCCATGCATTCAATGCTCATTGTAGTCTTCTGTCAAAAGGATGTTAGAATGACTCTGAACAATCTTGATGCTAAGAAAGCTCCAGATCCTGATGGTATTTCTCCACTTGTTCTCAAAACCTGTGCTCCTAAACTCACTCCTGTTCTGTGTTGCCTTTTTCACTTCCAAAGGTGTTTTCCCTTCCACTTGAAAATTTACTCATATCCAGCCAGTTGCTAAAAAGGTTGACAAATCCGTCCCATCCAATTATCATCCCATTGAACTTACTTCTACTCTTACTAAAGTAATGGAGAAATTAATTAACTGCCAACTCTTAAACTATCTGAAATCTTCTATCTAATCATTGATGGCTAGTATGGATTCTGTCAGTGTCGATACACTGGTGATATTCTGGCTTATGTTACTTATCTATGGAGATATTCAATGGAAAAGTTCGGTGAAATTCAAGCAGTTGCTCTTCACAATTCAGAGGCTTTTGATCAAAAGTTGGAAACCATAAGAAGCTTCTTTCTTAAGGTTTCCCAATTTTTTTTTGTAATTGGATATCCAGTTCTCTCTGTCTCTCTCGCTCTAACTGCTCACTGCAGATGATGGTAGATGGCTGTCTTCTAACTTCTCCATTAATGCTGGTGTTCCCCAAGGTTCAATTCTTTCTCCCACTCTTTTCCTCTTGTATATTAATGACCTTCTTCCATTGACCGGAAATCCTATCCATAGTTTTGCTAATGATAGCACATTCCATTCCACCTTTAAGATTGTGCAGGGAAACCTTTCCCTGCACAAACAGCTTCAACTTCTCAAATATATACAACCAATTCCTTAAACGCTGATCTCTAGGTAATTTTCTAGTGGGGCAAAGATAACTTAGTTGATTTCAATCCTTCCAAAAAAACTCAGTCCTGTCTTATATCTCCCAAAAAGGATACTTTTGCTCCTATGCTTATTTTCAATTACACTCTGATTTCTAGGCAGGATCGTATATCAGCATTGGGAATTACCCTGACTTCTAATCTCTCTCTTGGCATAAGCACATTACAAATATTGCTTTCTTTGAATCTAAAAAAACTAGGTTTTCTCTTTCACTCTCTGCGTTATTTTTCTTCCAAACAGCTGTTCGCTCTTTACAAACCACAAATGCACTGTATTATGGAACATTGTTCCCATATCTGGGGTGGTGTCCCCAAAGCTTCTCTCAGGCTTCTAGATTCCATTCAAAAGAGGGCATTTAGGTTAACTAATGACTCATCTCTGGCAGAGTCTCTCCACTCTCTTCCTCATTTATTCATTCAACTTCCATTTTCTGGAACGACCTTCCTTCATACATATTTCCTGAAAATTGCAATCTACAGAATTTCAAGTCTAATTAGCATTAGAGAGGCATATGATACAAGAAAGCAAGCTTATGCAGCATCAGCCAAAAAAAAAAAAAAACACGCTTCCATTTCACCCCTCCATTCGTACCAAATACCTGTCCAGCTCAGCCTTACATTTATTTAGGCTATCAACTTCCACAACAAAGGATGGAAGTCTGTTCCACTAACCAACCAACTACCTGCTGGCTAAAGGCAAACTTCTGCACATATATCCTACATCTGTCTTTCCTCAATTTGAGTTTATGCCCTCTCAGGTGCTTATTCTGATCAAGAGAAAGAATTCCATCAGCATTGAGTATGCTCAAACCATTCAAGTCTTTATACACCTCAATCAGATCACCTCGCAGGTGCCTAGTCCCCAGAAACTGTAATTTGCAAAATTTAAGTCTTTCTTCATAAGAGCAACCCTTTGTTCCAATCACTAATCTTATTGCCTTTCTCTGTACTCGTTCCAACAGCTCTACATCCTTCTTAAAATGAGGCCTCCAGACCTGTATACAGTACTCAAGGTGTGGCCTGACCATTGCCTTATACAAGGGGATAATCACCTCCTTATCCCTGCTAAAAAAATTCCTGTATATCATTGACAAGACACTATGAGCTACTCTTTATTCCACACTCATCAGCTACTCTTGCAGAACGTCTGCACTGCTCAGAAAACTTCATATCTGCCTGCACAATTACCCCCAGATCCTTTTCGTTCTCTACCACTGTCAGTGTAGTACCACTGAGTTGATACGTCACTCTGGGGTTACTGCTTCCCATATGTAGTAGTTTATATTTGTCATTGTTAAACTTCATTTGCTACCTCTAGGCCCATCTGCTCAACTTTTCTAGATCCTGTTGCAGCAGCATACTGTCATTAGTGACCTTAGCAACCCTGCCAACCTTCGTATCGTCTGCAAACTTGGACATTAAGCTTGATATACCATCATCAATATCATTTATAAATACAGAAAACAACATTGGACCTAACACTGAACCCTTGCTGCTCAGTTGTTGTTGTTGTTGTTTTGGTTTTTAGGAGCATTAGCAACTAAGGCCATATTGCTCTGGGATATGCGATGGTCATTCCCTGACCTTTCCGCATGCTCTGTATTTGGTGGTGATGGGCTCGAACCTCGGTCTAACCTAGAAGCGTGTGCTACGCACTGCTGCTTCTTCCAACCTGGCTATGGAGCGCCTTTGCTGCTGAGGGACTCCACTAATAACATTAGTCCACGATGAGCAGTGTCCATTGATTACCACTGTCTTCTCCCACTCAACCATCCCTTTATCCATAGCAGCAATTTGCCTCCACTGCCACACTGTCCCAATTTGTTCAGCAGTCTTCCATGTGCAGCAGTATCAAAATCCTTTCTAAGATCCACATATATGATATCAAAGTTATTCCTTGCATCCAGTTCCTTTGTGACCACATCATAGTATCCAATCAAATTGGTCAGGCAAGAAATTCCCTTAACAAAACCATGCTGTGTCCGAGCTATATCTGAAGTCTTGTATAGATGATCCTGCAGTGCTTCTTTACCCAGTGCCTCCATTAATTTTCCTGGAACAGAAGTTAAACTAACAGGTCTATAATTACTTGTGTTGCCCTTTGATCCTCCTTTGTGAATTGGGATCACATCTGCACATCTCCAGTCTATTGGTACCTTCCCCTAAGCAAACCCTTATGGCTAAGGGTTTGCTTACTTCCTTTGCTGCCTCCTTTAATATAAGGATAGATCCCGTCCACCCCAGGTGCCTTTTTTTATGTTTATCTTCAACAATTTCTCCTCCACTTTCCTCTCAGTTATTACAAAATCATCAAGCTCACTGCCAGAATTTAACTCACCTCTGGCATTCCTCTCCCTGAATAACTCCTCATGGGTGAATATAGATGCAAAATACTCATTTAGTTTGTTAGCCACCTGAGCAGGATCAACAGTTGAACCATCAATATCCAGTGGACCAGTCTGATTCATCCCTTTCCATCTAGAGTTTATATAGGTAAAGAACTCTTTTCTGTTTTTTTTTGCATCCTTTTCCCAGGATTTCTCATAATCTGCCTTTGCCTGCCTAATCTCCTTTGTGACTTGATTACAGACCAGCTTATATCTATCATAAGCTTCAATGTCACCCATTAATTTATATGTATCCCATGCATTTTTCTTCTCTGCCATATGTCTCATTAGTTCATCTGAATCCACCTAGGCCTAAACCTTGAGCAATATTTCTTAGTTGGTATGTAAAGCCTAGTAGCTTCCATGATTAATTCTTTAAATGCTTCCCATTTTGAATTTGCTGTTGGTAACATCATCAGTTGGTCCCACCGTATAGAATTTAAATACTGTCTGAGACCAGTGTAGTCTCCTTTAAGAAAGCAAAACCCCTTCCCTTTACCACTGATGGTAGTTACCTCTGAGTAAATACCACTTCAGCACATTGTGATCACTGCCACCTAGTGGTTCCTTTATCTGCAGATTCTTAATGCATGAAGAATCACTACTGATAATCAAATCAAGAGTATTACTCCCTCTAGATGCCTCCCGTACATGCTGCTGTTATGTGGGCGAGACAAAACGACGGCTCAAGGATCGTCTGGGGGAGCATGCAAATGCTATAAAAACCGCTGATTACAATAAATCTGCTGTGGCCGAACATTTTTGGGAGAAGCAGCATCAAATTTCCCCAGAGGATGCGGTTATCATGGATCGAGCGCATGGGTTCTGGAACCGTAAATGGCTCGAGAGCCTACGAATCTGTTCATCCGACCACAATATTATGAATAGGGACAGAGGTATGCGTATGCATCCTCTGTTTGAAACTATTATCCTAAGTACGGATGAACGGTTTTGCTTAACACGTTCCCGAGCTATTTCCGCTTCCAGTTCAGACCATGCGCCGACTGCACCACGTGTATAGGTACCGTGAGCCTGTTATATATGGACGTGCTGCAGGAAGTTTTGTTACTGCTGAGGAAGGGAGCGCAAGCTTCCGAAAGCTCCAGAGATTTTTATCGTTTTTATCGCTTTTAATCCGGTTTATTTTAGTGTATTTTATCTCAAGGATTTTATCACAGTTTTAATGTTTTTACATGTATATTTAATATAATAGCAGTTTTTTGTAAATATTTATTTTATTTTAATATGTAAATAAATATTCTAGTTACAGTAAATGCTTATTCTTATGGTTGGTGTGAGCTGATTTAATACTAAAAAAATGGGAGTATACATTAGTTCATTATTTTACGTTTCAGACAAACTGGGATATTGCTCTTCAGTATGTGACTATATTTCCTGAATGCTATCCATCCAAAACTTATTCTTCTCTTGACTTCCAGCCATTTATCATTATTACAGCTAATAACTTGTCCCAGATAAGTATATGACTCCATCTTTTCAATTACTGCTCCTTCAATCATTATTTCCCTTTCTGTGGCATACTTGTTCATCATTACTTTTGTTTTAGTCATATTCATCTTTAGTCCAAAATCCTTACTAACTGTGCATAACTGATTAAGATTTTCCTCTAATTCTTTAGGATCATGGCTTATGACCACAATGTCATCTGCAAATTGTAAATGGTTTAGGTACTCTCCGTTCACATTGACTCCTTTCTGCGACCAGTCTAATCTTCTGAAAGCTTCCTCAAGGGCAGCAGTAAACAGCTTCGGAGATATTGTGTCTCCTTGTCGAATTCCTTTCTCGATTTTAAATTGCCTACTGTCTTTGTCTAGTCTAATAAAGGAGGTAGCACTCTCATATATTTTCTTCAAAATCATAATATATGGGGTATCTATGCCGTGTCTTTCCAGTGCCCTAAACATTGCCTTATGTTGTATGGAGTCAAATGCCTTTTCATAATCCACAAATGCCAGGCATAATGGTGTTTTATATTCATTTGCTTTCTCCATTAGCTGTGATATTACGTGAAGTTGATCCATAGTTGAGAATCCTGTCCTAAAGCCAGCTTACTCTTTCGGTTGATTCTCATCAAGTATTCTTTCTAATCTGTTAGTAATGACCCTTGTGAACAACTTGTAGATGTGGGATAACAAGCTAATTTGTCTATAATTTCCAATTTCTGATTTATCTCCTTTCTTATGCAGCAAAACTATAATTGCATTATTCCACTGCTTAAGCGTCACACCTTTTCTAATGCACTTTGTGAAGAGCCTTGCCAGTTTTTGTGTTATGTCTCTTCCTCCCAATTTTAACAACTCTACAGTAACTTCATCTTCCCCCGGGGCTTTCTGATTCTTCATTTTCTTCAATGCATGTTCTACCTCATCAGGAAGAATATCGGGTATGTCGTATGTGTTGCTACTTTGCAATCCATCTTCCCCACTGCTGGCATCATTCCCTCGCTCCTTTATAATTCTCTATAGTAGTCTTCTGCTATTTGAATTATGCCTTCTCTGCTGTTTATAAGTACACCATCGCTATTCTTCAGTTTCAGTATCATTTGTCTTTCTGTATTACTGCTCATGGCTGCTGATTTAAATCCTTTGTTTTCCCTTAATGCTTGTTCTACTTTTCTTGTGTTAAATCTTCTTATGTCCTCTCTGAGTCTCTTTCTAATGGCTTTGCATAACTCAGTATACTCAATTTTCTCCCTGTCAGTGTTTTTCTTGCTCTTCATTTGTCGTCTTCGGTTCATCATGACAAGTGTTTCTTGACTATTTTTTTCTTCTTTGGATTTCTGTTTCCCTATAGGTTTCTTGGGCTTTATCACTTTCAGAAAGTTGTAATATTCCTCGTCGATATCTTGGTCCTGAGCAGTCTGCAGAAGCTCAAACTTGTTCTTAAGTTCCAGTACATACTGCTTTTTCTTCTCTTCTGTTATCTCAAAGACCTTTGTATTATTTACTCGAGTCAGTTTTTTCGTTTCCTTTCCTACATCTATATCAAGTGTACATCTTATCATTCTGTGATCACTTTCAACATTTACCTTATTCAGGACGGTAACATCATTCACAATATATCTTCTGTTAGTGAGGATGAAGTCGATTTCATTAGTAGTTAATCCATTTGGACTCTTCCATGTCCACTTTCTGTTCATCCTTTTCTTGAAAAAAAAAAAGTGTTCATTACTGACAGCCCTTGAGATTCTGCAAATTCCACAAGCCTTTCACCTCTTTCACCAATTCCAAAATTTCCTATAGTTTCCCTTTCTGCGCTGTTTTGTCTTTTTCTAACATTAGCATTGAAGTCCCCCATAATAATAGTGTAGTGGGTTTTCTGCTCATTCTTAGCTACCCTAACACAACCCATGTGTTTACTTGTACTGCAATGACTCCCAGCAGTCTCTGAAATACCCTGCATCTTGTTTTCCAGGCTGCTGCTCATTCCAATAGAAGCAGTGCAAGAATCACTTTCACCTCTGCCAGTGGCTACTGTTAATCTATTAGTCCTTGTATCCCCCAAGCTAGCAGTTTTCCGACATACATGTCAACAATATCTTCTTTCATCCTCTCAATCTTCAGCTCATGCACGTTACTAAATACTATAGGTTCTGATACCTCTTGTGCTTGGGGTTTACATAAAAAAAAAAAAAAGAATGTTCCCTAGGTATTCTCTCTGTTGACACTTGACCATCTGACCTGAAAACTGAAATGTGCCTTGTTACTCAATAAGACCTGTTTCTCCTGTTCCATAGTCCATGAATGATGGGCTATACTTTACTGCAAATGACATCTAGCATTTGTTTCTACAATGTGGACTTGTGTGCACTAGCTTTGCCATAAAAATCCATGATGGCAGCAAGACTTCATATTACATCTGTAGTCCATAGGAAGCTGCAAGGCATGGATTTTCATGGATGCAATTTTCTAAGAACACTGCTTGGTTTGCTATAACCACTTTCTTCGGAGATCTGAAATTCCTATCCACTGGATTTTTTTGGCTTACCTGACCATTTTTACATATTTGTTTTGCCCTCGTTTTTCCATCTTTTCACTATCAGCAATGGTGGACTTTCTGAAGTTCATATTATGTAGCTGTCATACAGAATAGCAACATTCTGATATGGCATCCAACCTGACTCCTTTAAATCTCCTTTTTAAACTCTCTAATCGCCTTGCTGTGGCTCATTCTGCTCGTTTGTGATATTTCTACTATTGTCTGCACACTTTTAGACCTGTCCTGCTTTCGCATATCTTCTTTTCATCATTCAATACACTGAGAGGGATGTTCAAATACTTTAGTCGGATAATGTATGATGTCAGTTGTTTCTTAAACCATTTTATTGCTTCATTGCTGTAATTTATCAGACTAATCAGGCAACATCTTCCCTTCACAAACTCATACTGCAATTCCTTTAGGATTTCATTCTTATCAATACAGTCCCGTATTGTATCCTCAACCACAGACTCCATCATCTTACTAGATATAAGTCAGCCTCACTAGCCTATCATTTCCAATAACCTCTAGGTTCTAGAATGCAAGGTGCACTGAGGGCCTGATATCAAAAGCATGAGGTAGGTATTACTGGCTGTCAAAATAAGAAAATTACATGCCATATATGTAACCAATGCTGTAACGTTAAAAGTCAAATATGAAATGTGTTGCACAACAGTGGCAAAAAAGGATATTAATTTGGAAAAATTAAGAATTTGGCTAGAAGATGAGGCAGGATAGCACGTGTTCAAGGAGAAACCAGTTCAAGGAGAAAAACCCTGGGTGAAGAAGGAAGTGAAGAAGAAAAAAGAACAAGAATAATATAAAATTAAATTACAGGAATCCAAAACTTCCCTTAATACTTCAATTAAATCTGATAATTCTAATATGTATTTGAAAATATTTCTGTGCTTTAAGAAAAATGTTAATGAAACAACAATATAATTGGATCTATTTCAATAACCTAATTTTTAAATTTTCCAGTTTCTTCAAAACAGAAAATAAAACAGAAAATAATAAAATTGGAGAGAGAGACCATCTACATACATGATTAAATTTGTAGTTATTGCATTTAACACATTAATTAAAATTTGCTACTTAAAAAAATAAATCATTATTCTTGTTCTATTTGATTTCAAATTTTTTATATTCAATTTTGTTTTAAATATAAATATTTTCATAAAAGTTTTTCTTTTTTATTTTGTCATGCGTCCTAATACTATCTAAGTTAATATATATTGTTGGATTGTGAAATAATTTTCTCGTTTTCATAAACAAATTTGCTCATGAAAACAAGAGAAAAAAAAAAAAAAAAATTGCTTGTTTCATGATTTCTTGAAAATATTTACTTATCATTATCTTCTACAATTTGCACTATCCCCTTTTCCTACTAGTCTGAATTACTGAGGTTTTAGTATATACAGCAAGTCATTGCAAAATTATATATTACCTTCCTTCCTGAGGCTACATATTATTTCTTCCTTGAGATCTAACTGCTCACTTAACCGAGAAGCTGCATCTAATGCTACCGATGTTTCATTCAACTGGAACTAAATTTAAAAAAATACAAAACTTTCTATAATATTACATAATATAGAAACTTTAGGAAAAGAATCTGGTGATTTGGAAAAAAAATCATCTATATATTTGGGTTAGATGCTTAAAGAAATTCTGCTTCCACTACATTACCCTGTTGCTTCTTTATTATTTTCATTTTATCCTTTACTTTAACTGTCCTTTTTATTGTATCATAACTCTTCTCTAATTATTATATATGTTTTCCCTTTACTCTTAACTGTTCAATATTTGTAATATCAGTGTGATCACTTAACCACAACATTGTGTAATTACTAATAAATTTAACTGTCTCATATGATTTTTTATATTTAAAATCTCTAATTAAAATCCCTAATCCTACATGATTTAATTTCTGTTTAGGTACCACCTTTAGGCATAATTATACCCTTTATAATTTCTCTTGCCTAAATAACTGAAGAGCTAAATTGCTATCAGTTTCCACTTTTAGATTATAAGCAGTTTCTTACTTTCACTAGATGCCATCAAATGAATAGTTTAGATAGAGCTCATCCTAAAATTCAAATATAAAAATCTGATTTCTGAAAATTTTCCAAAATGATAAAATCCTCAAGCATTCCAAAACTATACTCAATGAGACTATCATCCCAGTTATGTTGTGTGATGTCAATGGTAGTGTATGTGGCAGTTAAAGCTCTGTTTCTTTGTTTTCGCATTGACTTGAACAAACTTTAAACAGTATGTTAAGGACTTTTATTAATCATTATGTACTTTTGATACATGTTCTTGTTTTAACAAAATTATGTACAAACTTACTGTTAATTATTATCCAATTTATAGCATATTTTGTCTATGTTTAACTTATAATCTTGAAGTTAATTTTAACAAGTTGGCTGCAAACAATGTTCATACTTCACATATTCACTGCAAGTCTCAAGCTGAGTGACTCATGATATTGCTAAGATATTTAAGAAGAGAACAGAAAAATGAGAGTTGAGAAGACTAATGCTAGAGCATTAAAAGTACATTAAAAAAAAACAGAAATTAAAAGCAAGCAATTCTTCAAAAAAATATATATTTGTTGTAGTCATCTGAAAGATGAGTATAAAGTTTTATGTTAGTCGAAGAGAAATATCATACATTTATTGAAGAGAAATATCTTTCTCATTATTGAAGAGAAATATCATACATTTTTTCAAAAGAAAATAAAGTACAAACTTTTGAATGAAAAGAATCATCGTTTAATACTGCCAATTTTGGAAAACATTTCACAAGAAATAAAGTACATTTTACAGATATCTCTCTCTTCCTTGAAAAAAAATTACGCTGTATAAGAATTATGTTGCAGAATTTGAATAAAATCATGACAGGAAGATTACCACAAGTTTTATCCTTCTGGAATTGGTATCTAAAAGAAATAAAAACTACTGTTTCAAGAACTGGTGGCCATAAGAAGGAATAAACATTGAGGATTCTTTTGCATGAAAAGTTATACATGATTAGCCTTATATAACATTAATGTGTAAGTTTAGTCTGGTAGCCACCATTCAGTATTTAATTAAGAGAAATTTAGTTGCCAATTACTATTTGCTGTATTTCTGATATATTGACCTGTATATAGGATTGTCTGGTATTCTAGTAGGTGAATAAACAATCTTTGCAAGGTCATTAGTAATTGCAAAAGCCTCAGCATCTCTACCAGCTGAGTCTGTGTGACTAGAAAATTGAAGCTAGCTGGTGTTGTGAACATTAAAATCACTAAGGAAAATCATCTCACTGTCAAGAAAGATGGACTGAAGAAAATCAAAGTTTTATAGAAAGAAGTCAAAGAGTTCCAAGTGATTAATGGAGTTGAGAGAATGATAGAGTAAACAGATGAATATGACAGAACGAGGTAAAGAGATTTTAAGCCAGAGTTATTTGAAAATTCCAAATTAGTTAAGTGTTTGACAGGGAATATCAGAGTTATATATGCATAACCTGCATTCAGATAACACATTCTATTTCTTTTCTAAAGATGGCTTTTATTTATTGCTAGTGTTAAGAACAAATTCTGAAAAGTCAACATAGAAGAAACCAAAGATCCTCAACCTGTATGCAAATAAGGAAAATCCATATAGGCATAATAGGAGTAAATTCAGAACACAGTGGAAGAAAGAAATTGTCCAAAATAATAAGAAACTACATGACCATTTGTGGATTTTACTAGATTAGGGTTTGAAAACAGAAGTGGAATAATGAAAAACCCCAACAAAGTAATGCAGAATACAATGCTGATTCTAACTGAGGTATGAGTTTCCTGTGCCTTATAAATGTAATAAGGTATTTTTATCCATTTCTTTCAATAAATTACCAGGGCAAAATTTGATCACGTTGTAGAGCAGATATCATCTTTTAAGGGCAAAAAAGGTGATATTGTTGTACACATTTAATGTACTTAACAAGTACAGGTCAATGTTGAAAAAAAGCCGCAAGTTAAGGTTGAATTTGACAGAAACGATAGGAGGGAGTATATGATGAGAGCTTTGTCAATCAATTCAGCCCTGGAGATATTGTGCAAGGCTCATGGGGTAGAATTTTTATCAGAGTGGTCTGTATTAACAGGAGAGACTGCTTCTACAGGGATGGGATACACTTAAATAGAAAGGGTGCAAGAATATTTGCTGATGCTATCGAGGCAGTGTTAGGCGGTTCAGAAAACTACTAGCTTGGGGGGGGAGAGGATGGATAGATTAACAGTAGCCACCGCCAGAGGTGAAAGTGATCCTTGCACTGCTTCTATTGGAATGATCAGCATCCTGAAAAACAAGTTGCTGGGGATTTCAGGGACTGCTGGGAGTCATCGTAGAACAAGTAAATACATGGGCAGTGTTAGGGTAGCTAAGAATAAGAACAGGTGCATGTATATTTGTGTGTACACCAATGCTAGAAGTTTAGTAAATAAATTTAATGACTTTGAGGTGCTGGTCAAAACATCAAAGGCAGATATTGTTGGGATATCAGAGATGTGGTATCACAAAGATATAAGAAATGCAGAATTAGATTTTGGGAAGTACAATGTTGTTGTTGTTGTATGTTTTACGGCGCAACGGCAGCTATAGGCCATTATGCGCCGGGAAGTACAATGCATACTTCCCTTCTATCCTGTCTAGCCTTCCTAGACAGGATAGGAGGGGAGGAGAGGTTATGCTGTTAGTTAAGAAACACAAAATCTAGAGAAGTACATCCAGTTGACATGAGTGGCCAGTACAATGTTGAGTCGGTTTGGTGTGACATAAGCACTATGAAAGCAAAATTGAGAGTAGGAGTGTGTTATAGGCCTAATGACTCTAATGAGTATAATGAATAATAGTACAGAGAAAGAGAGTGGGCCAGTAAATCAGAATGTCTTATAATGGGGGAATTTAACTTCCGAGATATTGACTGGGACTTCAGGATTGGTCACTTGCACACTAGCAAGGCTCTTTTGGATTTATTGGATGATTGTTTTCTACATCAGCATGTTTGGGAGGCAGCTAGAGGGAGTAATACTCTAGATCTAATTATCAGTAGTGAGTCTTCATGCATTAAGAATCTGTAGATAAAGGAACCACTATGCGGCAGTGATCACAGTGTGCTGATGTGGGATTTACTCAAAGATGTAACTAATGTCAGGGGTAAAGGGAAGGGTTTTTGCTTTTGTAAAGGTGACTATGATGGTCTAAGACAGTATTTAAAGTCTATACAATGGGACCAACTGATGATGTTACCAACAGCAAATTCTAAATGGGAAGCTACTAGGTTTTTTGTCCCAACTAAGAAATACTTTTCAAGGTTTAGGGCTAAACGGATGAGAGATGAACTAATGAGACCCGTGGCAGAGAAAAAAAATGCATGGGAATGCATATAAATTATCAGGAACACAGAAGCCTATGTCAGACATAAGCTGGTATGTATTCAAGTCACAAAGGAGGTTAGGCAGGTGAAGGCAGATTATGAGAAATCTTTGGCAAAGGATGCAATGAAAAACAAGTTCTTTACTTATGTAAACTCTAGAAGGAAGAGGATGGATCAGATTAGTCCACCTGATATCAATGGTTTGACTGTTGAGGACCCTGCTCAGGTAGCTGACAAACAGAATGAGTATTTTGCATCTACATTCACATACGAGGAGTTATTCAAGGAGGAGAAGGCCAGATGCTTATCAAACTCTAACAGGAAGTTAAATGATGTTTTTGTGATAACTGAGAGGAAAGTGGAGGATAAATTGTTGAAGTTAAACATAAGAAAGGCAACTGGGGTGGATGGGATCTATCCAGTTATATAAGCAAACCCTTAGCCATAATTATGAGAGCCTCCTTGGACTCAGGGGAGGGCCCATGGACTGGAAATATGCAAATGTGACCCCAATTCACAAAGGGGGGTTCAGAGGGTGACACAAGTAATTACAGACCTGTTAGTTCTGTTCCAGGGAAATTAATGGAGGCACAGGTTAAAGAAGCACTGCAGGATCATCTAGACAAGACTGAAGTAATAATTCAGACATAGCATGGATTTGTTAAGGGGAAGTCTTGTCTGACCAATTTGATTGGATATTACAATGAGGCCACAAAGGAATTGGATGCAAAAAAATAATTTTCATATCATATACTTGGATTTCAAAAAAGCATTTGATACTGTTGCACATGGAAAACTACTGTACAAGTTGGAAGAGTATGTCATTAAGGGCAAGTTGCTGCTATGGATAAAGGAATGGTTGAATGGGAGAAGAGAGGGGTAATCAATGGACACTGTCTTCATGGACTAATGTTGTTAGCGGAGTCCCCCAGGGGTCTGTATTGGGCCTATTGTTGTTTTCTGGTTTATCAATGATATTGATGAAGGTATATGAGGCTTAATGTCCAAGTTTTAAGATGATACAAAGATTGATAGGGTTGTTAATGACTCTAATGACAGTACACTACTGCAGCAGGATCTAGAAAAGTTGAGCAGATGAGCTGAGAGGTGGCAAATGAAGTTTAACATTGACAAATGTAAAGTACTGCATATGGGTAGTAGTAACCCCAGTGTAATGTTATCAACTGTGTGGTACTACACTTAGGGTGGTAGAGAATGAAAAAAACCTGGAGGTAATTGTCCAGTAACTGTTCAGATATGAAGTTTTTTGAGCAGTGCAGATGGTCTGCAAGAGTAGCTCATGGTGTCTTGTCAATGATATACAGGAATTTTTCTAACAGGAATATGGAGGTGATTATCCCTTTGTATAAGGCAACAATCAGGCCACAGCTTTGTTTGAATACTGTATACAGGTCTAGAGGCCTCATTTTAGGAAGGATGTACAGCTGCTTAAAAAAAATACAGAGAAGTGTAACGAGATTGGTGAATGGAAAAAAGGGATGTTCTTACCAAGAAAGGCTTAAAATCTGCAAATTTCAGCATCTGGGTACAAAGCAACTGTGAGGTGATCTGACTGAGGTGTATAAGGCATTGAATGATTTGAGCAAGCTCAATGCTGATGGGATTCTTCCTCTTGCCCAGATTAGTCGTCTGAGGGGACATAAACTCAAATTAAGGAAAGGAAGTTGTAGAATAGATGTGGGAAATTTGCTTTTATCCATGGGGGGGGGGGCGGTTGATTGCTAGAATAATCTTCCATCTGTCATTGTACAAATTGACAGCTGAAATAAATTGAAGGCAGAACTAGACAAACGTTTGTGTTTAATGGATGGGTGAAATCATTTTTTTTTTTTTTTTGGCTGATGCTATATAAGCTAGCATTAGTAGAGGCATCAAATTGCCTCTACTAATGCTAATGCTAATAACATAAGAACATTCAAAGAAATTGATTTTCATTCAACTGGTTCCAAAGGTTCCATACATTCAATCTTAGAACTACAAAATAAAATTTAATACAGAATGATTGCATCCAATCTTTACTTTCTCTGTCTTCCCTGGCTAGAGCTTTGCAACGTGGTTAGCAAGTTCAGAGTTATGCATGTTACATTTGAATCTCCAACATACACAAAATATGGTAATGCTATTGTAGTTTCTATCTCGTGTCTGTTCTCGTATATAAAATGAAATTACATAAGGTGGTAACTCCAAGTAACATTCAAATTGCTAAAATAATTATATCTGAGCAACTAAAATGGAGGCAAGACTGAATGCAGAAACTTCAGCTTAACTAGAATTTATATATTTTTTAACATTTTTAAATAATTCAGCACTATACCATTATAAATTTGACAATTAGTATAACTAGGAATACAAATACAATATTTAAAGATGACTGAATAAGTTTAATTACAAAATAAAATTAACTGTTATTAGCTTATAGGTTAATTGAAATTGAAACTAGAAAAAGTTTCATTACAAGCAAATGAAATATACAAATTTCACTAATCCACTACTTCCAAGCTGCAATGGAACTATAATACATTGTTTAGGTTACTGTATTTTATTGATAATAAATTCAAGTCAGGATTATAGTTCACAAACAAACACCACAAGAAAAAAGGAACGAAAGCCCCTAAGACAAAGTAAAACAAAACATAATTAGAAAAACGTACATCATATGAAACCCAATTAAATGCAGGAACTGCTGAACGATATACGGGTGGACACAAATTAGTTAGGCAACTTAGTAACTGAATAATTTGCGAAATATTAATTGTAAGGTACCAGTTCAATGGCAGATGAGTAGTATTGTATCCTAAGTTTGCGGATCGATGGTGCTAGGTGTCCACGTGTGTGTTTCAAGTCCACGTATGAGTGAGATGTAGTTCGCGGTTGTTCATCATTCTTTCTGTGTTCTTGTAACGATGGAGACGTATTACGGCACTGAAAAAGCGAAATGCTGTCTGTGGTTTCATGAAACTCATTCCGCTGTGCAAGTGCAACGAAATTTCGGTCGAGAATACCAAAAAAGTTTCATTTTCCAACAAGATGGCACACCCTGTCACTTCCACACAGCAGTTACTTCTTACCTCAGTGCTGAAGTCCCAGTTTGGATTGGTTGTGGAGATGTTATTCCATGGCCACCACGATCACCAGACCTTTCACCCCTAGATTTCAGTGTATGGGGTTTTGTAAAAGATCAGGTTTACAGTCCACCGCTTCCGACATCCATTCTTGAATTGAAATCATGAATCAGCACTGCACTTGGTTTGATCGACGTGAACATGCTCAGAAACATATGGCTAGAACTGATTTACCGATGGGACATTTGCAGAGTAACGAAGGGCAGCCACATCAAACATTTGTGAAAAAGGTAAAATTTATGTGTTTCACTATCTTATAATCATGTGTACTCTCATGTTTGGCTGTATACCTATGCATAATAAACCATTTATTTTGCCCAACTAATTTATGTGCACCCTGTACAATGTAACTGAAATTCACAAAAAGAAAAAAAAACCCACCCTCATAATAATAATAAATACACCCAGTCAGGAGAATATTAATAGTAAAGTTTAAAGCTTTTAATAAAATAAATTCTTTCAAATGTCTTCATTAAAATGCTAGCTGCTCTTACTATGTGCAGTCAGGTTTGTTGATTTTGATGTATGTTGTTTATCACTTTCCCTGCTAACAAGCACAAACCATGCTGAGAAAAATTCTACTCCATGAGCCTTGCACAGTGTCTCGAAGACCAAATTGATTGATATGGCTCTCAACATGTACTCCCTCCTATTGTGTCTGGCAGAATTGAAGATACTTTCAAATTTAATCCTAACTTGTGACTCTTCCCCAACATTGCCCATACTTGTTAAGTAAGTCTCAGATCTCCTACTCTTTACATCATTGATGCCCATGTGTACAAAAATATCACTTTACATGCCCTTAAAAATGACATCTGCTGTACAGCATCATCTACTTTTGCCCCTGGCATACATACCATAGTCCTACTCCATCCATCCATATTGCATAGCATATTTACTATTCTGATAATACAGTCACAGACAATAACTATCTCCTGTGGGACCAGTGCATTCTGCCTTGGCGATTGCAGCTGTATTGCTTGATGGACAAGTGGGGGCTCTGGCATTGAGTTGGGCAGCTCAGAATATAATGGCCCCTCCCATTTTAATTCCTTTGAGGGTCACCACTGTTCTTCAAGCTCTCATAAACAACCATCAAACTGAGTTCACACCTAATTTTCCCATACTCTTTGCACCAAACACACATACAAAGACATCCCCCTTAACTCCATCATGACCCATTCCAGATAGGTCCACAAATGTTGCACATTTTATAGGCTGTGATTTGCAGGAGAACTGTCCCTTCATTCCTTCCCTGAGCCACAACACTCCCACTACTGCCATTGCTTTGCTGCTCTAGTCTGAGACATACACAGTGTGCCAATTAAATAACAAGACTGACGCTACTACAAAAAAAAAAAAGAATAATACTAATGACAAAGTAAGGTTATATATTTTTGAAGTAACCACCTCCGATATGTACACACTGTTTACATCTTTTATACAAGTTTTGAAAACACTTCTGGAACTCCTCTTTTGTTACCACTTTCAGCTGGTCGGTCACTGCAGCCTGGATGTCCTCTATCGTCCCATATTGAGTTCCTTTCATGGCTGTTTTCATTTTGGGGAATAAAAAGTAATCTGCTGGAGTCAAATCCAGCGATTTAGGGGGAGTGGGTGTTCGATGACTGAAATTGATTTTTTTGCCAAAAACACTCAATGCATCACTCAACTTTCTTTTCTTGTTGCTTGAAACTCAATGAATGCAGTACGAAATGGGAACAAATTTTTCTCTTACCAAATTTTTTAGAATTTCTTGTACAGATTCCTTATTGCTACCAATCATCTCAGCAAGCAACCTCGCTGAAATTGTTCTGTCTTCGGTCACAATTTTTCTAACCTTTGTGACAATCTCCGGGATTAGAGATTGTCACAAATTCATATGAATTTGTGACAATCTCAAATCAGACAAAGATCGGTCGGCCAGGTTGGGGATCATCCTCTAACGACTCGCGTCCTTTACGAAAACAAGAAAACCATTCAAACACTCTTGGTCGAGACAAGCATTCATCAGCATAAATTTTTTTTAAATCGTCAAAAGTTTCCATAGCACTTTTTCCCAATTTACAATTTTCTGATGACAAGCACAAAACTACTATTACTCTTTCCGTCATAAATCAATGACAGGACAAGTTTCAACTTGCACTCATTGGAAAGAGCGCACACTAGCAGATCTAATCATGTACTATTTGGCCTGTTACTTTAATACTAAATGCAGAGCGCATGCAGTCTCGCTATTTAATTGGTTTTTTAATCTGTAATCTGTTATTTAATTGGATTTGTAATCTGTCCTATTTAATTGGTGCACTGTGTATTTCTGTTTAAATTCAACTAAACAGATAGATAGAAATCTAAATACAATAATATGTATTATGCTATACTGTTATGTATGTACAGTTTTAAATTAGTTATAGCCTTATTCATATTCTGAATTATTCCAGGAAGGTTTTTATACCAACAGCACAAACACTAAACCTATTCACAGTAAGGGCAAAAACTTGTAAAACTGTTTCTTTCCCTTTTGTGACTGGATACAATAATAGCAAATGAAAAATTTCCTTTTCTGCTTTTTAATTGAATGAATATGATATTGTTGAAATATTAATTTTAAAAATATTTTTTCTTAAAGCAATATTTCACATTTTAAAATGTATACTTACTTCTTTTTTGTTCAATTCCTCTTCCAATTTCAGAATTTTAGATTTTTGATTATCTGTGAAAGTTTCATATGATTTCTTTGTACTCTGAAGTTCTCGTTCTTTTTCTAGTGGCCAAAATATACATTTAGAATGTAAGAATGAGCAACAATAAAACAACAAAGTAAAACTTTATAAATTTAGTTTTTATTACTAATTACCAAATAAAAGTATGTATTAAGGCCAGATAAAATTAGTGCATATATTTTTTTAAGTCTTATCATTGATTAAAGGTTAAGGAATCTACTATTGGTTCTAACGTTAAATTAGATGTCACTAAACTGTCACCTCCATTATGGTATAATGATTTTGTTGTGCATCAACTCCTTTGGAAACGCAAATTTGAATACTCTTAATGACCAGAATTCCTAATCTTAAAGACTGTTTCACTTAGGGTTGTGTTAGCTGTTTTCTATTTGTCATGCAGGGTTACCATGCATGTATTATACTGTGCTTGTATGCTGAAAATCAACCTAGAATACATGTATTTACAGAAAAATTAATACAGATGCACACATTCCTGCACCTGCCCAAGTATTGGAACACGTTTTGCTGTTTGGTGGTAAAATAGCAATAAAAATTTAAAAACAGGCTAAAAACAGTTATAAATTGTGAATGATAGAAAACTACACCTTTTTGAAACTGTTGAAGCACTAATTGTAGATTAGCCACTGATGCTGCATACTGCTGCACTTCATCCTCCATGTGTGATAGCTGGTTAAGGGCTTTATCTCTTTGACTCACAATAATTCTAAGTTGTTCTTGTAGACTTTCTATTTGCAGTGTAGCCTGGTAGCTAGAATTATATTTATTTTTAAATTATATCATTTTAAACATAATCATTTTATATTTAAAAAATTTTTCAATTCACTTAAAAAAAAAAAAACAGCTTTAAAATAAAAATTTTATTTTGCAATAAAATATACAATAATCCATTTATGCTAACTTGCTATCACTGTATGTAGCAGCATCTCCCAAACTGTGTTCTGTGAGATGTGAACAAGTGTTACATGAAAAATCTTAATTAATAATTAAAAAAATAAAATAAATAAATTTTGCACATTTCTAGCGAACACCACTTTTGTATCATTATAATTTTTAACAATTTTTTTTTTGGTTATTAATGCACTGGCATAGACTAATAATCAAATAGACAGCGGTACACTTTATTTTGGCAGGCTTTGCATAAAGAAGTATACGTAAAGGTAATGACATCTACGAAAAAGAAGCAATGTAGTGATCTGCCATTCATATGCGATTTAGCCTGGAGTACTTGGGTTGAGGGGGAACAAACCAACATCATACATCGTTTGGGTGGATGAAACAAAGTTGCCTTCTGCTGACGTGTTCTTGCATGTTTACACAGTGCTGGTGGTGTGGTGCAGACTATCTTTGCAATTATGAGATTAGTTCTGCAGTAGGCCAGAAAACTAGTAAGCATAACTAAACTCACTTCCTTTTATATATATTTTTTTAATAATTATCAGTATTTCGAAATATTATTAAAATAAATGACCATGGATATGTGGTTGAAAAAAGGAACTTTAAAATGAGAAGCAGTACTTCTAGTAGTGCAACTGTGGTCAATGAAAACAAACAATATTGTCACACTTCAAAGTGAGAATGAACAATCGCAGCCTTTTGTTCTCCAAAATTTCCGAAGTGAAAAAACAGGAGCCAACTAATAGAGGACCAAAACGAAAGTATGAATGATGACATTTATTTAAATTTCAGCTTTAGATGTGTTGTAAATAAATATGCTCCCGATGCACAGTGTGTCGGTATGTAATAAAATATTAGCAAACAGTTCTTTGGCTCCTGCTAAACTTTGTAGGCATTTGGAAACCAATCATGCTGAATACAAAGACATAATAGAGGCAGCGGGACTCACCGAAAAATTCTAAACTTTCAATGCTTAAACTTGCTAAAACAGACAACAAAAATGCAACAGAAGCATCTTATTGAGTAAGTTACTGTATTGCACTAAACAGCAAAGCTCACACTATTGGAGAAACACTTATCAAGCCTTGCGCAAAAGATATTGTAACATGCATATTAAATGAGCAGTCTGCTCAAAAAATTGATGCAGTACAATTATCAAGTAAAATTAAATAACATACAAGGTAGTGCAATTGCATCCTTTCTGTACGTAGCCATCTACTTAAGTAGTTATAAATTGGCATCATTAAGTATATCTCATATTGCGAATACCTTCACGAGTTGCCATGATATTGCACTAACTCAAATAAGTAACGCTTCACCATAGGAGAAGACTACAGTTATTTATTCTCAGCAGCTACCATCACCCATACGGCACCGTTTCAGAGCTTATTGGCTCCTCATCAGTGGGTGGGCAGGTACCCTGGTGTTGCAATGATGACAACCCAGTTGCAAAGTATAACTCCACAATATGAGAGAAGCCTGATGGTGTGGAGTAATTTAGATTACAGAATAGTTTAGGGCTAAAGCCTCAAGTTATGTAGGGAGTTAACTGATGTACAAGTTAGTGCAATTGCATCATTTCTGTATGTAGTCTGCTACTTAAGTAGTTATAAATTTGCATCATTAAGTATATCTCATATAGTGAATACCTTCACAATGAGTTAATGATGCAAATTTATGGGTGATATTATCTGCTGAGAATAAGTAACAATAGTCTTCTCTTATGGTGAAGCATTAATTATTCTCAGCAGATAATATCACCCATACGGCACTGTTTTGGAGTTTATTGGCTCCTCATTAGTGGGTGGGCAGGTATCCTGGTGTTGCAATGATGACAACCCAGTTGCGAAGTATAATGATGCCAATTTATAACTACTTAAGTAGTTGGCTATGTACAGAAATGATGCAATTGCACTAACTTGTACGTCAGTTAACTCCCTACGTAATCTGAGGCTTTAGCCCTAAACTACTCTGTAATCTAAATTACTCCACACCATCAGGCATTTCTCATATTGTGGAATTATACTTCGCAACTGGGTTGTCATCATTGCAACACCAGGGTACCTGCCCACCTACCCACTGATGAGGAGCCAATAAGCTCCGAAACGGCGCCTTATGGGTGATGGTATCTGCTGAGAATAAGTAACAATAGTCTTCGCCTATACTGAAGCATTACTTATTCAAGGTAGTGCAATATCATGGCAACTCGTTGTGAAGGTATTCGCAATAGGAGATATACTTATTGATGCCAATTTATAACTACTTAAGTAGTTGGCTACGTACAGAAATGATGCAATTGCACTAACTTGTACGTCAGTTAACTCCCTATGTAACCTGAGGCTTAGCCCAAAACTATTCTGTAATATTAAATATCTTTCTGATGACATAAAAAAGAGCTGGTTTGTCGACTGAAACTTTGCAGTGAATATTCATTGCAGACAGATGAATCTACTGACGTTTCAGGACTTGTGCTACTAGTATTTGTCCAATATAGATTTAATAATACTATTGAAGAAGACCTGCTTTTTTGTGAATCTCTGAAAATCAACACCACTGGGGAAGATATGTTCAACTGCATCAACAATTTTATCACAATGCATGAAATTAGTTGGGGAAAACGTACTGATGTATGTACTGATGGTGCTCAAGCAATGGTCAGGAAGATAGTAGTAGTAGTAGTAGTAGTGGTGGCATGTGAGGCAAGAAAGCAAATGTATGAGCTTATGTAGCATCAGCCAAAAAAAAAAAAAAAAAAATCACACCATTCCCTCCAAATGCCTGTCCAGTTCCTCCTTAAATTTATTCAACCTATCAACTTCCACAACGACAGATGGAAGTTTGTTCCAGCAATTAACCACCCGCTGGCTAAAGGCAAATTTCCGCACATCTATTCTACATCTATCCTTTCTTAATTTGAATTTATGCCCCCTTAGGTTCGTAATCTGAACAAGTGGAAGATCCCATCAGAATTCAGCGTGCTGAACCCATTCAAGGCCTTATACACCTCAATCAGATCGCCGCGCAGGTGCCTAGTCTCCAGCCACTGCAATTTGCAGAACTTAAGCCTCTCTTGGTACGAGGATCCGTTCATTCCCCTCACCAATCTTGTTGCCCTTGAACTGTGATGCGAATCTTAAATGTGGAACCACAAAGCACTAACAGTCATTGTGTTCTACATAGACAAGCTCTAGCAGCTAAAAAATACCAGCATATTTAAAAATTGTGTTGGATGAAGCCATAAAAATTATAACCTTGTCAAATCTCAACCACTTCAATCCAGATTATTTAAAATATTGTGTGATAAAATGGTTAGTCAACATAAAGCACTTCTTTTACATGCTGAAATAAGGTGGTTATCCAGAGGCAAAATATTTGTTAGACTTTTTGAACTTGGTAGTGAACTACTGGTATTCTTCATTCCTGGTAACTCGGGGTGAAATTTTATTGACTGTTTGACAAATTGCTTGTGGCAAATGAGATGCGTATCTTGCAGATATTTTTTTCAAAATTAAATGAAATTAATCTGTCACTACAAGAATGTGACAACTTTTAGTACAATTGATAAAATTTCATCCTATAGAAAGAAACTGGAATTCTGGATATCTTCTGTAGAACTAAATAATGTTGACTGCTTCCCCATGTTACATGAATTTTTGATAGAAATAAATTCTACAGTCCACGAAGAAGTGCAATTTTACAACACTTACCTGACTTGCAGTCATCTTTATTTGAATGTTTTCCAAAAACCACCGATAATAATTCTTGGATTCGAAATCCATTTATAATTACAGTCAAACCAGGCTTCACTATGCATGATTATGAAAGCCTAATTGACTTAATTTCTGACTCAATTTAAAACAGAAGTTTAAGGAACTTCCACTAAATTTTTGGAGTAGCTTAACAGAACAGTACCCCAGTATGCTGGCATGTAGTATCAGCCAATCAGGCTAAACATGCAATTCGAGTATTACTTCCTTTTGCTACAACTTATTTATGATACTGGCTTTTCCTATTATACTGAAACAAAAACTAAATATAAGAATAGACTTGATGCTGCACCCGACATGATTCAATTTTCCAGCATTATACCTTATATTAAAGGAATTTGTGATTCAAAAACACGGAAACACCAACCCCATTAAAATGCAATTAATTTTTTCCTTTTAAAAATCATAATTTGTGTTGTTTTGGTATGTATGTATATAACTTTTCTTATGCAGAATACAGCTTTAATTTTCAGTTTATTTTCTAATTTTTTTTTTTAATTTCAAAAATGAAATGCATTTGAGCATTAAATATGTTTTTTTTTTAATTTAAAAATCAAATAGCCACAAAAGAATATAAGTGTCCCATAAATATATTGTGAGATGAAAAGTGTTCCACGACTAAAAAAGTTTTGGAAACACTGGTATGTTGCAAACATGTTTTTTTTGCAAATCAGTAAAAATGTCACTCTCAAAATTTACTTTTCTAAACATTGATCAATTTCCTAAATTAGAGAAATATTTTTGACTTTTCATCATAGTTTAAAAAATTTCTTTGCTATAAAGCAGGGTCTTCAATCCATGAGTTTAGTTCAGTGCTCATGACAGCCCAAGATTTTATATTTCAGTTCTATATTTGATACAATTTTCATTGTGCTGATTACATTGCTGTCATTAGTTTTTCTATTGGATAATGGGTTCAAAAGCTACATTAAATCATTTCTAATAATTTATCTAATTCTTCCTTAAATTTATTCAAACTATATACTTCCACAACATCAGATGATAGTGTGTTCCAACAATTAATTACTCTCTCTTGCTGAAAGAAGCAAATTTTTACACAATTATCCTACAGCCATCCTTTTTCAATTTAAGTTTATGTCTCCTTATGTATGTCATCCAAAAAGAGAGAGTAAGGATGTCATTAACATTTAGTTTACTCAATCCATTTGAAGACTTAACAATTTCAATCAGGTCTCTTTTCAGGTGCCTAGTTTCCAGATTCCGCAACTTGCAGAACTGAAGTCTTTTATGGTAAGAGTTGCCCTTTGCTCCTAAGCAATTAGACTAATCTAACTGCTCTTCACTGCACCCTTTCCATGGATCCACATCCTTTCTAAAACAAGACTTCCAGACCTCCGTGTAGCCTAACCATTGCCTTATAGGGCCAATGGACTAATCACCTCCTTGTCTCTGCTGACAAAATTCCTATTTATCACTGACAGAATGCCATGAGCTATCCTCTAGCAGATTATCAACAACCACTAATAAAAAAATTCATGTCAGACAGTTCAATTACCTCCAGGTCTTCTTTCTCCTCTATAGGGTGTCTCAAAAATACTGGTACAAATGTTTAGGGGAGGTAGGTAATATCTAAAGGAATATGAATCGCATAGGAACCCATAACCGGAAATGCCATGGGAAAGTGGTAGCAGAGGCACAAGAAGCAGAAATGACACATGACAGTAATTAGTGGCAAACGTTTATCTGATATAATATTAACAATGGAGTACGAGATGGATGCATTTCATGATGTTACAATAGATGCTCGAAGGTTCCACCAGGAGACGCGATGCGTGACGCTGACACAGCATGGATTGGCGGACATGGTCGAAGACACCTAGAGTTTCTTTGACAATAGCAGCAGCGCAGACAAGTCTTGCCACGAGATCCATTTCCGTCTCCACAGGCGATTCATACACGATACATTTGAGGGCCCCAGAGAAAGAAATCAAAGCTCGATAAATCAGGTGAGCGTGGGGGCCAGCAGGCAACGGGTCCACCACGGACAAGCCATCGATGCCCAAAACGCCTGTTCAAATGGTCACGAACACACCTTCCATAATGGGCAGGCGCCCCATTTGAAACCAAATGTTGCGTCTCACATTTGCTGGAACATCGTCAAGTAATCCTGGTAGATAGAACTTGTTCAAGAAAGATCCGATATTTAGCGGAGTTCATGCGGGATGGTAACAGGTATGGGCCGACTAAACAGTCACCGACCATACCTGCCCACACATTTATTGCGAAGCAATGTTGTGCCGCATGGGGGCACACACCGTGTGGGCCCTCTGCTAATCCATACACTAGGTGCATGTCTGCCAGCTCACAGTTCGTATATCGATGCGTGTTCTCCTTGTGGCGACTACTGCTTGAATGAGTAAACCAGAAATTTTCCCTCTCGTGAACTGATGAACAGCGCCGTGTACTGACTTATGGTGACGTTTCCAGTTATGGGTCCTATGCAATTCACATTCCTTTAGATGTTACCTACGTCCCCTAAACATTTGTACCAATATTTTTGAGACACCCTGTATTTTGGGTGTGGTACCACCCAAATGGTATGTTATTCTGGGATTAGTGCTCCCCATATATAGTATCCTTGCATTTTTAAATGTTAAACCTTAACTGCCATTTCTTAACCTATTAGCCTAAATTTTCTAGGTCTTGTTGCATCATACCTTGATTTATATTATTAATCACCTTTCCAACCTTCATATCATATACAATCTTTCACGTTAACCTTGATATGTTTTCATACAAAGATAAAAAAATTACCATCAATATCATTAATAAATATGGAAAACAATAAAGGGCCCACTCAACCTTATCCCACACAGCCATCCTTTTATCCATAGCAGTAAGCTGCCTCTAATGCCACACTGTTCCAATTTGTTTAGGAGTCTTTCATGTGTAACAGTATTGAAACCTTTGCTAAATCTAGCATTCTAGCATTAGAATTACAGCATTAATAGAGACACATGATGCAAGAAAGCAAGTTTATATATCATCAGCAGAAAAAAAAAAAGCTCCTTCCTGTTTCACCCACCCATCCATTCATTCCAAATGTTTGTCTAGCTCTGCCTTGAACTTAAGTTGCTGACCTCCACTACAACAGATGGCAGTTTGTTCCAACTATCAACCTCCTGCTGGCTAGAAAAGGTGAATTTCTGCACATTTATTCTACAATTGTCTTTCCTCAATTTGAATTTATGTCCCCTCAGGTGAGTAGTAGTAGTAATGGAGGCTTGTGAGGCAAGAAAGCAAGAGCTTATGTAGTGTCAGGCAAAAAAAAAAAAAAACCCCCAATTTCACATAACCATTCCCTTTAAAAGTTAGTCCGGTACCTCCTTGAATTTATTGAAGCTATCAACTTCCACAACAAGTAATGGAAGTTTGTTCCAGAAATTAACCACCTGCTGGCTAAAGGCAAATTTCGGCATGTCTATTCTACAACTATCTTTGCTCAATTGGAATTTATGCCCCTCAGGTTCGAAATCTGAACAAGTGGAAAAATCCCATCAGAATTCAGCATGCTCAACCCATTCAGGACCTTATACACCTCAATCAGATTGCCTAGTCTCCAGCCACTGCAATTTGCAGAATTTGAGGCTATCTTGGTAAGAGGACCCCTTCGATCCCCCCACCAATCTTGTTGCCATTCTCTGTACACACTCAAGCAATTCAACATTCTTCTTAAAATGAGGCCTCCAGACCTGTACACAGTACTCAAGGCGTGGCCTGGCCATTGCTTTATACAAAGGGATAATCATCTCCTTTTCCCTACTAGCAAAATTCTTGTATATCACTGACAAACCTCATGACATACTCTTGGCAGTCTGTCTGCACTGTTCAGAAGACCTCATATCTGACTGCACAATTACCGCCAGGTCTCTTTCATTCTCCACTATCCTGAGGGTAACACCGCCCAGTTGGTACATTAATCTGGAGTTACTGCTACCCAGTTGAACTAATGAGACATATGGCAGAGAAGAAAAATGCATGGGATACATACAAATTAATGGGTGACATGGAAGCCTATGATAGATATAAGTTGGTCTGTAACCAAGTCACAAAGGAGATTAGGCAGGCAAAGGCAGATTATGAGAAATCCTTGGCAAAGGATGCAAAGAAAAACAGAAAAGAGTTCTTTACCTATTTAAACTCAAGAAGGAAAGGGATGAATCAGATTGGTCCACTGGATGTTGATGGTTCAACAGTTGAGGATCCTGCCCAGGTGGCTAACAATCTAAGCAAGTATTTTGCATCTACATTCACACATGAGAAATTCAGGAAGGGGAATGTCGTAGGTGAAATAAACATTGGCAGTGAGCTAGATGATTTTCTAATAACTGAGAGGAAAGTGGAGGAGAAATTGTTGAGGATAAACATAAAAAAGGCACCCGGGGTGGATGGGATCTATCCAGTTATATTAAAGGAGGCAGCAAAGGAAGTAAGCAAACCCCTAGCCATAATCATGAGAGCTTCTTTGGACTCAGGGGAGGTACCCATACACTGGAGATGTGCAAATGTAACCCCAATTCACAAAGGAGGATCAAAGGCTGACACAAGTAAACCTGTTAGTTTAAATTCGGTTCCAGGAAAATTAATGGAGGCACTGGTTAAAGAAGCACTGCAGGATCATCTAGACAAGAATTCAGTTATAGCTCAGACACAGCATGGTTTTGTTAAGGGCAGGTCTTGTCTGACCAATTTGATTGGATACTATGATGTAGTCACAAAAGAACTGGATGCAGGGAATAACTTTGATATTATATATTTGGATCTTAGAAAGGCTTTTGATACTGTTGTGCATGGAAGACTGCTGCACAAATTGGAGCAGTGTGGCATTGGAGGCAAATTGCTGCTATGGATAAAGGGATAGTTGAGTGGCAGAAGACAGAGAGTGGTAATCAATGGACACTGCTGAACATGGACTAATGTTATTAGTGGAGTTCCTCAGGTTTCGGTGTTGGGTCCATTGTTGTTTTCTGTATTTATAAATGATATTGATGGTGGTATATCAAGTTTAATGTCCAAGTTTGCAGACGATACAAAGGTTGGCAGGGTTGTTAAGGACACTACTGATGCTATGCTACTGCAACAGGATCTGGAAAGGTTGAGTAGATGGGCTGAGAGGTGGCAAATGAAGTTTAACATTGACAAATGTAAAGTACTACATATGGGAAACAGCAACCCCAGAGCAATGTATAAACTCTGTGGTACTACACTGACAGTGGTAGAGAATGAAAGGGACCTGGGGTGGTTGTGCAGGCAGATATGAAGTTTTCTGAGCAGTGCAGATGGGCTGCAAGAGTACCTCATGGTGTATTGTCGATGATATATAGGAATTTTTCTAGCAGGGATAAGGAGGTGATTATTCCCTTGTATAAGGCAATGGTCAGGCCACACCTAGAGTACTGTATACAGGTCTGGAGGCCTCATTTCAAGAAGGATGTAGAGATGCTGGAACAAGTACAGAGAAGGGCAACAAGATTAGTGAATGGAACAAAGGGGTGTTCTTACGAAGAAAGGCTTAAGTTTTGCAAATTACAGTGTCTGGGGACTAGGCACCAGCAAGGTGATCTGATAGAGGTGTATAAAGCCTTGAATGGTTTGAGCATGCTCAATGCTGATGGGATTCTTCCTCTTGCTCAGAATAATCACCTGAGAGGACATAAATTCAAATTGAGAAAAAGACAGATGTAGGATAGACGTGAGGAAATTTGCCTTTAGCCAGCGGGTGGTTGGTTGGTGGAATAGACTTCCATCCCTTGTCGTGGAAGTTGATAGCCTAAATAAGTTTAAGGCTCAGCTGGACAGGTATTTCGAACGAACAGCGGGGTGAAGTGGAAGTGGTTATTTTTTATTTATTTATTTTTTTTTTTGGCTGATGCTGCATAAGCTTGCTTTCTTGCATCAAATGCCTCTACTAATGCTAATGCTCTCTCTCTCTCTCTTTCTCTCAGGGGGTAACTCGGGATTTTTTTTTTTTTTTTTTTTTTTTGGCTGGTGCACCATAAGCCCCAGGCTTCCTTGTACCATATGGCTAGTAATAATAATAATAATAATAATAATAAAAATGACTACTCATGTGTGAATGTAAATGCAAAATACTCATTTAGTTAGCAGCTATCTGCGAATGATTATCTACAGTCAAACCATTGATATCAAGTGGACCAATCTGATTCATCCCCCTCCTTTTAGAGTTTATATAAGTAAAGAAGTCTTTGCTGTTTTTCTTTGCATCCTTTGCCAAAGATTTCTCATAGTCTGCCTTAGCTTCCCTAACCTCCTTTTGTGATTACAGAGTAGCTTATATCTACCACAGGCTTCTGTGTAGCCTGATAATATATATGCATCCCATGCATTTTTCTTCTCTGCCACAAGTCTCGTTAGTTAATCTGACATCCATTTGGGCCTAAACCTAGAACAATATTTCTTAGCTGGAATGCATCAAAAATCCTAGTAGCTTCCAAGATTACTTCCTCAAATGTTTCTCCTTTAGAATTTGCTGTTGGTAACATCATCAGTAAGTCCCACTGCATAGAATTTAAAAAATATCTGACCACTGTAGTCACCTTTATGAGAGCAAAAACTCTTGCGTTAGAGGCGCCTCCATAGCCAGGTGGGCAGGAGCAGCAGTGCGTAGCACACGCTTCTTGATTAGACCGGGGTTCGAACCCATGACCACCAAATACGGAGAATTCGGAAAGGTCAGGGAATGATCACCACATATTTCCTGAGCAATATGGCCTTAGTTGCTAATGCTCTTAAAAAACCAAATAACAAACAAACAACAACCCTTGCATTTACCCCTGATAGTAGTTGCATCTTTAAGTAAATCCCACATCAGTACACTGTGATCACTGCCACCTAGTGGCTCCTTTACATGTAAATTCCTAATGCATGAATAATCACTGCTGATAATCAGATTGAGTGTTACTCCCTCTGGTTGCCTCCCAAACATGCTGCTGTAGAAAATAATCATCCAATAAATCCACAAAAGTGTTGCTAGCGTGCGAGTGACCAACCCACAAATTCCAGTCAATATTTCGGAAGTTAAAATCTCCCATTATAAGACACTCTGATTTATTGGCCCACTCTATTTCTCTGTATAATTATTTATTGTACTCATCTGAGTCATTAGGCCTATAACAAACTCCTACCCATATTTTTGCTTTCCTAGTGCTTATGACACACCACACTGACTCAACATTGCTCTGTCCATCTATGTTAACTGGATGCACTTCCTTAGATTTTGTGTTTCTTAACTAATAGCATAACCCTCCTCCCTTTCTATCCTGTCTCTCCTTCCTGTACACATTGTACGCCCCCAAATTCCAATTCTGCATTCCTTATATCTGTGTGACACCACGTCTCTGATATCCCAACAATATCCACTTTGTCCACTGACTACATTATATTCCCTGGAAAAGAAGTCAAGCTTACAGGTCTATACTCAATTTTACCTTTGATCCTCATTTATGAATATAGGAGACATTCATGTATCTCAAATCCATAGGGATCTCCCCTGAATACAAGTATGTCCTCATAATTATGGCTAAAGGTTAACTTACCTGGTTTGCAGCTTCTTTTAATACAACTGGTTAGTTACCATCAGCTCTTATTTACTTATAGCCTAAGGAATATTTCTTCCACTTTCTTCTCAGTTAAAACAAAATCATTTTAGCTCCTAGTTATAACTTGGTAAAACCTATAAGCTGAAGCAGGTGGACATCCAACAGAAATACCAGGAGGAGGTCACTCATCAGGCTAAGCACTGAGGAGAGTCTTGGACTCTCCTCAGTGCTTAGCCTGATGAACTAGAGGCAGCATGGACACTCTTTAGGACAACTCTATTTGATTCGACAACCAAAGTTTATGGTAGTTCCCAAGTTGGTCCAGAGAAGAAACAAATAGCTGGGTAGAGTGAATCTGTGAAAGCTGAGATGGACAAAAAGGCTTGGTGGCAAGAATACCTTTCATCAAGAACCAGCAGGGATTATGAGGAATAAAAGGTACCGAGAGAAAAAGCCAAGCAAACAGTCATAGCAGCAAAGTCAAAGTCATGGGATGAGTTCAGAGAATTTGTGGATATGGCAAAGAAATAAAACCAGACTGTTCTACAGGGTCCTCAAGAACATGAAGAAGAAGAAGGAATGTCCCCTGAAGTTCATCAAATCAAAGGAAGATTCGCTTCTAATCAAGGAGGGTGATGTTATGAATAGGTGAAAGGAGTATTTCCAGGAACTCTCAGCAGGAGGAAGATCACAATAGTGAGGAGAATGATATGTCTCGCAGAGCTAAGTGAGGCTATATGAAAAAAACGGAAAAGCAGCTGGATATGATGGCATAACACCTGAGATGGTGAAGTATATGGGTGACGCAGGAAAGGATCTTCTATTGAGAGTGATGAAGCTGGCATGGAAAAGTAAGAAGATAATGGCAGACTGGAATTCATCAGTCACTGTGCCCATTTTATAAAAAGGGTGACAACTGGTAGTGCCGAAACCATCGAAGAATTTTCTTGCTTAGTGTATGGGTAAGGTGTATTCTTGAATACTAAAAACAAGGCTCAGGAAAGAAGTGGAGGAGGCAGCTGGAAGAGGCCCAATGCAGGTTCATGGAAAGAGCAAACAAGATCTTATCTTTACGCTCTGGCAGATTGAGAAATCCATTGAGTATGACTCAGAAGTACACCTTTGTTACCTTGACTTTGAGAAGGTAACATTTGATTAAGTTCTATGGTGTGAGTTATGGGAGTTCTGGAGAAGAAAAATGTTAGCAGAAGCTCAGTAACTGCCATTAGGAGTTACTACAAGCAATGCCACAAATATGTGAAAACTGGCAATGTGAAGTAAGAAGAATTCTCAACAACATCAGGCACGAGGCAAGGAGACATTCTCTCCCTGTATCTCTTCATCACTATCATGGATGATGCCATCAAAGACTGCAAGGCACATACCCAGCCCTTCCAGTTGGGAAATTGGATGATGAGGCTTGTTGCCATCTCTGAGCTTGCTTTTGCTGACAATGTGGCTTTGATACCTAAGTCACAGGAAAATCTTCAGCATAACCTAAACATGTGGCAGAAAGTTATGGTGAAAACAGGAATGATCATTAGCTCTGGCAAGACCAAGTTTATAATAATTTTCCACAAAGCTGTATGCCATCTGATCACCTTAGATGGGAAAAAATATTAAGCAGGTTCAGCATTTAAAGTATTTGGGATTATCCCAAATATCAATAGATGAAGAGCTAAATGCAAGGATGCTTATACCATACCATAAACTGAGGGCTTATCAGCAAGAAGGAAGTGAGCAAGTGGATCATTTTGCTATTAGTAACCCTAACGTATCGCATTCATTTTCTGTCTTGTGAAGGCTGACAGCAGACCTTATAATCCCCACCTTGTTTTTCTGGCTACCTGTGTGTTCTAATAAATTTTTAGAACACACACTTTGCCACTAATGATATTAAGAGTATAAGACTGGCGGAATTATTTAACAAGTACAGGTCACTGTTGAAAAAAAAAGCGTTGAATTAGGGTTGAATTTGAAAGTGTCTGCAATTCTGCCCAGACACGATAGAAGGGAGTATAGGATGAGAACCTTGTCGATCGATTCGGCCCTGGAAAGATTGTGCAAGCTCAAGGGGTAGAATTTTTTTTTTTTCAGTCTGGTCTGTACTTGTTAACAGGAGAGACTGCTTCTACAAGGATGGGATACACTTAAATAGAAAGGGTGCAAGAATATTTGCTGATGCTATCGACACAGTGTTAGGTGGGTCAGAAAACTGCTAGCTTCGGGGGATACAAGGACTAATAGATTAACAGTAGCCACTGGCATAGGTGAAAGTGATTCTTGCACTGCTTCTACTGGAATGAGCAGCAGCCTGGAAAACAAGATGCAGGGTATTTCAGAGACTGCTGGGAGTCATTGCGGTAAAAGTAAACACATCGGTTGTGTTAGGGTAGCTAAGAATAGGAACAGGTGCATGTATACATGAATGTATACCAATGCTAGGAGTTTGATAAATTATCTTCTTAAATTTGATGAATTTGAGGTATTGCTCAAAACATCAAAGGCAGATATTGTTGGGATATCAGAGATGTGGTGTCACACAGACATAAGGAATGCAGAACTGCAATTTGGGGAGTACAATATGTACAGGAAGGATAGACAGCATAGGAAGGGAGGAGGGGTTATGCTATTAGTTAAGAAACACATAAAATCCAAGGAAGTGAAGCCAGTTGACATCGCTGGACAGTGCAGTGTCGAGTCAGTTTGGTGTAACATAAGCATTGGAAGATCAAAATTGAGAGTAGGAGTGTGTTATAGGCCTAATGACTGATGAGTATAATAAGAAACTGTACAGGGAAACAGAGTGGGCCAGTAAATCAGAGAGTCTTATAATGGGGGGGGGGAGATTTTAATTTCCTAGATATTGACTGGAATTTGTGGGTTGGTCACACACACTGACAAGGCTTTTCTACATCAGCATGTTCGGGAGGCAACTAGAGGGAGTAATACTCTTGATCTGATTATCAGTAGTGATTCTTTATGCATTACAAATCTGCAAATAAAGGAGCCACTAGGTGGCAGTGATCACAATGTGCTGAAGTGGGATTTACTCAAAGAGGCAACTACCATCAGTGGTAAAGGGAAGGGTTTTCGCTTTCGTAAAGGCGACGACGCTGGTCTCAGACAGTATTTAAATTCTATACTGTGGGACCAACTGATGATGTTACCAACAGAAAATTCAAAATGGGAAGCATTCAAAGAATTTATCTTGGAAGCTAGTAGGCTTTACATACCAACTAAGAAATATTGTTCAAGGTTTAGGCCTAAATGGATGTCAGATGAACTAATGAGACATATGGCAGAGAAGAAAAATGCATGGGTTACATAAAAATTAATGGGTGACATGGAAACCTATGATAGATATAAGCTGGTCTGTAACCAAGTCACGAAGGAGATTAGGCAGGCAAAGGCAGATTATGAGAAATCTTTGGCAAAGGATGTAAAGAAAAACAACAAAGAGTTCTTTACCTACGTAAACTCTAGAAAGAAAGGGATGAATCAGATTGGTCCATTGGATATTAATGGTTCAACTGTTGATGATCCTGCTCATGTGGCTAACAAACTAAATGAGTATTTTTTTTGCATCTACATTCACCCACGAGGGGTTATTCAGGAAGGGGAATGCCAGAGGTGAGTTAAACTCTGGCAGTGAGCTAGTTGATTTTGTAATAACGGAGAGGAAAGTGAGGAGAAATTGTTGACGATAAACATAAAAAAGGCACCCGGGGTTGATGGGATCTATTCAGTTATATTAAAGGAGGCAGCAAAGGAAGTAAGCAAACCCTTAGCCATAAGGGTTTGCTTAGGGGAGGTACCCATGGACTGGAGATGTGCAAATGTGACCCCAATTCACAAAGGAGAATCAAAGGGGGACACAAGTAATTATAGACCTGTTAGTTTAACTTCTGTTCCAGGAAAATTAATAGAGGCACTGGTTAAAGAAGCACTCACTGCACGATCATCTAGACAAGACTTCAGTTATAGCTCAGACACAGCATAGTTTTGTTAAGGGAAAGCCTTGCCTGGCCAATTTGATTGGATACTACAATGTGGCCACAAAGGAACTGGATGCAAGGAATAACTTTGATATCATATATTTGGATCTTAGAAAGGCTTTTGATACTGTTGCACATGGAAGACTGCTGAACAAATTGGAGCAGTGTGGCATTGGAGGCAAATTTTTTGCTATGGATAAAGGGATGGTTGAGTGTGGTAATCAATGGACACTGCTCATCGTGGACTAATGTTATTAGTGGAGTCCCTCAGGGTTCAGTGTTGGGTCCATTGTTTTCTGTATTTATAAATGATATTGATTATGGTATATCTAGCTTAATGTCCAAGCTTGCCAACGATACGAAGGTTGGCAGGGTTGTTAAGGACACTAATATCAGTACGCTGGTGCAACAGGATCTAGAAAATTTGAGCAGATGGGCTGAGAGGTGACAAATGAAGTTTAACATTGACAAACGTAAAGTACTACATATGGGAAGCAGTACCCCCAGAGTGACGTATCAACTCTGTGGTACTACACTGACAGAGAACGAAAATGACCTGGGGGTAATTGTACAGGCAGATATGAAGTTTTTTGAGCAGTGCAGACGGTCTGCAAGAGTAGCTCATAGTGTCTTGTCAATGATATACAGGAGATTTTCTAGCAGGGATAAGGAGGTTATTATCCCCTGGTATAAGGCAATGGTCAGGCCACACCTTGAGTACTGTATAAAAGTCTGGAGGCCTCATTTTAAGAAGGATGTAATCTGTTGGAACGAGTACAGAGCACGGCAACAAGATTAGTGAATGGAACAAAGGGTTGCTCTTACGAAGAAAGGCTTAATTACAGTGTCTGGAGACTAGGCACCTGTGAAGTGATCTGATTGAGGAGTATAAAGCCTTGAATGGTTTGAAGAATCCCATCAGCATGCTCAATGCTGATGGGATTCTTCCTCTTGTTCAGAATAATCACCTGAGAGGGCATAAATTCAAATTGAGGAAAGACAGATGTAGGATAGATGTGTGGAGGTTTGCCTTTAGCCAGTGGGTAGTTGGTTAGTGGAACAGACTTCAATCTTTTCTTGTGGAAGTTGATAGGTTAAATAGATTCAAGGAAAAACTTGACAAACATTTGGAGCAAGTAGATGAGTGAAATAAGGGGGTTTTTTTGTTTTTTTTGGCTGATGCTGCATAAGCTTCCTTTCTTGCATCATATCCCTTTACTAATGCTAATGCTAAAAGCAACATAAGAATTAATTTTGCTTCTGCCTATAGCTGTTGTAAAACTATTAGTCTATGTAATCTCCTAAACTAGCAGTTTTATGACCCACCTAATACTGCCTCAGTATCATCGGCAAATATTCTTGCAGTTCATTTTTAAGTCTATTCCATCCCTGCAGAAACAGTCCCACCTGTTAACAAACACAGACGATGCTGAGAAAAATTCTACGCTACAAGCCTTGTACAATCTCTTCAAGGCTAATTTGATTGACAAGTCTCTCATCATGTACTCACTCCCAACATGTTAACAAGCACAGACCATGCTGAGAAAAATTCTGCCCAATTAGAAATAATTCATCAGATTTCATCAGCAAAATTCCAGACATGTATAAATTTAATTCTTACACAACTTTTTCTCAACACTACTTAATTTACTTAACTAAGTGTTAAGTAAATCCTTAGATCTCCTATTTTTAATATCATTAGTGCTTCCATGTACACATTTTGTCCCCTTAAAAGATGATAACTGCTCTTACAATATCATTAATTATTGCCCCAGACAACCCTTCTCCTATTCCACCTAATCTTTTCATATTTCTCATTTCTCTGACTGTGCATTCTCCCAAAGGCAGAATGCTCTAGTCCCACCTCCTATGGGACTAGTGCCTTCTTCCTTTGGGATTGTTCTTACAATGTATGATGCATAGGCTCTGGAGTTGGGCTAAGAACTTGATGGGCTTCCATTTTAATTCCACTAAGGGTGTTGACCCTGTTCTTCAAGTTCTCATAAATGCTGATCAGAATACCGAGTTCATGCTTAATTGGCTCACAATCTTTAATTGAACACAAAGATATCCCTCTTTGGCTGTTTCATATCCTGCCAAAGATCAGTCTGCAAACATTGGACAAGTAGCACATTTTATAAAACTGTGATTTGTAGGAGAACTGCCTTTTTCAGTTCACCCTAATCCGCAGCATTCCTGCTACTTTCAGTCCTTTACTTTTCTGGTCTAATGTGAGGTATGCTTTCTGTTTAAATTAAATTTAATTTCAGAATACTACAATAAACTAAAAGATAACGGGAAATAATAACACCATACTGTTGACATTATGCAGTGTCAATTAACTTCAGATGCAAGGACTTTGCAAGGCTCATGGAGGAAAATTTCTTAGTACTGCCTGTGCCCTAGTTGATGACTTTTTTTATATATATATTAAAGAAGGGATTCACATGAATAATGAAAATGGAAAAGGTCTCTGCTCATGTCATAGATGAGGCCTCAGGGGTTTCAGAAAAACTAGTCACTAGAGTTGAGGAATTTTGATGAATAAAGAAATAAAGAAAGAAGCTAGTGGCAAAGGACAAGATACTTGTACTACTCCAAACTCTCCTGTTTGGTAAGGTAGATAGTTGGATAGTTGTAGGAATAGTAATTGAAGGTTCTTATAATACATTGGAACTGAAACTGTCTGTAAGACTATGGGAACATGAATGAATAACAAGAAATTACTGAGAAAATATTCAGAAAATTTAAGAACAAATTAGATATCTATTTGAAAATGGCTGTGGGACAGTGTTGCCATAAACAGCTATGTAAGATGTGTTGACAGTCTATCACATGTTTATATACTAATGTTAGAAATCCAGTAAATAAATAAATCTGAATATGTACTGATTAAATCAACATCCAACATAATAGGAATATCAAAAACATGGAATGTTCCTGGTATTCCTATCATGCCATTTTGATATAATGATGGACATAGAATTTAAAAGTGGTAAGAACAACGTGGGAGAATGAGAAATATCACAATAACACTGTGATAAAAAGAGGGGGATGAAAACATGAGCGTAGGGGAGGGGTGGTCTACAGACCTGATTATGTATGGAATATGATGATAAACTATAAGTGTAAAGTGGAGTGAGCAAAATATCTAAATGTCTTATTATGGGGAAATTTAACTATCTGAAGAGATACTAAGACTAGTGGGTAGATGAACTAAACATCAGTCTGGATGACAGGGATGTAATTTTAGGGATGTAATTAGCTGCCAACTAATCACATCCCTAAGTGACTAGCTTGCATTTCAGAAAATAATTTTAGATAAAGCATGCTGTTTCATATCTTTCAAAAAGTGGAAAGATTTTCAACAGGTGGAAACCATATGATTACAAAAGCATTTCAGAAATTACTAACTGCAATAGAAAGGAAACTGTTTGGGATATCTGCAGATTATCAAGAGACCATTTTCAAAATTGAATGAATAAAGTAGTTAGTAACTGATTATTTGGGTAGCAGGCAAAGACAGATTATGAAAAGGATTTGGCAAAAATATCCAAGCAAAATAGCAGAGATATCTTTGCATACGTGAGTGCTAAAGAGAAAGGAATAAATTGTACTAGCCTACTATAAGGGAGAAGCAGGATTGGTAGGGATGATCCCAGCTGATGAGTTTAACAAATTCTTTGTAACTATGTTCAAAAAAATATACTTTTCAAGGAGAGAAGACTGTTTAGTTCAGTGTTAAATCAATTTGTGTTAGGCTCTGGAGGACAAATTATGTTAAAAGTGAAGGGAAAAAATGCAAAAAAGTTGACAGCATACATCTTATAATGAAAGAAGAGGCTAAGTAGGCTATTAAACTCTTATCTATAATAATGGAGGCAATCTTGACCCAGGTGATGTTCCAGAAGGCTGGAAATCTAAAAATTTATCTTCTGTTCACAAAGGGAGTTCCAAGAGTGATCCTATCAACTATGTACAAACATGAAACTGTGAATTCTGCAGCAGAAAAAAGTGAATTCTGCAGCAGAAAAAATTATGGAATCTATAATTAAAAATTCAGTGCAAGATCACCGCAATAGTCATGATATTACAAAAGTTAAAATGTGGTTTGTTAAGGGAAGATCTTGTTTGGCCAATCTGATATGAAGGTTTTATGACATACAAAAGAACTGGATGCAAGAAATAACTTTAAAATAATTTATTTAGATTTTAGAAAGACTTTGATAGGGTTGGAGAAGTGAAGCACTGGGGAACAGGTTGTTCAGTAGAGAAAGAAAACGTTTACTTGTAGATCAGTGGTTATAAATGGGCAATGTTCTGAATAGGCCTGTGTTATGGCAGGGGAGCCACTTCAGAGTTTTGTGCTATGGTCTCACTCAGTATTAATAATGGCCATACGGTGCAAAAAAAAAAAAATTAATAAATAAAAAAATTAATTTTAAATAATAATAAAAGAAAACAATCTATTCATTTCCCTGCTGTCATAGGTAACTATTCAACTGACCTTTGAATTTCCTCAAACTGGCAGCCTCGACCACCCATGTAGGTAATTTATTCCAGTAATTTATAACTTGCTGGCTAAAATAAAACTTCCTGCAATCCAGTCTAAACATCTCTCCCCATAACTTCAATTTATGGCCCCTAGTTCTATAATCATTTATAACCATGAAAATTTCATCCGCATTTATTTGCTATTGTATCTCAGAACCTAAAAAACCTCAATCAAGTCGCCTCTAAGGTTTCCAAGTTTTGCAGCCTAGTTTCCTAGTTTCCAAGCTGTGCAAACCCACATATTCAAAGTTTTTCCTCATAAGGATGTCCTTTTGCCGATCTCACCAGGTGAGTTACCCGTCTCTGGACATTTTCAAGAAGCTTGATGTCTTTTTTTTAGGTGCTGTCACCACTTGAACACTATTCTAAGGGTGGTCTAACAATAGCCTTATATAATGGGATTATGACGTCCTTATCTGTACTAGCAAATGTTTGATAAATCATCGAAAGGACACCATGGGCCTTCTTTGAAACCTGTCTGCATTGCTCGGAGAACTTCTTGCCTGACCGTATCATAACTCCCAAGTCCCTTTCTTCCCCTACTGACTTTAGTTCAACTTCACCAAGTATATAAGTTATTTTGGGGTTACTGTTCCCCAGGTGTAAGACCTTGCACTTTGCTGGATTAATGCGTAGCTGTAACTTTTCTGACCATCCCTGAAGTCTATCAAGGTCACTCTGAAGAAGCTCTACTTGGCAGTGATCATTAACTACTCTACCAATCATTACATAATCAGCATATTTAGACACCATGTCCTCTATCCCTTCAATGATGTCTTTTAAGAAAATCAAAAGCAACAGTGGTACCCAATACTGATCCTTGAGGAACCCCCACTTCTAACATTTACCCATTTTAAGGAATAACTATTTATCACAACCCTCTGCCTCCTGTCCTGAAGCCATCCTGCTAAGGATTTTCCCTGCGATTCCAACCTGTTCCAGCTTATAAAGTAACCGCTCATGAAACTGAGTCAAATGCTTTACTGAATTCTAAATAACCAATATTGAAATTATTCCCTAAATCCAGCTCACGAGTGACCCTATCAAAATAGCTAACCAGATTTGTTAAACATTTTCCCTTTACAAAACCATGCTGAGTATCTTTCAGAATTCCATTTCTATCCAAATGATCCTGGATTCCACCCTTGTTCATTGCCTCCATAACTTTCCCTACTATTGAAGTTAGACTGACCGGTCGGTAATTTCCCACTACACTCTTAGAACCACCCTTCTGTATTAGAGATACATTAGCACTTTTCCAGTCCAACAGAATTTCTACTGAGTCCAGTGATGCTCTCATAATTAGCCTCAGTGGTTCAATGCGCTCACTAGCCACCTCCCTTAAAATTATAGGATATATGCTATCAACCCCAGAAGCCTTACTCGCCTGTAGGCTTGAAAGATTCCATTAAATAATCATGTGAAATTTCGATATCATTAATTACATATTTTTCAACTTCACTCCCATAATTTCTCATTGATATAAAGTTTTCTTCTGTAAATATCGATGCAAAGTAACTGTTGAGTTCATCAGAAACATCAACTGGGGTATTTAATACTATCCCAAGTCCATTACATAAGGGTCCAATCTGGTTTGTCCTTCTCTTCTTTGCATTTGTATGTGAGGGTAGAATTCCTTACCCTCACTCTTTGCTCTATTTGCCAGCCTAACCTTTTCTGTGGCACTATTACAGATCAATTTGTAGCTGTTATAGGCATCAGTACTTTTTATTGCTCTGTAACTTTTCCATGCTGTCTTTTCTTCTCAAATAATCTGGCAACTTCATTATTCATCCAACTTGGAAACCTCCTCGTGGAGTATTTTTTAATGGCATATATGCATTCATGGCTTCTGTGATTAATGTTTTAAAGGTGTACCATAAATAAATTGTATCCACTCACTTTGAAATATCTATCAAGTTAATAGAGGCCATGTAGCACCTTAAGCTGCTGTAATTTCCTTTCTTGAAATTATAACTCATTCCTTTGCCTTTAACTATTGCTACCATTCTCTTCATCGTCCACTGTAGAACTCTGTGATCACTTCCTGCTACTGGTTTCATGGGTGACGATTAGGTCTAGAATATTTTTTTCCCTAGTACTTTCCCTGACATGTTGATACAAATAACAATCACTTAGTTGGTTTAAAAATTTTGTCCTCCATGTCGAGTTTCCTTTCCATTTGCTCCAATCAATTAGAGGAAAATTAAAATCACCCATAATAAGACATTCACACTGACTTGCCTATTCCATTTGCATGTAGAGGTTCTCATCGTAATCTTCACAATCACCTGGCCTGTAGATTACTCCCACTCTCATTATACCTTTCTTTCCAACTCTCTCACACCATACAGATTCTATACTATCATGCGAAACGTCTGAATCCAGGAAAACTTTCATTGCACTCAGACTGCTTTTGATAAGAAGCATGATCCCATCACCCCTTCTGTCTGCCCTATCCTACCTAAATACATTGTACATACCATACTGAAACTCATCATCTTCTATCTCTGGGTGGCACCACATTCCCATAAGCCCTATTATGTCAGCATTACTTGTCCTAACCAGTAGTTCGAATTCACTCATTTTATTGACACTTCTGACATTACTGTATAAACAATTAAGACTTGGTGTTCTTGTATAGTTAACTACTCTGACATATCTCTTGAAGTTATTTAAGTTTGCTTCCCTGTCATTGGTTACATGCTCATTTTAAACTTTTCTCCCCTCAGAACATCTTGTTAATATGATCTGTTGCAGTAACAAACAACTCTTGAGGTATGTGCAAGCATCACTTTTACCAATATTATTAGATAAATGCATATTTATATTACCCTTGTCCCCCCAAACTAGCAGTTTCCTTGAACCTTTAAGGTATTCTCAATAATACTGGCAAAAACTCTTGTACCACCTTTGTTTAAATGTATTGAGTCTCTACAAAACAGGTTCTTGCTATCTATGAGTGCGGGCCAAGCTGATAAAAATTTCCCTCCAAAAGTCTTGCAGAATCCTTCAAGACTTGAGTTAATCCAAAAGGCTTTCAGCATATAATCCCTCCTAGAATGCTTGGGCAGAATTGCAGACACAGACATTCTGACCCAACTCGCAGCATTTCTTCAGCATGGTCCTATATTTGTCTAATAAATGGTCAGACTGTGTGCACTTAATATGCTGTTTTTCATTTTCATCAATGATATGCATTAATCTTTCAGTAGTTAATATAGACTTATTACTAACCTGCTTTCATTAACTCTTAGATCATATTTTTATTTATTTTAAAAAAGCAAAAAGTAAAATAAAAAAGAATAAAAATGTGAAATAATGGACATGATTACACGTCAGAAACTTTGTAAGTAGGTGATGATTGTAGTTCAAATCACTGATTTAAGTATTTCACATTTTAATGTTCTCACCTAGCATTTTGTACAGCTGATGATGAGGACTGTGCTTTTTCCTCTGCTTGAGTTAACAGATTTCGTAAATCCTTCTCTCGTTCTTCTGCTACAACAGCTTCCTTTGTATAGGTTTCTTCAACCTAAACATGAAATATTAAATTCTTAATTTATTTATTTTTTTGTAATTCTGGTGTTTATGATAAAAAAAATATATGATCTAGTAAATACAAAAAACTATACAGTAAATGCTATTTACTTGAAAGTAGAATCCTTTTATAAATTATTCTATTCAAGGTACCTTGCACAAGTATTTAATTCACAAAATACTTATGAATCAAGTAAAACTAAAGTTTTAAATATTCTTAACCCTGTAAAAAAGGGGGCCCTCATACAGTTACTGAAGTTGAATGGTAATTAGTCCGGATTAATATTTGAAAAGATGGCAATTCAGAAAATGATGTAATTTGACTTTTTGAACTGGCTGTGGTGTTAGGCTAACTTATACACAGTATGTGGATATACACACTGCAAGATCAAGTGCCCTTCCTCAAAAAATTCAAAAATACACAACCCATTTTCAACTATTTTCTGGCATTTCATTGCAGCAGACGAACAGAATATAAACAAAACTTAATTACAAAGTGCCTATTTGATAAGTGAGAAAACTTAAACCTGATTCCACATTGGACTGTCACCACTAACTCTGACAATTTTCAATCATTCAACAATGAGTTAATTGACTTCAGAGTATAATAATAAGCTTCCTCCAAAATATTTATTTTATTTTTCTCAATATAAATTGATCTCTTTGATCATTCTCTATTTGTTTTTGATAACACACTGCCTCCAGAACTCTTTAAAGACCCTTTTCAGAGGTCTTTAAAGAGTCCTAATTTATGAGATACTTGGTTCACTATATAGTACATCCTCATTAATTTGATATTGGATTTTGAAATGTGACATATTTCAAAGGCTCTACCGTTTCTCCAACCAACAATATAGAGTTTTATATGCATTTTAGTAATGATTATTCAAATTATAACTCCCTCCAAGGAAATTCAAAGTCTGAACTGAATCCTGCACCTTCTGAACAGCTTGTCAAATTATTGAAAGTGTTGACGAAAGCAACTAACAGAAAACATCATTATAATGAAATTGAATGGAGTTATAACAAAAATTTGCCAGTATACTGAATATATTATCATTATACAGTATCTGATATCTTTAAATTTCTATTATTTTCCAAGAATTGTGTGCAGAATCAAGAATTCACATAACTGTAACTCACATTAGAGGTACACACCTATTACTTTTTGTTTACACTAGTGGAAAAAAATATTAAATAAAAAAATACTGATTGCTAATGTGTTTGTAAATGCATGATTTACAAACACATATGCTGTGCATCTTCAAGTCACTGCATTTACATGCTGAATTTTAAAGCGAGCGAGCGAGTGAGAGAATGACCTGCGAATCAAAATATGCAATAAGTACAATGTTCATATTTGACCAGGGTTGACTTGCTTTTTTGAGAATATTGAGCCTCACTTTCTGGATAATAACCATATACACATGGCTCATCAGGCAGTAATGATGAAAAAAAAAAAAAAAAGAGTGGGTCAGCAGCAGTACATTGACAAAGGGCTTCAACATGCAACAATTCACCATTAACTATGATCATCAGTGAGAATACAAAGCACAAACCTTGTCGAAACATGTCACATTCCCAAATCTTGTTAAAATTAATTGACACATCACACTATTTACTATTCTTACTATTGAAAAGAAATACAAATTCATTAGTAATTTTGTGGATAGTAAAATATCCATCACTTGGATATTTTACTATCCACATTTTTTTACTAAAATATCCATTGCTCGTGTTTGTGATCAGATCACAAACACGAGCAATTGAATCATTGGTTTTTGAAACTAAAAGGTGGCCTGAGTGAGGATCACCTTTGTTGGATAAAAGGCGCCTTATAAACTTTGTAAACCACTGACAGGTTTTAAAGTGACACATAGCATCCTTTGAAAAAAGCAAATTATATGCATTTCTATTGCACTTTCCCTAAATTGGTCCTTGAGGTTGTCAAAGACATTCTCTCGGATATGCCAGACAAGCTGTACTTGCTACCTGGGAGTCTAAAACGCTGATGGAACTGATATTTGGGTGACACTCAAGTCAGGTGTACCCAATTTCAGCGAAGTCCGGATGGTCTGTGACAGCCAAATCCTCTGCTTGCACCTTCACGATGGTGGGACTGTTAGTAATCCTGGGTATAATCTCCATGCACAAGTACATGGTGGGTGACCACCCAGGTGTGAACCAACGTAAGCAGGGGTCGAGGTGTGGCGCCCACACCACATGGAGGAATGCCGCCCCGCTATGTTACCAGGCAGTACTAGGTGGTAGATGACTCTCATCAACCGGTGCAATACCACCACTTTGCTTATTTTTATTTTTATTTTTTTATGAACACCCCAAACAAAAGGTATCAAAACCTATAGTACTTAGTACCGTGCATGGATTGAAGGAGAAGTATGGGTGGAGGGGGATGCCGGAAACTTTGCTCTAGAGACTAAACATGGGTTTCACCACTTAAAGCCTCCAATAAGCAAAGTGGTGGTATTTCACCGGTTGATGAAAGTCATCTACCACCTTGGAGGCTTGAAGTGGTGGAACCCATGTTTAGTCTCTAGAGCTAAGTTCCGGTCAACCCTTCCCTATCTCTTCCATCATGCAGTATGATTGATGACTTTTAAGGTTATGATGAACATCGTGGCGAGATCCAATATTCCTTACATTTCGTGGGTACAGCTCTAAAACAGTGTTCGCAAGCCAGCCGCTAGTTAGTACACTGGACCGAACTTATTGGTAACTCTCTAGGAGGCTTCCGGATCAGCTAGTGTATAATCTTGCTGCCTCTACTCTAATTACCTGACTTCTAATCTCTCTTGGCACAAGCACATTACAAATATTGCTTCCTCTGCATCTAAAAAACTTGGTTTTCTCTTTCGCTCTCGGCGTTACTTTTCTTCCAAGCAGCTGCTCACTTGTGTATAAATTGCAAATATGCCCTGCCATGGAATATTGTTCCCACATCTGGGGTGGTGCCCCCAAAACCTCTCTCAGGCTTTTTGATTCCATTCAGAAGAGGGCAGTTAGGTTAATTAATGATTCATCTCTAACAGAGTCTCTCCACTTGCTGTCTCATAGACGTGCTGTTTCTGCTGCATGCCTCTTCAGTTACTTCCATGGGCATTGTTCTTCTGAAATGGCTTCTGTAATTCCCGCTCTCTCTTTCAAAACGGTCCGAACATGTACTGCCACCAGCCAACATCCATTTACTGTCCAACTTCAAACTCACAGAACCAACTTTTCATCTTCCTTGTTTATTCATTCAACTGCCGTTTTCTGGAACAACCTTCCTTCATACGTATTTCCTGAAAATTAGTCTACAGAAGTTCAAGTCCAATGTCAACAAATATCTTCTTTTGTCTTCTCAACCTCCAACCCAAGCACGGTACTAAGTACTATAGGTTATAATACCTCTCGTGTTTGGGGTTTACATAAAAAAAAAAAAAAAATTCTGAAGTGCAAACAGAAACCATCAAAAGCTGTTAACATTTTCGGGGTTTCTGTTGCACTTCTCTCTAAATTGAAACAATTTGGTGCAAATTCGCTTTTTTTTTTTTTTTTTTTTTTATGAGAACCCCAAACACGAAAGGTATCAAAACCTATAATACTTAGTACCGTGCATAGGTTGATTCTGAGTAAAATCACTTATTTTAAAGTGCAAAGAAACATAAAACACCGTTCATTCAATGCATGCTAATTCTGAATTGACTGCAGGTGATTCAAGTATTTACTATGTCTAAATGATTCTGATTTATTGAACATGTCACAAGTTGCAGCTTGCTATGATATTGTGATCTGATCTGATTGAAGTGTATAAAGCCTTGAATGGTTTTCAATGCGGATGGGATTCTTCCTCTTGCTCAGAATAATCGCCTGAGAGAGCAAAAATTGAAATTAAGGAAAGATGGTTGTAGTATAGCTGTGCAGAATTTTGCCTTTAGCCTTTGGTCCTTGAGGTTATCACAGACATTCTCTCAGATATCCCAGACAAACTGTACTTGCTACCTGGGAGTCTAAAACGCTGATGGAACTGATATTCAGGTGACACTCAAGTCAAGTGGACCCAATTTCAGTAAAGTCCAATTTGGCGGTCTGTGACAGCCAAATCCTCTGCTTGCACCTTCACGATGGTGGGACTGTTAGTAATCCTGAGTATAACCTCCATATACAAGTACATGGTGGGTGACCACCCTGGTGTGAACCAACGTAAGCAGGGGTCGAGGTATGGTGCCCACACCACATGGAGGACTGCCACCCCTCTATTTTACCAGGCAGTACTAGGTGGTAGATGACTCTATCAACTGGTGCAATACCACCACTGTGCTTATTGGAGGTTGAAGTGGAAGACCCCATGTTTAGTCTGTAGAGCTAAGTTCCGGTCAACCCTTCCCTATCTCTTCCATCATGCAGTATGATTCATGACTTTTGAGGTTATCATGAACATCGTGGCGAGATCCAATATTCCTTACATTTCTAGGGTACAGCTCTAAAACGGTGTTCGCAGGTGGGCCACTAGTTAGTACATCGGACCGAACCTAAAGGAGGTTCGGTCCGGTGTAATAACTCTCTAGGAGGCTTCCGGATCAGCTAGTGTATAATCTTGCTATCTCTACTCTGCCAGATAGTGACTGGAGGGAGTCCGAGTAGTGTGTATGCGGGGAGCATTGTCGAGGCCACGTTATGTCAAGGATCTGGGTATATTCTTACCATGTGTACACCATATCCAAAAATTTCATTACTTCATACACCATGTCCCACCCACTTTTTCTTACTATTAAATACACTATGAATTGTCAAAATAATAGAGCAAGCTTATCTGCGAAAAGATCTAAACCTCCCAAGCACCTCCTAATTCATTTCACAAATATACATGGTCTCAATTCTAATCTTAACGATGTCCATTTCCACTTGCAGTCTGCCAAACCCATGTACTTTTTCTGACAGAATCTCAGTTATCGGTTGATTCAACTACTGCTCATCTCATATGCCCAAATTATTCGCTGTATGATTCCTTTCGCCTCAAAGGTGGTACTTGTGCATATGTCCGTTCTGATATTCCCTGTCAGAGACTTGGCAATTTGGAATCTACTCTCTTTGATCTTCTCTGGCCTAAAATCTCTCTACCTCATTGTGTCAAATTCATCCATTGTCTCTACTGTTCTCCCAACTCCACTAATCACTTGGAGCTCTTTGACTTCCTCTCTTTGCAACTTGACTTTCTTCAGTCCAACTTTCCTAACATTGAGGTAATTTTCCTTGGTGATTTTAATGTTCGCAATTCCAGCTGGCTTCCGTTTTCTAGTCACACCGACCCAGCTGGTCGAGATGCTGAGGCTTTTTCAATTACTAACGACCTTGCACAGATTGTTGTTCATTTACCTAGAAGAATTTGCATTCTGTTTGGAGTCAGCCACTCCACACTTACTTTTATTTGTTTTATATATATATATATATATTTTTTTTTTCTCCAAATTTATTTTATTTTATTTATTTCTTTTTTTTTAAATTTTTTATTTATCTATTCATTTATTATTATTATTATTTTATTTATTTATTTATTTTTATTATTTTTTTTCCCCCCATAACCTGCTCCACGGGTGTTTTTTTTTATTTATTTATTTGTTATTTTATTTATTTATTTTATTATTATTTTTTATTTTATTTTATTATTTTTTTAATTTTTTATTTAATTTTTTTATTTTTTATTTATTTTTTTTCCCCATTACCTACACACCACGGGTGTTTTTTTTTTTGTCTGCCCCTCTGGAATGGGCCCCCAAGAGGATCCTGACCTACCTGCTGGCAACATCATGTGAGTCAGAGTCTCTTTTGAGACAGTACGTGCATTACTGGGACTGGCCCACCTTCCCATGGTGTGGACGAGTACCCAGAATCATCTCTCTCCAGGCGATTGATGCTTCTGGGTAGCCAAGTGGCCACACACAACAACACACAAACACACACACAAACCTACGTCACACACATATCTGGCCCATTTGTAGTGATACTGTTCATCACAGAGATACGAGGCGGAGTTGAACAGATGTTCTGGGTACCGCCCTTTACAAAAACACATGTCCACACATGTCCAGCTACAAGAATACCGGACAATCCTAATCATACAGCCAGCACGCTTGATCTTTTTCTCACAAACAACCCTTCTAAGTACACGGTCGAAGTGAGAGGTCCTTTAGGCACTTCAGATCAAAATTTGGTGATTGTCTCTTCTCCAATGGAGTCTTTATCTCATGGCTATTCCCAACCTCACGTTGTTTGGCATTACAAGAATGAAAAATGGGATGACCTGCGAGATTTCTTTTCTTCTTTTCATTGGGCGGATTACTGTTTCAAAACTTCCGATATCAACGTTTGCTCAGATCGTGTCAGTGAAATTATTCTTGCAGGAATGGAATCCTTTATCCCACACTCCACTTTGAAATCTCGTCCTTTATCTAAACGTTGGTTTTCCAATACATGTGCTAAGGCTGTTCAAAAGAAAAATGTTGCATATCGTAATTGGCTTGTTTCTAATTCTTCAGTTTCATTTTCTGCCTACACCAGAGCTCACAACAATTGTAAAGCAGTTATTAATCAGTCCAAACTAGAGTTTGAACAGGCTAAGAGTAGAAAACTTGCTTCTTGCCCTAATGGTAGCCGAGCATTCTTTGTCTCTTGCCAAAGCTACTGGCCGCAACTTTTGCCCATCTCCGCTCCCACCTCTGTCCAAACCAGATGGTTCTGTTGTCACTTCAGCCAAGGATAAAGCTGACCTGCTAGCATCCCATTTTTCTTCCAACTCATGTATTAATGATCTTGGTAAAACACCTCCCACCATTCCCAACACGCTCCATTCAATGCCTCCTGTGGTCTTCCGTCAAAAGGATATCAGAAGGATTTTTACGAATCTTGATGCTAAGAAAGCTCCATGTCCCGATGGTATTTCTCCACTTGTTCTCAAAACCTGTGCTCCTGAACTTACTCCGATTCTTTGCCACCTTTTTTCACTTTCTTATTCCAAAGGTGTTTTTCTTTCTGCTTGGAAATTTGCTCATATCCAGCCAGTTCCTAAAAAGGGTGACAAATCCCTCCCATCCAATTATCGTCCCATTGCAATTACTTCTACTCTTTCTAAAGTAATGGAGAAATCAATTAACCGCCAACTATTAAACTACCCAGAAACCTTCCGTCTGATCAACGATCGCCAGTATGGATTCCGTCAATGTCGATCCACTGGTGATATTCTGGCTTATGTTACCCATTTATGCACTAATTCAATGGAAAGGTTCAGTGAAACACAAGTAGTTGCTCTTGACATCTCAAAGACTTTCAATCGTGTTTGGCATAAAGGTCTTCTAAACAAGCTTCCATCTTATGGTTTGCCAACTGTTTTTTGTAATTGGTTATCCAGTTTTCTCTCTGATCGCTCACTGAGGGTGATGGCAGATGGCTCTCTGTCTTCTAACTTCTCCAATAATGCCTGTGTCCCCCAAGGTTCAGTTCTTTCCCCCACTCTTTTCCACTTGTAAATTAATGACCTTCTTCCATTGACTGGAAATCCTATCCATAGTTTTGCCGAAAATAGCACATTGCATTCCACTTTTCATTTTGAGAAACCTTGCCCAGCTCAATCAGCTTCAACTTCTCGAAAATCTGCTACCAATTCCTTAAATGCCAATCTTCATGTAATTCTCCAGTGGGGCAAAGACAACTTAGTTGATTTCAACCCTTCTAAAACTCAGTCTTGTCTTATATCTCGCAAAAAAGGATTTTTCTGCTCCTATGTTTATCTTTGGTGACACACTGATTTCTAGGCAAAATGATACATCTCTTTTGGGGATTACCCGACTTCTAATCTCTCTTGGCACAAGCACATTACAAATATTTCTTCCCAGGCATCTAAAAAACTTGGTTTTCTCTTTCGCTCTCAGCGTTACTTTTCTTCCAAACAGCTGCTCACTCTGTATAAATCGCAAATCTGCCCTGCCATGGAATATTGTTCCCACATCTGGGTTGGTGCTCCCAAAACCTCTCTCAGGCTTCTTGATTCCATTCAGAAGAGGGCAGTTAGGTTAATTAATGATTCATCTCTAACAGAATCTCTCCACTCGCTGTCTCATAGACGTACTGTTTCTGCTGCATGTCTCTTCTAGAGATACTTCCATGGGCACTATTCTTCTGAATTGGCTTCTATAATTTCTGCTCTCTCTTTCAAAACAGTCCAAACACGTGCCGCTACCAGCCAACATCCATTTACTGTCCAACTTCAAAGTCACAGAACCAACTTTTCATCTTCCTCGTTTATTCATTCAACTGCCGTTTTCTGGAACAACCTTCCTTCATACGTATTTCCTGAAAATTACAGTCCACAGAAGTTCAAATCTAATGTCAACAAATATCTTCTTTCGTCTTCTCAACCTCCAATCCAAGCACGGTACTAAGTACTAGTGGTTCTAACACCTCTTGTGTATGGGGATTACATAAAAAAAAAAAAAAAAAAAAAAGCCAGCAGGTGTTTGATTGGTGGAACAAACTTCCATCTGTCGTAGAAGTTGATAGCTTAAATAGATTCAAGGCAGAACTTGACAAACATTTGGAGCAAGTGGATGGGTGAAATAAGGGTTTTTTTTTTTTTTTTTGGCTGATGCTATATAAGCTTTCTTGCATCATGTGCCTATGCTAATGCTAATTCCAAGAAACAAAACCATTCTCCAAACATTTTGTTCAAACCACTTATACATACATATTTCTTCTTTGTCAAATTGATTTTCAGGATGTGAGAAGAAAATAATGAATAATAAATAAAACATATATTGCTTACTTGAAATAAGTGATTCCTTAGCCTTTCCAATTCACTTGTTAGTTTTTTTTCCTTTTCCTTTAGCTCACATACCTAAGTAAAATTTGAGTTTTTCAAATTAGCACTGGAAGAAATAAAATGTGGATAAAAGAGCTTAAAATAAGAAAAAGTATTAAACTCATTGTTCTTAGGAAATTGCATTTACAGCATAACATTAGAATCTAATAAATGAATTTAATATTCATGTAACTTTCAAGTAAAATTCAAGTAACTCGTTTTCTTGCTAAGACTACAACACATGAGAGGGCATAAATTCAAGTTGAGGAAGGATGGTTGCAGAATAGGTGTGCAGAAGTTTGCCTTCAGGTGGTTGACTGTTGGAACAGGCTTCCATCTGTTGTTTTGGAAGTGGATGGGTTGAATAAATTCAAGAGAGAAGTAGACAAATCCTTGGAGGGTACCATTGGAGGAATTTTTTTTTTTTTTTTTTTTTTGGCTGAGGCTATATAAGCTTGCTTTCTTGCATCATTTTCCATTATTACTACTACTACTATTTGACTCATATCTATGATGATTTATTTTGTTTGTTAAAAAAAATTAAATGAAAACGAAGTTCCACTTCATTTCATTTTTTTTTTTAAATGTAGTTAATGTAAAGTAACTACATTTAAAAAAAATTGTTTTAGTTATATGAAACAAAATCTTTGGTCAAAAAAAAACTTGCAACAGAAAAAGTAACATTTTTTAATTGCACATACGCTGAGTCACCAGTTTATTATATACACTGAATTAACAACAAGTAGCACTTCCTTTATCCTCCAAGATCATTCTAAAGTCACAATGGAGCAGAGATTCTATGAGGTTCCAAAAGTATTCCACAAGGATGCTGTTCTGTGCAGATTTGATCTTGTCCCACGGTTGCTTCAGAATGGATGGCAGTGAAAGAACCTGTTGCAAACAGCTCATTCCAACTCAACTTAATGTTCCTGGAATCATACCTGAATGGTACATGCCTTGTAAAATGGAATAATTGTCTTGCAAGAAGTAACTGTTACTAGAAAGTTAAAACTATAAGAATGAAGGGATGTACCTACTTTAAGTAGACTGTGGAATTCAGATGCTGATCCATTGGTATTGGGAAATATGTATACAATTAACATTCTCCACACTACACTTCCACCAGCAGCATGCAATGTTAATACCTCGCACAATAGATCCACTGATTCATGCTACTGTCACCATAACTTTGTCCTCTCATTAGCATGGGACAACTGGAACTGATAATTATTAGATGTGATGACATTTTTCACTTTTCAAATGTTCAGTATCACAGTTGCTGTGCTCATTGCATCACAGATGCAAAATTCAAATACGAGTGTATAAGTTAATGGATTGTAAAAATTTAAAAACTTCAGACATTGTCTCTGTCATCTAAAATATGGCTGAGTGTAATGGGTTCAACCAGGTTAATAAAATGCATAAAACAAACATGCACTGATAAAAATGGGACAGTCTATAAAAATATGAGCAATGGCTAAAAGAGTTGCACAGTTCTCACATATAGGCGGGTCATCAGCCCTCAGCATAAACGAGTGTATCAGATGACTACGACCTATGTGGAACCACACAAGAACAACTTCTTCTCTTTGGAGCCTGCATAGACTGGACAGCCCCTACTGATTACAGACTTAATTTGGCATAATTTGGCCACTATTTGATTACAGTCTTAATTTGTAGTGTGTCCAAGCCAAGAACCTTGCCATTTGGAAATATAATTCGGTGTGTATTATCTGCCTGTAGTCTGTATAGGGAAACAAACAACAGGTGATAATTATACAGCAATGGGATGATAGTTACTTGGATTTCTAGGATCCTTTTCTGGTTTTGGGAAGGCAAGAATGATTGCCTTCCTCCAGAAATCTGGGAATTCTTTGCTAAGAAAGATCCTATTAAATAAATTTAGAAGGTGATCCTTAGATTGTCTTAAAAGGTGGTTTATCATTTTGTAGTGGATGTCATTTGGATCATTATCCATGAGTCAACCCAAAGCTACTAATGCTGTTTTTAATCTATGACACTGTTTAGTGCAAATGCATCATTAGTACATAGTTGAATTTTAGGACAAATTTAAGACTGTACATTTAGGCATTATTATTATAACATCTCATGTTGTGAATCTTTTACAAGCTGCTTCTTCCTATACTTCAAGTAAATAACACTTCCTCATTAGAGAAGTCTGCTCTTACTTATTGAGTACCACCACTCATATGGCACTGTTTCAAAACTATCTGACCTCTCATCAGCGGGTGGGAAGGCACCTGAAGTATAAGAAGATGACAGAGAATATACAAGAAATGCTAGAAGGAGAGTTTCTCAGACTACAAAAAATTAAGAGCAGCAACATCTGGGGGACAAACCCACTATTAATTAAATCTCCAAAGCACTGCTGCAACCACTTTGAAGCTTATTGGTTTCCTCAATTAGTGACCTTGTGCCAAAAAGTGAATAATGTATTGGATATAAACAAACAGCAAAACACATATATAGTCAATCTTCGTATAACATGTGTTTACACTACACGAATTCGATCATACACGATTTATAAATAGGGGAACGATATCTTATATAACACGAACCGAATTCGCTTATGCACGATTCGCCTTTGTGTTTACAAGAAATGGCAGTCGAACGCAGAATCACCCCCAACCGAACGCAACACGATAGGAATGAAGGGAAGATTCTGAAAATGTATTTATGTTTTTTATATCAGTGAAGGGGAAACACATTTCACCATAATAATGTAAAAATCAACACAATTTCAGCTATCGGTATAATCGCAAATGCAATTAGATCGAGTTTACTACCAGTTTATAACAGATTCCACTAGCAGGAACGCAACTGGAAATTGTTTTTATTGTTTTATGGTAGTAACCCCCAGAAATGTGCTTTAGTAAAATGTGAGCCAGTGAGGTGTTAATATGTGTCTCTGCCTTTACGGTGTAGTTTATTCAATTGCTATACGCGTGCAGCTTTGTTTACGTGTATCAAGCGTGCCTCCTCGTTTTGTAATTGTGCTTTATTCCCTAAAAATGAGTAAAATACTTAAAAGGTGTGAAAAGGAAGCGTCCTGGTGAAGACACTGCAGATTCAGAGAGAAAAAGAAAAGCAATATCGATAAACAGAGGCGGACTGGATCAAAAATTCTTACCCGGGAAAATTTATAGTGGCCTCATACTATGGTTTATGGCCAAAATCACACCGGCCTCCGGCCCACCAGGGTTTCCCCGGTAAGGCTTATGGGCAGTCTGTCGATAGAGAAAAAAAATGTGAAATTGTGAAACGCTTTGAGCGAAATGAAAGACCATGTGATATTGCACGTACTACAGGCCTAAATGAGGCAACACCGAGAATTACAAAGAATGCAGAGAAAATAAAAACAGCTTTCATAGCAGGAACAACTCAAAGTGTAATTAAAATCCATCAGATTAAGACACAAAGAATTGGAAGAGATGGAACGGCTGTCATCTGTTTGGATAGAAAATCAAACAAAAAACAAGTTTGCTTACGATAGAAGCAAAAGCATTAGCAATATTTTATTACGTAATAGTCGTAATAAAATACTTACGTATTTTATTACGATTATTTATTGTGTTTGGTAATGTTTTGGTTACAAATGTGTGTTCAATCTTGGGTGGTTGGCACCTAACCCTATTTTTCCCATAGGGCCTGTTGTTTATATTGCACGAGGGTTTCTAGGAACACAACTATCGTGCTATACGAGGACTGACTGTACATAATTTTGGTTTTATATATATTTTTTTCTGAGTTGCATTAGCCCAATGCAACATTAGTAAATGAGCAGGGTACTATTTCCATCCAGATATCAAAATAATTTGAGAAAACGATACTTCTCTGCATTATATTTTTGTCGTTACAGAAAATGTTTTCTGCTTAGTAAAGGCATAAAAACGTAAAGCATAAAATGATATATATCTGTAGATACAAAATTTGTGGGAAAGATCAGACAAATGTATGTATTCAAGAAAAATTCTGATAAAGTATAAAAGATTCAAATTATGAATGAAATATTTTTCCCGTGAAATTTCAGGATGAATTTCTGTAGTTGTAGCAGAACAGTTTAAAAACTGATTCACTTTGCTTATTCAATTAGAAATAGCAAAGTGCAATAATAATAATATGTATAATTAACAGAAGTTAACAGATTTATAATTGAGGGTATTATTTTAAAATAAAAGAACTTAAAATGATAAATTACAACTAACCTCACTTTTCAGCAGATGTGTTTCTTGCTGCCTTTGGCTTAATGCCAATACAGCCTCATCTCTCTCCTGATGAAACTGCTGAACCCTTTGCTGCATTGTTTCATTTTCTGACAACAACCTTTCTATATCCTGAGAATGATTAGAAGTAGTGCCTGTATTAACCTGTACAATGTGATTTAAAGTTGCTACTTTCTCCTGCATCATTTTCATTTCAAATTCTTTCTCTTGAACAGTTACACTAAGTCTTTCATTTATCTCTTTGAGCATAGTCATTTCAGAGTGGGTGTTATTTTTCTTTTCACAAATGCTTTGAACTTCTTTCTGTGAAGCAAGAAGACTGGATTTTACTTCTTCTAGCTGCAAAGTTAAAAATTCAATTTGCTTTTTGAGGACTAATACCTCACCGTTCTTTTTTTCTATTTCTTCTTCTTGTCTATGAATGGTTTGTGACATTTCATGTATTATACGGTCTTTTTCAAATATCCACTTTTCCTTTTCTTTCACAGTGTCATTGAGCTGTTCAATTTCTTTTATCTTGGCATTCAACTCTTCCCTCTGTATATAAATCATTGTGTCAGAAGCTATTTTTTCTAATGTTTGATTATATTTCTGTCTTAAATTAGCATGTTGTTTCTCCAACTCTGTAACTCTCTGTTTAAGGGATATCATTTCATTCTGAGTATTGATTAACGATTTCTGTTTTTCTTCATACTGTTTAGAAATAACCTGGTGCTGTCTTTGCAGGCTATCATACTTTTCTGATTCACATGATAATAATCCATTTAACCTCTCAACTTCTGTGTGATATTGAATACATTCTTGATGTTTCTGGTTGAGTATATTGATTATCTGCTCCCTGTCGGTCTGATATACACCTAATTGTTTTGTGAGATTTTCTTGATCTTTCAGGATGGATTCAATACTATCTGTGTGTTGACTGGATTGTTGAATAACTGTTAATAATGTATGATTCTTTTGCTGGAGAGCCTCAATTTCCAGGTCTTTGTCTCTGACTAGACGACACATATTCTGCACAGCTTCTTTAGTCATTTCTTCATCTGATACTTCTTTGAATTTCAAAAGCTCCTGGTTATCATGCTGCAGTTTTGCTAATGCCTGTTTTTCTGCAGAAACAACACTGATTAATCTGTGAACCTCACTTTTTAAGTTACTACATTCTCGAGACTTTTCATTCAGTACAGATAGCATCTGTTCTTTTTCAATTTCCTGCATGCGAATTTTTTCTTCTAATGACTTGTATTTATTAATATGAATATCCTGAAAATCAAAACTATTTTCGTCCTCATTAAACTGCATGAGAGCATCCAGTTTTTGGCTTAAGGATAATATTTCCTTTTCTTTTTCTTCTACATATTTACAACCTGAACAAGTTTTACTACTGGAACCATTTTCAACATTTTTGGTTGATAATTCAGTCATTTCTTTTTCAGATAATTCAGTATCCAATGAAGTACTGCTACTATTACTTTTTAAAGATCCATAATTTTTTTCTAATATTTTGGTCTTTTGATCATTATAGATTTCCTCCTGAATTCCTAACTGTTCTGTTTTTTTGTATAGCTGGTTTCTAATATTTTCTGAATTTGATTGAACATCCTTCTTCAGCAAGCTATTTTCATTATTTTTTAATTGGTTAAATATTTCTTTATCATTTAAAGTGACTCCATTACTCTTCTTCTCAGGTGATGGGGTCTTTATAATTTTGTTTTCATCCAGACAAGGACCATCTTGCATATCTTTGACTACCAACTGATTTAAAGAGAGTTCATTACTTTGGATAAATTCATTAGTTGAATCACTTGCAAAAATGTTTACTTCTGAAATGGATGTATCCAGAATATCACTTGTTTTGTTATCAAAGGGTGTTTCATCCTTCTCACAACCAACATTTATACAAACTTTATCAACGTCATCCTCTGTGATATCAGTTATATCATCAGTCTGGCAGTCTTTATCTGAGACACTTTTAGCTACATCAATAAAACCATCTTCCTGAAAATTTTCATCTTTATATGTATTGCTATTATAAATTTTTTCACCTGTAGTTAATATTTGTAATTCTTCACTTATGAGTTTTGGTTTTTCCTCATAATGTTCATGAAAATCACATTTTTCCTCCAACTGCAATTTAAACATAGAAATTATGTTTTCTTGCTTTCCAATGTTCAAGGTTGCAGTTTCCAAAAGTGATGAGAGATTAGTATTTTCATTTTTTAAGCTGGTTATCTCTGTTAACAGCTTGTTATTGTTCACCAAAAGTTCCTTATTTTCTTCAGAAGCTTTTATGTACTCTGTTTGCCAGTTATGCTTTCTAAATTCATCATTTTCTAAAAGTAGTTCATTTTTCTCTTGTTCCACTTGAACAAGTAATGTTTCTAATTTTCTCCTTTCATTCTCAAGATGATTAACTTTCTCTTCCAAAGCTAAATTATCACAGTTAATGGTACCAAGCGCACTAAGAATGGATTTTAAATCAAAATTTCGCCTCTCTAAGGAATCTAAACAAATATTACCCTCCTCCTTTGATACTTTAGCCACAAATTCCACAACATCATTTGAGATATCAGAAAAGTCCATATTATGAGCATCTTGTTCAATGTTATTTTCTTTTGAGGAAGTTACAAATTCTGTGATTTGTTCTTGTAGAGTTTCTACTTCTGTTTTCAAAAGGGAAATATTTTCATCTTTCTGTCCGATGATCTCTTGCTTTTTTTTCAGTTCTTCTTTAAGTTCTTTGTTATTTAGCTCCACCTTATTTTTTAGAGACAAAACCTCATCTATTGTAAGCTAGAAATTAAAAAAAAGAAGAAAAAACAATAGCTATTATTAGCATTTTCATAATACTAAATATTAACTAGGACTATTTTAAAAAATAAAATAAAATATGGTTATTTATAATTAAATTTCTTTTTTTAATAGACACACACGATGTGTGTGTATGCATTAAAAGACATTTTAAATGCAGGAATACTAATAGAAGAAATTTTACACTGCAATATCATAGATAAAAATTTGGAAATGTAATAAAAGTAACCCCTATATTTATGTGCCAAATGTTTCAAGGTACTGTTCACTTCTGTGGCATAGGAAAATTACATAAATAAAATAGTTACTTCTAGTTGAATTGACCAAGACTCAAATGCAAAATGGTCTTTAATAATGTATTGTATAGAAGTTCAATCCATTTCTTGTATGTAATAACAAAGATCCAAAGTTCCTTGTTACATTAATGTATAATAAAGAACTTTGCCAGTGGCCACACTCAATATAAAATACACCAAAAGTGAGAGTACACCTTTAACTGTTTTTTTTAATGGTCATAATTCTCTGAAAATGAATTGGTAAAGAAATGGCTATGCTACATGAAAAAAATGTATATCTGATGAAAGTTGTGAAATTTATCTTTGTTGTGGGGAGTTAAATTCATATTTCTTGCATGTAAATAAGTTGGCATTTATGGAACAGATTAACCATCGTTTTAATAAAAAAAAAAAAAAAAGCATTTTCCCAGCTGTACTCATATTGGATATTTTCTCTCTCTTTCTTCAAGTTCAGCTCTTCTGAAATGATATAAAAGTAGTCATGGGTTCAATAAGGTGTTGTATGACCAGCTTACATTGCTGCAACTGAAAAAAGCAGTTTGTGCCAAGTCAGGAAGTTTACTGAAATAAGCAATACTGCTAAAAGAGAAAAAGTTTGTTACCTTTTTCATATGGATTACAAATATCAAATAACATTCCAAGATGCAAATACTTTTTTTAACAGACAATTTGTACAATTTATTATACATTATCAAATCTGTTTTGTAATATGTTTTGTTCATGATATTGGCCTAAAATTCTGTACCTAAAAAGATTAGTCATATATCATTCAAAAGGTTGTCTCCAAAAACTGAGTTTATGATATTAACCAGAATTTAATGAGTTAATTTTTTAAAAATGAAAGTAAGTACATAATATATTTGCACAAATGATTAACTGGCATTGTAAACCAGTTAATCGTATGCACAAGTATTTAAAACATCAATTACTTAATTTTTTAATAATACCACAATACAAAAAAAGCAGCTGAATGTGTACTCATAATGAATGAAATATTTTTATTACTTTAGCTATAGGTGATCAGTCCGACCAACAACCAGTCCAAACACATATTGCAATCAGTCAACATCCATTTACTCTCCAACTTTTCTTCCTCATTTATCACTTGTTCTGCTTTTCTGAAACAACCTCAACTTGGTGATCAAATCCAAATGTAGCCTCCCCCCCATTAACAATTCCTTGATTCTTTTGAAAGAAAAAAATTGAATGAAGTGTTATAAACAAGAGAAATAAATAAAAAAGGGTGTCACTGGTAAGGTAATTTACTGATTAAATAAACTAACCATTAAATGTTGCACTATAACCTTTTCTGTGACCTTTATATTATTAATCTTGAATTTAATTTAGAAATAAACAATTCCAGAAATTTGAACTTTGTCAAGATATTTGAGAATATGTGCTGGTAAACTTCTAATTAGGAGTTAGTACTATACTTGTAAGTTCAATATTCATCAAAAAAAAAGAAAGAAAACAGCATGTTAAGTCAATTCATTACAAATAAATGTGGCACTTATTTTAAATATAGAGATTCCTGCCGCTCATTATAATGATGGCAAAAAAAGATATTTGCCAATCTTTTTTATTACACACAAGAAATTAATTCTATTTCTCCACAATACAATTGTTATCTTTTGCACTTCAACTAAATTAATATGCTATATATTAACAAACATGACTAAATTAAGCTAAATGATTCTTAATAAGTATGATTCTTAACCCATTTAAAACAAATGTAGTTTGGTGCCTTTGACTTTGAATTAACCAAGTTTTATTGAAAAAGAAATACAATAAAAGAAATTATGCTTTCATACCTCATGTTGAATATCTAATTCAACCAAACTACTTTCCAAACTAAGTTTATCTTCTTCCAACTGAGAAAGCTGTTCATCTTTTTGAGACAGAAGCTGCTTTAGTTTTTGTATTTCTTCATCATTTGAGTTTGCCTCAATACTCATCTTGGTTGTTAATTCATTTTCTATAAATATACATACCAGCATCTTTTAATAACAGACATGTTTAGCACAAAATAGTTAATCAAAATTTTAATTTTTGACTAATCTACCTAATTTTTACATATGGCAGAAGACAGAAAGACGACAAAAATCATATATGCCATATTGTTCTGAGGTTAAGTTGATTACCATGTCAATATAGCATATAGCATGTCAATTCTTAACATAGTGTAAAAAACATTATGGAAATCCTAAATGTCTCAAAACTTTATTAGACATGTTGGACAGGCAATTTGTATAGTCGAGACCCACAATTAGCGGGTCTCGACTACACAAATTGCTTATCCAACAATATAGCTTCTTAACTTGAGTGTTATTTATGGATTGAAAAATTTAGGGGATTTCAAAATTCTTTAAAGAAAAAGCTACCAATAATATGTTCACTTGCTAATCACTGGAAGGTCACTTGCAAAACTAGGTTTGGCACTCAGGGCTATTTGCTTTGTGCATGAACATAAGGGTCAGTTCATTTAGAAGATGCCATGTAACAGTTGACATTTGTGGATGACTGTATGCTACTCAAATATCTTCTTTATGTATTTCTGGTATTATAGTCATTCTGGCAGCCATAGTGTGAGCATTAAATTTAAATCACATGCTGCTTCAATTAATGTATGAAGATCAGATTCTTAGTTCTTCATGCATACTGAATGTCATTTTTACCAGCCATCACCACTTAATGACATTAGATAGATGAGCTGAGAAATGGCAGCTAAATTTTAACATTCACAAATACAAGGTACTGCATATGGATAGCAGTAATCCCAGCTTAATGTACCAACTGTATGGTACTACAATTGGGGTAATGGAAAATGAAGACGACCTGGGGGTAATTGTGCAGTCAGTTATGAAATTCTCTGAGCAGTGCAGATAGACTTCGAGGACAGCCCACAGGGTTTTATCAATGATATACAGGAACTTTGCCAGCAAGAATAAGGAAGTGATTATTCCAATGGAATAATCACTTCTAGAATACTGCATCAGGTCTGGAAGCCTCATTTTAAGAAGGATGTAAATCTGCTGGAATGGGTGCAGAGAAGGACAATGAGATTGGTGAAGAAAACAAAAGGGTAATCATACCAAGAAAGGCTTCAGTTTTGAAAACTGCAGCACCTGGAGGCCAGACATCTGTGAGGTAATCTGACTGAGGTGTTTAAGGCTCTGAATGGATTGAACAAGCTCAATGCTGATGGAATCCTTCCTCTTGCTTAGATCACACACACACACACACACACACACACACACACACACACACACACACACACACACACACACACACACACACACACACACACACACACACACGAGGGAATAAATTCAAATTTAAGAAAGATGGTTGCAGGATAGATGTGCAGAAGTTTGCCTTCAGCCAGCTGGTGGTCGATTGTTGGAACAAACTTTTATCTGTTGTTGCAGAAGTGGGCAACTAGTTCTTCCTTTGAATAAATTCAAGGAAGAATCAGACAAATTATTGGAGAGGATGGACAAGTTTTTATTTTTTTTCCTTTTGGCTGAAACTTTATAAGATTGCACTCTTGCATTATGTGCCACTAACCAGTCCAAACACATATCACAATCAGTCAACAGCCATTTACTATCCAACTTTTCTTCTTCCTCATTTATCACTTGAAATTTCCTTATTTATCACTTGAAATTTCCTTATTTATCACTTTAAATTTCTGAAATTTTCTTATTTGTCACTTTAAATTCCAATTTCCGAAACAAGCTTCTAACTTGGTAACATTAGACTTTGAATTTCTTACAGACATTCAAGTCTAATGTCAACAAGTATCTTCTATCATCCTCTCAACTTAAGAGTTACTTCTGTTCCATCAGGCCATGACTTTCAGCTGTTGTCAATACATGCTTGATTGAACAACTTGACAACAAATTTAGTGCATGCAGCCATGCAATATTTACCATACCACCTCATTATTGTCATTTGTTTTTGAATCCTCTTTTTTTCTTTCCATTTTTCTCTATCCTCCTTCCCACCTTCTGCCACACCTATTTTTTTCATTTTTTCCTACTTACCACTTTATTTTATTCTTGCTTGCCTTTCATTCCTCTGCTACATATCTATACATACTCTGTTAAACAAAAAAAAAAAAAAGTTAGACATATCAGAGTTTATGCAAGAGCCAACAGTAGCTAATGACTTACCTAAATCCATTATTTTCTGTTCGAGTTCTTCATTTAATATTCTTAAAGTTTGTGCCTCTTGAATTAGTCCTTCCTTTATTGGAAAAAATAATGGAAAACGATAAAATTATTAAGCTATATTGAGAAGCAACCTATATAGTTTGAAAATATAATTTTGGAAATTAAATTTTAAATCAGTGGGTACTGTATGCACATAACTGACCAAGAAAGGCTTCAGTTCTGCAAACTGCAGCATCTGGAAACTAGGCATCTGCAAAGTTATCTGATTAATGCCTTGTGTTTAATGCCTTGAATGGATTGAGTGAGCTCCATGGTAATTGGATTTTCCCTTTTGCTTGGACTACACACATGAGGGGACATAAATTCAAACCGAGGAAGGATAGATGTGTGGAAGTTTGCCTTCAGCCAGCTGGTGGTTGATTGTTGGACCAAACTTCCATCTGATGTTGTGGAAGTGGGTAGTTTGAATAAATTCAATAAGAATTAGACAAATGATTGGAGGGGACAGGTAATATGAGAAATTTTTTTTTTTTTTTTTGGCTGAAGCTTTATAAACTTGCTTCTTTGCATCATTTGCCACTACTAATACTAATATGAATTCATGGCTCCTATTCATGATTCTGGAATCATTTATAACAAGGTGTGTTTGTTTTAATTGTGGTCTCCAGGGTTCCCCTATATACCACTGTAGCATCTGAAAAGGCAAAAAGCCAAGGAGGGCAAGTGTGTGTATGTAGGTGTGTAAGTATGTGTGGTGTTACGTTGAGTGCTGGCACCTGGCAACATCGCAGCCAGGGAAACACCTGATCCCCTGCCTCCGGACTCCCAACCTTGGCCATGAGAAGGCATGCCAGGGACAACTTCATTACCAGAGACACTTACTGGAGCTATCAGGCAAGCCTGGGAGCCCCAAGGTGTTTAGGGAAAGAAAGTGGAGATAAGAATGAGAACTATGGGGATTGGAAGGAAATGGATGGGAAAGTTGGATAGAAGATAAGGAGAAGAAGACATCCCCTGAAATAGAAGAGAAAAGTTTACAACAGTAAAAAGAAATAGTGTATAGTGAACTATATTCTATTACATTTAAACTCTAATCTAAAGATACTTAGACATATTTGAACAGAGCTGCAAAGCTAGCAACAAAACAGTATCAATGAAAATTATATACAAGCCTAAAATTATATACAAGTCTACAGTCTGTAGACAGGAAGTAACATTAACAGCCATATGTCTTCAAAAGAAAAAAAAAGAAAGAAAGAAAATATTCACAATAAATGTCAACAGCAAGAAAACAGTGTTTTCGACACTATCTTTTAGAACGAAGTTCCCTGAAATTCAATACCTTTTGGTCTTGTGCATAGTCATTAAAATTTGATATATATAAATGTATATCATTAACAGGACTTATTTTCCTATAAGACACAGCCATTAACCTCTCATAAACACAAGATTTAAATTTTCAAAAACAGTTCTTACGAACAACTTACAATAAAAGACTCAGTGAAACTCAGAGCCAAGGAAACCTTATAAACTCTTTGGTGTAACACCCTATTAAGGATTAATATTTAATTAACTAACAGCAAAATCGGAGAAATACAAGAAATTCTTCCTTGTTTCCACCAACCATGGAAAATCAGTGGACTATATAAATTTGTCACAATCTGTAGCTGATTTCTAACATCTAAATAGTGGTTACATTCTAGGATTAAATGATCGACCATCTCAACAGTTCCACAAGGGCAGAGAGGCGATGCGGACAATCCAAGTGCATTTATTTTGGAGTTTATACTCCCATGACCTGTAATCATAAATGTGACATTTAAGCCGGGACAAAACCATTTTAACTGCTTAGTGTATTTAAAGACATTAGGAATAAAACTATATGTAACCTTGCCCAAAAGAGCAGCATTCCATTCCAATTGCCAGTTTCTCATAAACTCAGATCTTAATCTAGCAACATCCTCCTTTTCAGATAAATCCATGTTTAATGTATAGTTACCAATATTAGCTGGGGAATCCCTTCTTCAGTGATATAATAGATACTGCAGTATTACTTCATAGTAAATAGGTATTCGGTCATTCTGAATCTGCAGAGCAACAGTAGAAACAGTTCTACACGCTCTGGAGGTGGCAAGAAGGAAAAAACGCTGAGATTGGATGAGATATTTTTTCACCATGCTATTAACCACTCTAAAGCCCCATGCATCTGCCGCATAGCATATGATAGGCAAAAATAAACTTTTATAGTATAGCTTTAATGTACTTGATTTTATATCCCAAACGTTTTTACAAATTTTAAGTATTTTCCCTGTTAAAGCCTTAATCTTCTTCAAAATATACTTTACATGTTGAATGAAAGAGAGTTTATGATCAAACATTACTCCAAGATATTGGAGTAATGTTTGATCATTACTCCAATATCTTGGAGTAATGTATGTTCTTTCTAGTTTGATGCTTTGATTATTAAGTTTAAGAACAGGCGGTCTCTGTTTAGATTTAAGTTGCCCTTAAGAAGAAGTTGTTTTGTTTTGAGAACCAAAATAACTAGTTTGTGCACATTGCACCATGAGTTAAGGTCATCCAAGATGTTATTTGATTTTTGCTCTAGCTCTAATCTTGAGTTTCCCATAATCAAAAGGGACGGGTCATTTGTGTAGGCAATCTTATGAACATTGCATTGATCAGAAGCTAGCCATCCATCAAGGACCATGTTCCAACATACTGGACCAAGTACGGATCCTTGAGGGCAGCCACAAGTAACCGGTCTCATGACCAAGCAAATGCCCAAGGAGATGACAAGGTATCTGTTGCTGAAATAATCTATAGCCAACCGGTACAAAGCAGCTGAGACCCCAGCCTCCAGGAACCTCGCCAGAACACTTTCCCACCACAGGGTGTCACAAAGGCCCCTTTGAATTCTATGAAAAGACCGAGGACGTATTTAGAATTTGAAACAGAAGCAGTATTTATTGCTGCACTGATTGCGTCCGTAGTACACCTGCCCTTAGTGAAACCAAATTGAAAAGAACAGATAAGTTACTGCAAGTATAATAATTTTTATATCTTGATACAATTAGCTTCTCTAGTACTTTCCCTAAAATGGGGAGAAGTACGATGGCGATATGATGTTGGTGCTTCCGCGAGTTTGTTCGGAGATTTTAGCAAAATTTAAGTTTATCAGCTTCGATGGCTCTGGGAAACAGCCAGCGTTTAGAGAGGAGTTCATGATATTGGTGATAAGCCATGGCCTCAACCTCCAAATTCTACTGAGGATTGAAACCTCAAACTAGATCTAACTCCAGACATTTACCATCCCACATGGAACAGATTGCATCAGAGACTTCATATGCTTTAAATGGATCCTCATTTGAGGAACCTGCATACATTAAATGTTGCATTACATATCAGTTTGCACTGTACATTCAGAATGAATAATCCTGATGAGTGATCTCATCAAGGATAGCATTCATAGTTTCTTGCCAAGATAATGCCTCTGTATGATTTGGTTTAATAATTGCTGAGAAGGTTACAATCATTTATAACAGTGAAAATTTTAGCTTCCTTCATTTTATTATCCCCTCTCAGAGCCTTACAAACCTAAATTAGGTCCTCTCTAAGTTGCTTGGCTGCCAAACTCTGTAGCCCAATCAAAGTCTTTCTTTATATGGTCAACCTTTTGCAGATCACACCATATGGGCTGCCTGGCTTTGGACCCTTTTGAGAAGCTGAATGTCTTTTTTTAGGTGAGGTCTCCATACTTGGACAGAGTATTCCAAATAGATTAGATCTCAGGTGGTAGATGACTTTCATCAACCGGTGAAATACAACCACTTTGCTTATTGGAGGCTTGAAGTGGTGAAACCCATGTTTAGTTGTTAGTTTAGAAACCCATGTTATGTAGTACTTTACATGACAAATGTAAAGTACTACATATGGGAAACAGTAACCCCAGAGCAACGTATCAACTCTGCGGTACTACACTGACAGTGGTGGAGAATGAAAAGGACCTGGGGGTAATTGTGCAGGCAGATATGAAGTTCTCTGAGCAGTGCAGACGAGCTGCAAGAGTAGCTCATGGTGTCTTGTCAATGATATACAGGAATTTTTCTAGCAGGAATAAGGAGGTGATTATTCCCTTGTATAAGGCAATGGTTAGGCCACATCTTGAGTACTGTATACAGGTCTGGAGGCCTCATTTCAAGAAGGATGTAGAGCTGCTGGAACGGGTACAGAGAAGGGCAACAAGATTAGTGAATGGAACAAAAGGTTGCTCTTACGAAGAAAGGCTTAAGTTTTGCAAATTACAGAGTCTGGAGACTAGGCACCAGCGAGGTGATCTGATAGAGGTGTATAAGGCTTTGAATGGTTTGAGCATGCTCAATGCCAATGGGATTCTTCATCTTGCTCAGAATAATCACCTCAGAGGGCATAAATTCAAATTGAGGAAGGACAGATGTCGGATAGATGTACGGAAATTTGCCTTTGGCCAGCGGGTGGTTGGTTGGTGGAACCGACTTCCATCACTTGTTGTTGAAGTTGATAGCCTAAACAAATTTAAAGCTCAACTGGACAGGTATTTCGAACGAACGGAGGGGTGAAATGGGAGTGGTGTGTGTGTTTTTTTTTTTTTTTTTGGCTGATGCTGAATAAGCTTGCTTTCTTGCATCATATGCCTCTACTAATGCTAATGCTAGTCTCTAGAGCAAAGTTTCCGGCATCCACCTCCCCCTATACTTCTCCTTCAACCCATGCATGGTACTAAGTACTATAGGTTTTGATACCTTTCGTGTTTGGGGTTTTCATTAAAAAAAAAAAAAAAAAATTTGAAGATTGCTGGTCTGATGGGTTTGTTTTTGAATGGAAATAATTTAATACAGTGATACCAAACATTAATATTATAATTAATTAATAAAAATTATATTAATATTTTCTCAGTAATATTATTTTCTAAATTATTTGGTGTTTGTTGTATTTTATTGTGTAATGTGAATTCTGGCAGTAAGCTAGATAATCTTATAATAACCGAGAGTAACGTGGAGGAGAAATTGTTGAAGATAAAAATAAGAAAGGCACATGGGATGGATGGAATCTACCCAGTTATATTAAAGGAGGCAGCAAAGGAAGTAAGCAAACCCTTAGCCATAATTATAACAGCTTCCTTGGACTCAGGGGGGTACCCATGGACTGGAAATGTGACCCCAATATGATCAAAGGGAGACACAGGTAATTACAGACCTGTTAGTTTAACTTCTATTCCAGGGAAATTAATGTAGGCACTGGTAAAAGAAGCATTGCAGGATCATCTGGACAAGACTTCAGTTATAGCTTGGACACAGCATGGGTTTGTTAAGGGGAAGTCTTGTCTGACCAATTTGATTGGATACTATGATGTGGTCACAAAGGAACTGGATGCAAAGAATAATTTTGATATCATATATTTGGATCTGTTGATACTGTTGCACATGGAAGACTGCTGCACGAATTGGAGCAGTGTGGCATTGAAGGCAAATTGCTGCTATGGACAAAAGGATGGTTGAGTGGAAGAACACAGAGAGTGGTAATCAATGGACACTGCTCTTCGTGGACTAATGTTATTAGTGGAGTCGCCCAGGGTTCAGTGTTGGGTCCATTGTTGTTGTTTTCTATATTCATTAATGATATTGATGATGGTATATCAAGCTTAATGTCCAAGTCTGCAGACAATATGAAGGTCGGCACGGTTGTTAATGACACTAATGACAGTATGCTGCTGCAACAGGATCTACAAAAGTTGAGCAGATGGGCTGAGAGGTGGCAACTGAAGTTTAACATTGACAAATGTAAAGTACTACATGTGGGAAGCAGTAACCATAGAGTAATGTATCAACTGTGTGGTACTACACTGACAGAGGTAGAGAGTGAAAAGGAGCTGGGGGTAATTGTGCAGGCAGATATGACATTTTCTGAGCAATGCAGACAGTCTGCAGGAGTAGCTCATAGTGTCTTGTCAATGATATACAGGAATTTTTGGTAGCAGGGATAAGGAGGTGATTATCCCCTTGTATAAGGCAATGGTCAGGCCACACCTTAGTACTGCATACAGGTCTGGAGGCCTCATTTTAAGAAAGATGTAGAACTGTTGGAACAAGTAGAGAGAGGGGCAACAAGATTAGTGAATGGAACAAAGGGTTCCATTCACTAATCTTGTTGTTGTTGCTATTATTTTTATAGTGTATTAGTATTTAAAGTGATACTGCATTTCTGATCATGAAGTTTGTTGATTCAATTTCCAATTCTGCAGTGCTGCAGAATTGAATCTACACTAAAAATGAAACCTTTTGGTACAAACACTATTAAAAGTTTCCTAAAAAAAAACAGCTTAAGAGAATGCTTACATTTTTGGATGGCATTCACTGCAAGAAATTCAAAATTACTGCATAATTTAAATGGCAAATGTGAAAATTGTGAATTGGAAAATTGTGAATAGCAATCATAATTTTGTCTGATCAAGTGATCTGCATAAATTATAAAGTTCACATGGGTTAATACAGCAGGTGATGTTTTAGAGTATACAGTCTTGTCTGGTCTTTGTCAAGTTTAATTCTTCCTCTCTGCAAGAGAACAGAGAGATTTAATTCTTGCCACTAATGTCAACAGTGCAACAAGCAAAAGTATTTTCCGTAGCTAAAATCCTAATCTAAGAAAGACGAACAGGGCTGAGCTCAGAAACTGTTAATGTCCTGTCTCTGTACATGTTACGAATATCTCAATATATATTATGAATATATTTTCATTCCTTTTTTTAAATTTTTTTCAAAAATTTTGTGCATTATATAATGCATTATATATTTCAATATACATTGAAATATTCAATGTATATTTCAACATACATTTCAATATTAACACTAAAATTAATTAATATTGATTAATAATACGTCAATGAAGGGTAGGTTTGGCTGTTACTGTGGATATAATACAATGTACCTGTGCAAGGCTCTACTTCCCACTTTGGGAAGCTGATATTCCAGAAAAAAAAAAAAAAAAAAGCTGACAATATTAATTTATTATACACTATCAATATAAAAATTACAAAACCCAATAAAAATATAAACTTAAAAGAAAAAGAACCTTTTTTTCTTCACCTTTTCAGCCCACAGGACATCTCTTTCACTTTCTAACTGAGCACTGCCTTGTGTTAACTCTTCTATATCATCACGAAGTTTAGCAATAGCATCTTCTTCCTCCTCCTCTTCTCCTTGTTCGGGTATATTGCTGTGAAGGAAATCTGGAGGGGTTGGACCTTCTGGAACTTTTTTTCTGACTTCTAACAAGCCCTAAAAAAATATGCTGTTCTTTTTCTCAATCATAAGACAAAGTAAAATTTTTAAAAGTTTTTTTTTTTTTTAAATATGCAGTTCCTAAACATAGAATAATTTTTTGATTGGAAATGACTTATTTCTGATTTATAATGACAAAAAAAAAAAAAAAAAGTAAAAGCAGCAAATCATATTTTCCCATAAATATTTTAAATTATTTACTGAATTTGCATTGATTTTCTTAACCCTTTTACTTTTTTTGTACAATTCAACCACTAATTCCCATTCCCATAATATACTGGATTTTATCTAAACTGAAACTTCAATTTTATCTTTCAAATATTAACACTTCTGTGTAGAATAACTGGATTGTACATAAGTTTAATGTGTGTTGTAATCGTCCATTGGGGGGGGGGGGGAATAGTTTCAGTGTATGAAAGAAACCATACACTGAAACTAAGATAAGCTATCCCAAAAGAGGGATAGGGAGAATATGTAAATAAAATAAATTTTCAATTTATATTTGATATGGCCACCACAGCCAGCAATCTTGTTTTATTGCAGCCTACAATACTAGTACACCACTTAAAAGTAGACTGTGCATTTTTTATGGCAGCATAAGGTCTTGATCTCATAATGTGTTGATCTCTGTTTGCATATATTATCTCAGTACCACAGACTTAAAACAACATTAAAGTATGTTTCATGATCCTGGGGGTATTACATACTCTGGCATGTACCCGAAGAATAAATATAATAATTGCTTACAGGACACTAATCAGAAATATGCTTAAAATAAGATAAATTTTTGACAAAATCCAGAAACTCATAAATCCTGCCTACGGGACTCTATATAATAGCAGTTGCTCAGAAAATAAACTGAAACTTCCAACACAGAGAATAAGACATCAACACAGGGAAACGTTTAAGTAGCTAAGCTAATTAATGTATGCTTGTGTAATTGAGAAGAATGGGGGAAGGGTGAAGTAAATGATATCTTACAATGAAAAGAAACTAAAATATAAAAATCATAGAAAACAAAGAAAGCAACCACTAGTCATCATATTTTATCTCCTCGGGGATAAGGCACTGATGACCTCCTAACACATAATTGTGTCTGATAGCAATATGGGTATCATTCAGTCGAAATTATTCGTTCAGATCCAAATAGTGAATAATTCAAAGCTGTCTGACTAGCATACAACCGAAATGAAAATAGAGGGAAACTGCATGAGAAAAAAATAATAATAAAAATTATATATACATACACATACATAGTGATTTTTCTATTCAACGTACTATTTGTTTTCTTTGCAGTTTCACAAGCTTCAAATTTTTCACACCAACAACCTTAATCTACAGAGAAAGGTTTGCAGATTTGGTTGGAAAAATTGAATTGTCTGACATGAAGAAAATGACAGCATACAGCACTGAGCGGAAAGTGTTTTCTGTTAAGGAATACAGCAGGCCCTCGTTATAACGTGGTTCGCTCTACGCTGATTCGCTATAATGCTGTTCTTATATTATAACCCATATCTCACTCTAATGCTGTCACAACTCACTACACTGCTCTTTTACCAGCATACAGATTAAATTTTCGGCATGTTTAATGTAAACATTTCATCTGATGTAGTCGATAGCTTGAAAATGAATAGCCAAATAGCATTAAAAAGTTTCCCACGCTCAGTGAAATTTTGTTCCACACTAATTTAATTGCAGTACGGTGGCTTGTTACGTAGTTCCGAAATCAACATTTTAAAAAATGATCAATTATATTGCTTGTAATATTTGCGTTATATGCATTTATCCGAAGTCTAGTCATCACTCAGTACAGTGTTAGGTAACGGACAGTTTACTCAAACATTGTATAATAATTAATGCAATGCAGTTATATTTCCGAAGAAGAATAATGGCAGATAAGAATTAAAAAGCAACAATGTCTGGACACAGTACGAAGCCTACTAAAGTAGGAAAAAGACTGAATTTGAAAATTAAATTGTACGTTTTGAAGCGAATTGATTCTGTTCAACAACAAGTGGATGCGTGCAATCATTTAGGACTGGCAGATTCGACTGTAAGAACAATTATAAAAAAATAAAGAATTAATTTTAGCAGCAGGAAAGACAGCTGTTCCACTGCAAGCAACTAAATTGGTTATTGCTAGGCCGGCTATTATAATTGAAATGGAGAGACTTCTAAAAAATTTTATTGAAGATAATATTATCCAATGCACAATTCTGTTAAGTTAAATTCAGTGGATTCCGGTTATTTTGGCCACCGGTTAATTGGGGCAGCCGTTTATTTGGGACAAATCTTAAAAAACAGAACCCAATCAAGAAAATAGCCAGGGTTTACTTCGCTTAATTGAGACAACATGCCGTTTAATTGGAGCAAGGGACCGCAGCACTGGAGATTACCCTATGATTGTCTCCGACCGCACAACGTGGTTCGGTCGAATTTCTGGTTATTATTTGGTTTTTAGGAGCATTAGCAACTAAGGCCATATTGCTCTGGGTTTATGCGGTGGTCATTCCCTGACCTTTCTGCATCCTCCGTATTTGGTGGTCACAGGCTCGAACCCCGGTCTAATCAAGAAGCGTGTGCTACGCATTGCTGCCTCTGCCCACTTGGCTACGGAGGCACCTGGATTTCTGGTGGTCACAACCATAAAACAATAAAAACAATTAGCAGTCACCTGTTCATTGGGCTTTTCTGTTAGCGCAATCTATCATAAATGGATAGTAAACTCGATCTTATTGAATTTGCGATAATATCGACAGTTGGAATTCTGTGTGTTATTATGGTGAAATGTGCTTACACTTCCATGGAATCTTCAATCATATAAAAAAATTAATTTTCAGAATCTATTTTTAAAGCTTCGTAACCTGTTACTCCGTTCTCACTTGCGCGTATTGTGTTACTTGCAATTTGTGTGTGCTGTGTTCTTTGTTATTGATTGCTTATCTTTTTACTGTTTAAAATTTTAACCTCCACTCACAAATGTCAGTGAACAGAAATGTGAACTAGTTAGTATGTACATGAATGAGGTTGAGCACGCTGAATTCTGATGGGAACCTTCCACTTGTTCAGATTACGAACCTAAGGGGGCTGTTGTTGTTATTTGGTTTTTAGAAGCATTAGCAACTAAGACCATATTGCTCCGGGAATATGCGGTGGTCATTCCCTGACCTTTCCACATCCTCCGTATTTGGTGGTGATGGGCTCGAACCCCGGTCTAATCAAGAAGCGTGTGCTACGCACCTAAGGGAGCATATATTCAAATTAAGAAAAGACAGATGTAGAATAGATGTGCGGAAATTTGTCTTTATCCAGCGGGTACTTAATTGCTGGAACAAACTTCCATCTGTCGTTGTGGAAGATGATAGGTGAAATAAATTTAAGGAGGAACTTGACAGGCATTTGGAGGGAATAGTGTGATTTTTTTTTTTTGGCTGATGCTGCATAAAGCTCATACACTTACTTTCTTGCATCACATGCCACTACTACTACATATTACAGTACATATTAATTATTCCGATTATCACGTACATTCTTCCGATTATCACATATATTCTTCTGATTTTCACCTATCATTTAATTTTTTAATTGGGTAGGTAATAAAGGGTAAATTTGTGCTTAATATACCTTTGCTTTTATAGCCTGTGGATAATATTCTTCCTATTTTCACTAAATTGAATCGCTGTTTAATAGAATTAAAATTCCATTCACAAATGTGATCACAATGACATCGTATAGTGAACGGTACTTTACTACAGTGAGTCCATCATAACGTGATTTGATGATTTGATTGTATAGTGAACCAATTGTAAAGCAGGGGTTCACTGTATTTTTAACTATTTACGTGAAACTTCGGATAATTGGGGCAGCTGCTTAATTGGGCCAAAATGCACTAGTTCCGATGTGTCCCAAATAACCGGAATCAACTGTATTATTAAATAAAAAGTGATTAGCCTATATGATGATCTGAAGAAAGCTTACCTTAAAAAAAAAAAGAAAAAAAAAAAAAAGTGGAACCATTTAAAACTAGTAAGGGCTGGTTCGATAGATTTAAAATTCAGGGAGAAGCGTTAAGTGCAGATCAAGGAGGAGCCGAAACTTTCAAAAAAGAACTTAAAATTATTGAAGAGAGGTGTTCTACTTCTCAACAAGTTTTTAACATAGATGGAACAGGACTTTTTTTGGAAACGAATGCCTAAAAGAAGTTTCATATCGAAAGAAGAAAAAAACATGCCAGGCTTCAAAGCCTGGCATGTTTTTACAGTTGACTTTATTGTTGAGTGGTAACACTACAAGTATTTTAAAGTAAAGCCCATTTTAGTTTACTAGGAAGAGGGCCAAGTACAACCCAAAATCGACCAAAGATACGAAAACTTGACAGCCATCGGATTAATAGATTCATAATTTTAATTGGCATTTTAAGTTTAATTTTGATGCATAATGTAGTTACCACATAATTATATACATATGTAACGGAGAATATTTTATATGTACAGATTTTTAATATTAAATATTTTGACCGACATTTGGAGTCTTTTCACTACAGTTTATTATTTGTGAGTTGTGGTCTGTACCACCGCAACTCACAAATACATATCTTACATTATAAGAATACGGCGCTTGCTTAGCGCTTCACTTAGCGCTGTTTTTCTGGAACGAATTATCAGCATTAAGCGGGGATTACCTGTACTACACAGCGTAGTACATTCTGCTGGATTTCTGCTGAAATATTTCAATGGGCATGAAGGACCAACAAACCAAATAATGTTGAGATTATGGATCAATTTGGGAGCGGGCAGTGTTTCAGATGAAAAGAAAGGTCATGCATGCCAACCATCAAGATGGTCTGCATGATCTTTTTCACCAGAAACTTAGAAGAATTTTCATAAACTTTCATAACAGATGAGGACGACTTACAGCACATTAAGGAAGATTCATCACATTAAGGAAGATTCAGAAAAATCACTGAAGTGATTTTTCTGCATATCCTTAAAAAATTCAGCTGTCAGCCACTAACACCAAATACAAAGAAACAGCACATTCAGTTTTCTGTGGAATTTAATGCACTCTTAGATTGAGAACCTGACATTATGAACAAAGTTTGGTTTTCTAGTGAAGATGGTATTATCCAGGAGTTCCTGGATGAAACTTTTGACATGTTGGTTTCTTAACTACTATCTTGAGGTTTATGGCAAAGGACTGGCACTCCTCCAGTGTCACTTGATTTAAATCCACATGATTTTATCTCTCAGATTATCTCAGTGTTTTTATAACAGAAATTTCATAATATATGCCAACACTGGAACTGTGGACAGGGAAGGGAAGAGGAATGAAGGACACACTCATTATGCATAAATAATCTCATAGTTTAAATCAGATGTCTACTATAAGGATAAAAAAGCCAAGCACTTTGGAAAGTGAAAGTTTGCTGATACCATCTTAATCTTCTTTGCAACTTGCTTTCAGGGCATGCAAAATAAGATCCAATAAAACATAACAAAAATAATATATTCTGTTATATCCAAAGAAAAGAGCATACATATTGCTATAGCAGTACAACAAATAGCTATCCTATTTTTAGCCTTAACTAGAGTAAGTTCTCTCCTTTCTAATGCCACTGCTTTAAACAATTTATCCAACTTGTCTTCTTTATTACTAGGGTTCGGATGATTTTTATGACCTTAAAAATGTCAAAACATGATGAAAATATGTCATTAAATTTAACCAAATATGACCTTAAATATGACTAAATAATTTACCCTTATGTATCTTATAAATTATAATATTTACTTTTTTTTATTCTTTTAAAGTTGTACGACTTGTTATATAAATTTTTAACAAGTAATATAATGAAAATATCACAATTTGCAAGTTTTTTTTTTTTTGAAATATAAACATTAAAATATTCTTTTTTAAACATACAAAAACCAAAATGTATAGGCTAAGGTACTAGACTACTAACACTTAAGTTGCTAAGTACTTTCCATCGCATTGCGATACCTGTATTCACTCCAAATGTTTTGGAGTTAATCTCCTTCTATCACCTGTTAATATTCGCTTGTAAGCAGAGGACCTCTCAACATCACAAGATGAGACGGGACAAAATTAAACACCTTAATCACATTCGGAGCTAGAGGAAGTCCTTCAATGGCTGTATCCTCTAAAACTTGGGAAATTTTGCACATGTGAAAAGCATATCAAAGGAACCTCGTGAGGTACAGAAATGATGAAGGAAAGAAAACGGTACAGAGGGACTTTATTCAAAAATGGCAACATAGCACTGGCTGCCATGATACAGTGCATCACTGTGAAAGGTGAATCTAGCAACAGTTGCACGATTAGTTTTATCCAGAACCTTTGATGCAAGGAGATACGATTTAGATGGTTCATCTGACTCAAGCTTTCCAATAATAAAATTAGCTACCGTATATCCTTCACAATCCGTGGTTTCATCAACTGAACCCTACACAGCTGCTTCCAATATCTTTGCGAATATTGTTTAGACACTGCAAGTAATAAGTAAATAAATAAATAAATTAATTAATTAAAATATAGCCTACACAGCATTCAGTCTTTTGGATTTTATTAAATAATAAATTATTTAATAAAATCAATGAGAGCATATTGATTTATAGCAGTCCTCAAGGTAATTTTTCTGTAACGTTGATTCATCGGGAATTTTTCGGGAGCAGTATTTTTCCAAGAAGCTTTTGAAGACCGGATTGTTCACTTTGTTCCATGGAATGTTTGCGGCAACCATTGCTTGGCATAAATCAGCAAAGAATGGATCTGGTGTTTTTTGGTTTTCTGCAGTAAACAGCTGCCATGTTGTACGCACCCATGAAATTCTCCTTCTCCTTACGTTCGCTTCATGCAAAGCAGTAACGTCATACTGTTGTAATTGGGATACTTTTGCGCATGGAACTTTAAAAATGTATTTATAAAAATTATTATTATTTTCCGATTTATATGAAAAAACTAAATATGCATGAGAATTAAATTTGGTATGTCCATATATCGAAGCATCCAAAAATAAAAATTATGATAGATCTATTACCAGGTAATTAATTAATTTACTTAAATAAACTAAATGCAACAAGGCATAATATTCAAAAGTTTTAAGATTCTATATAATATTGGTGTAGATACACAAGAGATAACTCTTAAAGAACAACTATGATAGTAGTGTGAAAGGCATCATTTCGTCAGTATCTCATATTGTGCTCTCTTCCTTCAAAATGAGTTGCCCGTGTATTGCACCACCACGAATAAGTAACGTTTCACTAATAGAGAAGACTGTTGTTATTTGTCTTACTACCACCCACCGATGAAAAGCCAACTAGCTTTGAAACGGTGCCATCTGGGTGATGGTACTCACTGAGAATAACTAACAATAGTCTTCTCTATTAGTGAAGCGTTACTTATTCGAGGTAGTGCAATACATAAGCAACTCGTTGTGAAGGAACAGCACAATATGAGATACAGAAGAAATGATGCCTTTCACGCTACTATCATAGTTGTTCTTTAAGAGTTATCTATGGTGTATCTACACCGATATTATATTTATTAATTAATTTCTGTATCCCTTTATTGCATGCATGCAGCATTGCAATATATTATTTTTCCATCCGTTTGGTATGTGTCTTTAGACTCTTCTACAAAAGAAATCCGTTTTCTAAAAAGCTCAATTTTGCTCGATTTTGGCTTCATTTCGCCAACAGCTGAGGTTTCTACTGTATAAAATAAGTTGAACGAATAATTCATTGAACTCGGTATAAGGCAAAACTACTGTAAAGTTTTAAATTATAGCTAAATTGACACTACGGTGTGGTTGTGACTAAAGAGCCAACAAAATAACTTTGGGATTTAGCCACTCTTGCCTGCCAACGCTGGAATGTGAAATGATTAAATGTAAATTCCCACGGTTTTTTAGAAATATATTTTAAATCAATTTTATAAATAATGTGTTGATTATCGTAAGACAAAATATGAAAGTTTTATGTTAACAAGTATAAAATATGCTATTAAATATGATATTTCATATATTTTTTTAAAATTATGACCTAATATGATGAAATATGAAATTAGAAACACGCTTATTTACGATCCTAAGACCACGTAACATGGACACACTAAGTGTCCATGTTACATGGTCTTTAATATACTATTAAATATGATATTTCATATATTTTTTTTAAATTATGACCAATATGATGAAATAAGAAACACGCTTATTTACGATCCTCAGACCAGGTAACATGGACACACTAAGTTTCATGCCTTTATGTAAATGGAAAATGAATATGATAATACATAAAAATCCAAACCCTATTTATTACCAATTATTTTAGCTTCAAATATCCATCTAGCTAATTTTTTTTTTTTGCTTCTCCCATTCTTTCTACATTCATGTACCATCTTAAGTTTTTCTTTATTTACCTCAGATTAGATAATTGTTACCTAATTAAAGAATTTTTCCTATTTCTTCATTTATGACATGGTCCGCTAACCGGCCTCCGTAGCCGAGTGGGCAGGAGCAGGAGCGAGAGTGCAGTAGCACACGCTCTTTGAGTAGACCGGGGTTCAAGCCCCTGACTGCTGAATACGGTCAATCTGCCAACCCGCACTGGACCAGCGTGGCAGATTATGGTCCATTTCCCTCAGCATGAATTGTTGAGGAGGCTTCCATCCTGCAGTGGGTTGATAATGGCTGCACTTTACTTTACTTTTTTACTCGCTATTCCTTCTGTCTGTTAGTTCAATTTATTTTTCTTAAACTCTCATTTCTGAATATTCTAATTTTTAATCAATCCCATTATTTGTTACCTAGGCCTCAGCTCCATAGGTTAAAATAGGATAAATGGATAATTGTGTCTCGGGCTAATTTCTATCTAGCTTCAAATGAACTTGATTAATTGACTTCCTGTTTTACCTATTATACAGAACAGACCAGCAAATCAGAATGTCTTATAATGGGAATTTTTATATCCAAATAGTAATTGGAATTTATTGGTCACTCACACAGTAGCAGGACTTATAGATTTACTAGATAACTGTTTTCTACAGCAGCATATTACAGAGGCAACAAGAGAAAGCAATACTCTTGATCTGATTATCAGCAGTGACTGTTCAAGCATTAACTATCTCCAGATAAAGAAACTAGGTGGCAGTGATCATAATATATTGATGTCAGATTTACTTGAAGATATAACTGTCAATGGTAAAGGAAAGGGATTTTGATTTTGTAAAGGTGTTAACAATAGTCTTAGATAGATTTTAAATTTTATTCAGTGTGACAAACTGGTAATGTTACCAACTTTGATTCTAAATGGAAAGCATTCAGGGAAGTAATTACAGAAGCTACTAAGCTAGTTATACCAAGGGATATATAGTGTTGAAGGTTTAGTCCTTAAATGAATGTCAGATGAAGTGCTGAGATTAGTACAGAGAAAAAAATGGATGGTATGTTTAAAAATAACCAGGGAACACAGAAACCTACAATAAGTACAAACTGGTCTGCAGCCAAGTAACTAAGGGCTTTAGGCAATATAAGGAAGATTATGAAAAGTCTTTGGCTAAGGATGCAAAGGAAAAGAAATATAGTAAAAGAATTCTTTGCTTATGTTAACACAAGGAGGAAAGGAATGCACCACATTGGCCCACTAGATAGAAATGGTATCAACTATCGATGATTCTGTACAGGTTACTGGCAAATTAAATAAATATTTTGCATCTACATTCACCTCCAAGGAAGATTTTAAGAATGGGAATACCATAAGAATGCTAAGTTATAACTGGGAGCTAAATGATTTTGTGATAACTGTGAAGAAAGAGAGGAGGAGAAACTGTTGAAGCTAAAAGTAAATAAGATACAGTCAGTCCTTGTATAACACGGTAGTTGTTATAGTAGTATTGGAGGCATGTGATGCAAGAAAGCAAGCATATGAGCTTATGTAGCATCAGCACAAAAAAAAAAAAAAATTTCACACATCCATTCCCTCTAAAAGTTTGTCCAGTTCCTCCTTGAATTTATTTAAGCTATTAACTTCTACAACAAAAGATGGAAGTTTGCTCCAGCAACAATTAACCACCCGCTGGCTAAAAGCAAATTTTGGCACATCTATTCCACAACTGTCTTTCCTCAATTTGAATTTATGCCCCCTCAGGTTCATAATCTGAGCAAGTGGAAGAATCCCACCAGAATATTCAAGGCCTTATACCCCTCAATCAGATCACCTCCAAGGTGCCTAGTTTCCAGCAGCTGCAATTTGCAGAACTTAAGCCTTCCTTGATGAGAGGACCCCTTCGTTCCCCTCACCAATCTTGTTGCCCTTCTCTGTACATGCTCAAGCAACTCAACATCCTTCCTAAAATGAGGCCGCCACACCTGTACCAGCAGTACTCAAGGCATGGCTTGACCATTGCCTTATACAAAGGGATAACACCTCCTTTTCCCTACTAGCAAAATTCCTGTATATCATTGACAATACCCCATGACGTGCTCTGGCAGCCTGTCTGCATTGCTCAGAAAACTTCATATCTGACTGAACAATTACCTCCAGATCTTTTTCATTTTCTACCACCCTAAGTGTAGTACCACACAGTTAATATATTTCTCTGGGATTACTTCTACCGATATGCAGTACTTTGCATTTGTCAATGTTAAACTTCAGTTCCCACTTCTCAGCCCATCTGCCCAAATTTTCTAGATCCTGTTGCAGCAGCATATTGCCATTACTGTTATTAACAACCCTGCCAACCTCTGTATCATCTGCAAACTTTGACATTAAGTTGGATATTCCTTTATCAGTATCACTGATATTTATACAAAACAACAATGGGGACAACACCAAACCCTGCTTGACACCACTAATAACATTAGCCCACAAAGAGCAGCATCCATTGATTATGTTCCTAGAGACTTTGCACAATATAAATAACAGGCTTACGGGAAAAATAGGGTTAGGTGCCAACCACTCAAGATTGAACACACATTCATAACCAAAACATTACCAAACACAATTAATAATCGTAATAAAATACTAATGTATTTTATTATGATTATTACCTAATAAAATATTGCTAATACTTCTGCTTTTATCATATGCAAACTTGTTCTTGGTCTCTTCTTTGTTTGATCTTCTATCCAAACAGATAACAGACGTCCCATCTCTTCCAATTCTTTATGTCTTGATCTAATGGATTTTGTTATACTTTGAGTAGTTCTTGCTATAAAAACTGCTTTGATTTTCTCTGCATTCTTTCTAATTGTTCTCAACTCATTTAGCATGCACAATATCACGTTCTTTCATTCTGCTCAAAGCATTTCACAATTTCGTATTGTTTTAAAATATTTTCTTTTTCTCTCTGGATCTGCAGTATCTTCACCAGCATGCTTCCTTTTCACACTTTTTTAAAGTATAATGAAGTATAAAGTAAAATGAAGCACAACTGCACAAAAATGAAGAGGCATGCTTGATATGCACAAATAAAACAGTGTGTATAGAGCAACTGAGTAAACAATGCAGTAAGTGTTGCATTCAGCTAGGGTGATTCTGCCGCATTCGACTGCCATTTCTTGTAAATGCAAAGCCGAATCGTGCACAAGCAAATTCAGCTCGTGTTATTTGCAACATCGTATCCTTATTTATAAATCATGTATGATTGAATTCGTGCAGTGCATACATGTGTTATACGAGGGCTGACTGTATATGGGGGCTGATGGACATATCCAATTATATTAAAAGAAGTGTAAGAGTACATGTTTACTTAAAAAAAAAAAAACCTAATGACATTGAGGTGTAGTATGAAATATAGTATTGCATTAAAAAATACATTAAAATTTAAAATACATATTAATGTTTATTAGAAATAATTCACAGAAACAGTAAAAATTGTAAATTTTAATATTACTGAATTAGAAATAATTGTTGTAAAATAAGGGTGAGCTTGAGAAATGTACTAAGGGGAAATGAAGAAAATTCCATATGGAAAGTGAACTTTTACCTGTGTTGTTTAAGTGGTTTAAAACAAAAGGGGTATAAATAGCTTAAGCTCAAGTAATGAGTAAAAACAATATAACTTGGGAGAGGTGATCACTTGATGCAAACGCATATGGAATGTTTACACTTAAACATCATATCAGGCAAGTGTTTAGACAAAAGGGGTCTAAACACTTGTCTGATATTAACAGGAAATTAAACTGATGCAATCAGTAATGAAGACAACAGTGGTGATCATCGCCTGATAAATCTACCCTAGTTGAGGTGTAGTGTTTTTGCTGGGGACAAAGAAAATGGAGGGACAACACCTTTTATATACATATATGAAATTTTGGTGGGACAAAAAGGCAGAGCAGGCAGCAGTGGTAGCAGCAAGAAGCAAGTGGAAAAAAATTTTTTGACGGGAAATGAAGGTTGTGCAAGGTAAATATGTGGCAGAAATTTTAGTGTGGTGGTCGGCTATCAGTTGATTTTGATCAGATATCCAAGACAAAAAAAAACATGACATAATTCTAAAAAATTAATTTGATAAAGATTAATTCAATTCTGCCTTGATTAAACCAAGTACCACAGCCTTGTAATAAGTAATAAGTTTCAGAAATATTTACAAAGTTTAATAACAGAGAGAAATAAAATAATCCACATTGAAAGATATATGAATGTCTTCAAAGTAGAGAAAGATTGTCTGATGATTTTCTTTTAGCCTGCAAGTCATTAATAGCTGGAACAAGTTGCCCTCGCAGGTAGTTGAGGCTGACAGTTTGAATAAATTCAAAGGTAAACTGGATACTTATCTGTGTGAGGAGGAAAGAACAATTTGTGTTTTCTTATCTACTTGGTTTTTTTTTTTTTTTTTTCCAGTGCAGCAAAAACCTGTGGCTTCCTTGCACTATATGGCAAATACTATTACTATTACAGGTACCGGACCATTTATCCGGCTTTTTTTTTTACAATGTGCAGGTGCGAATAGCGAGCGTGAATCATAGCAATCAATCGCACATCAGTTTCAGTATGACAGCTGCTGTGTACACTTGCCCCTCTACATATATGTGATTATTATAATTTTCATTTAATCCCATGTCTAAAAGGAAACATTTTGTGCTCAGTATATCAAAGAAAGTAGTTACTTATGAGACTCGATAAAGGTGCTTCAGTGTGGCAACTCATTTGAGTGAGGAGTATGGTGTTGGTACATCTACTATCTATAATATCAAGAAACAGAAGGAACAGATACTTAAATTCTATGGTGACAGTGATGTGCCTAAATTAATAGACAAGCAAAAAACTTTACACCAGTCAAAGAGTGTAGACATGGACAGAGTGTTGCTTGAGGCGCAATGGCCTGAGCAGCCCTTGCACCAAAAATAATAATAACAACAAGTGTTGCTTGAATGGATTAGGCAGCATCAGAGTGAAAAGTTTCCACTTGATCATTCCATTATAATGGCCCAAGCTAAACTTTTTCACAAGGAATTAAATTTGACAACTCCATGTGAATATTCATCTGGGTGGTTCAACAGATTTAAACAAAGGCACAGCATTCACAAGCTGAAGGTTTGTGGAGAAAATGCTTCTGCAGACCACGATGCTGCAGAGGTGTATTTAGATGAATTGTCAAGTTGGTTTCTGATGAGGGACTGTCAGCTGAACAGGTGTACAATGCAGATGAAACTTCTTTATTCTGGCATTACATACCAAGGAAATTGCATATAACACCAGTTGAGTCAGCACCAGCAGAGTATAAGATTCCAGGGAACGACTTACGATTCTTGCATGTTCCAAAGCAGCCGGTACCCACAAGCACAAATTACTCACTGTTGGGAAAAGTCAGAATCCTAGGGCATTTAAGGGAGTCAGGGTGTTTCCTGTGATTTATAAGGCAAATAAGTGAGCTTGGATTACAACACAGATTTTTATTGATTGGTTTCTAAAGATGCACTTTGGAGTGCAGCAAAGTCCTGGGACAATGTACCCAAGGATACTTTGATAAACGGCTGGCATAAACTATGGCTGGTCATCTAACTTATTTCTTGACAGTGATGATGAACCTGATTTTTGTGGTTTTTGTATGTCTGGTGATGAAGAAATAGTGAAGAATTTATTGGAATAAGCAAAAGGTTTGTCATGTGAAGTAGTCAAGTCACTTGATGAAGGGGCTATACAAGAGTGTATAAACATTTATGGTGATGCCCAGTTGTGCTCTAACTCACTGATAGTGAAATTGTAGATATGGTAATGAATGCTGATAAGAACAAATCAGATGAGAGCGATGATGACGATGGTGATGACAGTGCACTGAAAGAAGAAGGGAAAGTGTCTATAGATAGGTGCATCAGCCTGACTGAGGAATTGATTTGGGGAATGGAGAAAGAGCTTCATCAGTGAACAGCATATAATGTGGATGTATAAAATATAAGAGGTTTTCATTAAAGAAAAACCAAAGTATATGAAACAACAGAATCTGCAGAACATATTTCCAAAGATCAACCAAAAACTTTCAAGTAAAGTTCAGCCTGAGCCTCCAATACCTGTGCTTCTTCTCTTCCTGTACCTGTCACCCCAGATGTTGAATTGTCTTCAGATGAAGGTTAGTGGATTAATATTGATTAAACAGACCCTGCTTCAGAAGTGTATTAATTTGTATCTGTTAAATACAATTTCTTTCTTTACTTTTCATTGTTTATTTTATATTTTAAGTATATATTAAGCCTTGGTCCAGAAAACCGGAAAATTCAGAAATCCGGGTCACCTCCGGTCCCAAGCTTGCGGAATAAATGGTCTGGTACCTGTACTATGTCAGGGAAGGCAGTTGCAGAAAATTTCGCCAGCCAGGGAGACGATGAAGAAATAGTTTAGGGCCTATAAGACTGCCCGGCCGGCTTAAGAAAAAAAGCATCACAGCAGTCTTGAGAAAGAGTAAAAGCTAAAGTAAGTCTGTTCCAATTTTATTTCAAACACCAGACACCTTATATTCAACACATTAAGAAACATTAGAACAAGAGGACATTAAAATTACATTTACAAATGACACATTTAACCACATACCTGAAATTTTGCAGGTATAAGTTTAATTAAGAATTATAAAAGAGAAAGGGGACTATAAGTTTAAGGCTAAAACTATACTTGTTTATGTGTTGAAGTTTAGGAAGCTTAGCCAACTATTATTTATAATGGTATAGCACATTAATTATTTCTAAATAACCGCGAATAAAAATTGATGATACAAGTACTATGATAGGTATTCCTAATATTTATATGTGCATATAAATATAATTATGTATACAAAAAAAGTAAAGATAGTAGATTTTGAGTGAAATAGCTAATAAGAAAACTGCAGAAATATGCAGGACTTACGAGATTAGGACTGTCAGGAAAAATTTCTTTTACAGTTAATAGATGAATTTTGATGAGATATATTGTTCAATGGAGAGAGAGAATAATATGTGACAACTAAGGTGAATTGTAAAGAGAGAGATATTTGAATAGAAGTGTGGTATAATTTACATATATACTAGATACATATATAAGTTATTTACATATATAAGTTATATATACTAGATATATGTATATATTCTATTCATTAATATTTATATATTAATATTGTTTTTATTAAATTTGTTGTCAATGTGGTGTGTTGTTGATCTTTCAATATTCTGCTAACTAGCCATTTCACACACACACCCTAGAGCCTGGAGTTGTGAGAAGTAGACAGTCAGAATTGTGTTTTATGTTCACCTGTGGCTTCAATAGGATGCACAGGGAAATTAAGACATTATTGGCTTTATCTTGATAGCACTTCCGTAGCCAGGTGGGCAGGAGCAGCAGTGCGTAGCACACGCTTCTTGATTAGACCGGGGTTCGAGCCTGTGATCACCAAATACGGAGGATGCGGAAAGGTCAGGGAATGACCACAGCATATCCCCAGAGCAATATGGCCTTAATTGCTAATGCTCCTAAAAACCAAATAACAAACAACAACAAGCTTTATCTTGACATTAAATATAAAATAAATGTGTGACCACAGAATCGGCAAAAGAGGTAAAGCAAACCTTTAGAGAGACAATTATGGTGCATTCTTGGATTCAGGGGAAGTCCCTTTCAACTGGGAATGTGCATATATCTCTCCTATTCACAAAGGGGGAATGAAAGGGCAGAGTGAGTAATTGCAGACCTGCAAGCTTATCTTCTGTTACAGAGAAAATAATTGAGTCAGTGGTTAAAGACACACTGCATAATAATTTGACAGGAATGCAGTTATCTATGCAAATTGTAGCATGGATTTGTTAAAGAGAGATCTTGTCTCACCAATCTGGTTAGGAAAAAAAAAAAAAAAAAAAAAACTATGATGCAATAAAAAAAGAAATGGAAAAAATAATGCTGTCATTACTTTGAATTTAATAAAGCTTTTGATGCTGTTCCAAATGAAAGACTGCTGTACAAATTGGAGCAGTGTGGTATTAGGAGCAAATTACTTATATGGATAAAGGGATAGTCAAGTGGCAGAAGATAAAGGGTGGTTATAAATGTGCAGTGAACTTCTTGGACTAATGTTACTAGTGGAGTCCCTCAGGGGTCAGTGCATGACCCCTTACTGTTTATATTTATTAATGATAATAATGAAGGCATATCAAGCTTAATGTCTAAGTTTGTAGACAGGATTGCCTTGATTCCTGTCAAGGAATCAAGGCAATTACTGCAACAAGAGCTAGAAAATTAGTCATGTGGGCTGAGAAATAGCAATTAAGTTTAACATTGATAAAAGCAAGACACTGCATATTGGCAGCAGTAAGCCCAGAATAATATACCAAATGGGATGTTACCAACTGGTATATTATTCTATTAATATGTTATTTCATTTGCCACTTGTGATACCACATTCAAGATGGTGGAGAATGAAAAAGATCTAGGGATAACTGTCTGATGTGAAATTCTCTGAGCAGTGCAAACAGGCTGCTAAGACAGTTCACAGGGTTCTGTCAATAATATACAGGAATTCTGCCAAGAGCAACAAGGATATGATTATCCTGTTGCATAAGGCAATGGTTAGGCAGCATCTTGCATACTGAATACGGGTCTGGAAACCTCATTTTAAGAAGGATGTGGGCTGCTAGAATGGGTTCAAAGAGGAATACCTGCATTAATCACTGACACAGTGAGGTACTCTTACCATGAAAGACTTCAGTTCTGCAAATTGCAGCATTTGGAAATTGGGCCTGTGAGGTGACTTGACTGAAGTGTTTAAGGCTTTAATGAGTTGAGTAAACTAAACGGACAAACACATCAGGGAACATCAACTTAATTTGAAAAAGGATGACATGTGCAAAAATTTTCTTTCAGCCAGAAAGTAAATGAATGTTAGATAAACTTTCATCTGATGTTTTGGAAGTGGGTAATTTAAAATAAATTTAAGGAAGAATTAGACAAATTATTAGAGGGAACAGATGGATAGATGAGGTAGATATTTTTTTTTTAGCTGATGCTCGTTTCCTTGCATCACCTGCCACCACTAATATCATTTAGTTCCACATCTAAATTTCCTTCTTCATTATGTACATCATTAAATTCATAGATATGTACAAAAAATTAACTTGTTTGAATTTTTGGCCATTTCCTGTTGTTGGGTTTTAACTAGTAATGGACATAACTGAATGATTAGCAATTGAGAAATTTGAACAATCGAAATAATCAAATGATGAGCAGTTACTAACTACCATTCATTAGGCACACGGCAAGGATTAGAGGTCTTTGTAAATATGTCACCGAGATTCTTGACATCACAGCTTCCTGTAAGCAGAGCATACTGATCAAAAAAGAATGCTCGCTAGTCTTTCAGAAGAAAAGACCACGGTGCTTATAGATTAATGGGGTGGTGTGGCTTACGGGATATAAATATCATCAGTTCATTCTTTACTGGCTCGATGAATGAAGAATATTATATGCCAGATCAGTTAATGACACAATAAATTAGGAGACAAACCAAGCTGGCTAATGTATAAAAGTATAATGTCACACTATGCATCCTTGGTTCACCACTGGTTAGATGAAAAGTTTAGGACAAGGAACTTAGAGGGCGAAGGAGCAAGTGCTATAATTTCCAGATTTAAATCCACTAGACTTTGCTTTCTACGGCTATGCAAACTCAAGTTTACAGAAGAAAAACTAGGAATACTGGTGTCATCTCTACCATTGAATTGAAGAAAAGTGCAAATCCATCAATGCAGATACGCTAAGAAGAATTCGAATGTTTTGTTTTCCCATTTCAAACATGAATAAATATATACAGTACATAGTAGACATTTTGAACATATATTGCAAATAAAGTTTTAAAAAAAAACATCTTACCATTAGTTTGACTTTTCAAACAACTTGTAGATTATGACATTGTCAAAAGTATATGAAAAGTCTAGCACTCATCAACCAAAAGGGCTACTACAAAATTTATATAAGAGATTCATTAAAAATATAAGGTACTATATATGATAAGTGAAGTTTTATATATAAATTTAAAATAAATAATTAAAATATGATAAAAACACCATAACTTTTAACAATGATGTGTTAGTTTTATCAAAATGTATAATATCCAATACTTGCAAGCCCCATAATGGGGACATCTCAAGTACTGCATACAATTGTGGAAGCCTCATTTCAGGAAGAATGTAGAAATGTTGGAATGGGGGCAGAGAAGAGCAACAAAATTAATCAGAGACATAAGAAGAGTATTCTTACTAAGGAAGACTTAGGTTCTGCATATTGCATCACCAGGAAACTAGGTGCTTGTGAGGAAACCTGTCTAAGACTTTCAATATATTGAGTAAACTAAATTCTATTGGCATCCTTTCTCTTTCTCAGAAAATTCACACAAGAGCTATAAATTTAAACCGAAAAAGGATGGTTGCAGGACAGATATGTGAAAATTTATTTTCAGCCAAAGAGTAATTGCCTGAAGGAGTAAGCATATTATTTAAGGTTATGTACAGATGAGGTGAGTAGGGTTTTTTTTGGCCGATGCTGTATAAGCTTTCTTCATTACACTATTTGCTACTACTGATTACTAATACTAATATAGAACTACCAAGCATGCGGAGAAACGGGATCAACCATCATATTTTAAGTATTTTAAATTTACAGCAGTCACTTCATTTACTATATATACCATACCTTATAATATTTTATTTAATCTCATGTTAGCTTTTTTGATCAGTGAGTGTTTTAGATTTTTCATATATCCTATGATGACCTCCAAGGGTTTTCCTGACATTGAGATATATAATATTTATCCCCTTAATTTTAGAACAACTAAGTATTATTTAACATGCATTATGCTATTATAGTGTATTTCCACAAATACAATATATTACTGGCATCAATGGATCAAACTGATCAGTTAGACTACAAACCTTCTGTGCTAACATTACAGATAATGACTCCTCTCTTTGTCGAAGTTGAGCACGAAGTTTCAGTAGCAACTCTTCCATAGCTTGCCGCTCCATCTGCCAGTCCTCTTGGGCCAATTCTAAATGTTCAATTTCACGTTCATATACTTCTATTTGTTGTTGAAGCGATCTTACTTTATCGTCAAGTTCCTTATTGCGTGTTGACAGTTCAGATACTGAAGATGCCAGTGATTCAATATCAAAATCTTCATTGTGACTGAATGACTGCTAAAGTGAGCAAAAAATATAATCAATAAGGAAAGAATGCTTAAAATTTTGCAAAGTTATGAAACATTATTTTGAGTCCTTCAAATGTTTTATTTTGATTACTCTTTAAAATTTACTTCTGCAGGTTTGTTGAAAAAAATACAACAGATCATTAACTAAATATTTTTGTTTGATGCACAGTGTAAATCTCATAAGTATACACAGAATTTTTGGGTATTTATGAATATATATGTATACAATACACTAGTGAAAACATCAGAACGTCACAAACCACTGATTATCATTCATTCATAAATGATACGGCATGTAGAGAAATGGATTTCTCAAACATAATATCCATCACATAATAGAATTAAGTTGTTTATTAAGACAAATACTTCAGAAGTTAAGGTGCTAGTATATCACATCTGCAAACTGTATATATTACCACAGCCCAAAGTAAATGTTTTGTAGAGAATTACCTCATTCTATGACAAAAATTGACTCCTCTGACCTTTGTGGAACAGTCAAAATGTAACCAAGTCATTAAAGCCAGAACCATTAGGTGGCAGTAATCAAAATATATTAATGTGGGATCTATAAATGATAATGGAAAGGGCTTTAGTATAAAGATGACTACAATGATCTCAGACAGTTTTTAAATTATATTCAGTGGGACTAAATGATGATGTTACCAAAAACAAATTATAAATAGGAGGCATTCAGGGAAGTAATCATAGAAACTACCAAGATTTTTACACCAACAAAGAGCTATATATTATTCAAGGTTTAGATCTAAATGGATGTCAGATTAACTGATGAGACTAGTGGCAAAGAAATATACTTACTCCATTAACACGGGCACCTAGATTAAGTACAAACTAGTCTGCAATCAGATCACTAAGAGGGTTAGGCAAGCTAAGGCAGTATGAAAAGTCCTTGGGTAAGAATGCAAAGAATTCTTTGTTTATGTTTAACAGTAGAAGAGAAGGGATGAACAACATTGGCCCACTAGATATGAATAGCATGATCCCTTAGGTTTATGACAACCCAAATAAATATTCTGCATCTACATTTCTGTTTACTTTTGATGAAACTAAAAGTAAACAAGGTACCAGGGCTGATAAGATCCATCTACTTATATTAAAAGAAGCAGGAAAAAATGGTAATCAAACCTATGACCATAATTATGAGAACATCCTTGGATTCAGGGGAAGTTTCTATACGTCTGAGGTATGTAAATGCCTCTCCTATTCACAAAGGGGATCAAAGGGCAACATGAGCAATTATAGGCCTGTAAGCTTAACTTTTGTTCCAAGGAAAATAATGGAGTCAGTGATTAAAGAAGTACAAGAGGGTCACCTTAACAAGAATGGAATTATATGGAAATCATTGTCTAAGTTTGCAGATGATACAAAGGCTAGCAGGGTGTTTAATGACAGGTATCAAAGGCATACTGTAGAAGGAGAACCTAGAAAAATTAAGCAGATGGACTAAAAAGTGGCAACTTAGGTTTAACACTGAAAAATGCAAAGTACTGCATATAGTCAGTAATCTCAGAATAACACACCAATTAAGTGGTACTACACTCAAGGAGTGTGAAGAACAAAAGAGACCTAGGGGTAATCCCCCTTCCATAAGCAGCTCTCATGGAAGGGGGATTCTGTCGATATACAAGAACTTTATCAGTGATGAAAGGGAAGAAAATGAGTTAATTCTGTACAGAAAATAGAGTCAAAGTACTTCAGCATCATGATACGAGTACTCCACAATAATTACACACAAATTTACTGCTCTAAAAATTAATTAAAAATTGTACTAGTACAACCTCACTCATTCTGTATGTAGCAATGAGCAATAAGTAGTAATGCACTAAGTAGTAGCACTAAGTTAATGCACTAAGTAGTAGCAAACTAGGTTTGCTACTACTTAGTGCATTAATCTCATACAGTCTGACCAATACTGGAAAAGTCTGAAAAAAAATGCTTGCTTCCATTTCCTCTGTGGCTATATTAGATATGATGAATAGAAGTCATTGAATATGATGGTACTCCAAGCCAAGCAGAAACTCCAGGCTGAACAAATATTTTCAACAGACAACATTTTGTCACTCAGTTTAGCATCCTTATTGAAAAGCTCCCTAGTACAAAGTACAGCATTAATATTAGTATTGGAAGACAATGCAAGAAAGCAAGCTTATGCAGCATATTAGGGAAGGATGGAGGTGAAGATGGAAACTACATCAAATGACAACATGATATCCTGACAACAAAATTTTTAAAAACAATAAATTCTGTACTAATGCACATAGTATACCACACATTGCCAACTAAAGGTGCAAAAAAAGTTATAAACAGACTTAGAGAGTGTAAATGGTGGTGCAACAACTGGCCAAAATCACCTGAAAAAAATACAAAATTTGTGAATTTTTGGCATTCTGTAAAATTGCAGTAAATAGCAAACTAATGAATGCGCAAATTCTTTGGTGCAGAGTTTTGCTATTTCATTTCAATAACCAAGAGTATACCAATTTGCTAATTTCAGTCTCTAGCTTCTTCAGTATTTTCATGGGAAAAATATCAACAGGTTCATACACCTGTTGATATCTTTCCTCTACTGTACAAAAATAGTAGATTATGAAGACAATTTCTTTATTGCTTCTTTTTTTTGTCTTCATAATCTACTATTTTCACAGTTTATTTCTACTAGCTGTAGTGAGTGCTAGTTGCTTTGTATTGATCACACTATCATCTATAATAAAATTATTTTTCTGTTATTTACTTTACCTCTCTCTTTCTCTATTTGGTGGCAGCCTGGAAACCCTAATGCTACTGCATTAGGGCTTCCGTGATGCAGGTTTATTGCTTCAGCAGGCTGGCATTTTGTCAGTGTTGTCTGTGTGGATAATTTGTATTAATGTTTGAAATGCAGTAATTTCTGTGAACACTGTATCCAGGGGTCTCCAACAAGACTGAACACAATGGCCATCTTTTATCTGTTTTCTATTTTCATTTGTTTCATTTCATATTCTTTTGTGGTTGTTTATCATATCCTATTTGTGATATTTCATATTTTCTGGCATCAGCACTATCAGGTGAGAATCTGCCTAAATTATTTATTTATTGGTTCGTACTCTCGTGCTATATTTGCCTTTTATTTAATATCTTTAAAATTTTTATATGCATATTCCTTCCACTTTACCTTTTTTCTCTTTTTTGCTCTTACTTCTGTCTTTAGTAGTAGTAGTAGCATGTGATGCAAGAAAGCAAATGTATGAGGTTATGCAGCATCAGCCAAAAAAAAAAAAAATCACACCATTTCCTCCAATTGCCTGTCCAGTTCCTCCTTAAATTTATTTACCCTATCAACTTTTTTTTTTTTTTTTTTTTTTTATGAGAACCCCAAACACGAGAGGTATTATAACCTATAGTACTTAGTACCGTGCTTGGGTTGGAGGTTGAGAAGACGAAAAAAGATATTTGTTGATATTGGACTTGAACTTCTGTAGATTGTAATTTTCAGGAAATACGTATGAAGGAAGGTAGTTCCAGAAAACGGCAGTTGAATGAATAAATGAGGAAGATGAAAAGTTGGTTCTGTGGGTTTGAAGTTGGACAGTAAATGGATGTTGGCTGGTGGCGGCACGTGTTCGGACTGTTTTGAAAGTGAGAGCGGGAATTATAGAAGCCAATTCAGAAGAACAGTGCCCATGGAAGTATCTGTAGAAGAGGCATGCAGCAGAAACAGTGCGTCTATGAGAAAGCGAGTGGAGAGACTCTGTTAGAGATGAATCATTAATTAACCTAACTGCCCTCTTCTGAATGGAATCAAGAAGCCTGAGAGAGGTTTTGGGGGCACCACCCCAGATGTGGGAACAATATTCCATATGGCAGGGCGGATTTGCGATTTATACAGAGTGAGCAGCTGTTTGGGAGAAAAGTAACGCCGAGAGCGAAAGAGAAAACCAAGTTTTTTAGATGCAGAGGAAGCAATATTTGTAATGTGCTTGTGCCAAGAGAGATTAGAAGTCAGGGTAATCCCCAAAAGAGATATATCATTTTGCCTAGAAATCGGAGTGTCACTAAAGATAAGCATAGGAGCAGAAGAATCCTTTTTGCGAGATATAAGACAAGATTGAGTTTTAGAAGGGTTGAAATCAACTAAGTTGTCTTTGCCCCACTGGAGAATTACCTAAAGATCGGCATTTAAGGAATTGGCAGCAGATTTTCGAGAACTTGAAGCTGATTGAGCTGGACAAGGTTTCTCAAAATGGAAAGTTGAATGCAATGTGCTATCATCGGCAAAACTATGGATAGGATTTCCAGTCAATGGAAGAAGGTCATTGATATACAAGAGGAAAAGAGTGGGAGAAAGAACTGAACCTTGGGGGACACCGGCATTAGTGGAGAAGTTAGAAGACAGAGAGCCATCTACCATCACCCTCAGTGAGCGATCAGAGAGAAAACTGGATAACCAATTACAAAAAACAGTTGGCAAACCATAAGATGGAAGCTTGTTTAGAAGACCTTTATGCCAAACACGATCAAAAGCCTTTGAGATGTCAAGAGCAACTACTTGTGTTTCACCGAACCTTTCCATTGAATTAGTCCATAAATGGGTAACATAAGCCAGAATATCACCAGTGGATCGACACTGACGGAATCCATACTGGCGATCGTTGATCAGACGGAAGGTTTCTAGGTAGTTTAAGAGTTGGCGGTTAATTGATTTCTCCATTACTTTAGAAAGAGTAGAAGTAATTGCAATGGGACGATAATTGGATGGGAGGGATTTGTCACCCTTTTTAGGAACTGGCTGGATATGAGCAAATTTCCAAGCAGAAGGAAAAACACCTTTGGAATAAGAAAGTGAAAAAAGGCGGCAAAGAATAGGAGTAAGTTCAGGAGCACAGGTTTTGAGAACAAGTGGAGAAATACCATCAGGACCTGGAGCTTTCTTGGCATCAAGATTCATCAAAATCCTTCTGATATCCTTTTGACGGAAGACCACAGGTGGCATTGAATGGAGCGTGTTAGGAATGGTGGGAGGTGTTTTACCAAGATCATTAATACATGAGCTCGAAGAAAAATGGGATGCTAGCAGGTCAGCTTTATCCTTGGCTGAAATGACAATAGAACCATCTGGTTTGGACAGAGGTGGGAGCAGAGATGGGCAAAAGTTGCGGCCAATAGCTTTGGCAAGAGACCAGAATGCTCGGCTACCATTAGGGCAAGAAGCAAGTTTTCTGCTCTTAGCCTGTTCAAACTCTAGTTTGGACTGATTAATAACTGCTTTACAATTGTTGCGAGCTTTGGTGTAGGCAGAAAATGAAACTGAAGAATTAGAAACAAGCCAATTACGATATGCAACGTTCTTCTCTTGGACAGCCTTAGCACATTTATTGGAAAACCAAGGTTTAGATAAAGGACGAGATTTTAAAGTGGAGTGTGGGATAAAGGATTCCATTCCTGCAAGAATAATTTCACTGACACGATCTGAGCAAACGTTGACATCAGAAGTTTTGAAACAGTAATCAGACCAAGGAAAAGAAGAAAAGAAGTCTCGCAGGTCACCCCATTTTGCATTCTTGTAATGCCAAACAATACGAGGTTGGGAATAGCCTTGAGATAAAGGTTCCATTGGAGAAGAGACAATCACCAAGTTGTGATCTGAAGTGCCTAAAAGACCTCTCACTTCAACCTTGTACTTAGAAGGGTTGTTTGTGAGAAAAAGATCAAGCGTATTGACTGTATGATTAGGATTGTCCAGTATTCTTGTAGGTAAATGAACAATCTGTGCTAGGTCATTAGTAATTGCAAAAGCCTCAGCATCTCGACCTGCTGGGTCGGTGTGACTAGAAAACGGAAGCCAGCTGGAGTTGTGAACGTTAAAATCACCAAGGAAAATTACCTCACTGTTAGGAAAGTTGGACTGGAGAAAGTCAAGTTGCAAAGAGAGGAAGTCAAAGAGCTCCAAGTGATTAGTGGAGTTGGGAGAACGGTAGAGACAACAGATGAATTTTACACAATGAGGTAGAGAGATTTTAAGCCAGAGAAGATCAAAGAGAGGAGATTCCAAATTGCCAAGTCTCTGACAGGGAATATCAGAACGGACATATGCACAAGTACCACCTTTGAGGCGAAAGGAATCATACAGCAAATAATTTGGACATCTGAGATGAGCAGTAGTTGAATCAACTGATAACTGAGATTCAGTCAGAAAAAGTACATGGGGTTTGGAAGACTGCAAGTGGAAATGGACATCGTTGAGATTAGAATTGAGACCACGTATATTTGTGAAATGAATTAGGAAGTCCTTGGGAGGTTTAGATCTTTTCGCAGATAAGCTTGCTCTATTATTTTGACAATTCATGGTGTATTCAATAGTAAGAAAAAGTGGGTGGGACATGCTGTATGAAGTAATGAAATTTTTGGATATGGCGTACATGTGGTAAGAATATACCCAGATCCTTGACATAACGTGGCCTTGACAATGCTCCCCGCATACACACTACTCGGACTCCCTCCAGTCACTATCTGGCAGAGTAGAGGTAGCAAGATTATACACTAGCTGATCCGGAAGCTTCCTAGAGAGTTACCAATAGGTTCAGTCCGGTGTACTAACTAGCGGCCGGCCTGCGAACACCGTTTTAGAGCTGTACCCTCGAAATGTAAGGAATATTGGATCTCGCCATGACATTCATCATAACCTCAAAAATCATCAATCATACTGCATGATGGAAAAGATAGGGAAGGGTTGGCCGGAACTTAGCTCTAGAGACTAAACATGGGTTCCACCACTTCAAGCCTCCAATAAGCAAAGTGGTGGTATTTCACCGGTTGATGAGAGTCATCTACCACCTAGTACTGCCTGGTAACATAGAGGGGCGGCGTTCCTCCATGTGGTGTGGGCGCCACACCTCGACCCCTGCTTACGTTGGTTCACACCTGGGTGGTCACTCACCATGTACTTGTGCATGAAGGTTATACCCAGGATTACTAACAGTCCCACCATCGTGAAGGTGCAAGCAGAGGATTTGGCTGTCATAGACCGTCCGGACTTCGCCGAAATTGGGTCCACTTTGACTTTAGTGTCACCCGAATATGAGTTCCATCAGCGTTTTAGACTCCCAGGTAGCAAGAACAGCTTGTCTGGCATATCTGAGAGAATGTCTGTGACAACCTCAAGGACCTTAAGAACTTCCACAATGACAGATGGAAGTTTGTTCCAGCAATTAACCACCCGCTGTCTAAAGGCAAATTTCCGCACATCTAATCTACATCTGTCTTTTCTTAATTTGAATTTATGCCCCCTTAGGTTCGTAATCTGAACAAGTGGAAGGATCCCATCAGAATTCAGCGTGCTGAACCCATTCAAGGCCTTATACACCTCAATCAGATCACCGCGCAGGTGCCTAGTCTCCAGCCACTGCAATTTGCAGAACTTAAGCCTCTCTTGATAAGAGGATCCCTTCATTCCCCTTACCAATCTTGTTGCCCTTCTCTGTACACGCTCAAGTAAATCTACATCCTTCCTAAAATGAGGCCTCCAGACCTGTACGCAGTACTCAAGGCGTGGCCTGACCATTGCCTTATACAGAGGGACAATCACCTCCTTTTCCCTGCTACCAAAATTCCTATATATCATTGACAAAACCCCATGACCTGCCCTGGCAGCCTGTCTGCATTGCTCAGAAAACTTCATATCTGCCTGCACAATTACTCCCAGGTCTTTTTCATTTTCTACCACCTTAAGTGTAGTACCACACAGTTGGTACGTTTCTCTGGGGTTACTTCTACCCATATGCAGTACTTTGCATTTGTCAAGGTTAAACTTCAGTTGCCACTTCTTAGCCCATCTGCCCAAATTATCTAGATCCTGTTGCAGTAGCACACTGCCATTACTGTCATTAACAACCCTGCCAACCTTTGTATCATCTGCAAACTTCGACACTAAGCCTGATATACCTTCATCAATATCATTGATAAATATACAAAACAACAGTGGACCCAACACCGAACCCTGTGGGACTCCACTAATAACATTAGTCCACGAAGAGCAGCACCCATTGATTACAACCCTCTGTCTTCTCCCACTTAACCATCCTTTTATTCATTGTAGCAACTTACCCTTAATACCATTCTGCTCCAATTTGTACAATAGTCTTCCATGCGCAACAGTGTCAAAAGCTTTCCTGAAATCCAAATATATGATATCAAAATTATTTTTTGCATCCAGTTCCTTTGTAACCACATCATAATATCCTATCAAATTTGTCAGACAAGACTTTCCCTTAACAAACCCATGCTGTGTCTGAATTATTGCTGCAGTCTTGTCTAGATGATCTTGCAATGCATCTTTAACCAGCGACTCCATTATTTTACCCAGAACAGAAGTTAAACTAACTGGTCTGTAATTACCCATGTCACCCTTCGATCCCCCTTTGTGAATTGGGGATACATTTGCACATCTCCAGTCCATGGGGACCTCCCCTGAGTCCAAGGATGCTCTCATAATTATGGCTAAGGGTTTGCTTAGTTGCTTTGCCGCGTCCTTTAATATAACTGGATAGATCCCATCCACCCCAGCTGCTTTTCTTATGTTTAACTTCAACAATTTCTCCTCCACTTTGCTTTCAGTTATTACAAAATCATTAAGTATCCTGCTACAATTTGATAACCTTCTGCCATTTTCAAACCTTAATAATTCCTCATGTGTGAATGTAGATGCAAAATACTCATTCAGTTTGTTTGCTACCTGAGCAGGATCATCAATAGTCGAACCATCGATGTCAAGTGGACCAATCAGATTCATCCCCTTCCTTTTAGAGTTTATATAAGTAAAGAAATCCTTGCTGTTTTTCTTAGCATCTTTAGCCAAGGATTTCTCATAATCTGCCTTCGCCTGCCTAATCTCCTTTGTAACTTGGTTACAGATCAACTTGTAGCTATCATAGGCTTCTGTGTCACGTGTTAATTTGTATGCATCCCATGCATTTTTCTTCTCTATTTATTTATTTGTTTCCTTCAATCTTTTCTGTGCCTTTTCCATTCTATCTCCTTTATTTTCTCAATAAATGCTGTATATGCAGGGTGTCTCAAAAATATTGGTACAAACGTTTAGGGGAGGTAGGTAACATCTAAAGGAATGTGAATCGCATAGGAACCCATAACCAGAAACGTCACCGTAAGTCGGTAGACAGCGCTGTTCATCAGTTCGCGAGAGGGAAAATTTCTGGTTTACTAATTCAAGCAGTAGTCACCGGACAAAGAGCATGCATCGATATACGAACTGTGAGCTGGCACAGACATGCACCTAGCGTATGGATTAGCAGAGGGCAATGGACGAGCCGCTCAACGAATTTATGGAGAACGCTTCCCAGACAGACAGACATGTACCGGACCACTGTTTGTTTGCGTATGTGCATCAAAATTTGTGCGATTATAGGTCATTTCGAGGTAACAGGAGTAGTGCTGGCAGACCACGTTCGACGCAACTCGCCATGGAAGAAAGTGTGTTGAATGCCGTCCAGAATAATCCTACTACCAGCACACGTGCTGTTGCCTCTGCCTTAGGAGTGTCTCGTTGCAGTGTACAGCATTTCTGGCACAACGATTCCTTACACCCCTTTCATATCCAAATGGTTCAGTTACTGCTCCCCCAAGATCATCCTGCACATGGCTTTTGCGCAGTGGTTTCTCCAAGAAAGTGTTCAAGACTTGAATTTTCCAGCCTATGTTTTGGTCACGAATGAGACTTATTTCACTCGGGAAGGCTTATTCAATCAGCACAATGCTCATGTGTGTGTTCACGACAACCCACAGGGTGTGCGCCCCCATGCGGCACAACATCGCTTCACAATAAATGTGTGGGCAGGTATGGTCGGTGACTGCTTAGTCGGCCCGTACTTGTTACCAATTCTGCATGAACTCCACTAAATATCGGATCTTTCTTGAACAAGTTCTACCAGGGTTACTTGACGATGTTCCAGCAAATGTGAGATGCAACATTTGGTTTCAACATGACGGGGTGCCTGCCCATTATGGAAGGTGTGTTTGTGACCATTTTAACAGGCGTTTTGGGCGTCGATGGATTGGCCGTGGTGGACCCGTTGCCTGATCCCCACGCTCACCTGATTTATTGAGCCTTGATTTCTTTCTCTGGGGCCCCTCAAATCTATCGTGTATCAATCGCCTGTGGAGACGGAAATGGATCTCATGGTGAGACTCGTCTGCGCTGCTGCTACTGTCAAAGAAACTCCAGGTGTGTTCGGCCATGTCTGCCAATCCATGCTGCATCGGTGTGACACATGCATCACGTCTCATGGTGGAACCTTCGAGCATCTGTTGTAACATCATGAAATGCATCCATCTCGTACTCCATTGTTAATATTATGTCAACTAAATGCCACTAATTACTGTCTTGTGTCATTTCTGCTTCTTGTGCCTCTGCTACTACTTTCCCGTGACATTTCCGGTTATGGGTTCCTATGCGATTGACATTCCTTTAGATGTTACCTACCTCCCCTAAACGTTTGTACCAATATTTTTGAGACACCCTGTATATATATAATAGATGTAGCAAACTAATTAACATAAAAATAGATAAAAATAAAGAATAAGAAATAAAATTGATAAGGCAAGCATCAGAGGCAGCAAAATAGCTTTGTTTGTTTGTTTGGTTGGTTTTTAGGAGCATTAGCAACTAAGGCCATATTGCTCCGGGATATGCGGTGGTCATTCCTTGACCTTTCCGCATCCTCTGTATTTGGTGGTGACGGGCTCGAACCCCGGTCTAATCAAGAAGCGTGTGCTACGCACTGCTGCTCCTTCCCACCTGGCTACGGAGGCGCCAGCAGCAAAATAGCATAATCATCTGCATGTTGTGTGTTGTATAAAACAGGAAAAATAGGAGTCAGAAACCAACTAAAATACAAAATTAAACTAAATAAACCAAAATAGATTGACCATTATGCCCCATCTCGTCACAGAGGCAAGTCGACAAAAGATCAGTTGATCTTTTGATCGACTCATCTCTGCAACAATTTGTCTAGTGTTCAAAATGCTGTGATTCTCTGACCATTATTGGCCTTGTGATCCTCCGACGAGATGGGGCATAATGGTCAATCTATTTTTGTTCATTTAGTTTAATTCTGTATTGTAGTTGGTTTCTGACTCTGTTAATAGTGATATTTCACGCAATTTGGACCTAGCGCTGTTGGGGGCACTGCTAAATCTTGTTTAATTTGATTCTTTATTCTAAACTATTTGGAACATAACTTCTACAATACTTTCTGTCTTACTACCTTTCCCCCCTCCGTACTGTTTGCATTTACGCCTTTAATTTCAATCCATTTTTCGCTTTATTGATTTGACATACTGCTGGCTTAAATTTTATTATTACTATTATTTTTCCTGTTATGTTGTCGTTATTTGGTTTTTAGGAGCATTAGCAACTAAAGCCATATTGCTCGGGGGATATGTGGTGGTCATTTCCTGACCTTTCCGCATCCTCCGTATTTGGTGGTCATGGACTCGAACCCCGGTCTGATCAAGAAGCGTGTGCTACGCACTGCTGCTCCTGCCCACCTGGCTATGGAGGCGCCTATTTTTCCTGTTATATATATATATATATATATATATATATATAAAATATAGAAAATTAATAAATAACTTATGTAAAGTTAACTAAACAAGAACTAATTAATGCCATCTATACATATCTAGATAGAACATTACATCAGTCTTATTATATATTTTTTGTATAGTTTAAGTACAATTAGTAAAATAGGTAAGATATATTTCATATAGGATAAGCTGGTAGCTACTTAACCCTATAATAGCCATAACTGGTCCACGAGGCCAAACCTAGTAAAGGATGATCATTAGTCAAAGCAAAAGTAAAAATAAAACAATTAATAAACATAATAATAATATTTATCAAGTCAATTATAGGTAATATTTGCTTCTGAGGTAGTAATTAATTCATGGCTTCCCCCTTAGCCATCTTTTTCTACTGAGAACCTTATATCTAACTATTTTTTCACCTCTTACTATAATACTGAATTTTAGTGCCATATGCCGAATTATGCTATTGGGCCCTTTTTTTGCTATTAGGCTTACTTTTTTTAATTATTTCTCAACTAAATTACATGTCAGAACTGTGAGGGCACTGGCATCTGCTAACGTTGGATATAAAATAACACGTGCACTACAGCGTGTTCTTTCTTATATTTCATTTTCGTGGTAAGTTGGATTTTGCCTTTTTGCCCAATTAGTTTGGTTTTCTTAACGTTAACGTTTTACCACAATTTAAGCAAGTAGGAATTAGCCTTTCCACAGTCCGATACTTTTCCATAAAATACATTATATTATCATATTTCATTTCATTATACTTATGATATACCAGGATCTCTTTCTATAAGGGATGGGAAGTTACGCTCCCGGTAAAATCCAACGTACATTTGCATTATAACTTTCCCTTTACTTTTAACTTTTACTATCACATTCTATTTTTCTTACCTCATGAACTATTAGAGTAATTTGAGGGGGGATTGAGGTACTATTGCTATTCTTAAACCTTGAATCCGTTCTCCTTTTTTAGCTTATGCTCCTTTTGTACTTATTAATATGATATTAATTGAAGGATATTGGTTCTCATTTATTTCTCTTCTTCCTTAATATATGCTTTTGCTGTCTTAGCTATCGGTCGGGCTAAAGTCATCCAGCCTCTTAACAACAAAATTATTGTCTAACTTTAATTATACTTATCCATTTATCGCATGAATTACCTTTTGACCATGTTAAACAGGCAGATGATATCAGAAACTGATAGCCGGGTTAATTGTATGGCACATATTGAAAGGGTTAGCCCTCGATAAAGTCCCTTTCAATGTGTTCTATTACCTATAATTGATTTGATAAATATTATTATTATGTTTATTAATTGTTTTATTTTTACTTTGACTAATGATCATCCTTTACTAGGTTTGGCCTCGTGGACCAGTTATGGCTATTATAGGGTTAAGTAGCTACCAGCTTATCCTATATGAAATATATCTTACCTATTTTACTAATTGTACTTAAACTATACAAAAAAAAAATATATATATATATATTTATATATATATATAACACAGATAATTCATATAAAAATAAAAAGTAAAAATCAAATTAATACATAAGCCAGTAGCATGGTAAGGATGTGCATTTTGCTGCTTCTAATGATAGTTTAATATCTATTTATTTATTTTCTTATTTTATGTTATTGCATTCTAACTTTTTTAAGCCATTATTCAAAAAAAAATATATATATACGGTGGATTCCGGTTATTTGGGCCACCGGTTAATCGGGGCAGCCGTTTATTTGGGGCAAATCTTAAAAAACAGAACCCAATCGAGAAAATAGCCATGGTTTACTTTGCTTAATTGGGACAACATGCCGTTTAATCGGGGCAGGAGACCGCAGCACTGGAGATCACCCTATGATTGTCTCCGACCGTACTACGTGGTTCAGTCCGATTTCTGGAGGTCCCAACCATAAAACAATAAAAACAATTAGCAGTCACCTGTTTATTGGGCTTTTCTGTTAGTGCAATCTATCATAAACGGATAGTAAACTCGATCTTATTGAATTTGCAATAATACCGACAGCTGGAATTCTATGGGTTATTATGGTAAAATGCGTTTACACTTCCACGAAATCTTCAATCATAAAAAAATTAATTTTGATAATCTTCTCTTCATTCCTATTTTTAAAGATTTGTAACTTGTTGTTCCGTTCTCACTTGCATGTATCGTGTTACTTGCAATTTGTGTGTGTCGTGTTCTTTGTTATTGATTGCTTATCTTTTTACTATTTTGAATTTTAACCCCCACCCACAAATGTCAGTGAACAGAAATGTCAACTAGTTAGTATGTACATATTACATTACGTATTAATACTGATTTTCACGTATCATTTAATTTTTTAATTGGTAAGGTAATAAAGGGTAGATTTGTGCTTAATATATCTTTACTTTTATAGCTTGTGGATAATATTCCTCCTATTTTCGCTAATTACAATCGCTGTTTAATAGAACTAAAATTCAATTCGCAAACGTGATCACAATGAACAGTGCTTACTACACATCGTATAGTGAATGGTACTTTACTTAGGTGACTCCATCATAACGTGATTTGATTGTATAGTGAACCAATTGTAAAGCGGGGGTCCATTGTATTTTTAACTTTTTTTTACGTGAAACTTCGGATAATTGGGGTAGCCGCTTAATCGGGCCAAAATGCACTAGTCCCGATGTGTCCCAATTAACCGGAATCAACCGTATATACAGTAATACCTCGACTTACGCGAACTCTGAGTTACACGGTTCTTGATTTTTTCGTTTGGTGTATATCTAAAATTAGCTTACCAGTGATTTGGAAGTCAAATCATAAAGCTTGGGTGACAGCTTCCATTTTTGAGGACTGGTTTGGTCACCATTTCATACCCGAAGTCGAACGTTATTGCAAGTCTAAACAGATTCCATTTAAGGTGATGCTTCTTATTGACAATGCACCCGGTCACCCTCCTGCCACCCTAATTAATTTCGACCCACGTGTGAAAGTTGTATTTTTGCCTCCAAACACAACCAACTTGCTTCAACCGATGGACCAGGGAATCATCAAAACATTCAAGGCTTACTGCACGAGGCGTTCGTTTGCACGTCTGAATGAAGCTATGAGACAAAATAGTGAGATATCTGTTAAAGACTTTTGGAAACAATTCAATCTTTTAGATGCCGTAAGAATCATTGAAGAATCTTGGGATGAAATTCACAAAAAAACATTGAATGGTGTCTGGAAGTAACTTTGTCCATTTTTTTTTCAAAACCGAGACGAAAACAACGCCAGAAACTGATCATGTCGCTCATGTGATAGAAGAAGTTGTTAATCTTGCCAGACAATTAGATTTGGAAGTCAATGGTGATGATGTCAACGAGCTGTTGGATGCACATAGTCAGGAGCTGACAATGAATGAGCTTATAGAGATGCATGAGCAAAACATCACTGAAGTATCCGACACTTCAGACCCAGTTCCACCAGAAAAGCACATAAAGCACATGACAATTGCAAGCTTGACAGAAGGTCTCAGCTCAATTGAAGAATGCGTTATGGCTACAAAGCAAGGAATAAAAAAATTATTAGCTTGCTATGAAGAAATTCTGCGTGAAAAAAAGAAGGCGCTGTGTTGTCAGACGAATTTGTTAGATTTTATGAAGCCATCGACATCGAAATAACTTTTTTACATAACTCATTTATTTTTTTAATACATATTTTGTATTAATATGTATAAAGAACTGCAATTTTATTAAATATTTTTCTTCTAAACTAGTGTTTTTGTTAGTCCTTGGTCCCAATTAAACAAAATTTATATGTATTTATATGCAAAGTTGTACCCCGAGTTACGCGAATTCGACTTAAGCGATTTTCGTCGGACCCACCTATCGCGTAACTTCAGGGTATTACTGTATATATATTTAAATGGGTATTCAATGTAACTCTTTAAAGGTAAAGTTTAAAGAGTTACATAGAAAAGAGGTATACAATAGATGAAATGGTTTCAGTGAATGCAAGATTAATAAATTAGGTATGACAGATGCACCTAAAAGTGCAAAGCAGCATTAAAGGATGCAAGAGTATATGTAAGCTGTATTAATATTAAATTAAATTAAGTATATATATAAATGGATGTGAAAGTTACACAAGGTGCCAGTAACTATAAGGGTGAGGAAAGTAGAAAAAGAATCACTAATCTACTACTCTTCTTTTTCTACTTTCCTCACCCTTATAGTTAGTTACTGGCACCTTGTGCAACTTTCACATCCATTTATGCATACTTAATTTAATTTAATTTAATATTAATACAATATATATATATGTACGTATGTATAGCCTAATTTCTTTATTTCGTTTCGTTACTACATATTACTTATATTCATTATGATCTTTGGGTACTTTCTGTCTGTCGGTGGCCCTTGTCCATAAATCTTCCTTCCTTTTTTTTCATTTTCACTTTCTTCCAGTTTTAATCTTTAGATAATGTATTTGTGTGTGCGTGTGCACACGCACTTTAACAAACACCTTCTGTACCAGTGGAGGTATAGGTGTTTTTTTGATACAAAATAGTTTAAAGAGTTACATAAATGAGGTTTTTCAATAAGATAACAGTTAAAGGCAGGAAAAAATCTCAGATGCTTGGAGAATTTGTTTATTTCCTAACTATAAGAATAAAGGTGATATACAGGATAGTACTAGTTACAGATAAATAAAACTTATGAAAAGTCACATTAAAAAAACTGCGGGAGAGGGAATGAGAGTAAATAAAGGAAAAAAGATGGCAATATCTGAAAACTGACAATGATTCAGAAATTTAGAAAGGAAAGACTGAATATGCTTTTTGATGATTTACAAACGGCTTATGACAGAGTTTCAAGAGAGGTTGTCTTGGAAACTAGTATCACTAGTATAAAAAGAAACTAGTATCACTAGTATAATTCTGATTAGAAATACTAATATAACTAGTATTTCTAGTTAGAATTATTTAGGATATGTATGCATGGACAGAAACCTCTCCATTTGCATTCCAGTGGGGAATGCATATGGAGAGACATCCATTGATCACCAGGCTTCTACTAGAGCCCCAATTTTCTTCATTTTGATTGAACTGGCAGTAAAGATAAATTTTCATATTTAGTAATAACAATCTATTTTAAAAAGTCCGTAACCTAAGCAATTATCTAGAATGAATTTGCACACATGCCAAATTTAAAAGTTTATGAAGAAGTTGCAAATAAATATTGCTCTGAATTTTATTTATTTATTTTCACTTGTTCAAATCAAAATGACTGCTATAATATTGTTTTCAAAAATATTTAGATAAAAATGTGTCATTTTGAACTTCTAAATATAAAAATGAACAGAAGGGACACTGAATTAAAATGTAATCCAATATCCTCTCTAATAAGTCTAAGTCTAATCCCCTCTAATAAGCAAAACTTTTGGCAACACTTTTCAGGAAGAACAATTGCAATAAAATTATCAAAAGGAGTCCAATTTCAATGGTGATAAGTGAAATTATTCGGAAACAATTTGTTTGGTTTCTGTCATAAATAACTAAAATATTGATTCTACAGTTATAATTTTAAGTATTTCATATTTTTGTCATCTGGTTGCTCATATAGCTATTAGTTTTTTGTCTTACTTTTTAAAGAAATCAGCGATTTTTTTAAAATTAAAAATTTAAGACTATAAAGATTTTATAAAATCAGATTTTGTAAAAGAATTGTGAATAGAGCTGGGTAGGTAATGTGGCTAAGAAATAGAAAAGTTTTGTCACTGGTGGGCCACAGACCTAATACACCTATCTGTGGATAAAAGAAAACAAAATTTGGAATTCATTCTTCAAGGAATAAATATGTTGATGATTCAGTTTCACTTGCTGAGATTAAAACATTTCCAACTTATGAATTAATGTAAATATTTTTAACTGCACACACACACTCACAAGAAAAGAGTCACCGGCAAATTTTTCCTTCTCAGTATGTGGTGTGCTTGATATTATGGATTCATCAAAAATAATTCTTTGTTCATCTGATTCAGGTCCTAAACTGTTTAGCCTGTCATCTGCAAAGAATAATAAACTGTTAAATGCAATTACAAATTAAGTTCTTCTGTTAATTATACAAAGATGATTTAAAAAGTACTGGCAATTTATACCCCATTTATTCAATTATTAAAGGCAATCAACTCCTAAAAATCAATTTGCTAAGTGAAATTTCATTAATCAAAGCTTTATTTCCTATAAAAGCAATTATTATAATGCCAATAGGGCATTCTGGCAGAACCAAGAAAGCATTTTTGACTTAATATCCTATAAAATATATCAAAAACAAATTTAATGCACATAAATTAATAATATTTCATATATATTGAAGAGGTTTTTGAGCTGCATATAAACTTTCAGCCCTAAAAGGCAAAATTTTAAAAAATATGTTCGGCTGAAACTTACCTTAGAAAGATGAGGCTTTTATTAATATGGATGAGAAATGCAATTTCCTAATTAATCACATTGTAATTGATGAGGAGAGAGGAGGTTATAGAAGGAATAATTGGTTGATACTTGGTCTTCAAGGGGTTGACATGTAAACCAAAAAAGTTAAATATAATCCAGGCAGTCATCAGTCACTTGCTGAGCCTTACACAATGAATTAAAAAGAACTCAACCTCCAAACAGGCACCACTCCTAACAGACCTTTTTCAGGATTCTAGATAGCTCACTTGCACAATTTTCTAGTTGGTATTAAAATGTACTTCCTTGATATCAGTTTTTAATTATTTTTTCATGTTCTATCATATATATACCAGGTTAAATATCTGGATCAAGTAAATTTTACAATTCTAATTTGACTTTCTACTAAAGTTGTCAATACAACGTACTATACCAATCTGTAAAGCTAAATTTCTATTAAATGTCTTCATTCTAAATAATTATGCAAAATGTATGTTTTTCTAACACATTACACTACATTGTGTTGACATACATCTCCAAAATGTTTCGACAACCACAACTTCCTTAACTAATGAAATCTGCTGAGTATTACTGCACACAAATATATGTGCACCCATGGAGCTGAACAGATATCTCCAGATGTCTGTATATTGTTAGTAAGGAAGTGCATCCTTATTCAATAGCAAGTCAGTTAAGGTCAAGACTGAAACATGTAATTCTGGAGAATTACAAGTGTAAATCATTTTATAGAAAAACTTATATTCCAATGTATTTAAACAACTTTAAAAAAAATTTTAAAAATTATATATTTTAAATCCCAATGCACTTGATATTTTTGAAGAACTAAAATTCTTCAGTTTTTCAACCAGATTTGATGACTATATGTAGTTTTGTTATTTTGAGAATAATCCCTAATTCAAGCAGTAAAGAAACTGTTATACTTCAAAGTGAGAATCACATATGATGTGCAAAAAGAATAACAATCTTTCAATGACAACATCATTGAGATAACCTTTAATAACTTGTTTTTTAATAACCTTTTTTATATAATATATAAAATAACCTTTTTATTTATCTTTTGTGTTACTTCTCACCTGTATTTTGAAATTCTGAATTTGCTAATAAAATAGGTTCTTCTGCACAATCTAAATTGTTATTCGCTGAAGAATTAACTTCTTTACAAAAAGACTCCTGGAAAATAAAAATATTTAACACATAACAAAAAATATTTCAACTGTAGCATTAAAAAAAATTCTGAGAGTGCATCAAATCAGAAGGTATAATACAGAACTAGTACTGTAGTAAATTCTCTTTTTCATTAACAAGATAATCTCTTAACATTTGCACATATAATTATGTAGCAAACATGATAAGAACAAAAATAATAATAATTATGTACTCATTTAATAATTATTAAATAATAAACATAAATAATAATAATAATAATGATGATGTGGTTTACATAACAGATAAATGTATGTATAAAGGGTGCTTCAAAATTTCATGGAACAAACTATGGAACAAATATTAGAGCACATTCTACAGATAAAATAAATAAAAAATGTTTCTATAAAAAAGATTTAAAAACATTCTATAAAGTTTTTGGGAACTATTGGAGACGTCTCAAAAGTCTATTTCTGAGATATTAAATGAATCATAAATTACAAAATCATGTAAGATGGCAAAACATTTTTATGTTTAAATGTATAAATGTGACTGCATAAACTTATAGTATTTGCTAAACTTACATATTATGGGAGACATTAAAAGCTGTTTACTTTTGCTCAGTTAACTGATATTTTAATTTATGGCAAGGTTTATAAGAATTCTATGGCTGTTGTTTCTGATATGCCGAAAAATTTCTAACTTGAATCATCAAGGGCTGCTGTGAAGAAACAACTTAGAGAAACAGATATGCTAAAACCATTATGAAGAAATAGAAAGAAGATATAAATTTGATGAATTTGAGGTATTGCTCAAAGCATCAAAGGCAGATATTGTTGGGATATCAGAGATGTGGTGTCACACGGATATAAGGAATGCAGAACTGAAATTTGGAGAGTACAATGTGTACAGAAAGGATAGACAGGATAGGAAGGGAGGAGGGGTTATGCTATTAGTTAAGAAACACATAAAATCCAAGGAAGTGAAGTCAGTCGACATCGCTGGACAGTGCAGTGTCAAGTCAGTTTGGTGTGACATAAGCATTAGGAGATCAAAATTGAGAGTAGGAGTATGCTATAGGCCTAATGACTCTGATGAGTATAATAAGAAACTGTACAGAGAAATAGAGTGGGCAGTAATTAGAGAGTCTTATAATGGGGGATTTTAATTTCCCAGATATTGGCTGGAATTTGTGGGTTATTATTTTTTTCATTATTATTATAATTAGCCATATGGTGCAAGGAAGCCTGAGGCTTTTGCTGCACCAGCCAAAAAAAAAAAAATTGAGTTACCCCTGAGAGAGAGAGAGAGAGAGAACAAGAGTCAGAAATAGAAGGGAATCACCAAGAAAGAGAAGAATGATGATATCCAGCTCAGGACCCTGGGTGTGCCAAACCCATACTCACCAGATGTGAGCCCCTGGGGAAATATGCACATGTTGGATGGCACCTGTAAACAATTATTAATAATGACTGCCTTTACTGACATAATATAATTAAATATTATATTATTTGACTTCATGACATAGAAGCATCACCTGGAATAAAACTGTTGATGAGCACCTACACATTTCATGTAGAGGATAATCCCATTATTGACAGGCTGGAGTCAGATTGCATGCATTCATTGTAGTGTGCAGGTTTTTGATTTGCATTCACTTGCCAACACATCTAAATAGAGTTTTAATTTCAAAAATTAATTAAAAATATGTTTTTAATATAAAAAATGGATTTTTCACAGTTGTATTCGGAAAAGATTGAAAATAAGGTGGCATTGAAAAAGTGACCATTTTGAATTATTTATTGCTGATTTTTCAAATGCATGCATGTTGTGGGGTCAAACTGACATTGCACCCAAAAGAACAAGTATCCACATGACTGATGAGGTAACAATATAACAATTTGGAAAGAACAAAGGAGGAAATAAAATTTACACTTTTTTCTAAAAGTAATATAATAATTCTGTTACATTGTTTCAAAAACTAGTTTAAATAAAATATAATTAAGATAGTCAAATTAGCTTAGGCAACTATAAAAATGCTAAGTCTTTCATAATGAAATACTACTTTGAAATATGAAGTAACAACAAAGAAAATATTACATTACTTCCCTAAAACAGCTGTAAATTAATGACTGCCACATGTGTATGGATTTACAAGCATGATCCCCAAGCTCCTGTTCTTTGCCAGAGACTACTTGTAATCTGGCTTAGCTTGCCTAACCTCCTTTGTGACTTGACCACAGACATATATATCATATATATATGGCTTCTGTATCACCTGATAATTTACACACATCCCACATATTTTTCTTGGGTTGGTCACTCACACACTAGCAAGGCTTTTGTGAATTTATTGGATGAGTGTTTTCTACATCAGCATGTTCGGGAGGCAACTAGGGGGAGTAATACTCTTGATTTGATTAACAGTAGTGATTCTTCATGCATTAAGAATCTGCAGATAAAGAAACCACTAGGTTGCAGTGATCACAGTGTGCTGAAGTGGGATTTACTCAAAGAGGTAACTACCATCAGGGGTAAAGGGAAGGGTTTTTGCTTTCGTAAAGGCGACTACGATGGTCTGAGACAGTATTTAAATTCTATACAGTGGGACCAACTGATGATGTTACCAACAGCAAATTCAAAATGGGAAGCATCCAAAGAACTTATCTTGGAAGCTACTAGGCTTTACATACCAACTAAGAAATATTGTTCAAGGTTTAGGCCTAAATGGATGTCAGATGAACTAATGAGACATGTGGCAGAGAAGAAAAATGCATGGGTTACATATAAATTAATGGGTGACATGGAAACCTATGATAGATATAAGTTGATCTGTGACCAAGTTACAAAGGAGGTTAGGCAGGTGAAGGCAGATTACGAGAAATCTTTGGCAAAGGATGCAAAGAAAAACAGCAAAAAGTCCTTTACTTATGTAAACTCTAGAAGGAAGGGGATGAATCAGATTGGTCCACTTGATATCGAAGGTTCAACTGTTGATGATTCTGCTCAGGTAGCTAACAAACTAAATGAATATTTTGCATCGACATTCACACATGAGGAGTTATTCAGTGAGGGGAATGCCAGAGGTGTATTCAACTCTGGCAGTAAGCTAGATAATCTTGTAATAACTGAGAGTAAAGTGGAGGAGAAATTGTTGAAGATAAACACAAGAAAGGCACCTGGGATGGATGGGATCTATCCAGTTATATTAAAGGAGGCAGCAAAGGAAGTAAGCAAACCCTTAGCCATAATTATGAGAGCTTCCTTGGACTCAGGGGAGGTACCCATAGACTGGAGATGTGCAAATGTGACCCCAATTCACAAAGGAGGATCAAAGGCTGACAAGTAATTATAGACCTGTGAGTTTAACTTCTGTTCCAGGAAAATTAATGGAGGCACTGGTTAAAGAAGCACTCACTGCACGATCATCTAGACAAGACTTCAGATATAGCTCGGACACAGCATGGTTTTGTTAAGGGAAAGTCTTGCCTGACCAATCTGATTGGATACTATGATACAGTCACAAAAGAACTGGATGCAGGGAATAACTTTGATATTATATACTTGGATCTTAGAAAGGCTTTTGATACTGTTGCACATGGAAGACTGCTGCACAAATTGGAGCAGTGTGGCATTGGAGGCAAATTGCTGCTATGGATAAAGGGGTGGTTGAGGGGGAGAAGACAGAGAGTGGTAATCAATGGACACTGCTCATCGTGGACTAATGTTATTAGTGGAGTCCCTCAGGGTTCAGTGTTGGATCCATTATTGTTTTCTGTATTTATAAATAATATTGATGATGGTATATCAAGCTTAATGTCCAAGTTTACAGACGATACAAAGGTTGGCAGGGTTGTTAAGGACACTACTGACACTATGCTGCTGCAACAGGATCTGGAAAGGTTGAGCAGATGGGCTGAGAGATGGCAAATGAAGTTTAACATTGACAAATGTAAAGTACTACATATGGGAAACAGCAACCCCAGAGCAACATATCAACTCTGTGGTACTACACTGACAGTGGTAGAGAATAAAAAGGACCTGGGGGTAATTGTGCAGGCAGATATGAAGTTCTCTGAGCAGTGCAGATGGACTGCAAGAGTAGCTCATGGTGTCTTGTCAATGATATACAGGAATTTTTCTAGCAGGGATAAGGAGGTGATTATTCCTTTGCATAAGGCAATGGTCAGGCCACACCTTGAGTACTGTATACAGGTCGGGATGCCTCATTTCAAGAAGGATGTAGAGCTGTTGGAACGAGTACAGAGAAGGGCAACAAGATTAGTGAATGGAACAAAGGGTTGCTCTTAAGAAGAAAGGCTTAAGTTTTGCAAATTACAGTGTCTGGAGAGTAGGCACCGGTGAGGTGATCTGATAGAGGTGTATAAAGCCTTGAATGGTTTGAGCATGCTCAATGCTGATGGGATTCTTCCTCTTACTCAGAATAATCACCCGAGATGGCATAAATTCAAATTGAGGAAAGACAGATGTAGGATAGATGTGCAGAAATTTGCCTTTAGCCAGCGGGTAGTTGGTTGGTTGGTGGAACAGACTTGCATCCCTTGTTGTGGAAGTTGATAGCCTAAATAAATTTAAGGCTCAGCTGGACAGATATTTCTAACGAACGGAGGGGTGAAGTGGAAGTGTTTTTTTTTTTTTTTTTTTGGCTGATGCTGCATAAGCTTGCTTTCTTGCATCATATGCCTCTACTAATGCTAAGAAATGTGGTGGAGGGAGATTTCCGATGAACTGCAAATTTTAGCAAGCAAACACTTTGTGCTGTGCGAGTATCTCCTACAGTATCAGGAGATACTCACTACTGAGTATCAGGTCACATAAATATTTCATTTGCAAGTGTATGGAGGACATCACATAAACCACAATAATATCAGAATTTCAAAATTGTTGTTACAATATATGAATAAATGCAGAAACTGTTTTTGGTGGCTCATTTTTCAATGCACACATGATGCTCAGTTTCTCAGCCATGTTTGGGTAACAGATGAATCAAGTTTTACAAGACATGCAATTTTCAACTCTCAAAACACTCATACCCAGGCTGAATAAAACCCGCATATGATTGTCAGCACTCATTATCAACATACCTTTTCCTTTAATGTTTGGTGTGGTGTTCTTGGGGATGATTTTATTTGTTCTTATTTTTTACCAGCAAGTTTTCAGGAATAGCACATCTACATTTTATGGGGAATAGTTTGTGGGAACTATTGGAAGACCTACCCTTAATACGAGCAGAGGATGTAGCATATGCACATTGGTGCACAGCCAAATTTCCCCTGTGATGTATCTAATTTTTTAAATATTTAGTACAACAACAAATGGATTGGCCAGAATGGCCCTGTATAATGTTCACAACAATCACCTGACCTAATATCCAACATTACTTTGTGTGTGTGGGGTCAACATGAAATCTATTCTGTGTGCATTATCACAAAAGATGAACTGAAAACTGCATTTTGGATGCTGCTAAAGACATTACAAATAGTCCTGAAAATGAGAGTAAAACTACGGAATCATGGATTCCGTGTGCCAAACTGATGAAAAAAATGGAGGCCCTCTAAGCAGTTACTTTACATATTTTCTATTTAGAGATTGATTTCAGTTTCTTTTTGTTTTGTAATTTATGATTGTTTAATACTTTGAAAATAAAAAATTTTGAGACATGTTTATAAGACCTTTTTTCTTATTTTTAGCTGTAGACATTTATTGCAAGAAATTTTAAAACACCCTATATATAATCAATTTACTGGAAAAAATATAGATTAACAGCAATCCTTTATAACAGTTATAACAGAAGAGTTTTTTTTTTTTTTTTAATGAAAACCCCAAGCATGAAAGGTATTAGAACCTTTAGTACCATGTGTAGGTTAAAGGCTGAGAAGATGAAAGAAGATACATGTTGATATTAGACTTGAATTTCTGTAGACTGTAATTTTCAGTAAATATGTAGGGAGGTTGTTCAAAAAAACAGAAGTTGAAGGAACTATATCAGTTTATATCAGTAGGAGTAATAAATATTGATCTATGATATGTATATATGCAATTACAATAAAATTGATCAATGAAGTAGGATATAATTAAAGGAAGGGATGTCTAGAAACTCATCTATGGCAACGATGGATTTGTTCTAACAGCAAATCATAAAAGGTTTTTTTTTTTTTTTTTTTTTTCCCACAAAAAAAAGTGGAACACTTAATAGTCAAAAATAATTTTGGAATTTTTTATTATTTGATCAAGGTGTCCATAAGCTGAGAGAATAAAAGTTTCAAAAATGGGCAGCATTATTAAAGAATCAAGTTTCCAGTTTTCTTATTGGGAAAGATTGAATGCAAGCATAGGCAGACAGCCTTGTGGCATGATGGTGTTACCTTGAGCAGCTGATATATTTAATGATTACAGCTGACCTGTAATATATACATTCGTGCATTAGGATATGACAAGATATATTTGCAAGAAGGAATTAGTTCTATTGTTCTATGCATTTGAGATAAAGGCCCAGTGAACAGAATGACACATAAATAAAGGAAGGTACAGATTGCAGAGTATTTCAGTCTGGTGTTAAGATTAAAAATTAAGGAAATATCACTAAACAAAATCCCAGTATAGTGCCACAGGGTTTAGTGCAATGGGTGACAAACTGCATCTTTGCAATTCCAAGAAATTTAACACATAAAAAAAGAGCAATAGCTACACTGAATGAAAAAAAAAGAATAGAGGAAAAAGGTACAAGGACAAAATTCACATATTTAGTGTTACTGGAATTAAAGACTGGCTAGCCCAAAGTAATTACAGCAATACCTCGCTTAGCACGGTTTCAAACAGCATGGGTTTCACTATAACATGGTTTTCAATTAAGTTTAGATCAAAAATTTACTGTACATATTAAAACACATTCAATAACCTAGACACTTACTCTACTTATATGCTACATTGTCATAGCCTAGGTACGCATAAATATATGTTACAGTGCCAACTCTGTTGTCTCACATGCACATGTGCCAATAGTACCCTTTGGGCAGTCAGTAGCAACGTGCAACAGTGTTCGGTATTTTTAATTCCATCCTGACAAGATGATGTGATAGCTTTTCATTTCACAATTTATTTTTTACCCCTCTAAATATGATCAAAACTATATTTGCATCTTGGCTAGAAATCACTGCTACCAACATGCGTTCTGTTTGGCAGCATGTTTTGCCCCATTTGGTAAATGATTTCGCTGGTTTTGAATCGCAAATTCAGACAATCACCGAAGACGTTGTGAAGATTGGAAGAGACTTGGGATTCAAAACTTTGGACATTGCCAATGTACGTGACTGCACTGACTCACATGCAAATGACTTAGATGATGCAACTCTCCTTGAAATTGATGAGCAAACTGCATAAGAAGAGGAAAACAATTCTAAAGTAGATAACACTGAAGTGGAACCAAAATAATTTTCAACACAAGAATTGGAGAAAGTTTTTGGGGGATTGACGTGGCCTGAGAGGTGATTATGAATTGAGATCCGGATGTTGAACGTAGCATCAACATACGGCAAATTTTACAAGATGGGATTCGATGCCACAAAGGCTTGTATGCCAAGAAAAAGAAGAGACGACTTCACCAGACATTATTATTGAAATACTAAATAAACAAAGATTTTTTTTCATCTCTCATGTTGTTACCTTTTCATTAATAAAATTTTTGCAATACTTTTTATTGGCTATCAAGTGCAAATTGTTTATAGATTTATTATAATTTGTTTATATTACCAAAGAAAGATACGCATTCAATTAAAACCCATTATAATTATACCTCAATCAGCACGGTTTCACATAGGATCAGTTTCGGTACCAACTGTCAGTGCTATGCGAGGTATTGCTGTATATATCTATTATATTAAATTAGGATCTGCACTTTTGACAGCTAGAATATACTGAATTAACTGACAGGCATTAGAAGGAATGTGTGAATAGTAAAGAAGGCTTAATCAGCATATGAACAGAAATTTTAAGTTCCTGTAAAAGAAAGAATACAGAAGTGGATAACAAGGCCAACATGCTCTTCCCTGCAAAAGGCCACACTAAGTGTTTTCACAACAGCAGTTGAGTTTCAGAAAAACACTAATTTCTTTCTGCAAATAACCAATGGAGAATTTTTAAGAGGGTCAGAAATTAAGTAAGTTTGAAGCAAACACAGGAAAGAAATTAAACAAGTTTCTAAAGAATGTTAACAAAAAAAAAATTTTTAAAAATGGATTTGATGAAGTGTGGTAGAAAACATAATGTTATTGCTCAATAAGAGCACCTCCGTAGCCAGGTGGGAAGGAGCAGCAGTGCGTAGCACACACTTCTTGATTAGACTGGGGTTCGAGCCCGTCACCACCAAATACGGAGGATATGGAAAGGTCAGGAAACGACCACCGCATATCCCAAAGCAATATGGCCTTAGTTGCTAATGCTCCTAAAAACCAAATAACAATAACAAACAACAAACTGCTCAATAAACTTTGCAAGAGAATTTTAGTAAGTACTTTAAGTAATGGCAAATAAGGAAGAAGTCAATCAGTTTGGTAGGATTAGGAGATTTTCAGATGGGCAATACACAATGCCATTTCATATGTACAAAGTAGCTAATTTCAGTTTAAGACAACCATAATTTAATTTAAGATAACCCTAATAATTTTCAATTAAATAGTCTTTGTTAAATGAACCACACACTGAGGACAATGCTACATAAGCATTCAAATTACCACATAAGAAGTGGGGTTCCCCAAGGATCAGTATTAGGACCACTGTTGTTTTTAATTTTCATAAACGACATCGATGAAGGGATAGAGGGCATGATGTCTAAATTTGCAGATGATGTTAAAATTGGTAGAGTAGTTAATGATCACTGTCAAGCTGAGCTTCTTCAGAGAGACCTAGATAGACTTCAGGAATGGTCAGAAAAATGGCAGCTATGCTTTAATCCAACAAAGTGTAAGGTATTACACCTGAGAAACAGTAATCCCAAAATAACTTATTCACTTGGTGGAGTTCAACTAAACCCAGTACTGGAGGAAAGGGACTTGGGTGTTACGATACGGTCAGACATGAAATTCTCTGAGCATTGTAAACAGGTTGCAAGGTAGGCCCATGGTGTCCTATTGATGATCTATCGAACTTTTGCAAGTAGAGATAGGGATGTGATAATCCCATTATATAAGGCTTTTGTTAGACCACACTTGGAATACTGTGTTCAAGTATGGAGACCGCACCTAAAGAAAGGCATCGAGCGTCTTGAAAGGGTGCAAAGATGGGTAACTCGCCTGGTGAGATCGGCAAAAGGGTGTCCTTATGAAGAAAGACTTTGAATATGTGGGTTGCAGAGTTTGGAAACTAGACACCGTAGAGGAGATTTGATTGAGGTGTTTAAGGCTCTGGGAGGCATCAGTAAAATGAATGAGGACGAAATTTTCAAGATTATAAATGATGCTAGAACTAGGGGACATAAATTCAAGTTACAAGGGGAAATGTTTAGATTGGACTGCAGGAAGTTTTATTTTAGCCAGCGAGTTATAAATTAGTGGAATAAGTTGCCTACATGGGTGGTAGAGGCTAACAGTTTGGGGAAATTCAAAGGTCATCTGGATAGTACCTTTGGGTCAGGGAAGTGCATAGGATGATAGCTTTAATTTCCTTTTCTTTTATTAATTATTATTATTTATATTTTTAATTTTTTTTTTATCATTGTTTTATTCGGGGTTTTTTTTTTTTTTTGGCTGGTGCAGCATAAGCCATAGGCTTTCTTGCACCATGCAGCCATTACTAATACTAATACATGTAATGCAGTATTTCAAATGCAACTCTAAGGCCAATCATACATTCAGAATAGAATGCACAAGTGGGCCTTCAGAGTTAAAACTCTGGTTTCAACTTAATTTATGGGTTGTTTTGCTGCATGTTGTGTGTGTACGTGCCTGATTGAATGCATTTTTTCTTTCATTTCTTTTTTTTTCTGTTGAGGGAAGATCTCCAGAATATTTTGTATCCGAAATATCAAAGCAATTTTAAAACTGCCTTATTTCTCAAGTTCAGTTTTGCACTTATGTCTCCTTAAGATAAAATTTCAATGTGTTCGGACAGATTTTAAATTCTACAGGACCAACTGAAAATGTTACCAACAGCAAATTCTAAATGGGAAGCATTCAGGAAATAATCGTAGACACTACCAGGCTTTTCATACCAACTAAGATATACTGTTTGAGGCTTAGATCTAAATGGATGTCAGATGAACTGATCAGACTTGAGGCAGAGTTTAAAAAAAAAAATGCATGGGATTCATATAAAATATCGGATGATACAGAAGCCTATGACAGATATAAACTAGTCTGCAACAAAGTCACAAAGGAGTTAAGGCAAGCTAAGGCAGATTATGAGAAGTCTCCAGCAAAGAATAGCAGCAAAGACTTCTTTGCTTGTATTAACAGTAGCAAGTAAGAAGGGGTTGAATTACATTGGTCCACCTGATGTCGATGGTCTAACTGTTGATGATGCTGCTCAGGTGCTAACAAATTGAATAGGTATTTTGGATCTGCATTCACATATGAAAAATTCTCAAGGAAAGGGGATGTCAAAAGTTAATCAAATTCTAACAGGGAGTTAGATGATTTTGTGATAACTGAGAGAAAAGCAGAAGTGAAATTTTTGAAGCTAAACATAGAAAAAAGGCATCTGAGGTGAATGGGATCTATTGAATTATATTAAGGAAGGCAGCAAAGGAGGTAAGCGAACTCTTAGTGATAATTATGAGAACATATTTGGATTCAGGGAAGATGCCTGTTGACTAGAGATGTGCAAATGTATCACCAATTCACAAATGGGGATAAAAGGGTGATTAATATGAGTATTAGCATTAGCATTAGTAGAGGCATATGATGCAAGAAAGCAAGCTTATGCAGCATCAGCCAAAAAAAAACTCCCACTTTACCCCTCCGTTCGTTCGAAATACCTGTCCAGCTGAGCCTTAAACTTATTTAGGCTATCAACTTCCACAACAAGGGATGGAAGTCTGTTCCACCAACCAACTATCCGCTGGCTAAAGGCAAATTTCCGCACATCTATCCTACATCTGTCTTTCCTCAAATTGAATTTATGCCCGCTCAGGTGATTATTCTGAGCAAGAGGAAGAATCCCATCGGCATTCAGCATGCTCAAACCATTCAATGCTTTATACACCTCTATCAGATCACCTCGCTGGTGCCTAGTTTTCAGACACTGTAATTTGCAAAACTTAAGCCTTTCTTCGTAAGAGCAACCCTTTATTCCATTCACTAATCTTGTTGCCCTTCTCTGTACTCGTTCCAGCAGCTCTACATCTTTCTTGAAATGAGGCCTCCAGACCTGTATACAGTACTCAAGGTGTGGCCTGACCATTGCCTTATATAAGGGAATAATTACCTCCATATCCCTGCTACAAAAATCCTGTATATCATTGACAAGACACCATGAGCTACCCTTGCAGCCCGTCTGCACTGCTCAGAGAACTTCATATCTGCCTGCACAACAACCCCCAGGTCCTTTTCATTCTCTACCACTGTCAGTGTAGTACCACAGAGTTGATACGTTGCTCTGGAGTAGCTGTTTCCCATATGTAGTACTTTACATTTGTCAATGTTAAACTTCATTTGCCACCTTTCAGCCCATCTGTTCAACTTTTCCAGATCCTGTTGCAGCAGCATAGCGTCAGTAGTGTCCTTAACAACCTTACCAACCTTTGTATCGTCTGCAAAACTTGGACATTAAGCTTGATATACCATCATCAATATAATTTATAAATACAGAAAACAATAATGGACCCAACACTGAATCCTGAGGGACTCCACTAATAACATTAGTCCACGATAAGCAGTGTCCATTAATTACCACTCTCTGTCTTCTCCCCCTCAACCATCCCTTTATCCATAGCAGCAATTTGCCTCCAATGCCACACTGCTCCACTTTGTGCAGCAGTCTTCTTTGTGCAACAGTATCAAAAGCCTTTCTAAGATCCAAGTATATAATATCAAAGTTATTCCCTGCATCCAGTTCTTTTGTGACTGCATCATAGTATCCAATCAAATTGGTCAGGCAAGACTTCCCCTTAACAAAACCGTGCTGTGTCCGAGCTATAACTGAAGTCTTGTCTAGATGATCCAGCAGTGCTTCTTTAACCGGTGCCTCCATTAATTTTCCTGGAACAGAAGTTAAACTCACAGGTCTATAATTACTTGTGTCAGCCTTTGATCCTCCTTTGTGAATTGGGATCACATCTCCAGTCTATGGGTACCTCCCCTGAGTCTAAGGGAGCTCTCATAATTATGGCTAAGGGTTTGCTTACTTCCTTTGCTGCCTCCTTTAATATAACTGGATAGATCCCATCCACCCCAGGTGCCTTTCTTGTATTTATCCTCAATATTTCTCCTCCAGTTTACTCTCAGTAATTACAAAATCATCTAGCTCACTGCCAAGAGTTTACTTCACCTCTGGCATTCCCCTTCCTGAATAACTCCTCGAGTGTGAATGTAGATGCCAAATACTCGTTTAGTTTGTTAACCACCTGATCAGGATCCTCAACTGTTGAACCATCAATATCCAGTGGACCAATCTGATTCATCCTTTTCCTTCTAGAGTTTACATAGGTAAAGAACTCTTTTCTGTTTTTCTTTGCATTGTTTGCCAAGGAGTTTTCATAATCTGCCTTCGCCTGCCTAACCTTCTTTGTAACTTGGTTACAGATCAACTTGTATCTATCATAGGTTTCTGTGTCACGTGTTAATTTGTATGTATCCCATGCATTTTTCTTTTCTGCCACATGTCTCATTAGTTCATCTGACATCCATTTAGGCCTAAACCTTGAACAATATTTCTTAGTTGGTATGTAAAGCCTAGTAGCTTCCAAGATTACACAAATAATAAGTGTACTATTAAACATACCCAACAGAAATAACTTCCCGCTTATGAATATATGAGAATAGTAGTGCCTGTTGTGTGCCGCAAAATTTTAGCGGATTTAAAAGTGTGCCGCAGTAATGAAAAGGTTCTGTTTGTTTATTGTTATTTGGTTTTCAGGAGCATTGGCAACTAAGGCCATATTGCTCCGTGGATATGCGGTGGTCATTCCCTGACCTTTCCGCATCCTCCGTATTTGGTGGGCACGAACCCAGGTCTAGTCAAGAAGCGTGTGCAACCACTGCTGCTCCTGCCCACCTGGATACGGAGGCGCCGTAATGAAAAGGTTGAGATACACTGTGCTAGACATTCAACATAGGTTTATCTATTATGAGTTCTCTGCTAACTGCGCCGTTTCCATTTCGACGAGTCACTTTTTAAAACACATGGCATCCAAAACCTAGCTGCTAATCAAGTAACCAACTGTTAATCACATAGCAGGAATCAGAGCAACTAGTCAAATTTATGTAGGCACATGGGACAATATAGCAAAGAGGAAAAGAGAAAATATGACTTGTAAGGGACCCACAGTGTCATTGGAGCATCTTCAAAGGTTAAAGGCTTGTAAGGGACCCACAGTCTGATTAGAGCATCTTCAAAAGTTAAAGGCACCATTCTATGCATAATTAATAAGGTGCTCTAGCAGATTTCCCCATCAGGCCCCTCCTTGTTACGCTACTTCGAACTATTTTGATGCATGAAGAAAGGTAAGGCAAGTTGCTACAGGTTTGTAAACTGCAAACAGTAAGCAGCGGAATGAGAGTCGTGGTGATAAACTGGCAATACGTTCTTATTGAAGACTTCATTCAATAGTACGCGTACGAACTCTACTTTTAAAATAATAATTAATTTATGAAATAATAGGTAAAATTACGAAAAGCGAAAAATCAGTTTTCGTAAAATCGCGAAAAACAAAAAACAAAAAAAAAAAAAAAAAAATGGAGGTGTAAAATAAAGTTTTCACTATATTAAAACATCAAGTACAATAACACCGTAGGTAGCCAACATATGATTTACCAAATAAAAGTGTGGGGCCTCTTCGGACACCGTGTACTAACTACTCGTACTTAAGTCAGACAACTGCGAGACGGACAACGTGGCTTCCGTCCAAGACCTTGAATCCACGTGTGCCAGGGGCAGACCATACACTGATAACGTGTGCTTTGTAAACAGATATACAGAAATAGCTTTACACATGCCGTCTGATACCGTGGATAAGCTCGTGCAGGTGGTATAGGTTTAACAATCTGGTTCCCATTACTATGTAACAACAGCTATAATCGCTACAAGGAAATCTGCCTGTGAAAGAATGCTGAGGTGGGTCACATTCACAATCCAATCTTTATCAACATTGCGTTTTGCGATATCTACATTAGTAAATCCTTGCACACTGAGAATAAACTGATTTTTCAGCACTTGTTCAAAAGTTCGCATATTTATTCTATATAAATAAACGGTAAAGTTATGTACGTACGTTTCTACTGGTACTGTATATAAGATGTGGCGAAAATTAAACGAGTATCATTGCTTACAAATGCCTTATTACTGCGCATATCAACAACATTCATATCGTGGTGTAGCTTGTTTTTTCCTGTACATATCAGTTTTTGTTTCGTAGCAATCGGTTAAGTATTGATTAAACTGTGCCTCGGTGAATCAGTATTAGCATTAGTAATGGCATATGATGCAAGAAAGCAAGCTTATACAGCAACCGCCAAAAAAAAACCAAAAAAAAAAAAAAAAAAACCCACCACTTCCCATTTCAATGTCCTCTGTCTCCAAAAGTTTGTCTAGTTCTTCCTTGAATTTATTTAAGCTACAAACTTCCACAAGAAATAAATGGAAGTCTGTTCCAGCAATCAACCACTCGCTGTCTAAACGCAAATTTCCGTACATCTCTTCTGCAACCGTTTTTCCTGAATTTGAATTTATGCCCCTCAAGTGCGTAATCTGAGTAACAGGAAGAATCATATCCGTAGTGATCTTGCTCAAACCATTCAAAGCCATAAACATCTCAATCAGATGCAGCATCAGCAAAAAAAAACCCCTCCCATTTCACCCCTCCATTCGTTCCAAATGCCTGTCCAGCTCAGCCTTAAATTTATTTAGGCTATTAGCTCCACAACAAAAGATGGAAGCCTGTTCCACCAATCAACTACTCGCTGGCTAAAGGCAAATTTCCGCACATCTATTCTACAACTATATTTCCTCAATTTGAAACTGTGCCCCCTCAAGGTTCTTAGTCTGAGCAAGGGGAAGAATCCCATCAGCATTCAGCTTGCTCAACCCATTCAAGGCCTTATACACCTCAATCAGATTACCTCGTGCCTACTCTCCAGTCGCCGCAGTTTGCAGAACTTAAGCCTTTCTTGGTAAGAGCACACCTTTGTTTCCCTCACCAATCTTGTTGCCCTTCTTTGTACTCGTTCTAGCAACTCTACATCCTTCCTAAAATGAGGCCTCCAGACCTGCACACAGTACTCTAGGTGTGGCCTGACCATTGCCTTGTATAGTGAAAGTGAAAGTGTATTGATGTCTAACGGCTCCAGGGGTTTCCCCCATCTCCGTGTTGCTTTCATTGTGGGTGTACCGGTTCACTGGGAAATGCCAGAGATTTAAAAGTGTGTGGGCTTTGTATCTGTATGATGATGTCGTGTACCATTGTTCATCTGGTCGTTTAACCGCTGGACCCTTGCTGAGGCCCAACGTTGCCCCACTTTCGCCCCGTGGAGGCAGACCAGGAACCCAGTAGACTCCGTTCTCTGGCAGGTCTTGACGCGTAATTTCCTGAGAATTCGGCGGAAGGACCTTAAAAAAAAAAAAAAAAAAAAATTTTTTTTTAACTAATCGATTGCGCGAGGGTGGTGTCGCTTGAATTTGAAAAGACCAAAATATGGGCAAAAGGTGATTTGACATGCTTAGGTGTGTGGGGTTTTCGCTAGCGTACAGATGGAGAGGCGAGGGAGACTGAAGACTGGAGGGGGTGAAAGGCAGAAGTATGGGGCCAATAGAGAAGGTGGCGCCAGGTTCAGTGGGGCAGGCCCATGCACCACTAGAGAGGGAAAGTGGGGGTGGCGAGGAGGGGAGGAGACGAGAAAAAAGAAAAAAATCGTTCTCCTCTCTTCCAGGGAAATGTAATTCAAAGATGAAGGGGGCTAGGGTGATATGTAAATATATCTTGTATATAAATCATGTATATACTTTTATGTACATAATGTTGAGACTATATTGTGTGTAATTAATAAATGAATGAAAAAAAATGCCCTCTTCAGGTCGCCATATGGCATTTGGCAATTAAGCTGCACTTTGTTTTGTCGTTTCTAGTTGCATCATTTATGGGGCTAGCGCCGTCCTTGTGTTTTCTTATTCCTGCTTTGGGTGTTTTCTTTGGGGAGATTGGTTCCTTATTTGCCTTGTATATTAGGTATTAGGTATGTTCGGGGTCTGGCGGCACCTGGGATTTCTCCCATCTCCGCGTATGTTCTCTGTATCGGACAAGCCAGATATTTAAAAGCGTGTGGGATATGTACAATATAGTTTGTTTTGCCCATTGTTCGTCCGGGCTGTTAGCCACAGGGGCCCCTAGTGAGACCCGACGTTACCAATACCCGCCACAGGGAGGTCGGCCGGATGTTACCAATATTTGTACTCTGGCTGGTCTTGCCACTTACTTTCCTGGGATTTCAGTGGCTAGGACCAAAAAAAAAAATCGAGGTTGATATTATTGATACTTACAAGTTAGTATTAATAGTATGCGACGTGGGGCTGTGCGGTGAAAATGAGTTTTAAAAACCAAATAGGTTTGGGCAAGAATTTTGATGTTCTCTTTTGATTTTGAAATGTAGGGCTAAACGCTGTGCAAGACAAACGTTTGGGGGGAGGATGAAGACTGGGATGAAGACTTTGCCATGTATAGAGTGTAGAGTGTATTTAGTGTCAAGCGGCACCAGCAGTTCCCCCATCTCCGCGTTGCTTTCATTGTAGGTGTGCCAGTTCACTGGAAAGGCCAGAGATTTAAAAGTGTGTGGATATTGTATACGTATAGTGCTATGTACCGTTGTTCTTCTGGCCATTTAGCCGCTGGACCCCTGCTGAGGCCCAACGTTGTCCACACTCAGCCCCGTGGAGGCAGGCCAGGTATATCAGCATTATAATTAATTACTCTGGCAGGTCCTGCCACCTAATTCCCTGAGATTTCAGTGGCTAGGACCTTAAAAAAAAAAAAAAAAAAAAAAAAAAAAATTTTGATCTTTCGCGTGGCGGGGGTAAGAGTGCTAGGATTTGAAAGGCCGAAACTATTGGCAAACAGTAATTTGGACATGATTAAATTTGGACGTGTAGGGCAATCGCTTGTGTATAGATAGAGTAGGGGAAGGAGACTGAAGGCTGGGGGGGGAGAGACAGAAATATGGAGTCAATAGGGAAGGCGACCCCAATAGGTGTCAGTGGGGCATGCCCATGCCCCACCAGAAGGAAAATTGGGGGTGGCGAGGAAGGGAGGAGACAAGAGGACAGGCACCCCCCCCCTGCCAGGGAAGTGGAGTGGAAAGAAAGCCAGGAAAGAGTGCCCAGCTCGGTCGCCAATTGGCGCATTGGCAGAAAATCTGCTGTTCAAGGTGGGGAAAAAGATATGGGTCCAACGAAGCAGTCGGAACCAGTTCCCCGATGTCATTCATTGGCTGTGTCCATCCAGGTAGGTTGAGGTCAGTCATGGGTTTGCCATGTATAACGGGATAATCACCTCCCTGTCCCTGCTAGCAAAATTCCTATATATCATTGACAAGATTCCATGACCTGCCCTGGCAGCCCGTCCGCACTGCTCAGCGAACCTCATATTTGACTGCACAATTACCGCCTCCGTAGCAGAGTGGTCAGGAGCGGGAGTGCAGTAGCACACGCTCTGAGTAGACCGGGGTTCAAGCCCCTGACTGCTAAATACGGTTGATCTGCCAACCCGCACTGGACCAGCGTGGCAGATTATGGTCCGTTACTATCAACATGAATTGTTGAGGAGGCTTCCATCCTGCAGTGGGTTGATATTGGATGCAGTTTATCTTCTTTTTTTTTTTTTTTTTTTACCTCCAGTTCTTTTTCACTTTACACTTCCCTGAATGTAATACTACATAGTTGGTACGTTTCTCTTCGGTTATTGCTATCCATATGCTGTACTTTGCATTTGTCAATGTTAAATTTCAGTTACCACTTCTCAGCCCATTTTTCCAGCTTATCTAGATCCAGGTGAAGTAGAATACTGTCCTTACTGTCGTTAATAAACCTGACAACCTTTGTATCATCTGCAAACTTGGACATTAAACCTGTTATACCTTCATCAATATCATTGATGAAGGTATAGCAGGTTTAATATAAATTTAAGATACAAAACAACATTGGACCCAGCACCGAACCCTGGGGAACTCCACTAATAACATTTGTCCACGAAGAGCAATGTCCATTGATTACCACTCTCTGTCATCTCCCACTCAACCATCCCTTTATCCATTGTAGCAACTTAACATTAATGCCATACCTCTCCAATTTGTACAACAGTCTTCCATGTGCAACAGTATCAAACGCTTTCCTGAAATCCAAGTATATATGATATGAAAATTATTTTTGGCATTCAGTTCCTTTGTGACCACATCATAGTATCCATTCAAATTGGTCAGTCAAGACCTCCCTTTAACAAACCCATGCTGTGTCTTAACTATTACTGCAGTCTTGTCTAGATGATCCTGCAATGATTCTTTAACCAGTGACTCCATTATTTTCCCAGGAACACAAGTTAAACTAACAGGTCTGTAGTTACTTGTGTCACCTTTTGAACTCCCTTTGTGAATTGGTGATACATTTGTACACCTCCAGTCCATGGGGACTTCCCCTGAGTCCAAGGAAGCTCTCATAATTATGGCTAAGGGTTTGCTTACTTCCTTTGCTGCCTCCTTTAATATAACTGGATAGATCCCGTCTATATAACTGGATCTATCCATCTGCCTCAGGTGCCTTCCTTATGTTTAACTTCAGCAATTTTTTCTCCACTTTGCTCTCAGTTATTACAAAATCCCTGTTAGTGTTTGATAAACTTCTGGCACTCCCCTTATTTAATAACTCCTCATTGTGAATGTCGATGCAAAATACTCATTCAGTTTATCAGCTACCTGAGCATGATCAACGATAGTCAACCCATTTATGTTAAGTGGTCCAATTTGATTCATCCCTTTCCTTCTAGAGTTTACATAAGTAAAGAACACTTTGCGGTGGTTTTTCTTTGCATCCTTTGCCAAATATTTCTGGTAATCTGCCTTCGCATGCCTAACCTCCTTTGTGACTTGATTACAGACTAGTTTATACCTGCCACAGGCTTCTGTGTCACCTGATACTTATATGCATCCCATACATTCTTCTTCTCTGCTACGAGCCTCATTAATTCATCTGACATCCATTTAGGCCTAAACCTTGAACAGTATTTCTTAGTTGGAATGAAAAGCCTAGTAGCCTCAAAAATTTAGTCCCCGAAGGCTTCCCATTTAGAATTCAACGTTGGTAACATCATCAGTTGATCCCACTGTATAGAATTTAAAAACTGTCTTGAGACCTGTGTAGTCACCTTTCCGAAAGAAAAAACCCTTCCCTTTAGCCTTGATGGTAGTTACATCTTTAAGTAATTCCCACATCAGTACATTGTGATCACTGTCACCCAGTGGTTCCTTTATCTGCAATTCTTAATGCATGAATAATCACTGCTGATAATTAGAGCAAGAGTATTACTAGCACTTCAAGCTGATCAAATTTATTAACTATACTCCTAGCATTGGTGTACGTGCAAGTATACATGCATCTGTTCCTACTCTTAGTTACCCTAACAGATTGGACGAAGAGGCAGAGTTGAGTTCCCTCCGCGTTCTTCAGATCTAACACCATTGGATTTTTATTTATGGGGATACCTCAAAGATAAAGTTTATGCCACAAAACCGGCAATAATCGCTGAATTACGGCAAGCTATTGAAGCAGTATGTGCAGCAATATCAAGAGATATCTTAGTTGATGTATGCACTTCAGTTTCTCGATGTCAACAATGCCTGCATGAGAATGGAGGACAATTTGAACACTTGTGTTATGCATATTTTTTTCTCACATTTTTCTTCATTATAAAATTGTAAAATTGAATTTATGAAAATAAACATCATCATCATCATCATCAGCCACTTTCAATCCACTGGAAGATGAAGGCCTCTCCAGGAACTTTCCAGTTCCTTCTGTTTTGCGCACTGGCCATCCATTTACTACCCACAAACTCATGAATTTCATCTATCCATCCCTGCCTTTATCTTCCAGGTTTTCTTCTAGCTCCCCTTGGGTTCTGTTATTTTCTTAGTCCATCTGTCATCATGTCTTAGTAATTACAGACCTGTTAGATTAACATGTTCCATAGAAAATAAATGGAGCCACTGGTTAAAGAAGTAATGGAGGAATGCAAGAAATGCATCTAGACAGGAATATAAAGTAATGTAGGAATAAGAATGCAGGAATGCATATAGACGAGAATACAATTATACTGCATTCGCACCAGGGATAAGTTAAAGGGCAATCTTGTTTGTTCAATCTGATTAGATACTACGAGGCAGTAACAAAGGAACTGGATGCAAAAAATAAGTTTGATATAATATACTTGGATTTCAGGAGAGATTTTGATACTGTTGCATATAAAAGACTGCTGTACAAATTGGAGCAGTAATCCCCAATTAACATACCAAGTTAAACAGTGAGGTGGATGGGATCTATCCAGTTATATTAAATGAGGCAGCAAACTAAACAAGCAAACCCTTTAGCTATAATTAAGAGAGCATCCTTGGACTCAAGGGAAGTCCTCATGGTCTGGAGATGTGTAAATGTATCCCCAATTCACAAAGGGGATCTAAGAATGACACAAGTAATTACAGACCAGTTAGTTTAACTTCCATTCCGGGAAAAATAATGGAGTCACTGGTTAAAGATGCATTGCAGGATCATCTAGACAAGACTGCAGTAGGCGCAATATAGCCGAAGTTGCTCTTGCGCCATTAAACCCTAAACAACAACAACAAGACTGCAGTAATAATTCTGACACAGCTGGGTTTGTTAGGGGAAAGCCTCATCTGACAAATTTGATTGGATACTATGATGTGGTTACAAAGGAACTGGATGCAAAAAATAATTTTGATACCATATACTTGGATTTCTTGGATACTCGGAAAGCTTTTGACACTTGGAAAGCTTTAATCTTCCATGTGCAACATGGAAGACTACTGTACAAATTGGAGCAGTATGGTATTAAGAGCAGTTGCAACAATGGATAAAAAGGTGGTTGAGTGGGAGAAGACAGATAGTGGTAATCAATGGATGCTGCTCTTCATGGACTAATATTATTAGTGCAATACCCCAGGGTTCAGTGTTGGGCCCACTGCTGTTTTGTATATTTACCAATGATATTAATGAAGGTATATCAGGCTTAATGTCAAAGTTTGATACAAAGGTTGGCAGGGTTGTTAATGACAGTAATGGAAGTGTGCTACTGCAACAGGATCTGAAAAAATTGGGCAAATGGGCTAAGAAGTGGAAACTGAAGTTTAACACTGACAATTGCAAAGTATGCATATGGGTAGAAAAAAACACAGAGAAATGTACCAACTGTGTGGTACTACACTTAGGGTGGCATAAAATGAAAAAGATCTGGGAGTAATTGTGTAGTCAGATATGAAGTTTTCTGACTTCATATCTGACTATGAAGTCAGAATATGACAGCAATGACTATGAAGTCAGAATATGAGCAATGCAGACAGGCTGCAAGAGCAGATCATGGGGTATTGTCAATGATATACAGGAACTTTGTTAGCTGGGATAAGGAGGTGATTATGCCATTGTACAAGACAATGGTTAGGCTGCATCTTGAGTACTGCATATGGTGTGGGGGCTTCATTTTATGAAGGCTGTAGATCTGCTGGAATGGGTATAGAGTAGGGCACACGATTGATGAAGGGTGGTCTTACCAAGAGAGGCTTCAGTTCTGCAAATTGCAGCTTTGGGAGACTGGGTACTTACGAGGTGATTCAACTGAACAGTTTAAGGCTTTGAATAGATTGAGGAAGCTGAATGTTGATGGCATTCTTACTCTTGCTAAGATTACACACATCAAGGGGTTTAAATTCAAACTGAGGAAGGATGGTTGCAGGAATAGATGTGTAGAGGTTTTTTGCCTTCAGTCACAAGGTGGGTGATTGTAGGAACAAATTTCCAACTGTTGCTGTGGAAGTGGATAGTTTAAATAGGTTCAAGGATGAACTGGACAAATTATTTGAGGGAATGGACAGGTGATGTGGGAAGTGTTTTTTTTTTTTTTTTTTGGCTGATGCTTTATAAGCTTGCTTTCTTGTATCATATGCCATTACTGATAATAAAAACATACAGAAAGTGTACCACTTATTTCCAACTGCTGAAATTAAGAATAAAAAGGGTTTTACCATTGTACAGAGATGGAGAATCACTGCTCTAGATAAAAATGTAAGGTAAATAATATTAATATGATACCTTTGATTTTTCAGCCTGCAACTTTTTCATTTGACGTGACAAGAGGTGAAGATTTCTTTCTTTCTCTGCATGCTCACTGGTCAATGTTTCCAGCTCTTCTTGCTTTTGTTGTAACAATTCTTTAGTTTCCGCCAAATTTTTTTGAAGTCGACTCAGTTCAGAATTATCTGCAAAATAATAGAGCATATATTAAGGAATGAAATTTGCAATAACAGATAAATTATTAAGTATAATTTATCTATTGTAACTGTCACTCATTCATTATATAGTTCTAACTACATTCATTTATATCTGAACAGTGAATATTCAACATAAGACCATTTCTTCTTCTTTCTTTTTTTTTTTTTTTTTAACGTTAATTTTAATTTCTTAATATGTATATTTTAGCTTACTGACCAATACTCTGCAATACTGTATTAGTTCAAAATAGTAGTGAGGATATGTAGATCAAGATATCACATTTAATTCCCTTAGCAACTAGAGTTTCTGAGTGTTTAATTTTCTCTAAATCCAAATCCCTTTGTGTCTCCACTAAAATACCCTTATTTCATATACTTCTTAAGTTCTTGATCTTAATAACACTGAACTCCTGTTTAAGTGTATTGACTACAGTGTCTTTTATTTCCTGATTTCATTTTGCTTCAGATCCATCTCCTGGCCTCAGTATAATCTTATGCTGCTTTTTATTCCTAAGAGTTTCATCCCCCCTCTCCCTTAGATTTCCTGTTAACATTAACTTCAGCATCCCTGCCGCCTAGATACCTATCATTATAAATACACTGTTCATAATCAATTGGCTTTTGTACTCTAACTTTGTCCGCATAAGTTTCATTTCCATACAAAGGGAGGGACTGGCCCTTCATAATCTCATCAAACAAGTTTGCCCTTGTTTGAATTTCTTCTAACTTAGCTTTTAGCCTCTCATTGTCTATAAGCAATGCTGCAATGCTGTTGTAATGACTTCTATGTCTACCCATTTGTCAAGTATAAAATTTGATGCTGCATTTGTTACTTTATTAACCTCATGAGTAGTATAATCCACTACTTGCTTCTTCGATCTGGTAAGTAACTCATAAATGGTGGAGATGTCTCCATATCTTTCACGCTGCTCATGTATACTGCTTACAATAATATCAGATTCCCTCACATTTGTCCCAGTACTTTTCCTTCCACACCCCTCAAAGAAACTGTCCATATCCAATGCAAGATCATCACCTCCACATGTGGGGAGAAATGGTATATTTTCTATACCAATGTCCTCCACCTGTGCACCCTGCTCACACATAACAAGTTCCTCAGATAAAACATTATCACCAATCGAAAGCTCTATCTCTTACTTGAACTCACTCCATCCTTTTGTGAAGCCTCAGTGGGTTGAACTGCAACTTTACTTATTTCATTTCCTCCAACTTGCCTACCACTCTGAGTACCATTATTAATCACTGAAGCAGTATTTTGAGAACTAGCTCCAGCTGAGCTTTTTTTTTTTTTTTTTTTTGATTTCGTAGTTGTTGGCGCATCGGCTTCTGTGGCCATATTGCACCTCCCAAGGTTTTTGCAGTACTTTGATCCAAGCCCGAGGCGGGAATCGAACCCGCGACCTTTGGGTTGCCGGGCAGGTACTTTACCCACTCGGCTAGCCCGGTCTGCCCAGCTGAGCTAGGACGTATAGTTTTACCCCTCAGTGTCTTAGGAACAACACTTTTCCTAGACCCATCCATATGCAGTTTTGGAACACGAGAGGAAAGGGGAGAAGCACTCCGATTTCATCCTCTTTCCATCTCCCCCTCACAGCCTTCCTGCTATGAGACCTATCCATAATTCTGCAAAAAAGCAGCACTCAACAACGGCCAGATTTTCTTAATCATTTGCTTCGGAATAATAGATATTTTATCTCCGTTTATCCAGAAATCGTGCAATTTCACTACAATCAAAACTTACAGTACCATCTCAGTCAGTAATAATAGACTTGAACTAGTTAGTAAAACTAAAGGAATCACATCTTCATTAGCAGAAACTGTAGAATCACAAAATTCAAAAAAATAAATAAATAAATAATAATAAAAAAATCACTGGTGTGCGAACACAGCAAACCACAACCACCTCTAACCAACCGATCACTACCTGTAACACTCTTGATACCAAAAGCCAATTTTTGATGATGTTTAGGTAGGTAGTAGATGTCAGAGTGCCCGGCATATGGATGGCTGCACCCAGGGTATTCCAGCAGAACATCGCCCAAAGCCAGACACTGCCGTCACTGGCTTGTTTTCATCCCACGGTGCATCCAGGCACCATCACTTCCCCAGGTAAACGATGCACACATACCCAGCCATCCACATGGTGCAACAGGAAACGTAATTCATCAGACCAGACGACCTTCTTCCAATCACTCAAGGTCCAGTTTCGATGCTCGCGTGCCCACTGTAGGCGATGTCACTGGTGAACCATGGTTAGCATGGGAACTCAGAGCGGCCTGCAGCTACGCAACCCCATTTTCGGCAGGGTTCAATGTACTGTATTGTGACACATTACTCCCATCACCAGCATTCCAATTACTGTCGAGTTGCACCACAGTCGCCCTCCTGTTGCTACATACCATCCGTGAGAGCCTTCGCTCACCTTGAGCATCAGAGCCGTGGTCGTCCAACACCTCGCCGGCAGTTCGTAGGTTCCCCCACCTTGGACCACAGTAGGTACTAACCACGGCTGACCGTGAGCATCCCACCAGCCATGCTGTTTTGGATATGCTTTGACCCAGTCATCTGGCCATTACAATTGGCCTTTATCAAGCTCGCTCAAGTCTGCTGCCTTTCCCATCTGAAGAACAAGAGTAACACTGATTAATGGAGCTCGGTATCAGGTGTTTTTTATACCATGTATGCGCCGAAGTTCATCTGCAGTTGCTTTGATTTGCATAACAACTCGCTGGTCATAATGTTTTGGCTCATTCATATATATACACTGAGTGATCACTGAATTATGACCACTTACCGAATACGTCATATGTCTTCCTTTTGCCTTCAGTACAGCAACTATCCAACGTGGCATTGATTCAACAAGATGTCGGAAGCATTCAGGAGGTATGGCCAACCAAACTGTGTAATGCGGTCAGCAATACAGGTATGGAGGTGATTGGTGTATCCAGACACCTGATATGCCTTTCCATAGTGTCGCACAAGTGCTCTATAGGATCGATATCAGGAGAGTTCAGAGGCCAATCGATAAGCTTGAAGTCAGAACTGTGTTCTTCAAACCATTCCTGCACAAGTGCCCAATGGCTTGGCGCATTGTCATCATGGAAGACACCATCGCCATTAGGGAAAAAGTGTAACATAGCGGGGCGTACACAGTCAGCAAGTAATTGATGATAGCGAAGATCACTGATACGTTGTTCCACATGCACCACGGGTCCAAATTCCTGCCAGTGAAACATGCCCCACACCATACAACCGCATCCACTGGTCTGCACTTTTGATACCATGCATGATGGATGAAGAGCCTCATGTTGTTGACACCAAATCCGTACACGACCATACACGGTGTGGAGTAAATAATTTGACTCATCCGACCAGCACAACTTCTTCCAGTCTTCTAACATCCAACTTGTATGCTCTTTGCACCAGGTGAGTCTTTTACGCTGATGAACCTTAGTTAGGAGAGGATGCCATAGGGGTCATCTGCTGGTATAACCCATACGTGTGGGCATGGTCGTGCCAGATATTGTTCCAGGTTGGCCCATGTTGTATTGGGTAGTCAACTCTTCAACAGTGCTGCACCTGTTCACCTGTACGAGTCATCGGACCCAGCGCTTACCTCTAACATCAACCTTTCACTGACCTTTGCAGTTTTGCCGTTAGGTCACTGTTTGACCATTTTGATGCCCGTCCTGGTACACTAACTACAGCGGCTCTTAACTAATAGCATAACCCCTCCTCCCTTCCTATGCATTAGTTAGTTAATTAGTTTTTAGGAGCATTAGCAACTAAGGCCATATTGCTCCGGGGATATGCGGTGGTCATTCCTTGACCTTTCCGCATCCTCCATATTTGGTGGTGACGGGCTCGAACCCCGGTCTAATCAAGAAGCGTGTGCTACGCACTGCTGCTCCTTCCCACCTGGCTATGGAGGCGCCTCCCTTCCTATGCTGTCTATCCTTCCTGTAGACGTTGTACTCCCCAAATTCCAATTCTGCATTCCTTATATCTGTGTGACACCACGTCTCTGATATCCCAACAATATCTGCCTTTGATGTTTTGAGCAATACCTCAAATTCATCAAATTTATTTACCAAACTCCTAGCATTGGTGTACATGCAAGTATACATGCACCTGTTCCTATTTTTAGCTACCCTAACACAACCCATGTGTTTACTTGTACTGCAATGACTCCCAGCAGTCTCTGAAATACCCTCCAACTTGTTTTCCAGGCTGCTGCTCATTCCAATAAAAGCAGTGCAAGAATCACTTTCACCTCTGCCAGTGGCTACAGTTAATATATTAGTCCTTGTATCCCCCCCAAGCTAGCAGTTTTCCGACCCACCTAACACTGCCTCGATAGCATCAGCAAATATTCTTGCACCCTTTCTATTTAAGTGTATCTCATCCCTGTAGAATCCTTAGGTAGCATCCTTGAATGAAAGTAATACTGGATCTCAACATGAAAGCCTAGGGTAGTCTCTATCTGGGTGGTCTTCTTCTTCAGCAAACTAATCACTAAAAGATTAATATTTTTCATCTGGCAATTTGGTTTCTAGAGACTAAATAGATTTTGCTTAAATACTGCATCCACATACACACACATCTACTTAAATGTTCCATCAGTAATTTATTCTTTATTCAGCAGATAAAAATGAGACACTTACCTGATACATCTTGACTGGTCTCTTTAAAAAGTTGAAGCCTTTTCTGAAGATTTGAAATTTCATGTTGGCTTTCTCTTTGCAATTGGGAATAATGATCTTGTAATGCTGCCAACTCATTCTGATGCTGATCTGTAATTGCTTGTAACCTTAATTCAAGTTCCTAGTCAATGAAAGATAACAGTTATCAACAAACAAAAAGGTTATTTTTATGAGGGTGTCCCATTAGTTCAATGCCTAACTAGGAAGTAATATACAAGACAATTCAAGTGAAAACAGCAAAACATACATAAAATGAATTTTATGCAAAAGCTGATGAAAACCTTGTACCATATTATTGATCAAAGTTTGTTGGCAACAGTGAGTGCCCACGTGGTACCATTTTCTGGCATTATTTAGTTTAAAAATGGTATTGAAAGTAAAGTGTTGAGGACTCTCATCTCGTTCTCATCATATTATTACTGAAGAAATTGTCAAACAATGTTAGATTAGAATTGATTCAGTACATACTATAGCTAGCAAGGAGTTGCACTTTCGAAAAATGCATGGTCAATGGATTCCCCTGCATTTAACACTAAAACTGAAGAAACAATGACTTAATATGTGTTCCATGCTTCTTGGATGGTATTAGAGAGCAGATGCACAAGGTCAAAGTGGCACCATATAGACTCATCTTGACTGAAGAAAGTTTAGACCTAGACATCAGTCAGCAAAGTGTTACTCCTTGTGTTCTGGGATCAAAAGGTACTAATTCTGGAACATTATCTGGACAGTGGAGAATCAATGGCAGATGACAAATACTGTGATGTGCTTCTGAAACATTTAAAGCCAGCAATTTGAAAGAAACATTGCAGTTTGCTGATCTCAGGTGTGTGTCTGCATCATGACGATGCTTGTTCTCACCCGGCCTGTTCTACGATGAATTAGGTAAGGGAGATGAAGTTTGAAGTATTACTCAATTCTCTCAATTCAACAATCGAACCTTAACTCCATGTGATTATCGTTTTTTTTTTTGTTACTAAAAGATGCCACTTATTGTTAGACAAAGGAGTCAAGCAGGCAGTGCATGAATGGCTTCAACACCAACAGCAAAACTTCTCTCCAGGAACCCAAGTATTAGCCTAATTCCTCGAGAGTCTTGCAGTTTCAAAGTGTGTGTGTGTGTGTGTGTGTGTGTGTGTGTGTGTGTGTGTGTGTGTGTGTGTGTGTGTGTGTGTGTGTGTGTGTGTGTGTGCACACGTCCTTGCTATTTGCAAAATACAGTCCATTCCAGTTATTTGGGACACATCGGGACTAGTGCATTTTGGCCCGATTAAGCCCAATTTGGCCCGAAGTTTCACGTAAATAGTTAAAAAAACAATGTATCCCCCTTTACAATTGGTTCACTGTACAATCAAATCACGTTACAATGGAGTCACCATCGTAACGTGATTTGATAGGTAGCATAGTAAAGTACCGTTCACTATACGATGTGCAGTAAGCGCTGGTCATTGTGATCACATTTGTGAATTGAATTTTAATTCTATTAAACAGCGATTCTAATTATCAAAAACAGGAGGAATATTATCCACAGGCTATAAAAGCAAAGATATATTAAGCCCAAATTTAGCCTTTATTACCTTACCAATTAAAAAATTAAATGATACATGAAAATCGGAAGAATATACGTCATAATCGGAATAATTAATACGTACTGTAATAAGCTGTTGTTGTTTGGTTTTTAGGAGCATTAGCAACTAAGGCCATATTTCTCCGGGAATATGCGGTGGTCATTCCCTGACCTTTCCGCATCGTCCGTATTTGGTGGTGACGGGCTCGAACCCCGGTCTAATCAAGAAGCGTGTGCTACACACTGCTGCTCCTTCCCACCTGGCTACGGAGGTGCCTACTGTAATAAGTACATACGAACTAGTTGACATTTCTGTTCACTGACATTTGTGGGTGGGGGTTAAAATTTAAAACAGTAAAAAGATAAGCAATCAATAACAAAGAACATGGCACACACAAATTGCAAGTAACACAATATGCACAAGTGAGAACGGAGTAACGAGTTACAAAGCTTTAAAAATAGGAATAAAGAGAAGATCTGAAAAATTTTTTTATATGATTGAAGATTTCATGGAAGTGTAAACACATTTCACCACAATAACCCACAGAATTTCAGCTGTCGGTATTACTGCAAATTCAGTAAGATCGAGTTTATTGTCCGTTTACGATAGATTTCACTAACAGAAAAGCACAATAAACAGGTGACTGGTAATTGTTTTTATTGTTTTATGGTTGTGACCTCCAGAATTTCAACTGAACCACGTGGTACCGTCGGAGACAATTGTAGGGTAATCTCCAGTGCTGTGGTCTCCTGCCCTGATTAAACAGCATGCTGTCCCAATTAAGCGAAGTAAACCCTGGCTATTTTCTCGACTGGTTTCTGTTTTTTTAAGATTTGCCCCAAATAAATAAAAGGCTGCCCTGATTAACCGGCTGCCCAAATAACCGGAATCCACTGTATAACTTTTACTTAATTTTTGCAGTTTTCATTTTAATGACCTTAGTATGTATATATTACTGAAATTAATATCATGTAATAATTAATTTTCTTTATGTTTACACTACAAATTTTGTTCCAGTTAGTTCAGATTCATCCTTTTATAGGACCTTAAAGATGACTTAATGCACTGAAAACTGAGAAATGCAGAAACTGAAGCTGAAAGAAGTAATCAAGCATCTGCACAAGAACAGCTTTGATCCACAAGTAATTCGTGGTTATAGAGCAAGTTCTTGGAAGACCTTGTCCCTTAATATGCTGCTGTTAAGAAGTGAGTAGCTGAATTCAAGAATGACAGAGAGTCATCTGAAAACAATCCTCGACCTAGAAGACTTTTGACTTCACCACTCCAGGAACCATCATCAATGTCCATGGACCTAACAGGTAACTCCAAATTGTTAAGATCGCAGGCTTACCACAATAATTGATCAAACTGAGAGCACATCAAGAAGAAAAAAGTTTCTGCATGCTGGGTTCAAAAACATTTAACCCCCCTGAACAAAAGCTGGTCAGGAGCAGTGTGCTAAGGGAAAATCTGTGCCTGTTCATGGTAGATTCAGAGGAATTCCTATGTTATTTCATAACAGTGGATGAGTATGAGTCCATAACACTCCATACCTCCCCCACTCACCAAAGAAGGTCAAGTTTATTCCTTCACCTGTGAAAGCAATGGCACTGGTATTTTAGTATTGTGAGGCGTGGGATGATGGTTGATTTCCTTCAAAAGTGCCAAGCTATTACTGGAGTATATTATTCCAACCTCCTGGTTCATTTATGAGATAAAATCAAGAAAACGTTCTGTGGAAACTGGCAAAAAGGGTACCCAAATGACATATTCACTGCAGTGGCTGCAGTTTACAAATCAGGATTCCAGTTGATCTGTTTCCTAACCTAAAAAAAAAAATTTGGCAGGTGCCCATTTTCTCACTGATGACAAGATTATGGCTGGTATTAATGGACATTTAAATGATTCTGACAAAACATTCAATAACATACTTAACAATACAGCCAGAACTTAGCCTCCAGGTAAGTCACTTCTGGGTTATGCTTAAAACTTATGAGACACCTCCTTTATAAATGCCAATTGATAAAAAATTATTAAAAAGTTTTCTAAAACCAATTAATAAGAGCAAAACTGAAAAAATCATTAAAAAGGATTTATTTATTTTTTTTATCTTCATCAACTAAAGTTAATGAAGATCAAAAAACTAAAGTTGATATTCATCAACTTTAGTTTTTTTAAAGAATCAGATAATTATCAAACATCCAGCAACACTGAAAACTGCTCCTACCACCACTTTTGCATAGCACAGACTGTTGACTGAAGAGCCAATCAACATATATGTTACTGGTGTATATGTCAGTCAACAGGTTATGTTGATAATACTTTATTGCAGGAGTAAGGGGGCAGTGGACCAGGTATTCACTGCAAAGTTGCCAGGTGCTGGCACTCAACATAACACACACAAACTTTACACACCAACACTTATTCACACTTGCTAGTTTTGCTTTTCAGATGCTACTACAGCACATAGGGGGATGGGGACCCTGGAGACTGCCTTAAAAAACAAGAATACGTTAAATACCTTAATACTTTATTGTGACAGCACTGTGATTACAAAAAAAGTGTGCCTGAGAATGTAACATATAAAACATTACAAACAGGCAGGTACTTATGTATATTGCAAAAAAATAACATTGTGCTCAACTACACAATCTGTCAAAAGGTTTATGAAATGTTAGAAAGATATTTTAAATATTACTGATTTATTCATGTTTGCATTGCATATATAAGTTATAATAAATATTCATATTTGTTTTGTTGTTAATGATAGTTACAGTAAATGATAGTGATAATTACAAACTGACATTTTGTTTATCTTCTGGTTGTAGCAGTACAAGTGAATTTGGCCATGATGTCAAAAAAAAAATCTAATCTGCCCTCCACGACTGACAGCCAATTTACGGAAGAGGATCTTAATGAAGTCTTTATCTTTGAATTTGAAAATCAATAATCTGGGCTTTTGAGAAAAGCAAAGAAGAAATCAACAACATGCAGGGTGGAAAAGGAAGTGAATGGTGAGCTCAAACAATGTAGCTTCAAGATAAGTGAAGCATGTACCATGAAAAAATTTAGCCTTTAGAGGCATGTTAAACATAATCATCTTGAAGTTTATGAGGCTCTGATTAAAAAGAAGAACAAGAAAGATGAGGCAAAATTGAGAGCTGATGCAACTAAACAACATTTATCTGACTCTGAAGCTGAGTATCTGCAGAACTTCATCTAGGAAGAAACCCAAAATTGAGCAAAGAAAAATTAATTCATATTTCAAATCCTCAAAGATTATAGTCACCATGGATGTCAATACTTTCCATGAAGGACTTATGGAAATGGTTTGCTTCAGTCCAACATTGCTCACTACCTTCAAGGCTCAAGAACAAAGGATTCCAAAAAACTGCAGGTGAAATGGGTTGGCAGCTAGCATTTTGACAGGGCACGGTGCAGTTCATCATTTAGTTATCAGCACAGCTGAGTCTCTAGTCATGCTAAGCTCAAGAAAGTTTTGGAAGGAAAATCTGAAAATGGTTGTAGCAACCCACCAAAACAGAAATTTCCTTGCAGTCAATGTTCAGTTCTACAATGAAAGAACAGATAAAGCCTTTATAAAAGCCTCGGACATTGTCAATACCGAAGGACATCACGATTCTTCACATATGAAAAGTCAGGTGAAAGCTATATTAGAAAAATTTTGGATCAGTGAAATGCAAGTGTTAAGTATTTGCATTGACAATGCAGAAAACATAAAAGTACAATCCAAAATTTCACTGATAAAAAAAACCATTTCTACCTAATAAATATAGATAACAAAAATATAATAATAATAATTTTACACCAATTTGTAAAATGTTCAAATCCAACTCAAACTTGGAGATATGTGATAAAATTTTTATATTCAAGACACATTTTTCATTAAATTTTCTTAAGCTGAATTTTTTTATTCCCTTAATTTGCAAATCACTAAACTTAAATAATGAGTGCCTCCGTAGCCAGGTGGGCAGGAACAGTAGTGTGTAGCAGCACATGCTTCTTGATTAGACCGGGGTTCGAGCCCGTGACCATGGAGGATGCGGAAAGATCACGGAATGACCACTGCATATCTCCGGAGCAATATGGCCTTAGTTGCTAATGCTCCTAAAAACCAAACTAACTAACTAACTAACTTAGATAATTTATAGATTTTACTTACATGATTAGTAGGAATTTCTTTTTCATCTCTTAATGGACAAGAAACAATCTCACTCCGGATGTTCTGTGACTGAGCTGATGACCCACTTCCACCTACATCTTTATCAGGATAACTGAAATCTATTTTACCCTCGATAGCACCAAAAGAAGACTGAGATGTAAATTCTTTCAAATTGTAATCATCATGTTCAGATATATATTTCTTCAAGTCCTTAACTTCCTCCTTGCAGTAAATAAAAAAAGCATATGATTATTAAAATCAACACCTATTACAAAAAAGCTTTTTACCTTCAATTTTTATTAAAGATAAGAATGCAGTCTTTTCTGTCCCTCCTCATACTTTTTTTCTGAGTCTTCAGTACTTCTTTTACCTTTTCCATTGTAATCTTTAAAATTATTTTTAACAATCTGCCATTTAATTGATATATTATATCCACTAGTTATAAAACATACCAAAAACAAAGTGATATTTAAATTTTAACAATGTCAATATTCTTCTTTTTGTATAATTTTGCTTATTTTTTTTTCGTGAATTTCACCTTTGAGTGGTATTACCACATCCAATGAAAGAGGAAATAAATTTCACAACAATCTTGGTATGTTATGGTGATTTTATCATTGGTGTGCTTTGCATCTGACTAGTCAGCTGCCCTGAGGTACTATTAAACACTTGCAAGTTTTGATAACTTCTCAGGCAAAAATTTTGATTAAGTCAAAGGATAATTTATCATTTTTTGTATTTTTTTTATTAAAAATTATAGCTATAAACGTTTTTAGCATAGGGAAGGTAGTTACTGCATTCTTATATGATCACTACTTTGTCAGGTTTGTGCTGATGGGCATCATCTTGATGTGATAGCAACCCGTAAAAATAGTCATATGGATGGTACTAACGCATTATAAATAAACAGCAATAATACTCCAAAAACAAGTGCTGTTTATTAACAGTGTAATGCCAAGACAAATTATTGTAAAGAATTACAATGAGTGATAATGGAAATTTTTTGAGAGTGGGAGCTCTCCACACAAATACAATACAATACTGCAAAAATATCCATTTCCAGTAGCACAAAGGAAACAAACCGGTCATCCCTTTCACTAGCTGGAGTAAAAGAGTCAACAACAACATACCTGCTTAATCATATCACAAGAAACAGCAAATTATTATTATTAGCTACATGGTGCACCAGCCAAAAAAAAAAAAAAAAAATCCGAGTTACCCTGAGAGAGAGAGAGAGAGAGAGAGAGAGAGAGAGAGAGAGAGAGAGAGAGAGAGAGAGAGAGAGAGAGAGAAGTCAAAGGGAATCACCAAAAAAAAGAAGAATGATGATATCCAGCTCAGGACCCTGGGTGTGCCAAGCTCATATCTTCACCAGATATGAGCCCCTGGGGGGAATCACATAGTCAACACATTATTCAGCTTACTGTTTAGAATTTTGAAACAGTTAAGAGATTCTGTTCAAGAACTAGAAAAATCTTTTTTACTAGAAAAGGATTCTTCATGACATTTGGACAGCAAAAAGGCTAACACTGGCTAAAAGAAATTGACAACTACTCATAAAAAAAATTGTGTTCCTTTAGTTAGCTGAAATAAAAATTCACAAAGCTTCAAAGAGTTTTGTTTGCATTCTTTCAGTTTTGAGATCACAACAGATAAAACAACAAAGCAGTACTGGCATTCTAAACTAATTACTAACAAACAGTGGCCACCAACTAAATCTGTATTTAACACTGTTTGATTTTTTTTAGCACAAACAATATTCGCCTTACTCGTAACAGAAATAATTTTAAGTATATAAACAGTTTTAATAAGTATCTCCGTTATCGTAACAATGAGTCTTAGTTCTTCAATTTCCAAAGTCAGTGCGAGATGATTTTATATAGATCCTTAGGTCACCAAATTAACTTGAAAAGTAACAAAAGGAACATCAAAGCAAATGGTGCAATTAAGTTCCAAAAATAGGTTCTTACCTTGCTTCTTCATATCTTTATTAATTTCTGATTTCACAAAGCATCTTTATCTTTTTTTCTTTTGCTACCTCTGAATCCTAGAAGTACTTCTGTTTTAACAGTTCTTTTAAGCATGTAAAGCAGCACTCGTTCCAAACTGAGACAGGGGAGAGGGAAGATACCTGATGAAATCTGCTCTCTCTCTCTCTCTCTCTCTCTCTCTCTCTCTCTCTCTCTCTCTCTCTCTCTCTCTCTCTCTCTCTCTCTCTCTCTCTCTCTTTCCCTCTTGTTAGACAATTCAAACATATGAGTGCAAGCCAAAAGCTTCCAGACTGGAGAAATAAAATTAATTTAGACTTAAGTTAGTTACATATTGGCATTGTCCCCTTCAAAGTAGTCCCCTCCAGAATTCACAAATCAATCCCAATGCTTCTCTTACTGTTTAGAGCATTTCCAGAACTCCTGTTTTGTGATGATGTCCAACTTTGTGATTCAGCTTGAATCTCCAGTGTCTTTGAATTTTTGAATTGTCTTTTTAACTGGATTTTCATTGTGGTGATAGGAAGCAGTCACGGGGATCAGCCAGAAGAACAGAGAGAATGTGGAACCATCACCAATTTGTTCTTGGCTAAAAACTGTTCAATTGACAAAACTGTGTGGGTAAGCACATTGTCATGATGCATAAGCCAATCCTGAGTGTCCCAATTGTCAGGGTATTTTCTCCTGACAATCCCTCTCAAACATCTTAGGACCCCAACGTAGAACCTGGAGATTTACAATCTAGTCTGTTGAAAGAAACTCCTGATGAACAATTCCCTCAATGTCAAAGAAGCCAATCAGTATGCTCTTGATGTCCATCATCTCCATGTCCAAAAAAAGCCTGCCTTGCTTTTTTTGGACAAGGAGATGGTCATTTCCACTGAGAGGATTGCTTTGTTTCTGGGTCATAACCATAAACCAAGCTTACATCTCCAGTTATCATCTTAGAAAGTAAATTTCTGGCCTTTCCAGCCCATGCTTGCAAGTCCCTACACACAACCAGCCAGTTCTGTTTATGTTCGTCACTCAGCAAATGGGACAAAAATTTTTCAGCAATCCACCTCATGTTTAAATTTTAGTTAAATTGTGCTAGCATGTACCATATGAAGGCCTCTACTGTCACAAATATACTTACAATGTAAGCTATCTGACCTCATGGTCAGATAGCTTACTTTTTCAACACTGCCATTAGTCCAAATTAATGATAGGTGACCTAAGCACTCAAAATCCTCAACCAAAGTTTGACCACCTTGTAAATGCAAATACCATTGAAAAAGTTTGTGTTCTATCTACAATGTCATCACCAAACACTTGTTTAAGCATTTTGTAAGTCTTCAAAGCTATTTTCTCAAATTTATGACAAAATTTGGTGCAAATTCGCTGCTCCTTAACATTTGCTATCTTACTTGGCCACAAAACTCAAAATATGCAATTAACAGAAATACGCTTAAACATCAACTGCACAAAAGCACATCGCCTATTGGTGCAAAACTTGACACTAACTTGCAGTGAATTTGCTATATTACACATGGTTAGCACTGCACATGGCCAGTACAGAAACATTTGGCTTGCACCTTGTAAATTAATTTCTTTTCATTTAACAGACAAAGGAGGAAAACTCACAAAAATAAAATAGAAATTCTCTACTCCAGTTTTCACTAAAAATTCTTTTTGCATTAAGCAGAAAACTCATTTTTAGAACTTTCAAAGTTTTGAAAGACACTAGTCATTTGCAAACTGCAATTAGTTTCTGATTTTGCTACTTCTATTTTACTTCTTCACCACTCTGTATCCTAGTATATTGTTGTCAGGAATCTCATGCACTTGACAGTAGCACTAACAGCTGGTCAGTGGAAAAATCAGGGAACTCTTTCAGTCAGTGCTATGCAATGTGCTACATGAGGTCAATAACAGGAGCAGAGCACACACATTAAGTACAATCTGCTTTATATATATTAAAAGTTATCAAATATTACTGTTGTTTTTTTTCTAAAACTAAAAGATCACTTTAGGATTATTTAGATTATAAAATTAACTAAGTAAATACAGTTATTATTAGACAGGCAAACAAAGGCAGTTATGACTTTGTAGACAGATCACTGAGGCTGTATATTGTTTAAATAACTTAATGAACATTAAAAAAAGATAAAGTTCTTTTCTATTTTACAGTTCCTTTGTTTTACTTTTTTTAAGTAGAATAATGAGGGAGAAAAGCAAGTCTTTTCTCCCTCATTATTCTTTACAGAGGTTAACATATAATAGTCTATATGTATTAATACAATAATTCTTTGTAAATATTTAAAAACTGGGCTGTGGTACAGCTTCATGTGCATAGGTGTACTTCTGTATACTACAAAACTTAATGAGTGCCCTTAATTGGGTGCTCATTAAAATTTGGTAAAAACTAAAAGATCAAAATGTCGTGGCAGCATAATTTCTGAAATAGAAAGATCACTAATGTTATTGATTTCAGGACAATGGTGTCAGGTGGAATAAAAACTGAGATGAAATTTCCAAAGAAGATGCAGAGTAAGAGGAGACAAAGAGCCAATTCAAGTGGAGAGTGTCTGATAAGTTAAAAGGTTAGGTATTAGAAGAAAAACGTCAGAAAGCAAGCTTGATGAAAACAAGCACACAAGGAATTTTCTACTTAGAGAGAGAGAGAGACAGAGAGAGCATATACCTGATGGAATCAGAAGAAAAACTGTTAATCACCTGATCTTTACAAATGTTAACCCATGAAAGGTAACATTGACAAACATTTTTATTGAAACTGTTGGGCAAAGACTTGACAACAAAAAGATTCTTTAACCCTATGGTAAATGTGCCAAAAAAAAAGTCACATGAGCAACCATGCAACACTCAATATTTTTGGGAAAAACAACAAAAAAGTAATGTTGTAGCTAATCCATTAGTGGTTGTGCAAAATCATATACAAGACATTGCCAACTTTGAAGGTTATTTTCATCATATTCAACAGATTTCTTGGATTTTCAATAAACTGTGGCAAAAAAATTACTTTAAAAACAAAGGGGTGGGGGTAAGTAACAATAAGCTAACTCATTGTTAGTAGAGGTCATTTTACTCCAACTCCAACTTTTTTTTTTCTTTTTTTGCACCTTTCCAAGGTAAATTTTTGTTGCAATTTCTCTATTAAAAATTCAACGAGTCTAACAAGAATAAGGTCAAAATTTGTTAAAAGTTGGTAATATCTTGTATATGATTCTGTACACTTCCAGTAAGTTCAGTGCAATTTGTGTTGTTTTGTGTCTGTACTCTATCTTTTATAGAATTAATAATAAAAATGGTGGCAGAAGAAAATTCAAACTATGCTGCAGAAAGTTGATATTTTGTTAAAATTTTGAATCCTGTTAGTTTAGAATCACACTTTCCCACACTAGTTACGTCTCATCTAAACACAAAATTTAAAAATTATTATCTTTTTATTTACTTAAAGCTGTACATCCATAAATGTAAAAAATAAAAGGTTATCTAAATGTAGTATTGTTGTTGTTGTCACTTACACTGTAAATGTTTTAGTTAACTGTAATTTATATGTTTCAAATTGCTAAGTTTAACTTCTGTTCATCATTTTTGAGAAGAATAAAAGTTTTCAGAAGTATTATACAGTCATGCAACAGCTAGAGGCACTGTAATGAATAATAAAAAAAAAAAAGTAGTGAAATACAATGTTTATAATACATTATAAACGTCTTTACGGAACAGAGCAAGATATATTTTAATGCATGTATTTAAGTTATCTTTTCTAAGCAGAAAAAGGTGTGGATGATTTGCCAAAGTATTTGGATGTGCTAATTAAATAGTTAATTAAATGAGGATCAGTTCTTTTAAATGCCAGATAAAAATGAAATACTTCATAATAAAATGTTTTAATAAAGAAGATCTTTTAATTAAGAATCAATCCCATCAAGCATAAAAAAATAGAAAGATAATTTTTACTTTCTAAAAAAAAGACTGGAACCTAAAGATTTAAACCATTAAAATGGGAAGAAGTGACCAGTAAAGGAATTTTTGAAAGAGAACTTTATTGAAAATAATGCTCCTTGTTTCAAACAAAATGTGCTGAATTTTGTTTTCAAGAACTAGATACTTTGTACAGTAATTCTAAGTTTTAGTAAATAATACAGGGATTACCTTGATCTCTTTATAGGATGGCTTCTTATCCAACTCTCCTAGTCCGTCAGGTAAATTTATTAAAATACAATGAATTTAATAAACTAAATTTTAATGTGTTCCATAATGATAGCTATGACACCGACTTAATAACCTGGAATCACCGTTGAGGCCCCAATAGCGAAGAAAGATTTCTTCCTCCTTAAGTTAGATGGAAAAGTTTCGATACTTCATGGATGAGATCATGTAAAGCATTTTGTGTAAAGACTGCAACTCGGTTTACGTTGGATTTACTCGGGGAAGATTTTCACGTTAAACAACATGAGGCTCCTGTACGTGCGTCAAGAGCAAACGCTTCAGAGTTGGAATTCCATGCTGTGAATGAGGCACATTCCTTTCTTTTTAATGAAGCCAAAATAATTACTATTAAGCACAGTTATAGTAAATTACTTATTGCTGAAATGCTTGAAATGAAACTCTGTAAAAAACTCAATATTCATAGACTTTTTTTAATATCAGATGATTGGTCCTATAAACACATGCATGATGAGGACTAAATTTCTTTTAAATACTTACGCATCGATGCATTTTTAGTTTCATTCCATCCTGTGAACACAAAGTATCGAAAAGTTTCCATCTAACTTAAGGAGGAAGAAATCTGTCTTCATATATTTTTATTTAGTTGTTTTTTTTTACTATGAGTAAATTTGACATAGTGTTTTCCGGCCTCCGTAGCCGAGTGGGCAGGAGCGGGAGTGCAGTAGCACACGCTCTTTGAGTAGACCGGGGTTCAAGCCCCTGACTGCTGAATACGGTCGATCTGCCAACCCGCACTGGACCAGCGTGGCAGATTATGGTCCATTTCCCTCAGCATGAATTGTTGAGGAGGCTTCCATCCTGCAGTGGGTTGATAATGGCTGCACTTTACTTTTCTTTTTTTTTTTTTCCTATACTGATGGTTGCGTCGTGACTGATAGTTTTGGGGTTGGGCTGGGGCCTCAACAGTGATTCCGGGTTATTAAGTTGGTGTTGTAGCTATTGTTATGGAACACATTAAAATGTAGTTTATTAAATTCATTGTATTTTAATTAATTTATGTAATGGACTAGGAGAATTGGATAAAAAGCCTTCCTATAAAGAGATCAAGGTAATTCCTATATTCTTTGTTACTTTTAGTAACAAAGAATATAGGAGATATTGAGCAGATAATAGCTCTTATTATACTAAAGTAATTCTAAGGAAATTAGTTTTAACTAAAAAGGAGGCCACCAAAATAATTCAACCTCTAGGCTTCATTTAGAAGCAAAGTGTTTGTTTGTTTGTCATATATTTATTTATTGTGAAAATTTGTTTTGTAAATAGCTTAGCAAAATAATACACAATCTAAAGAGGCTCTTTTCAGAGGACACTAAAACATTCCTCAATATGTTAAATCAAGGGGAACCAAGACGTGGCTAGACAGAACAATTTCAACTTTTAGAAATACTCTTTCCTTTAGTAGAAGGTTGGAGCAAGGATGCAGAAGTGGATAAGGAAATTGTCAAAACAAATTTGATTGCCTATGTGGTTTTTCTTATTGAAAAAACTAAGCATCTTAGCAAAGTCCATTAAATATAACATAATTAACCTTTGTTTCTTTATCAGTGAATGGTGATCAGAAATTTTGTGAATTTCTCATGATTAAAATCATATGTAGTAATTAGCATGGTATTTCTCCTAGTTCAAAGAATCACATAAGATGCCTTCAAGTTTAACTTTGGACAAAAGTTAATTTCAACTAACTGCAAAACAGAATGTTCTGCTGAGCTAAAATATTATCAGCCTGTAAGAGGGGTTATTACCCTACTTAGCCATGTTCCAGTTCAACCTGAAGCCTTACAAAGGAGCAGACTACAATTAGAGTTAAAAGACTTTTGTACAACTTTAAAATAATCTTTTTCATATACTCACCTCTTTCTGCTGAAGAAGAGTTCTGTACTGTAATGAAATCTGGTTAATCTGAAGTTCAGCTGCCTGACACTGGTCTTCTTGCTCAGAATTTGCTGCTTTTAAGCGGTCAATCTAAAAAATTTACTAAACTTTAATACGCAACTGTTTTCACTTATTATTATTCACTACAACTGTGAATAACTAATTCTTTCAGTTCTTTTCATGTCAGTAATAAAAATTAAGCAATTTCTTAATAACCATTTTAGATATGTAATGCTGGTTTCATGCTAAATGTATCATAACTTTATAGTTACTGCATAATGTGATACTATTCAAATCAACCTACAAATATTATAAATCATATAATTTAATTTGCACATTAGAGGCCAGCACACTTGGTTTTACTTATAATAATAGAAGCAAATGTTAAAATTTCAGTCAATGCAAAATGTGAATGTATATATATATACTGTAAACCCTCGATTTAACGGACCCCGATATAACAGATTTCGGATTTAACGGACCGGACAAATACAGTAATGTACATATTAATCTCAACCATATTATTTTTTTTAGTTTATACAAAACTTCAGTGTTATTATTAATTAAAAATTAATAATAATTACCTATTTCCATTGTTTTGATAATTACCTACTTTTATTTTTATAATCAAATTCAGGAAATTGATTTTTATTCTTTCTGAAAACATGTTCAAATAGCTGTTTTCCCAGATTACAGATAAGAGGAGACGGTGACTTGCGAGGTGAATGTGACTCGAGACACTAAACTGCAGGCCTACCAACTCGCTTTGTTTCGGTCTCAGTCTGCCTCAACCTATCGTGCGGTCAGGTTGTATACAGAGTGTTTCTGTGATTTCTGAATTGTGACTATTTATTAAATAAGTTTGCAATCCTTACAATTTAAAATGACATCAAGTGACAGAGGAGTTAAAAGAAAGCATGTGAACTTCAATGTGGCACAGAAATTAGAGCTAATTGAGAAATTAGAACAAGGCGTCTGAGTAGCACGTTTGTGAAATTTACGGCATAAAAAAAAGTTTTTGATATCCATAAATCAAAGGCCAAATTGCAACATAATTTTATATTGTACAGCACTGTATATTGTATTAAAGCTTTTTTTTTACATTAAGAACAATAAAAAATGTTCCCCCCCCCCCAATTACATTCGATTTAACGGACTTTCGGCATTAACAGACACCCCTTCTCCCCTATTAGTCCGTTAAATCGAGGGTTTATTGTGTATATATATATATATATATATACAGATATGGAGATACAGCTATTTGAAATTGACATGCACAGCTCCCTGAATCAGATGTGACCAAGAAGCAGTTATAACCTGACGCTGTTTGGTGTTAGAAGTGTTGTTAAGAATTCCGCACATCTTCACACATGCTGAATATGCCGATATGGTGTTTGTCTATGGTTTTTGTGGTGGAAGTGCTACTGCTGCTTGTAGAGAATACCTTCGACAGTTTCCTAACCGCAGAATACCAGATTCAAGAGTGTTTAACACCAAACTGCGCGAGACTGGTGCTGTTCCCAGCACTCATATTTCTTCTGAATGTGCAAATGAATAAAATGTGGATGAAATAGAACACATTCTTCAGTTGGTAGAATGTAGTCCTACTATTAGCACATGAAGAATTGCTACACGTATCGGTATTCCACAGACATGCATAGGGCAAACATTGTGGCTTGTATCCATTTCACATACAGCGGGTGCAATGCCTTCAACCAAGAGAAGACGCCCAGTGATTGGAACTTTGTCGGTGGATAAATACTACTCGCCAATTATTTCCATTAATACTGTTCAGCGATGAAGCTACTTTCACCCGTGATGGTATCAACAACACTCAGTGGTCTCAGAAAGTTTTTAAATTCTGTACAGTGGGATCAACTGACGATGTTACCAACAGTAAATTCTAAGTGGGAAGTATTCAAAGAATTAATCGTGGATGCTACTAAACGTTTCATACCTATTAAGAAATATTGTTCAAGGTTTAGGCCTAAATGGTTATCAAATGAACTAATGAGACACGTAACAGAGAATAAAAATGCATGGGATGCATATAAATTATCAAGCAACTCAGAAGCCTATGGCAGATATAAGCTAGTCTGTAATCAGGTCACAAAGGAGGTTAGGCAGGCGAAGGCAGATTACGAGAAATCCTTGGCAAAAGATGCTAAGAAAAATAGCAAGGATTTCTTTACTTATATAAACTCTAAAAGGAAGGGGATGAATCTGATTGGTCCACTTGACATCGATGGTTCGACTATTGATGATCCTGCTCAGATAGCAAACAAACTGAATGAGTATTTTGCATCTACATTCACACATGAGGAATTATTAAGGTTTCAAAATGGCAGAAGGTTATCAAATTGTAGCAGGGCGCTTAATGATTTTGTAATAACTGAGAGCAAAGTGGAGGAGAAATTGTTGAAGTTAAACATAAGAAAAGCAGCTGGGGTGGATGGGATCTATCCAGTTATGTTAAAGGAGGCGGCAAAGCAACTAAGCAAACCCTTATCCATAATTATGAGAGCATCCTTGGACTCAGGGGAGGTTCCCACGGACTGGAGATGTGCAAATGTATCCCCAATTCACAAAGGGGGATCGAAGGGTGACACGAGTAATTACAGACCAGTTAGTTTAACTTCTGTTCCGGGTAAAATAATGGAGTCGCTGGTTAAAGATGCATTGCAGGATCATCTAGACAAGACTGCAGCAATAATTCTGACACAGCATGGGTTTGTTAAGGGAACGTCTTGTCTGACGAATTTGATAGGATATTATGATGTGGTTACAAAGGAACTGGATGCAAAAATTAATTTTGATATATATTTGGATTTCAGGAAAGCTTTTGACACTGTTGCGCATGGAAGACTATTGTACAAATTGGAGCAGAATGGTATTAAGGGTAAGTTGCTACAATGGACAAAAGGATGGTTAAGTGGGAGAAGGCAGAGGGTGGTAATCAATGGGTGCTGCTCTTTGTGGACTAATGTTATTAGTGGAGTCCCACAGGGTTCGGTGTTGGGTCCACTGTTGTTTTGTATATTTATCAATGATATTGATGAAGGTATATCAGGCTTAATGTCGAAGTTTGCAGATGATACAAAGGTTGGCAGGGTTGTTAATGACAGCAATGGCAGTGTGCTACTGCAACAGGATCTAGATAATTTGGGCAGATGGGATAAGAAGTGGCAACTGAAATTTAACCTTGACAAATGCAAAGTACTGCATATAGGTAGAAGTAACCCCAGAGAAACGTACCAACTGTGTGGTACTACACTTAAGGTGGTAGAAAATGAAAAAGACCTGGGAGTAATTGTGCAGTCAGATATGAAGTTTTCTGAGCAATGCAGACAGGCTGCCAGGGCAGGTTATGGGGTTTTGTCAATGATATATGGGAATTTTGCTAGCAGGGAAAAGGAGGTGATTGTCCCTCTGTATAAGGCAATGGTCAGGCCACGCCTTGAGTACTGCGTACAGGTCTGGAGGCCTCATTTTAGGAAGGATGTAGATTTGCTTGAGCGTGTACAGAGAAGGGCAACAAGACTGGTGAGGGGAATGAAGGGATCCTCTTACCAAGAGAGGCTTAAGTTCTGCAAATTGCAGTGGCTGGAGACGAGGCACCTGTGCGGTGATCTGATTGAGGTGTATAAGGCCTTGAATGGGTTGAGCACGCTAAATTCTGATGGGATCCTTCCACTTGTTCAGATTACGAACCTAAGGGGGCATAAATTCAAATTAAGAAAGGACAGATGTAGAATAGATGTGCAGAAATTTGCCTTTAGCCAGCGAGTGGTTAACTGTTGGAACAAACTTCCATCTGTCGTTGTGGAAGTTGATCGGTTGAATTAATTTAAGGAAGAACTGGACAGGCATTTGGAGGGAATGGTGTGTTTTTTTTTTTTTTTTTGGCTGATGCTGCATAAGCTCATACACTTGTTTTCTTGCATCACATGCCACTACTACTACTACTCATAACTCTCATAGGTGGTCAGATGAAAATCTGCATACCAATGTAGACACTTCGATTTAGATATTGTATACATTGTATGTATACAATATCTAAATAAATAAATAAATAAATATTTATTTATTTATTTATTTTATTATATTTTAACTTTTGTCATTATCTGACCATTATTGGCCTTGTGGTCCTCTGTCGAGATGGGGCATAATGGTCAGTCTATTTTTGGTTTATTTTTGTTTTATTTTATTGTAGTGGTTAACACCTCTGTTGGTGATATTTCACATAAATTTGGACCTGGTACCCATCAGAGGGGGTACCACTAAATATCTATTTAATTGGCTTTCAAAATTCTATGAATTATTATTCTTTCATTTAGATTTTCTAAATTATTTTAGAGAGTTTCTACTGCAATATTTTTACTCTTGTTACCCTTCTCTTGCCCCTCCCGGTTTGATTTAGGTTTAATTTTGATTATTTTCGCTCTTGTCTTACCATACTGCTGGCATTATTTTATTTTAACTCTTATTCTTATTTATATGGTTATATTTCAAGCATATGTAGAGGAATATGCTTTTTGCTGCCTCTGATGTATGCTGTACTATTTTATTTTATTATGAAAGATTCCGTTTCCAACTATTTTAAACGCTATTCAAATATATGAATAATTATATATATAGATAGATAGATAAAAAGGTAATTATCATTGTATTTGTGTATTTGGTAGGGGAGTTAAGCTATCAGGTGTAATAACCATGGAAGAATTGAGAGAACCTGTATGCAAAAAAATAAAAAGTTACCTGAAAAATATTTGTTGCATACAGGTTCTCTCAATTCTTCCATGGTTATTATGCCTGATAACTCAACTCTCCTACCAAATACACAAATATACTGATAATTACCTTTTTATCTATTTTTCATTATGGTTGCCAGTTTTTTCTACATTTACTGTAGTAGCCCGGATCCATAACCCCAGTCATATATTTTTTATAAATTTTTTTAAATTTTAATTTCTCATTCCTGTTTACTAAGACTCAGTAATTTCATTGCATCTTTATCATTTCATTTTGTGTGTGTGTGTGTGTGTGTGTATATATATATTTATATATATACGTTTACTATAGTTCGATTTTCTTAAATACTGGTGTTTTTTACATATAGGTATGGCGTTAATACAATACTGGCTTTAAGCTAGCCTTGTCTCGGTTATCTTAAATTCACATGGCCTATACAATTATATATATATATATATATAATTATATTATGTGAGGTAAAAGTTAGGTAAAAGTAATAAAAATAAATAAATATGGCTATGTAGCTATCATTAGAGGCAGCAAATGCACATCCTCCACATGATGCCTAATTATATCTGATAATTAAAATAAATATGATATTTAAATAAAATTATTGTCCTTTTTGTCCTATTATCTCTACTTTCCCTTCCCTGTTTGTTTATTTATATTATTTTGCGTTTCATTTCGCTCTGCATTATTGCCGTACTACTGGCTGATGATTTTATTTAAATATCATATTTATTTTAATTATCAGATATATATATAATTATATATAAATATATAATTACTACTGTAAGAGTGCAATTCGTACCATATGGGTGCTCAAAGTGAGTCTATAGACCCAAAAGAGCAGACGTATGATAAAACTTTAGCATAAAAGTAAAGTGGGCCATTAGGCAAAAGGAGCCTATAAAGATTAAGATAGCTTGTGCTGGTTTATTTCGTTATTCCCTAGAAATAAACATATAATTAGCAATAAAATAATAAAATATAAAATAGAATAAAATAAAATAATGATTATGAGGCTTGATAACAGGATACCTTGAATGGCACTTTTTCGAGTGCCATTCAATTTAAGTTTGACAGCAAATTAAATTTAAGTATAGATTTTCATAATGTTTATAATTTGGACCTAATTAAACAGGCAGACAACAAACAGAAACAGATAGTCTTGCTAATTATTAACTGGATATACTGAATGGTGCTAGCACTCGAAAAAGTGCCATTCAAGGTATCCTATTATCAATAATTAGCCTCATAATCATTATTTTATTTTATTCTATATTTTATTATTTTATTGCTAATTATATGTTTATTTCTAGGGTATAATGAAGTTTGTTTGTTTTTTTTGTTTGTATTTGTTGGCGCATCGGCTTCTGTGGCCATAATGCACCTCCCAAGGTTTTTGCAGTACTTTGATCCAAGCCCGAGGCGGGATTCGAACCCGCGACCTTTGGGTTGCCGGGCAGACACTTTACCCACCCGGCTAGCCTGGTCAGTGAATAACGAAGTAAACCATGCACAGGCTATTTTAGTCTTTATAGGTTCTTTTTGCCTAATGGCCTGCTTTGTACTTTTATGCTAAAGTTTTATCATACATCTGCTCTTTTGGGTCTATAGACTCACTTTGAGCAACTATATGGTACGAATTACACTCTTACAGTAGTAATTAGATTATGGACTGATGTAATGTTTAATTTATAATTGATGGCATTAATATGATCTGATATACATTTTACCACTCTTCCTTTTACTACCATTCCATTATTTCATAAAAGATTAAATACAGAGAAATATATATATATTTACCTGAGTCAATTTACAAATGATAAAGGTTGCTTAACTATTTAAAACAAAAGAAACTTATTTGTGAAGTGTATGTGTGTGTGTAATTTTGATTTTTATACAAGGGCATATGGGGGAATATTCCTTCACCGCATACCCCACTGTTGAATTGGAAAGGGATAGAAAAGGATATGATAGATCATTTGAATGCAAACATAACAACCTAAGGGAATCACAGGCTCCAAATTTTATATATGATAATACTGGGATGAATACTGCTTCTCTCATATCTTGCTGCTAGTGAATCAGAAAGATATATAAAAATGATACATGGAGGAAACAGCATATCCCCATTTGTCCTTGTTTAAAAATTAGAAAAAAAGATTTTTTTTTTTCTAAAGAAAAGATAATTCTTTCTCTTTTCCAATTTTAATACAAATGCATTCCTCCCACCATATGCCCTTGTATAGAAATCAAACTATGACTCACTTAAGTTGTATCTACATTCAAAAGCTCTATCACATTCTGTATTTCCGATTAGCTAACAGCAAGGAGAAGCAGTATTCTCATCCATATTCCACTTGAAAACCTGAGACACATACATTTAATCTAAAAATTTCCCTTCATTGATTTTAATACAAAGACATATGGGAGGAAAGATTATTCACCATATGTCCTTGTATAAAAATCTAAAACTGTAATTTGCTTACACACACCTTTATGCTATGCAATACAGTTAGTGTGAAATCAGCTTTATGTATCTGAACTGACTCCACCCATAAGCTTCACGTTGTAACAGCGATGAAAAGCACATTAATACACCCTTGTTACTAAAAGTATGCCAAAAAATCTATACTAAACTGCATAAGGTGCCTCCGTAGCCAGGTGGGAAGGAGCAGCAGTGTGTAGCACATGCTTCTTGATTAGACCGGGGTTCGAGCCCATGACCACCAAATACGGAGGATGCGGAAAGGTCAGGGAATGACCACCGCATATCCCGGAGCAATATGGCCTTAGTTGCTAATGCTCTTAAAAACCAAACAAACAAACTAAACTGCATGTGGAATGTAAAACGCAGTTTAAAAAATAAGAAAAAGAAAATTTTCAAACTGAGATTAGAAGAATTAAACCAGTATTTGGGATACTGATATCAGCCTCATTATTACAAGTAAAATTATATAACTTACGCAAATTTACCAGCAAGTACCTTTATAAAAGCAATTTCTTTTCACCTTAGGATGTTAAAAAATGAAGGGAGAGAAGGATAAGAGAAAAAACTTGAAATACAAGGAATCAAATAAGTTAAAAATAACAGTAATTAATTTATTTTGTATTAATTACTATTATTTATTTTACTACCAGATTATGAAGTATGGCAGAAAGTTCCAGTAATGACCATGCTAAGGCACTGCTACCATAACCAACAACAAAGTTGGCAGTGTACATTGTATAGTTTCTTCATCTACCATTACTGTGGCCATGGCAAGGCATTGGACATTTACTGTGTATCCCACAAATTAAAGTGGCTTTTGCTTAAAAAGCATAAAAATTTATTCAACAGTATTAAACTGAAATTTCTGGTTAAAGCAAAACTCCCACTGGAAGTTATGAATTACTAGAAAAAGTTTACGGGGAATGTGCAATGTTGAAGGAATAAGTATTTGAGTGGAAGGAGAGAGAGAGAGAGAGAGAGAGAGAGAGAGAGAGAGAGAGAGAGAGAGAGAGAGAGAGAGAGAGAGAGAGAGAGAGAGAGAAGACTGAAAGAAGAGAGAAAACATTCATGATGATTTTCAATCTGGCTGTCCAACAGCAAAAATTGATGAAAAATTGTGGGGACTTGTACCAAATGAAAAATGATTATCAGAATGATGTGACAGAACAATTAAAGATGGATAACGAGAGTGGTCACCAAATTGTAATATCTTGATATAAGAGATGGATAATGAGAGTGGTCACCAAATTGTAATATCTTGATATAAGAGGTCTATGCAAAAATGGATCCATTATGTGGAACATCCAACTTCAGATTTCTTTCTGTTTCCAAATATATCCAAACTTCACTGTAAAGATGTGGGATGTGTTTTGTCTCTTTTGAGGAAGTCCAGCAGCAGCAGCATACATCAAGGATAGTAAAATCAGCTTCAGTAAACAAGTCCAGAAATACTTCAAGTCATGGCAGAAGATAATAGTGTCATGTAGAATACCCAAGGTCCCCATTTAAAATTACTCTGTACTTGTGGACTATGATAAAATCTAATAATTAGCAAGTTCAATTTTAACTTACAAAGTCATTCCTGGAACTTTCTATTCACATCTTACACTGGTGTGCAAAATTTAAGGACCAGTCAAGTTTTCACCTGTAGCTTATCACTGGAGTGGACTGGATATAGGAAAAGCATATCAAAGGAACCTCGTGAGGTACAGAAATGATGAAGGAAACAACACCGACACAACAACAGAAACAAAACAGTACAGACTTTATTCAAAAATGGCAACAGCACTGGCTGCCATGATGGAACAAAGGGAAGAGGTGGTCCTCATTAGGTACAGCCACCCCTAATGTCGATGCAGGCTTTGCACCACCTGTCCATACTCAGAACAATGTTGTTGATAAGTTCTTGCGGTAACATCGTCCATTCCTCTGTCAGCGCCATCTTCAGCTGGTGAACATTTTCTGGTGGGTGTGAACGTGCCGCTAAGCATCTCCCCAGAGCGTCCCATATGTGTTCGATGGGATTTAGATCGGCGGAATGGACAGGCCAATCCATACGAACAATGTCCTCACTTTCCAAAAGCATATCAACAGCTGGAAATGCAATGGGGTGTGGTGTTATCATCCATAAACACAAACTCGGGGCCAATGGCATCTTGGAACGGATGCACATGGGGAAGGATTACCTCAGTAAAGTAGTGTGCACCGGTTATAGTATTGCCTTCCAGTATCTGGAGTTGTGTACGTCCATCCAAGATAATGCCTCCCCAGACGAGAACACCTCGACTGCCATATCGATCCTTTTCAGTGATGTTTGCAGGGTGATGCTGTGTGCCAAACTCTCACCAGATTAGTTGACGTCCAGAATCGCTGCTGAGACTGAATTTACTCTCATCAGTAAAGAGGTATCTTTACTGATGAGAGTAAATTCATCATCTTCACCACAAAATTCATCATAAATTCACCACAAAATCTTTACTTAAGGTAAATTTTTACCTTAAGTAAAGATTTTGTGGTTGTAACCTTTAAAAATGGTGTTGGTCCTTAAGTTTTGCACACCAGTGTTATTACTGGCTAGGTCCATATTGAAGATCAAAGACCATGTGAAAAGCTGTTTATTATTATTATTTTTTTATATCTCATGGCATAAAAGGAAAGAAAACACTATACTATATTATATTATTTTAAAAGTATAGTGTTCTTCTTTGGGGTACAGTCATCACTCTCATATAAAGTTCAATTAGCCATATGCAAGATAAGAGCATATATAAAAATTCCATGAGACCACCACAAATAGCAAAAGTCACAACCAATATGAGTCACAGTATGGAACTTATAGAATTTCAAAGTGGGCATATTGTCAGATTCCACCGCCATCATCATCATCAACCATTTTCAATCCACTATAGGATGAAGGCCTCTCGAGCAACTTTCCAGTTCCTTCTATTTTGTGCAACAATCATCCATTTACTACTCACAAACTCGTGAATTTCACTGTCCATCTCCATTGTCTTCCAGGTTTTATTTTAGCTCCTCTTGGATACCATTCTGTTATTTTCTTAGTCCATCTGTCATTTTTGGCATATGAATTGCTTTGGTCATAATGTGCCAGTCAATGAAGTTACAAAGGCAACAGCAGTACAGAAAACAATAATTTAAAGTAGTTGCAGTTTTTAATTCAAAACAATATAAAACTATTGACTGAATTTTTTCATCAGATCATATGGAGCTATATAATAGCTACAGTAGAAACAGCAACCTGCTTATAATTTATCAGAGCTAAACTATTCTTACCTCTTGTTTTTGTGCAGCACACTGACTTTCTAAATATCTTATCCGTTCATTTGCAATGCCCAGTTCAGTGGCACTATCTGAAAAGTAAAAAATAAAAACAATTTTGCATTTTGTAAGTTTTTTCAAAACTCTACTGTATAAATCTCTATATATGCAATCAGAACTAACAGAAAAGTTAATTTAAAAGTTCTCTTCTTAATCACTTAATGCGACAAGTTTACTAATACAGTGATTTATTCAAAAAAAAAAAAAAATCTACATTAGGCCGGTTACTAAAATATCTTACATTGGCTAACAGCTAATCAAATCTGTAATGTTAGGACAGTAGTTTCACTGCAGTGGTTTGGAAAGGTTGGGGAAGAATCTCACCAACAACCGGAGAATTTCTTATCCCGCTGTTGATTACCCCGTTAATAGGTCTTATGAACTAGGGCTGATTTAGTCAAGCTCAAGCAAAGATGGAGGCTTTTCCTCTGTGATATATTCCACATTTTCTCTTCCCAAAACATGCCTTTTACCTCTGTAATGGACAGGTATATCATATATCACTGCCTCATGCTAAAAATAAACTCATATGCCTTCCTCCCCTTTTATATAAAAGAATATTTAACCTAAAGGATAATAATGATTATAATACAATTTTATTATAATGAAAGAAAAATTCATTTTGTTTGTTGGTTACTGATAAATAGTATAACACCCGCAAAAATGGATGAAAAGGAAAAGTTAGGGTGAGGAGGACAGAAGGTTTAAAATGTAATCCACAAAGCCAAATAACGAAATTTAAAATGTTACAAGTTTAATGATTTTTGTCTGGACTGTACAATATTTTAGGTCTGAAACGAGCAGATCATGTAAATTGAGAATAGTAAAAGTGACATTGGTAGAGAGAGCAATAACATCAAAATATGGTGAACATCGTTGTTGAGGTTAGACAAACATTAGTACCAGCAACTAAAAAGTCTAAGTCTAACTGATGGCTAGCTCCTTACAGGTCAATCTGGTTGAACTGCCAGTTCTTTTGTTTAACAATTGCTGTGGTCTGTATTGTGCAAGGATTGGAACAACTTTCAAAACAAAGGTACAGTATGGTGGATTCTTAATGTGGATGCTAACCTATCAATAGCATTATTTTATGGAATGCCTCTTTGTTGTTGAAGGGATGTGATGAAATAATAATAGCCCAAGCAACCATATTTGGCTTTTGTTATAATAATATAAAAAACTGAAGTTACCTAGACGGAATTTCATAATTAGTTTCTTATTCATTGTATATGCAGAAAACTTTATCCTTTTTAACTGATCAGAGGAAAAAAATAAATGTTCAAATATCACTCATTCATGTTGGACAGATGACTTGTGTGATCGAGACCCACTAATATTCAAAAAAATCGGACAAATACTAACTTATTGTGATTTTCTTTTGTAGAGAATCTGTGTCCTCATTTTGAATTTAAACCAAATAAAAATAGAATAATACTTAGGATATTAATTTTTTCCAGGAATAACTGCATCCAGGTAAGATGTAATCAGAATAGATGGAAACAGTATTAAAAGACCTGTTTAAAGATGGATGAACCTTGCAACAGAACAAAGGAATAAAAGCAAGCTTTGACCCTAAATCCATACATGGTGAATAACTAGAAGTATAGTGCAACATAATTATCCCTGATTTAAATTCAAAATGAGGACAAAGATTCTCTACAAGAGAAAATCATAATAAGTTAGCATTTGTCGATTTTACGAATATTAGCGGGTCTTGATCACACAAGTTATCTGTCCAACATGTCTAGTATAAAGTTTCAAGACAACAGGATGCAACCTATATTCACTTACAATAAAACAAGTTAGTCAATGTGGATCCTTTATATAACCCACAATTGGTTTGATTGAATAACGAGATTTGTAATTTAATTACTCCATATAAGTATGGTATTAACTGTGTTCTGAATTCCAGTGTTTACAGTGAACTTATAATAAACACATATTTAGTGTCCTGTAAAACTTAGTATAAGGTTTTACAGGACACTAAGTTTTTGCTGATAATTTGTTTTACTCAAAATAACCTCTGTCAACCTTTTTTTTTTTTTTTTTTTTTTTACGATACTGTTTCACAATTGATAAGGACATTATCATTTCACACAGCTACATCAAGTACACCAACCAGGACAGTTTTAGTGGGGATACATGGATATGGAACAATGCACACAGAGAGGTAATGAGGAACAGCTGCCCTCAATGATAATTTCCATTTCTTTGGAGAGGTCTGGGTTCAATTCCCACTGATAACAGGAGGAATTTCTAAAGTCCTCTTCTATCAAGGCTATAGTTGGTTAGATCTCAGGTAGGGGAAGTAAGGTTCCCCCAGAGTTATTCCGGGTTTATCAGGCTGCACAATGTGTAAATCAACGAACGAATACATGCTCCTCTAGACAAATACACCATACAGATATGAGCAACATGCTCCCAGTGCCCAAATGGGCCCTCATTGAGAAATTGTGGTTACAATCACCTTCTTACCATAAAGTGTGGAAAAGGTCTAGATTCGAATCCTGTCAAAATGGAAGGCATTCTTATGGCCTTTTTTTCCCATTGTGGCCAAGTTAGACTGTTTTGTAGAAATAACAGATAAACGGACAAAACAACATACTCAATAACAGAAACGATATGCTGTGAATTTCAGCTTGGGAAATCCTAACATGGAAGGGGGGAAGGAAATGTCCCAATGATGAACTTTCTCAGCAGTGATGTAACTCATTGCACTCTCTCCTGACTTTTTTCTAATATTTTCTTTTTTCATACTTTCTTTGTATGTTTATATTTTTTTGTTTTACGATACTTTAATTGAGACATACAGTAAGCCTTTGTTCTTTACAATATTTGTAACGAACAAAGAACTTTCGTGTTTCAATTGGCATCTGCTAAAAAAATATTAATATACTGTTAATTATGAACAGCATATCAGTATTTACTGATATAGAGTCCATAATTTATCCAACAATATTTTTATTGTTGGATAATCCATACAGTACTGCCATTCATGCTACAATGCTCCAATTTGTAAAGCAGTTTTTGTCTAACAGTATCAAAGCTTTCCTGAAATCCAATTATATGGCATCAAAATTATTTTTTGCAACCAGTTCCTTTGTTATAATAAAGCCCACAGCAGATTAGTATTAGCAATTGAACTGATGCAAGACAGAAGATATAAACAGCATCAGCCAAAAAAATACATAAAACACTTCCCATTTCACTTATCCATTCCCTCCAATAGTTTGTCTAGTTCTTACTTGAATTTATTTAAGCTACTAACTTCTGCATCAACAGATGGAAGTTTGTTTCAGCAATAAACCACTCGCTGGCAAAAGGTAAACTTCTGCACACATATTCTGCAATTGCCCTTGCTCAATTTGAATTTATGTCCCCCCCTCATGTGCACAGTCTCAGCAAGAGGAAGAATCCCATCAGCATTGAGCTTGCTCAATCCATTCAAGACATTACACTTCAATCAGATCACCTTGCAGGGGCCAAGCCTGCAGAAGCTGAAATTTGCAGAACTGAAACCTTCCTTGGTAAGAGCACCCCTTTGTGCCCCCCAATTTTACTGCCCTTTTCTGTACTCGTTCCAGCAGCTCTACATCCTTCCTAAAACGAGGCCTCCAGACCCGTATGCAGTACTCAAGGTGTGGTAAGACCATTGCCTTATACAACTGGATAATCACCTCCTTATCTCTGCTAGCAAAATTCCTATATATCATTGACAAGACCCCATGAGCTGCTCTAGCATCTGCTAGCAGCCTGTCTGCACTGCTAAGAAAACTTCATATCTGATTGCAGAATTACCCCCAGGTCTTTTTCATTTTTGACTACTCTGAGTGTAGTACCACACAGTTGGTACGTTACTCTGGGATTACTGTTACCCTTATGCAGTACTTTGCATTTGTCAATGTTAAACTTCAGTTGCAATTTTTTAGCCCATCGGCCTAACTTTTCTAGATAATGTTGCAGTAGCATACTATTATTACTGCCATTAACCACCCTGCCAACTTTTGTATCATCTGCAAACTTGGACATTAAGCCTGATATACCTTCATCAATATCTTTGATAAATATAGAAAACAACTATCAGCCAAACACGGAACCCTAGGGAACTCCACTAATAACATCAGTCCATGAAGAGCAGTGTTCATTTATTACCACACTCTATCTTTCTTCTACCACTCAACCATCCCTATATCCACAGCAGCAACTTACCTTCATGCTACAATGCTCCAATTTGTACAGCAGTTTTTATGTCCAACAGTGTCAAAGCTTTCCTGAAATCCAATTACATAGCATCAAAATTATTTTTTGCAACCAGTTCCTTTGTGAACACATCACAGTATCCAATCAAATTGGTCACACAAGATTTCACCTTAAAAACCCATGCTATATCTAAAGAATAACTGCGCTGTTGTCTAACTGATCCTGCATTACTTCTTTAACCAGTACCTATATTATTTTGCCTGGTATAGAAGTTAAACTGAGAGGTTTATAATTACTCGTATCACCTTTAATGAACTGGGGATACATTTATACATTTCCAGTCCATGGAAATCTTCCCTGAATCTAACGATGCTCTCATAATTATGGCTAAGGGTTTGCTTATTTGCTTTGCTGCTTCCCTTAATGTAATCGGATAGATCCCATACATCCCAGGTGCCTTTCTTATGTTTACATAAGAAAAGAAGTTTTTGCTGGGCTTTTTTTTTGCATCCTTTGCCAAAGATTATTATTATTATTAGCCATATGGTACAAGGAAGCCTGAGGCTTATGCTGCACCAGCCAAAAAAAAAAAAAAAAATTCCCGAGTTACCCCATGTGTGAGAGAGAGAGAGAGAGAGAGAGAGAGAGAGAGAAGTAGAAGGCATCACCAAGAAAGAGAAGAATGATGATATCCAGCTCAGGACCCTGGGTTTGCCAAGCCCATACTCACCAGATGTGAGCCCCCGGGGTAAATTTCTCATAATCTGCCTTTGCTTTCCTAACCTCCTTTGTGACTTGAATAGACTAGTTTATATCTACCATAAGCTTCTGTGTCACCTGATAATTTAACGCATAATAAAACGCATCTCATGCATTTTTCTTCTCTCCCATGAGTCTCATTAGTTCATCTGACATCCATTTAAGCCTTAAACAGTATTTCTTAGTTGGTATGAACAGCCTAGTATCTTCTATGATTAATTCTTTGAATGCTTCCCATTTAGAATTGGCTGATGGTAACAGCACCAATTGATCATAGAATTCAAAAACTGTCTGAGCATTCACCTTTACAAAAGTAAAAACCTTCCCTTTACCCTTGATAGGAGTTACATCTTTAAGTAAATCCCACACCGATACACCATGTTCACTACCACTTAGTGGTTCTTTTATCTGCAGATTGTTAATACATGAATGATTATTCATGCATTGAGAATCTGGAGATAATCAGATCAAGAGTATTACTCCCTCTGGTTGTCTCTCCAACATGCTGCTGTAGAAAACAGTCATCAATAAATCCAAAAAAAATCTTACTAGTGTGCAAGTGACCAACCATAAGTTCCATTCAATATCTGGAAAATTAAAGTCTCCCATTATAAAACATTCTGATTTACTGGCCCTCTCTATTTCTCTGTTCAGTTATTTGTTGTATTAGGTTTATAACACACTCCTCTCATTTTTGCTTTTCCAGTGCTTACATCACACCAAACTAACTCAACATTATACTGGGAACCCATGTCAACTGGATGCATTGCCTAAGATTTTATGTTTCCTTCTTATGTTTCCTTAGCTGTCTTAGCTAACAGCATAATCTCCCCCCTTCCTATCCTGTTTGTCCTTTCTCTACACATTGTACTTCCGATATTCAAATTTTGTCTCCCTTATATCTGAATGACACCACATCTCTGATACCCCAACAATGTCTGCATTATCTTAGCATCTTAGCATTGGTGTACATGCAAGTATACATGCAGCTGTTCTTACTCTTAGTTACCCTAACACAGCCCATGTATTTACTTGTTCCATGATGACTACCAGCAGTCCTTGATATCTCTGGCACCTTGCTTTTCAGGCTTCTGCACATTCCATTAGAAGCAGTGCAAGAATCACTTTCACCTCCCTGGAGATATTGTTAATCTATTAGTCTCTGTACCCTCCTCTCAAGTTAGCAGTTTTCCGGCCCATGTAACATTGCCTCGATAGCATCAGCAAATATTCTTGCACCCTTTCTATTTAAGTTTATTAAATTAAGGCTTCCCTGCAGAAGCGGTCTCTCCTGTCAAAAAGCACAGACCATGCTGAGTAAAATTCTATCCCATGAGTCTTGCACAATTTATTCAGGGCCGGATTGATTGAGAAGGCTCTCATCGCATACCCCCTCCTATTGTGTTAAATTTAACCCTAACTCGTGACTTTTTTTCAACATTGCCCTGTAATTGTTAAGATGATAATTCAGCCAGAAGGTTGTGGAAGAGGGTGAGCAGTGATTGTGAGAGAGAGAGAGAGCATATCCATAATTGTCATTAATTAATGCAGCAAGAGGACCCAAAATTGTTCCTCAGGTGTGGGATTGAATCCAAAAATACCTGGCTAGTCCCAAGTTCAGTACACTTGTTTATTTATATCAATATAAAGAAGTTTAGTGATTATAATTAATGGGACCCTCACTTTACTTCCTTCGAGGGCATCAACCCTGTTCTTCAAGCCCTCATATACACCAATTTAAATGCTGAATTTGCATTTAATCTCTTTACATGCTTTTCAATGAAAACACAAAGACATCCCCTTTGGCCATATCATATCCTAAATAGTGCACTATATAAAGCTCTGTTAGTAAGAGAACTACTAATTTCTTTGTGATTTTTAATTTGCTGCTCTAGTCTGAGGTATGACTTCAAACCAAAATTTAATTAAAAATTAAGACAAAATTAAGAGCTATCAGCATAACAACACTACACTCATATTTTGCTAAAAATCTTAGTTGTATTTTTATAAATGTGCACTTTACAGATTTAATAAAAACACTTCTTATATTAATTATACTCCTATGGAATTACACAGGAGAATACTATACATCATTTTTACCATTCTTATATCAATACAATGAACAAATGGCAGTTGACTTCTTTCCCATTTTGACTTTAGTTTATTAAGAAATTTCAAAGGCCAAGTAAGAAACAAAAACCAAAAAGAGCTACCAGCATAATAACACTACACTATTCTCATATTTTGTGATGGGAGTACATATGCTATTGTTACATTACAAAATCTTAGTTATATTTTTATAAATGTGCAGTTTATAGACTTAATAAAAACACTTCTTATATTAATTATACTCCTATGGAATTGCACAGGAGAATACTATATCATTTTTACCATTCTTATATAAATACAATGAACAAATGGCAGCTGACTTCTTTCCCACTTCAACTTTAGTTAATTAAGAAATTTCAAAGCCAAGTAAGAAACAAAAACCTACCATATAAGATAAATACAAATAACTGAATGATTAAATTTAAACAAATACATAAAAAATCAATAATTTTTAAGAAATACAACAAAAGGCTACTTAAAAGCTTTCTTCTTTGCTCTCTTCCTTGCTCATGCATGTATAGATTCACTTAGGATTAGCTTTTTTGACAGCTGCTTTGAGCTGGATGTAGGATATAAGTTCAAAAGTTTATTTGGATTTTAAAAAAGAAATCTGGCTTGGTCCTGCAAACAGATTAATGTATAAGCTGGATCATATAAGGATCATGGGTAAGATTCTTAGATGGAACACAGAATGGCAGCAGTGTAGGAGGCAGAGAGTTTCAATTAATGGTTACTCTTCAGATTGTGCTAATGATAGAATTGAGATTCCACTACCACTCCAAGGAACAGTACTGGAACCACTGAAAAAGGAATGACAATGACAAAGGAATTGAGGTCATGACATCAAAATTATGCAGATGTCAAGGTGGCAGGGGTCTTTAATGAAAAGTGCCAAGCAACATTCCTTCAGGGTGACTTCAATAAGCTTCAAGGGTGGTCAGAAAATGGCAACTGTGTTTAACGCAGCAAAATGCAAGGTCTTACACTTGGAGATAGCAACCTAAAAATAACTTATACACTTGTGGGGTTGAATTAAAAAGAGTGGTGTTTTTGGGGGTTGTGATACAGATGGACATGAACTTCTCAAAGCAAAGTGGACAGGAGACAAGGAGGGACCATGGTGTCTTACCAATGACCTATCACACATTTGCTTATAACGATTTGCTTATACAATGCCACTGTATAAGGCAACTATAAGACTGCACTCAGAATACTGTGTTCAAGTATGGTGACTGCGCCTAAAAAAAAAAAAGACTGTGCTCCTTGAAAGGATCCAAATACAGTCAACCTGCCTATTTGAATTGGCAAAAGTATGCTATATTGGGAAAGACCTTGAATATGTGGTCTACAGAGCTTGGTAACCAGTCACCTTAGAGGGTCTATAATGCTTTGAGAAGGAACAGTATAATGAATGAACATTATAACAGAAAGTAAAATGTTCAAGATTATAATGATACTTTGTCTAGGGGCCTTAAATTGAAATTACAGAGTAAAAGGTTTAGAGGGAAACATAAGTGGCTTATTTTTATTTCATTTTATTTATTCATTTAATTTAATTTTTTTTTTTTTTTTTTTTGGCTGGTGCAGCAAAAATTGGCAAAGTTTTTGCACCATATGTCTAATACTAATTGGATGCCTTTAAAATCGACAAAAATGCATGCAGCATACATCTGATTCACTGCTTCTGATAATAAGTGATAGCTGTCACTAAAATGCATTATCTATTTTCATCAGTGGACCTTCCTATGTCATTATTATGATCCACCTTTATGTTAGGTTTTTCCAGTGTGGAAACAAATTAATGTAAAAAAATAATAATAATAATTAACCTATTTTTAACAAGAAAAAAGAATCAACAATTTTTTCTAATTTATGTCTTATAAGAAAGTGTTAAAAATTCAACCATGTGTTGCATCTTCGCTTCTATCTACAATGTTATACCATGCTGCATTCTATTGGATCAGTCATGGATACAACTGATTTAAATGGATGTGTTTCAAGCAGCTACTTTAAATGACTACAAAGTAATTATTGTCCACAAGAACAGAACAAAAATAAATAAAAAACAGATCAGTGATCTTACTCTTTTTTTTTGACTAAATGAAATTATGCTTTGACTTGGAAAGAGGTTTGGACTGGGTTACAGAAAGTATTCTTTTAGCCAAGGAGTTGCTTTTTAAGTCAGTTGTTAGTCAGAGAGTTGGAATAAGTTGCCTCCATGAATAGTTGGGGCTGACAACTTAGAAAAATTAAAAGGTCAGCTGGATAAATGCCTAGAAACAATGGCTGGCAATGGAGTGAGAGACAATACTTGCACTGCTTGTGACAAGAAGTTCTAAAAAGTATTTATTTGAATGAAAGCTAAAATGTTTGAAGGTAGTGAATCTGCAATCAAACAGTGGAATCAATGAAAAGACAAAGTGTGAATTACTAGCCCAAAACTAATAGAGTCCATTTTAAGTCCAGATATTGACTTGAAATTGTGAGTTTTCACTTGCACACCTAACAAGACCTTCGTGGATTTATTGGATGACTGTTTTCTACAGCAGAATGTTACAGAGGCAACCACAAGAAGTAATACCCTTTATCTGATTATCAGCAGTGATTATTTGTGCATTAAGAATCTGCAGTTAAAAGAAACACTAGGTTGCAGTGATTAGTGTAGGATTTACTTAAAGGTGTAACTACCATCAAGGGCAAAGGGAAAGTGTTTTTGCTTTCATAAAGGGATGACTGCAGTGGTCTCAGAGTTTCTCAATTCTATACAGTGGGACCAACTGATGATGATGATTACCATCAGCAAATTCTAAATGGGAAGCAGTCAAGAAATTAATCATAGAAGCTACTAGGTTTTTCAAACCAACTAACAAAAACTGTTCAAAGTTTAAGACTAAATGGATGTCAGATGAACTAATGAGCCTCATTGATGACAAGAAAAATACATGGGATGCATATAAGTTATCAGGCAACACAGAAGCCTATGGTAGATATAAACTAGTCTGTAATCAAATCAAAAATGACGTTAGGTAAGCAAAGGCAGATTACAAGAAATCTTTGGCAAAGGATGCAAAGACTTATTTACTTATGTAAACACTAGAAGGATGGGGATGAATCAAATTGGTCTACTTGATACTAATGGTTCTACTGTTGATGATCCTGATCAGGTTGCAGACAAACTAAATGAGTAGTAGTAGTAGTGGCATGTGATGCAAGAAAGCAAATGTATGAGCTTATGCAGCATCAGCCAAAAAAAAAAAAAAAAAAATCACACCATTCCCTCCAAATGCCTGTCCAGTTCCTCCTTAAATTTATTCAACCTATCAACTTCCACAACGACAGATGGAAGTTTGTTCCAGCAATTAACCACCCGCTGGCTAAAGGCAAATTTCCGCACATCTATTCTACATCTGTCTTTTCTTAATTTGAATTTATGCCGCCTTAGGTTCGTAATCTGAACAAGTGGAAGGATCCCATCAGAATTCAGCGTGCTCAACCCATTCAAGGCCTTATATACCTCAATCAGATCACCACGCAGGTGCCTAGTCTCCAGCCACTGCAATTTGCAGAACTTAAGCCTCTCTTGGTAAGAGGATCCCTTCATTCTCCTCACCAATCTTGTTGCCCTTCTCTGTACACGCTCAAGTAAATCTACATCCTTCCTAAAATGAGGATTCCAGACCTGTACGTAGTACTCAAGGCGTGGCCTAACCATTCCCTCATACAGAGGGATAATCACCTCCTTTTCCCTGCTAGCAAAATTCCTATATATCATTGACAAAACCCCATGACCTGCCCTGGCAGCCTGTCTACATTGCTCAGAGAACTTCATATCTGACTGCACAATTACTCCCAGGTCTTTTTCATTTTCTACCACCTTAAGTGTAGTACCACACAGTTGGTACGTTTCTCTGGGGTTACTTCTACCCATATGCAGTATTTTGCATTTGTCAAGGTTAAACTTCAGTTGCCACTTCTTAGCCCATCTGCCCAAATTATCTAGATCCTGTTGCAGTAGCACACTGCCATTACTGTCATTAACAACCCTGCCAACTTTGTATCATCTGCAAACTTCGACATTAAGCCTGATATACCTTCATCAATATCATTGATAAATATACAAAACAACAGTGGACCTAACACCGAACCCTGTGGGACTCCACTAATAACATTAGTCCAAGAAGAGCAGCACCCATTGATTACCACCCTCTGTCTTCTCCCACTTAACCATCCTTTTATCCATTGTAGCAACTTACCCTTAATACCATTCTGCTCCAATTTGTACAATAGTCTTCCATGCGCAACAGTGTCAAAAGCTTTCCTGAAATCCAAATATATGATATCAAAATTATTTTTTGCATCCAGTTCCTTTGTAACCACATCATAATATCCTATCAAATTTGTCAGACAAGACTTTCCCTTAACAAACCCATGCTGTGTCTGAATTATTGCTGCAGTCTTGTCTAGATGATCCTGCAATGCATCTTTAACCAGCGACTCCATTATTTTACCCGGAACAGAAGTTAAACTAACTGGTCTATAATTACTCGTGTCACCCTTCAATCCCGCTTCGTGAATTGGTGATACATTTGCACATCTCCAGTCAGTGGGAACCTCCCCTGAGTCCAAGGACGCTCTCATAATTATGGCTAAGGGTTTGCTTAGTTGCTTTGCCGCCTCCTCTAATATAACTGGATAGATCCCATCCACCACAGGTGCTTTTCTTATGTTTAACTTCAACAATTTCTCTTCCACTTTGCTCTCAGTTATTACAAGATCATTAAGCACCCTGCTACAATTTGATAACCTTCTGCCATTTTCAAACCTTAATAACTCCTCATGTGTGAATGTAGATGCAAAATACTCATTCAGTTTGTTTGCTATCTGAGCAGGATCATCAACAATCGAACCATCGATGTCAAGTGGACCAATCAGATTCATCCCCTTCCTTTTAGAGTTTATATAAGTAAAGAAATCCTTGCTGTTTTTCTTAGCATCTTTTGCCAAGGATTTCTCGTAATCTGCCTTCGCCTGCCGAACCTCCTTTGTGACCTGATTACAGATTAACTTATATCTGCCATACGCTTCTGAGTCGCTTGATAATTTATATGCATCCCATGCATTTTTCTTCACTGTTACGAGTCTCATTAGTTCATTTGACAACCATTTAGGCCTAAACCTTGAACAATATTTCTTAATAGGTATGAAACTTTTAGTAGCTTCCACGATTAATTCCTTGAATGCTTCCCATTTAGAATTTACTGTTGGTAACATCGTCAGTTGATCCCACTGTACAGAATTTAAAAACTGTCGGAGACCACTGTACTCGCCTTTACGGAAGCAAAAACCCTTTCCTTTACCCCTGATGGTAATGAAATCTTTAAGTAAATCCCACGTCAGTACACTGTGATCACTGCCACCTAGTGGTTCTTTTATCTGCAAATTCCTAATACACGAATGATCACTGCTGATAACCAGATCAAGAGTATTACTTTCTCTGGTTGCCTCTCGAACATGCTGCTGCAGAAAACAATCATCCAATAAATCCACAAAAGTCTGACTAGTGTGTGAGTGCCCAATCCACAAGTTCCAGTCAATATCTGGGAAGTTAAAATCCCCCATTATAAGACATTCCGATTTACTAGCCCACTCTATTTCTCTGTACAATTGTTCATTGTACTCATTCGAGTCATTAGGCCTATAACACACTCCTACTCTAATTTTTGCTTTCGCAGTGCTTATGTCACACCAAACTGACTCAACAGTGCACTGTTCATCTATATCAACTGGATGCACTTCTACATTTTGCATCTACATTCACACATGAATTCTTTAGAGAAATGGAGGCCAGAAGTTTATCAAACTCTAAGAAGCTCCTTCTTTGATTTTGTAATAACTGGGAGGAAAGTGGAAGAGAAATCACTGAAGTTAAGCATAAGAAAGGCACCTGGGGCAGATGGGATCTATCCAATCATAGTAAGGAAGGCAGCAAAGGAGGTAAGCAAACCCTTGGCCATAATTATGAGAACATCCTTGGATTCAGGGGAGGTGCCCATGGTCTGCATGAAGATGTACAAATGTATCCCCAGTTCACAAAGGATAGCACAAGTAATTTAACCTGCTAGTTTAACTTCTATACCAGGAAAAATAATGCAGTCATTGGTTAAAGAATCAAATAGACATGAAGGCAGTTATACTTCAGACACAGCACGGGTTTGTTAAGGGGAAATCTTGTCTGACCAATCTAACTGCATATTACAATGTGGTCACAAAGGAATTTGATGCAAAAAATTATTTTGATATCATATACTTGGAATTCAGGAAAGCTTTTGATACTGTTGCACATAAAAAGACTGCTCCAATGTACAAATTGGAGCAGTGTGACATTAACAGTAAGTTGCTGCTATGGATAAAGGTATGGCTGAGTGACAGAAGACAGATGGTGGTAATAGATGGACACTGCTCTTTCTGGACTAATGTTATTAGTGGAGTCCCCCAGGTTTCCGTATTGAGCCCACTGTTGTTTTCTTATCAACATTTATTTGTTATCAATATTTATATTTATCAATGATATTGATGAAGGCATATCAGACTTGATATGCCTTTATTCCTTCATGTCCAAGTTTGCAGATGATACAGAGGGTGGCAGGGTGGTTAATGACAGTATGCTACTCAACAGGACCTAGAAAAGTTAGAAAAGTTGAGAAATGGCAACTGAAATTTAACATTGACAAATGCAAAGTACTGTATATAGGTAGAAGTAACCACAGAGTAATATACCAACTATGTGGTACTACACTCAGAAGTGGAAAATGAAAAAAGATCTGGGGTTAATTGTGCAGTCAGATATGAAATTCTCTGAGCAGTACAGATAGGCTGCCACGACAGCTCATTGGGCAATGGTCAGACCAGTGGATCTCGAGTACTGTACAGGTTTGGAGGCCTCATTTTAGGAAGGATGTAGAGCTGCTGGAATAAATATCCATCTGTTGTAGAAGTTGATACCTTAAATAAATTCAAGGTAAAAGTAGACAATCTATTGGATGGAATGGATAGGTGAAATGGAACATGTATTGAGGGTTTTTTTTTGGTTGATGTTGCATAAGCTTTGTTTATTGCATCATTTGCCACTGCTTGTGCTAATGCTAATATTGGATAATATGATTAAATTTAAACTCTTATTCATAAAGCTGCTATAATCACAGAATTCTGCACCTGTCTCATCTGTATGAAGGCACTATAAAATGGAACACATAATTCACAGAAATACTTGTGCACAAACATTCTGCAACTCAACCATGCTGTATTGCTCTGAAAATATCATATGACTGGATTCCTGCTGGGACATGGAAATACCATTAAAAACAGTCCATGTGCTTAGTTTGCTGAGCAACTATACCCAGCAAAATTACATTATTACATTACAGTTCATTGTACTTGTGTGTATTGGTGAATAATACTGCTTTATAGCAGATAGTACTTGTGTATTATCCTCTCACCACTGTAAGTCACAAGTAAGTCTAATATAACCTAACCAGTATATACTGATATATATTTATTTATAATTTGTTTAATTATTATTATTTATGTTTTAATGGTGATGAAGGTTCTAGAGTGGTGGCATCGTAACTACTGAGAGGAGGATAATAGACAAATACATTGTGGATTGTAGCAGAATACCAAGTAATTACAATATTTTATAATTATATACCAACTTCATCTAATTTAAAAAACAGCAACTGAACAAAGCTGCAACTTAACAACAATCTATCTGCCAGTTATATATATATATATTACTATTATTATCAGCCATGTGGTGCAAGGAAGCCTGAGACTTATGCTGCACCAGCCAAAAAAAAATCCTGAGTTCCCCTGAGTGAGAGAGAGAGAGAGAGAGAGAAAGGAATCACCAAGAAGAACAATGATGATATCCAGCTCAGGACCCTGGGTGTGCCAAGCCCATACTCACCAGATGTGAGCCTATTTAATTAATATTTAATTAATCTATTCAATTAATACTATTTAATTATTAATACTTATTAAGTATTAACATTAAATATATTAAAATATATTAAATAGTAATATATATATATATACATACAGTAAAATCCCATTACAGAACTTTAAAAGAGAGTTTTAGAAGGATTAAGTTAACACCAATGACTCCAAAAAGCACTATAATTGGTCTCTCCTCTTTGCAGGTTATCCTTTCATCAAAATTTTGGTAGACAACATTGACTTCTTTAGCTTTCCTTTGGTAGCATTGATGAAGCAATGGATTCTACATAAACTGAAAACCTGCAACCTACATGCTTAGCACCTTCAAGAATCTTTCTGTGCATGCTAATAAAAAGATTTGATTTTTTTTTTAAATTTCATTAAATTAAACACTTTTTCTTGAATATTTTTTTATGAAAGCTATAATACTTAGTACTGTGCATGGATTGAAGGCTAAGAAGACAGAAGATACAAACTGACATTAGACGACTTTCTGTGGATTGTAATATTTTAGGGATACATGCAAAGAAAGACTGTTCAAGAAATCAGATCTTTATGGGATAAATTAGTCAAACAGCAAAGATGCTGACTGGTGCAACCAAGTTCAGACTGGTTCAGAAGAGAATGAGGGAATCATAGATGAAATTATCTACAGAAAAGGTATGCAGCAGAAATTACTCTGACTACTCTCTTTTGAAAGAAGTCCAGAAGATTCAGTGAGGTTTTGCAGGCACCACCCCAGATGTTGAACAATATTCCATGATAGAATGGATTTGAGATAGATTTATACAGAATGAGTAGCTGCTCAGAAAAAGCCAAAGCCAAAACCATGAGTGAAAACAAAAACCCAGTTTTCTTGATACAGAGGAAATAATGTTGTGTTTAAGTCAGGAGATTACAAGTCAAGGTAATCCCTAAATGGAGATATGCAATCTTGTCTAGAAATCTGAGTATCTTGGAAGAGAAGCAGCAGATTCACTTCTGCAAAAAACAAGATAGGACTGAGTTTTAGAAGGATTAACCAAGTTTTCTTTGTCCCATTGGAGGATTACCTGGAGCATTTAAAGAACTAGTGGTAGATATTCAAGATTGAAGCTGTTTGTACAGGGCATGACTTCTCAGATTTGACAGGGGAAGGTAGTGTGCTTTCATCAACAAAATTATGGACAGCAATTTCAGTAAGTGAAAGAAGGTAAGAGGAAAAGAGTGAAAGAAAGAGCTGAACCTTAGGCAATGCTGGCATTAATGGAGAAGTTAGAAGATGGAAGACATCTATCATCATAAGCAGTCAGAGAGAAAACTACATGCCCAATTGCAAAAAACAGTTGGCAATCCATAAGATGGGAGACTACACTGGACTCCCGCTAGTCCGAACTAATTGGGACCGAGCCCTGTTCGGATTAGCAGAATTTCGGATTAGCCGAATAACGTACCCCAGATTTTAAAATGAATAAGGAGTGAGTGACGTTGATAGCTTGAAGTAATGCTTCAGGAAATCACAAGCTACCTTTGATGATTTTGATGATGATCATTAAATCAGCGAAGCCGAGAGCGCTTTTAAAAATATGAACATTAACAATCTTCCAGTTCATTACAAAAGTCAAAAAAAAGCTTGGATGAACGGACAGCTTTTCATTGAGTGGTTTCATAATCAATTTGTCTCAGCAGTGAAACGTTTCAGCAATGAAAATGATTTGCCACCTCGCGCCATTCTCCTCATAGACAATGCGCCATCCCACCCAGACGTTTCCGAGTTTACATCAGGGGATATAAAGGCAGCTTTCTTACCGCGTAATGTAACACCGTTATTACAGCCCATGGACCAGGGGGTGTTACAGTCTATCAAGCTTGCATACAGAAAGAAATATCTTAGGTCCTTGATAGAAGATAACACCAATTCACTTTCTTTACATGAGAAAATGAAACAAGTGAACTTAAAAGATGTTGTATATTGGGTTGCTGAGCTGTGGGAGAGTGTAACCGGTGGCAAAACATAGCATCTTCTAATCGATTTTCATCGTTACGTCAAAAGAAATTAACAGAGTTTGTTACTTCTGAAAAATGGCTTTTGTTCCTGTTTTGGTGTATAAGTATTGATCTGTAGTTTTAATAGGCCATGTCAAACACTGATTTATTAATTTTGTATTAGTACAGTACTACAATAAAATACAATTTTTTTGTGGAATTCTAAATGTCTTTGTACCATTAATACCATTTAAATTTAACGTATTTAACATATATTTTGCGAACTAAAAAATTTCCTCTCCGCTGACCGAAACGTGTTCGGATTAGGCGGACGTTCGGATTACCGGGGTTCGGATTAGCGGGAGTGCACTGTATTTAAGCCTTTTGCTAAACACAATTAAAAGTATTAACGTGAGAAATATGATAACATAATAATAATAATACAGGTAACCCTCATATAACATGGTAGTCAGGTTCCTATAAAATGTCATGTTGTGCGAAACTGTGTCATGCGGGGCTAAGAAAAAGTACAAAAAGGGGGGGGGGGGTTACGTTCCAAAAGTTAACAAAAATACACTATTTCAAGTTAGTTTTATGCTAACATAAAAATACACTATTTCAAGTTAGTTTTATGCTAACATAAAAATACACTATTTCATGTTAGTTTTGTTAACAAAATGTTAACAAGAATCTGTATTCAAAAGATAAGATTCTAATTGCTCGGCTAACTTTATGCCTTCCCGTATGCTTTTTAGTGTAAAATTTTGAAGTTTAGAATTTTCAACTCCGTTATCATCCTTTGAAATGATTTGGTTTTACCTCCGATGCCACTTTGCCAGCCTCTTTTTCTACCAGTAATTCTTGAACGTCTTCAGTAATCATATCTTTTTTAATTTTTTTAGGAGCATAGGCGACTAAGGCCATGTTACTCTGTGTGTATTGTTTATAAATTGATAAATGGGAAGATGCTGAGTTCTAAAGTGTGGCCTATCTATCTAACTTCAAAGCTTTGAGTTAAACATGAAATAAATGAATGTCACCTGCACTGGAATGATTTCTATAAAGTCACTGTACGATAAATGATTCATAGACTTTAGTCTCTATCATCCATTATCCAAAACTCCAGAGGAGGAGGGTTAATATCTGAATTTCACTTATATCACCTTTTTCTAAGGTTCCTCCTTGGAACCTAAGAAAAAGTGATATAAGTGGAAAAGCATTTGATCATGGGACCAGAAGGAAATGCAGCAAAAGTAGGATGATGTTATATGTGAGTACTATAATGGGAGTTTAGTGTATATAAACACTGAATAGCAAAAATCATTCATCACAAGCATTTGAATCCAATGCATTTGAAACTCTACAAGTCCTCTTTTTCTACCTCCATCTTGTTTTCGGATGAGGCCACCTTCACAAAAAGTGACATGTTCAGTTTTCACAGCACTCGTGACTGGAAGAAGACTCTCCACAGGTCATCACCCAATCATCTAGCATCAATTTATACAAGAGACTGGAATTTCACTAGCATCAAGGTTTTTTATTATATATTGGGTCAGGGTTAAATCCCAGATTAGAGACCTGCACAGGTCCAATGTGTTAATATGCATCCAAGCCACACCCAAACCCGATCCACACTGTTTATGCTTGCAAACAAATAAATAAATAAATAAAAAAATTTACATATTAAGAAAATTTGTCTTAATTTTTTTATATATTAATATTAATGCAATAAATCACTGGTACAATACTGATTGTTTTATTGTATATAATACGGTACACGAAAAAATGTATTCATAGTATAATACAGCATTTCCCAAACTGAAGTCCGCAAAGCGTTCAGATTATATTATCAAGTTATATAGTATGTTACAGTATCAAGTAGACTATAAAGCGTTTAGGGCGTAAGCCTCAAGCTATGGAAAAGTCTAGACTATGTATAAGTATAGTGCGAAAGCATCAATAATACATAGCCAAATCTGAATGAACAGAATATTAGCAAAGCGGCATCGTTCTAAGTTATATCTCATATTGTGAATACCTTCACAATGAGTTGCCATGATATTGCACTACATTGAATAAGTAATGCTTCACTTGAGGAGAAGACTAATGTTACTTATTCTCAGATGGATACCACCACCCAAATGGCACCATTTTGAAATATGGTATGGGATAAAGTTCTCGGTTATCCTCATACTATCCCTATTAGACTTAGAAAAGAGATAAAGATGTAGGAAGGTGATAGTAGGAGAGGTAGAGGAAGGAAATGCCGTAGAAGGAAGAAAGGGACAGTTGCTCCTTCAACTCACACTCAAAGCTCATACATTCCTCAAATAGGCAACGCTTCCCCAGTAGAGAAGACTGTTGTTACCTATTCTTGGAAACTCCGGACATCACAGGCTCCCCCTGGTGCCATTTCAGGGCTATTTTGTATGTGTGTGGGATAATAACGCAACTATCCACTTGTCCCTATTAGACTTAGAAAAGCAAAAATGTAGAGGGAAAGTAATAGTAGGAGTGGAAGAGGAAAGGAAACGGTGTAGAAGAATGAAAGGGACAGTAACTCCTTCAACTAACACCAATCAAAAACTCATAAACACCTTGAATGGGCAATGCTTCCCTAGTGGAGAAAGCTGTTGTTTACCTATTCTTGGAAATTCCGGACATCATCAGGCTCTCCCTGGTGCCGTTTCAGGGCTATTTATGTATGTATGTGAATATCTACTCGAATTTCCACTTGTCCCTATTAGACTTAGAAAAGCAAAAAGTAGAGGGAAAGTTATAGTAGGAGTGGAAGAGGAAAAGAAACGGTGTAGAAGAATGAAAGGGACAATAACTCCTTCAACTCACACCACTCAAAAACTCAAACTCCTCGAATAGGCAACGATTCCCCAGTGGAGAAGGCTGTTGTTACCTATTCTTGGAAACTCCGGACATCATCAGGCTTCCCCTGGTGCCGTTGCAGGGCTATTTGTGAATTTAATGTGAAAAAAACCCATTGGACCAAATCTATTAGACCAAACAAATGAATTATAAAATTCAGGGCTATTTGGCCCCTCTTCGGTGGGTGGGTAGGTACCCAAGTGATGCAATGATGGCAAAACAGTTAATTGAAGCATAACTCCACAATATGAGAGATGCCTGATGGTGTATAATGCATTTAGACAATAAAGCATTTAGGGCGTAACCCTCAAGCTACGGAAAAGTCTAGACTATGTATAAGTATAGTGAGAAAGCATCAATAATACATAGCCAAATCTGAAGGAACAGAATATTAGCAAAGCGGCATCGTTTTAAGTTATATCTCATATTGTGAATACCTTCACAACGAGTTGCCATGATATTGCACTACTTCGAATAAGTAACACTTCACCTGAGGAGAAGACTAATGTTATTTATTCTCAGATGGATACCACCACCCAGACGGCACTGTTTCAGGGCTATTTGGCCCTTCTTCGGTGGGTAGGTAGGTGCCCAAGTGATATCCATCTGAGAATAAGTAACATTAGTTACTTATTCTCAGATGGATATCACTCGGTTATCTTTTTGCTTTTCTAAGTCTAATAGGGATAACTGGATAGTCGAGTTATTATCCCACACAAATACAAAATAGGCCTGAAACGGTGCCGTCTGGGTGGTGGTATCTATCTGAGAATAAGTAACATTAATCTTCTCCTCAGGTGAAGCGTTACTTATTCGAAGTAGTGCAATATCATGGCAACTCGTTGTGAAGGTATTCACAATATGAGATATAACTTAAAACGATGCTGCTTTGCTTATATTCTGCTCATTCAGATTTGGCTATGTATTATTGATGCTTTCGCACTATACTTATACATAGTATCAAGTAGATTATTGTATCAAGTTATATATGTTGTGCGCGCGTGTGTGTGTGTGTGTATATATATATATATATGTGTGTGTATATATATATATATGTGTGTGTGTGTATATATATATATATGTGTGTGTGTGTGTATGGGTCCGCAGATCTCAGCAGTTTGGGAGCCGCTGATATAATATATAGGTAACATATTAAATTTTGAAATTATTGTGACTAATTACATTCAAAACTAAACCGCAACCAGCCCGCAAATTGCAAAATTAACCGAGACACAACTCGCACACCCCAAAATTACCCGAGATACTGGGATAGAGCCCAAATTCTCATATACAAATTCATAAGGGCGTAAGTAAACTAACCTACTTCTACTAGGAGTGATGATTGCAAATGAAGGAGGGGTGGGGGCTTAAAATGATATTTCCTAAAAGTTTGCAAAAATCAAATTATTCATATAATACTATAAAACATAGATAAATTAAAACCCTCCATAAAAAGCCAGTACGGAAAAGTGACAGTATGATGCTAATTAAATACCATTTATTTCCTCGCGACTCTCGTTCAGGACTTCTTTCGTAAAGTTGGAGAGCTGTCCAGTAAGAGTTGAAAAACTACCTCCAAGCCACGACATATTTCTTTTAATTATTATGATATTACTTACGGTGGATCCATTATGAATTTTAAATTTTACACCAAAACATCATCACCAAAACGCAACATGACCATATGCCAACCTGTCAACCTTTACACCACCTTAACGCTACCTGAACAATTTGTGGGTTTGTCTGTTCTACACATTATGTAAATAAATAATTTAGAATATACTGTATATATGTATATTATAAAATGTATACTGGCTAAAAATTAGATTTCTTTTTTTTTTTTTTTATCGTAGCGTGCATGTTGCAACATCTTATTGAAAACGAGAAAGAAATTTCGGTCAGCTTGGTTCTTTCCAATTTCTGTCTTTGTAACCAAGCCAATATACATATATGAGTCGTCAACACTATATACTGTTTGTAAATTTTTTGTCCTTTAGTGGTTCTTCTGTTTTGTTGGATGAAAAATCCACTTTCTTAAAAGGAAACCCTTACCAGACTAACTCGCCATGAAAAGAAAAAAAAATGTCAATAAAAATTTATTCCCGTCTCCACGGTGTTTTTCGACTTCGACTGGCGACGGAAAATCGAAACGACGCCATTTCTACAAGGTGTAAGGAAACAGCGACAATGTCCAATGTTCTACAAGTGAGATGATATGGTCACCCGTAAATGATTACACCTACCCATATATTTATTTTGTCTGTAAGTTGCGGGTGTTCTCTGGTCGATTTGCCTAGTTTTGCTGGACGAAAAAAACGCCAGTTTCTGTGGGGGCGGAAGCCTTGTTATCTACGCCAGAGACCGACTACCTCACCACGTAGTGAAAAAAGCCCATTAAAATTCCTTGCGTCATTGATGGAATTAGAATCCGGGATTTTTCCACCCGGTGTGGGGAGGTCGGTGACTATACCGCTGTGATACGCTCGCAGACTCTACAGGTGAGGAAGGACAAAAGATGAGGTCATCGAAAAGTAACTTCACATCCATTTCTTGCTTCCAGTCTCCAGTGAAAGATCATAGAACCCACCACTAGCCAGAATTTTCTTTTTTTCGCCCAGCTAGCACATCATATAAAATATATGGGACTCTTTCCAAGGTCAAAGGTCAAAAATATGAGAAAACTAGGGAAAAAAAGACATGTGTAAGCTAATGCAGATGAATGATAGCTAACATTTGACTTCAACATCACAGAACACCAAAAAATAAGCATCCTCAATATGGTACTCAAAGATTCCTTGAATATAGCAGTAGCACTAGTAGAGGCATATCATGCAAGAAAGCATGTTAATAGAGCATCACCCAAAAAAATAAATAAATAAAATAATAAATACCATTTCACTCATCCATTCACTCCAAATGTTTGTCTAGTTCTACCTTGTATTAATTTAAGCTGTCAACTTTCACAAAGAGAGATGGATGGAAGTTTGTTCCAAGTACCCGCTGGCTAAAGGCAAATTTCCACATATCTCTTCCACAGCAGTCTTTCTTCAAATTGAGTTTATGCCCCCTCAGGTTTGTAATTTGGGCAAGAAGAAGAATCCCATGAACACTGATAATGCTCGAACCATTCAAGGCCTGCCTTGTACACCTCAAACAGATCACTCCGAAGGTGCCAAGTCTCCAGATGCTGCAATTTGCAGAATTTAAGCCTTTCTTGGTAAGAGTAACATACTCTGGCAGCCCATCTGCACTGCTCAGAGAACTTCTTATATGACTGCACAATTACACCCAGATCTTTTTCATTCTCAACTTTCCTGATTGTAGTACCACACAGTTGGTACGTTTCTCTTGGGTTACTGCTGCACAAGTGCAAAACTTTACATTTGTCAAAGTTAAACTTCAGATACCACCTTTCAGCCTATCTGCTCGATTTCGTTAGATCCTGTTGAAGTAGTGTACTGTCATTAGTGCCAATAACAACCCTGACAGACTTCGTATCACCTGAAAGCTTGGATATTAAGCCAGATATAACTTCGTCAATAACTTCATTTACTCAAAAAGTACAGATCAATGTTAAAAAAATTCCGGAGTTAGGGTTGAATGTGAAATTGTGTGCAATTCTACACAAGCAAGATAACAGGGAGTATATGATGAAAGCCCTGTCGTTCAATTCGGACCTGGAAAGATTGTATAAGGCCCAAGGGGTAGATTTTTCACCCTGGTATGTGCTTGTTGACAGGAGAGACTCTTTCTACAGGAACGGGGTACACTTAAATAGAAATGGAGCAAGAATATTTGATGATGCTTTCAAGACAGTTTTAGGTGGGTCTGAAAACTGTTATCTTGAGGAAATAGTAATAGTAGTAATAGTAATCGTGGCATGTGATGCAAGAAAGCAAGTGTATGAGCTTATGTAGCATCAGCCAAAAAAAAAAGAAAAAAAAATTCACAACACAACCATTCCCTCTAAATATTTGTCCAGTTCCTCCTTAAATTTATTTAACCTATCAACTTCCACAACGACAGATGAAAGTTTGTTCCAGCAATTAACCACCCGCTGGATAAAGGCAAATTTCCACACATCTATTCTATAGCTGTCTTTCCTCAATTTGAATTTATGCCCAATTAGGATCGTAATCTGAACAAGTGGAAGAATCCCATCAGAATTCAGCGTGCTCAACCCATTCAACGCCTCAAAAAACTCAATCAGATCACTTCCAGGTGCCGACTCTACAGCCGCTGCAATGTGCAGAACTTAAGTCTCTCTTGGTAAGAGGATCCCTCCATTTCCATCACCAATCTTGTTGCCCTTCTCTGTAAACGCTCCAGCAAATCTACATCCTTCCTAAAATGAGGCCTCCAGACCTGTACGCAGTATTCAAGGCGTGTCTTGACCATTGCTTTATACAGAGTTACAATCACCACCTTTTCCCGGCTAGAAAATTTCTTGTATATCATTGACAAAACTCCATGACCTGCTCTTGCAGCCTGACTGCAATTATCAGAAAACTTCATATTTGACTGCACAATTACTCCCAGGTATTTTTCATTTTCTTCCACCCTAAGTGTAGTACCATAAAGTTGGTACGTTCCTCTGGGGTTAATCCTACCCGTAAGGAGAACTTTGCATTTGTCAATGTTAAACTTCAGTTGCCACTTCTCAGCCCATCTTCCCAAATTTTCAAGATCCTGTTGCAGTAGCACACTGCCATTAAAAACTCTACCAACCTGTGTATCAGATGCAAACTTTGACATTAAGCCTAATATATCTTCACCAATATCATTAATAAATATACAAAACAACAGTGGGCCCAACACTGAACCCTTGAGGACTCCACTAATAACATTAGTCCATGAAGAGCAGCGACCATAGGTTACCACTCTCTGTCTTCTCCCACTCAACCATCCTTTTATCCACTGCAGCAACTTAATCTTAATACTATTCTGCTCCAATTTGTACAGTAGTCTTCCATGCGCTTCAGTGTGAAAACCTTTCGTGAAATCCAAGTATATAATACCAAAGTTATTTTTTGCATCCAGTTCCGTTGTAACCACATCATAATATCCAATCAAATTTGTCAGACCAGACTTTCTCTTAACAAACCCATGCTGTGTCTGAATGACTGCTGCAGTCTTGTCCAGATGATCCTGTAATGCATTGTTAACCAGTAACTCCATTATTTTACCCTGAACAGAAGTTAAACTAACTGATCTGTAATGACTCCATTATTTTACCCGGAACAGAAGTTAAACTAACAGGTCTGTAATTATACTCGTGTCACCCTTCGATCCCCCTTTGTGAATTGGCGATACATTTGCACATCTCCAGTCCGTGGGGACCTCCACTGAGTCCAAGGATGCTCCCATAATTATGGTTAAGGGTTTGCTTAATTCCTTTGCCGCCTCCGTTAATATAACTGGATAGATCCCATTCAACCGAGATGCCTTTCTTATGTTTACTTCAACAATTTCTCCTCCACTTTGCTCGCAGTTGAATTCAAGGTTATCTTGAATGATAACCTTCTGGCATTTTCCAACCTTAATAACTCCTCATATGTGATATAGATGCAAAATACTCATTCACTTTGTTTGCTATCTGAGCAGGATCATAAACAGTTGAACCACTGACATCAAGTGGACCAATCTGATTCATCCCCTTCCTCTTAGAATTTAAATAAGTAAAGAAATCCTTGTCTTTTCTTACCATCCTTTGCCAAAAATGTCTCGTAATCTGCCTTCGCCTGCCTAACCTCCTTCTTGACTTGAATACAGACCAGCTTATATCTGCCATAGGCTTCTGTGTCGCCTGATAATTTATATGCACCCCATGCATTTTTCTTCTCTGCCATGAGTCTCATTACTTTATTTGACAACCATTTGGGCCTAAACCTTGAACAATATTTCTTAATAGATATGAAACGTTTAGTAGATTCCGCGATTAATTCCTTGAATGATTCACACTTAGAATTTACTGTTGGTAACATCATCAGTTTGTCCCACTGTACAGAATTTAAAAACTCTCTGAGACCATTGTAGTCACCTTTACGGAAGCAAAAACGCTTTCCTTTGCCCCTGATGTTAATTATATCATTAAGTAAATCCCACATCAGTACACTGTGATCACTGCCACCTAGTGGTACCTTTATTTGCAAATTCTTAATACACGAATGATCACTGTTGATAACCAGATCAAGGGTATTACCCTCTCTAGTTGCCTCTCGAATATGCTGCTGCAGAAAACAATCATCCAATTGTTAATTGAAACGTTAACAGTAGCCGCAGGCAGAAGCAAAAATGATTCCTGCACTGTTTCCTAGTAGAACGAGCAGCAGCACGGAAAGCAAGGCAATGGAAATTTCCAGGACTGTTGGAAGTCATAGTGGAACAAATAAATACATGGGCTGTGTTAGGGGTAACTAAGAGTAGGCACAGGTGCATGTATACTTGCATGTACACGAATTCTACGAGTCTGGCTAATAAATTTGATGAGCTAGAAATGCTGGTCAGGACATCAAAGGCAGATATTTTGGGGATATCAGAGACGTAGTGTCACACAGACATAAGGAGTGCAGAATTGGAATTTGGTGAGTATAATGTGTAAAAAAAGGATAGACAGTACAGAAAGGGAGGAGGGGGGTTATGCTGTTAGCGAAGAAACATAAAATCTAAGGAAGTGCATCCAATTGATGTTGTTGGACAATGCAGTGTTGAGTCTGTTTGTTGCGACATAAGCACCGGGAAAGGAAAAAAGAGAGTAGGTGGGTGTTATAGGTCTAATGAATCTGAAGAGTAAAATGAGCAATTGTGCAGAGAAATGGAGTCGGCCGGTAAATCAGAATGTCTTATAATCGGGAATTTTAACTTTCCAGATATTGACTGGGACTAGTGGGATTTGTCAATCGCACACTACAAGACTTTTTTGGATTTATTGGATTACTGTTTTCTACAACAGCATGTTGCAGAGGCAACCGGAGGGAGTAATACTCTTGATCTGATTATCAACAGTGATTATTCATGCATCAAGAATTTGCAGATAAAGGAACCACTGGGTGACAGTGATCACAATGTACTGATACGGGAATTACTTAAAGATGTAACTAAAATCAAAGGTAAAGGGAAGGACTTTTGATTTCAAAAATATGACTACAGGAGCCTCAGAAAATTTTTAAATTCTGTACAGTGGGATCAACTAAAGATGTTACCAACATGGAATTCTAAATGGGAAGCCTTCAGGGACTGAATCTTGGAGATTACTAAGCTTTTCATTCCAACTAAGAAATACTGTTCAAAGTTCAGGCCTAAATGGAAGTAAGATGAATTAATGATGATCGTGGCAGAGAAGAATAATGTATGGGATTCAAATAAATTATCAGGTGACACAGAAGTCTATGGTAGTTATAAGCTTGTCTGTAATCAAGTCACAAAGGAGGTTAGGCAGTCGAAGGCAGATTACAAGAAACTTTCGGAAAAGGACGCAGAGAAAAACAGCCAAGAGTTCTTTATTTATGTAAACTCTATAAGGAAAGGGATGAATCAGATTGGACCACTTAACGTAGATGGGTTGACCATTGTTGATAATGTTCAGGTAGCTGATAAACTGAATGAGTATTCTGCATCTACATTCACACATGAGGAGTTATTCAAGGAGGGGAATGAAAGAAGTTTATTAAACTCTAACAGGGAGCTAACTGATTTCGTAATAACTGAGAGCAAAGTGGAGGAGAAATTGTTGAAGTTAAACATAAGGAAGGAAACTGGGGTGGACGAGATCTATCCAATTATATTAAAGGAGGCATCATAGGAAGTAAGCAAACCCTTAGCCATAATTATGAGAGCTTCCTCGGACTCAAGGAAGGTCCATATGGACTCGAGGTGTGCAAATTTATCATCAATTCACAAAGGGGGTTCAAAAGGTAACACAAGTAACTATAGACCTATTAGTTACTTGTGTTCCCTGTGAGAATAATGGAATCACTGCTTAAAGAAGCATTGCAGGATCATCTAGACAAGACTGCAGTAATAGTTTAGACACAGCATGGGTTTGTTAAAGGAAGTTCTTTTCTGACCAATTCGATTGGATACTATGGTATATAATAATATTTGCGTATTGGATCCAAATACGCAAATATTTTGTAGTGGCAGGAATCCCAAAATTTCACATCACTTTAGTGTCCAAATGATACAAACCAACCACTGCTGAACCAATCCGTTTAAATGAGACGGGCTTTGCCCTGTGGTCAGTGGCCGTTGAAGCACACATTACAAACTTCAGTTGCCACTTCTCAGCCCACATTTTTCAGCACACGTTGGAGCACACATTACAAACTTCAGTTGCCACTTCTCAGCCCACATTTTTCAGCACACGTTGGAGCACACATTACAAACTTCAGTTGCCACTTCTCAGCCCACATTTACCCACATCAATGATATTGATGTGGGTAAATGTGGGCTGAGAAGTGGCAACTGAAGTTTGTAATGTAATCAATGATATTGATGTGGATCACAAAGGAAATGAATGTCAAAAATAATTTTGATATCATATACTTGGATTTCAGGAAAGCTTTTGATACTGTTGCACATGGAAGACTGCTATACAAATTGGAGAAGTATGTCATTAAGGGTAAGTTGCTACAACGGATAAAGGGATGGTTGAGTGGCAGACGACAGAGAGTGGTAATCAATGAACACTGCTCTTCGTGGAGAAATGTTATTAGTGGAGTTCCCCAGGGTTCGGTGCTGGGTCCATTGTTGTTTTGTGTATTCATCAATGATATTGATGTGGGTATATGGCTTAATGTCCAAGTTTGCAGATGATACAAAGGTTGGCAGGGTTGTTAACGACAGTAAAGACAGATTGCTACTACAACTGGATCTAGATGTTGGGTAAATGGGCTGAGAAGTGGCAACTGAAGTTTGTAATGTGTGCTCCAACGGCCACTGACCACAGGGCAAAGCCCGTCTCATTTAAACGGATTGGTGTTCAGCAGTGGTTGGTTTGTATCATTTGGACACTAAAGTGATGTGAGATTTTGGGATTCCTGCCACTACAAAATATTTGCGTATTTGGATCTATATTTCAACTTTTGATAATCCAAATACAGTGTATTAGGATTCCTAGAGGCGCCTAGGGGCCGTTGTGTAATCATGCTATCATATGAGTAGGCCTGATGTAACCCAGTGGTTAGAAGCGTGAGTGCATAGCACGCGTTCCTTGAGTAGGCCGGGGTTCAAGCCCATGACTACTAAATCCGATAAATATTTGTATTGACGATTTATTGTAAACTCTACTGACTTGGTTGTCGTACTGGAGTATAACAGAAATTTTTTTTTTTTTCAGCGATGAAAGGTAAACCCACTTGATAACCACTGAAAAATCTGCCACTGAATGCTTCCTGGTTAAGAATCTCCAACCACAAAACCCCACTGCCATAGACAAAATAAACCAGGAATCCTTTTCCATTATGGTCTCTTGACTGGCGAGTTATTTTATAAGGGGGAACCATCACCTAAATTTAGCCGTAGTGTTCTAGTTAATAAAGTCTTTCATCGTATTCCATGACATCCCGTAGAGTGTTTATATCTTCATTTCTTTCAGACCTATAGTGCTAAGGCCTGACATTGTTGACTGGTCAATGGGAAAAAAATTATAATAATTGCAGTAGCAGACGAGTTTGAATTGATCAGGAGGCTTTGAATGGATTGAAAAAGCTGAACGCTGATGGCATTGTTACTCTTGCTCCGGCTACACATACGAGGGAGCATAAATTCAAATTGAGGAGGCGGGTTGAAAGGTACTGCAGTTCGGAGGTTTGCCATCAGCCAGCGGGACGTTGATTGTTTGAAAAAACTTCCATTTGTTGTTGTGGGATCGGGCAGTTTGAATAAATTTAAAGAAGGACTAGGCAAATTATTGGAGAGTGCGTACAGATGATGTGGGGGAACTGATGCTTTATAAACATGCATTCTTGCATCATATCTCACTACAACTACTACTACCTACAATAATAATAATACCTGCCTTCTGGATAAATTATTTAACTAATATAGAAACAATATAATTGAGGTAGCTAGTGCTGAATTAGTAAAAGGGACATTCCAGGATTCAAATAGAAAACAAGCAAACGAGGTACTGTAGTGATTGTTGGGTTCATGCCGCATCTTTAAATTACGAATATCGACAACTAGATCTACAGTGATGCTTCTGAAAGGGAATTTAAGACACAAGTAACACTTTCAGATAAACTTTGCAACCAACCAGTGGCCCACCCAGAAATTTTGTTTGAAGCAAGAAGAGGCTCGTGCATTCCCATTGGTAACTCTTACAGAAAAAAAATTGTCATCCACTGTATGGAGGATACTGTCAACAAACCAAATGAGTTCATACCATCTGCAACGCCTCCAATCATTGGAGCCTGCGGATTATCCACTCTGGAGGACTTTTGCTACTTGGTTTCTTTAACAGAAACGGTTCGCAAATGCTGACTTCCAACGGGATCGCTGTTCACGCGACCTTCCGTTCAACGTCCTCTACCGCATGACGAAGGCATTTCGGACCCTGCAATGCTATGTGATTCCGATTCGTCTTTGTGCCCCCTACACCTTCTGCAAGTTTGTCGCACTGGTAGTGAATCACCCTGTATATCATCAGCAAAAAAAAAAAAAAAACTTCCCACTTCTGCCATTCATTCGCTCCAAATCTTTTTCCAGTTCTTCCTTCAATTTATTTAAGCTATCAACTTCCACAACGACAGATGGAAGATTGTTCCAGCAATCAACTACCCGTTGGCTAAAGGCAAATTTCGGCACGTCTATTCTACAACTGGTTTTTCTCAATTTGAGTTTATTATTCCCACAGGTTCCAAAACCAAAACCGAATTATGATATTACTGTCCCCCGTAAATGATTACATCAACCCATATATTTAATTTTTCTGAAAATTGTATATATTATGAAAATGCTTACATTTTTGGCCTTTTTGATACATCCTCATGAGTAATCACCTATACTTTTGCTAGTCACTATATGTGTGTGAAGTAATAAGGCCTTGTTGAAAGTTGTTTTGCCTGATTCTCTTGTATCTTCGCAATATTGAAGCAGTAATCGAGTTTCCATCTCCCTCCGCTGCTTTCGGTCAATTCACTGCAGGAGGGCAACACTCGATAGGGCCAGCTAAGCATCGTGTAAGTATAGTTCAGGAATACGATCGCAAAATGTGTGGTTGTCAGTGAGCAGATCAGAATTAGGAAGGTATTTTTGGGTGAAATTCGAGCTGATTACTGCGAGTTGACTCTCGTCAGGGAATGGATAGACTTTGAATGTAGAGAATGCCTTAGTACAACCCGGAAACACCACCGCGTATCGATTAGTGGTTTTGTTTCTTTCTCTCAAAGAGTTTTCCATTTAAAACGTGTCTAATTATGGGCCTTAGATTTGTTTTTCCCCGCAGAAAGAGGTTGCTAACCAATCCAGAGATCGCTACCGAAAAGGGGAGAGGGACCTATATATATTTAGAATAGGGAGAAAAAGGAGAGCGGAAGTTGGTGAGTTAACTTGTGGAGGTACGAACGCATGCGAAGGAGATGGGAAGAAACCTGCTAGAAAGAGAAGATCGATAAAGATCGCCTTCAATGGCCAATTATAGAGAGCTCCGTATTGCCCTGCCAATCACCCTGGAGTTTTTCGGGTAAGTTCGCCCCCTAGTTTAACGACGAGTTACCTAGAACTATTAAACAGAAACATCTAGCACATCCCCTGCCTAAGGCAGCATACTAACATCTCTCCTCCCAGATACATACACTGAGTTATGAGGCGAGATCACATGTCAGCCTGTCATAGTTACCCGCAGAGTTGTATCTAGAAAACCTGTCCATGTAATGACCAAAAACAACTAATTGTTCACAGAAGATTACATGAAGAATACGAAGGTTTTGGCAAATATATATACATAATGATACTTTTACTCTTTACCTAGTAAAACTGTAAAATTCAAAACTAAGGTGAATGAATCAATTACTTTTACAACACCTAGTCATGAACTTGTTAAACTGCTTTTGTGTAAGTTGTGCAAATACAATAAACCAAGTTTTATTTGTTTACCCCTTTGCCTCTTTGACTATTTTCTCAATACACGCAACCCATTCTGCTAAACAAGTTATTCAAAGGATCCATAGTTATGTGGCGCTTTGGAGCCCAATTATGTAGAAAGGAGCCCAAAGTGTAGACACAACGCAATCTCAGATGTTGCAGCTTATTCTCGATGTCAATCCGAGTAAGGCCTAGAACACGAGCTTTGTCCTGAAAGAAACCACAACACTTCCATATTAATCAAAGTCCTTCTGGATCTAATATTAGCCCAAAGTAGTATGGTGTCCGGCAAACACTACACTATAACAGAAACGACTTCGGAACAATATTCTCTGGTCGATTTGCCTGTTTGCTCGAAGAAAGAACCCCAGTTTCTGGGAAAAAAACCTTGCTATCTATGCCTGAGACCGACTAACTCAGCCAGGGAGTGAAAAAACCCCATTAAAGTTCGCGTCATCGATAAGGATTCGAACCCGGGCCTTTCCCAGCTGGTGTTCGGAGGACGGTGACGATACCACGGTGCTCAGGAGCGATCCTAGGGTATGAGGCGCCCGTATACCAATCGCAATTTGGCGTTCGGGTGCCAATTGAAATTTGCGCCCCCTTTAAAATTTTCTTCATAAATATAAGTTTCAAGTTTTCAGGCACACCTTGAATGTTGGCGCTTGGGTGCAGTGTACCCCTTTCACCCTCAGGAAGGGTCGTGACTGTGCTACTGCGCAGAGCCTTCAGGTTCGTAATCTGAGCAAAAGAAAGAATCCCATCAGCATTGAGCATGCTCAAACCATCCAAGGATTTATATACTTCAATCAGATCACCTCGCAGGATCTTAGTCTCCAATTGCTACAATTTGCAGAACTTAAGCCTTTCTTGGTATGAGCACCACTTTGTTCCCCTAACCAATCTTGTTTCTCTTCTCTGTCCTCGTTCTATCAAATCTACATCTTCCTAAATGAGGCCTCCAGGTCAGTACTCAAGGTTTGGCTTGACCACTGCTTATACAAAAGGATAATCACCTCCTTATCCCTGCTAGCAAAAATCCTATATATCATTGACAAGACCCGATTTGGCAGTCTATCTGCACTCCTCAGAAAACTTCATATATGACTGCACAATTACTCCCAGTCTTTTTCATTCTCCACTACCCTCAGTGTAGTACCACATAGTTGGTACATTTCTCTTTGGTTACTCCTTCAGTTGGTACTTCTCAGCCCATCTGCCCAACTTTTCTATATCCTGTTCAGTAGCATACTGTCATTAACCCTACCAACCTTTGTAACAATCTGCAAACTTCACCATTAAGCCTGATATACCTTCATCAATATCATTGATAAATATACAAAACAACTATGAGCCCAACACTAAACCCTGGGGAAATCCAATAAAAACATTAGCCCATTAGCCCTTAAAGGACAGTGTCCATTGTAGCAACGTGCCTGTAATGCCATCATGCTCCCATTTGTGCAGTAATGTTCCATGTGCAACAGTATCAAAACCTTTCTCTATTCCAAGTATATGATATCAAAATTATTTTTCGCATCCAGTTCCTTTGTGCCCACATCATAGTAGCCAATCAAATTGGTCAGATAAGACTACCCCTACTGAAACCCATTCTCTGTCTGAATTATTCTGCAGTCTTGTCTGAATGATCTTGCAATGCTTCTTTAATCAGTGACACCATTATTTTTTTCGTAACAGAAGTTAAATTACCAGGTCCTCAATTACTCGTGTCGCCCTATGATCCCCATTAGTGAATTGCCAATACATTTGCACATCTCCAGTCAGTGGAAACCTCCCCCTAAGTCCAAGGATGCTTTCATAATTATGGCTAAGGGTTGTTTTACTTCCTTTGCCGCCTCCTTTAGTATAACTGGAAAGATTCCTTCCACCCCAGGTGCCTTTCTGAAGTTTTACTTCAATAATTTCTCCTCCATTTGCTCTGGTTTATTACCAAATCATTTAGCTCCCTGTTAGAGTTTAATAACAGTGAGCTAAATCCACTTCCCTACAGAATTCATGTGTGAATGTAGATGCAAATTACTCATTCAGTTTGTCAGCTGCCGCAGCAGGTTCATCGACAATCAACCTGTTGATGTTAAGTGTACCAATCTAATTCATCCCTTTGCTTCTAGAATTTAGATAAGAAAAGAACTCTGCTGTTTTTCTTTGCATCCTTTGCCAATTATTTCTCATAATCTAGCTTCCATTGCCTAACATCATTTGTGAATTGATTACAGCTAGCTGATATCTACCATAGTCTTCTGCATTTATTTTCTCTTCCATTACTCTCATTAGGCCATCTGACATTCATTTCAGACTAAATCTTGAACAGCATTTGTTAGCTGGTATGAAAAGGTTGGTTGCTTTTAAGATTACTTTTAAGATTCATTCCATTTAGAATTTACTTTTGGCAAAATCATCATTTTTGTCCCACAGTATAGAAATTAAAGGCTATCTCAGACAATCATTGTCACCTATACGAAAGCAAACCCCTTCCTTTTACCCCCGATTGTAGTTACATCTTTAGTCGAATCCCACATTTGTACATTGTGATCGCTGAAACCTAGTGGTTTCTCTATCTGCAGGTTCTTCAGGCATCAATGATCACTGCTGATAATCAGAAAGTGTATTAAACTGAGTGAATAGAAATCATGGGACACCTGCGTAGTAACGGTTTGCCCACCTTTTGCCCGGATAAGGGCAGTCACATTGAGTCCACTAGTTTACAAAAGTGATCTAAAGGCATTTCGATCCATGCTTGCTGCGCCGCTGTCCATAATTCCTTTCCTTTCCACAGCACCTCAAAGATGCTCCACAGGGTTCATGTCCTGTGAACGGGGAGGCCGTTCCCTGGTGTTAAAATCTGTGAATGCTCTTCGAACCATGTTCTAGTCACCACCGCTTTCTGTGGAGGTGGATTGTCCTGCTTGAAGAGTCCATTGCCCTGTGGATGCACGATGACCATGAAGGGATACAGATTGTCTCCATGGATGGACACATAACCAGGGCTGTTCAGAGATGCGTTTAGATGTACCTGAGGTCCGAACATGTGCCGTGAACACGTCGCAGACCATTACCGACCGTCTACCTGTTTGAATAGTTCCTTGTTGACACGACGGGTGCAGAGCTTCGTGCGATTTCCGCCAGATATGCATCCTCCCGTCCGCTCGAAATAAAATGGAAATGGGACTCATTGGACCAGTCTCCAGTCATTCAGTGCCGATGTTTTTTCGCCCAGTTGAGGCGTAGAATACTGTGTCGTGGTGAGAGCAGTGGGACTCGCGCTTCGGCGGCTCCCATAACCGATTGCTCCTAAGAATCGTCTGATGATCTTGGTCTTGGACTCCATGATTTATAGGGGGGATGAGACTATGATTTCGTTAGATGTAGTGTCATTATTTACATGTATCCCTATAAATCATGGAGTCCAATGTGTTAAAATGGCCCTGCAGAAAGATGACACTAAGTGCTAGGTCTCATCTAAATATGGAGGGTATCTGCTGTGGTGTAGAATTGTGCCTCTCAAGTACCACTATGGTATTTCGAGGGGTGATGTACAAGCAGGTTCACGGCACAGCTATGGGTTCTCCCATTAGCGCCATCGTAGCGAACTTAGCTATGGAAGAATTAGAAAATAGAATCTTTGAAAGATTGGAGTTCCCTATGCAGAAGTGGAAGAGATACGTGGATGACACGTTCACTTTTGTTTAGAAGGGGAGAGAACAGGATGTGCTTTGTTTTCTCAACAGTTTCTCTCCGTTCATAAAGTTTACCTCAGAGGTAGAAGTAGATGGTGCCCTCCCATTCCTGGATGTAATGGTGTACAGAGAAGGCTCTAGACTTAAGACCACAGTCTATAGGAAACCAATGTGTAGGAGCCAGTACACCCATTACAAGTCGGCGCAGACTTATACAGCATAAGAACAGCGTCACTAAGGCACTTCTGGATAGGGTTGGGACGCATTGTAGTACCCCTGAGGTGAGAGAAAAAGAAATAGGACAAATCTCGGTGGACCTTATGAAATGCGGTTACCCCCAGAGAATCTTAGATAAATATAGATATAGTAGGGGTGTCTAGTCATAGAGTTCCATCTATTCCAGTCACCACAGCCTACATTCCCTACTATCCGGGCCTTTCAGAACGTATTGCAAGGATATTCCGTACTTAGCACGCACGCTGTGTGCAGCTTCCGAGTCGGAGGTTGCACACAGTAGTGTCGCAGGTTAAGGACCCCATTACAAGGGATTCCAGCAGTGGGGTCATATACGATATCAAATGACCGGATTGTGGGGAGAGTTATGTGGCAGAAACAGGACGGCGGCTCAAAGATCGTCTGGGGGACCACACGAGGGCTATACAGACCGCACAGTTTACCAAGTCCGCTATTGCCGAGCATTTTTGGGAAAAACAACACCAGGTCTCTCCAGAGAATGATGTCATCCTTGACCGGGCGCATAAATTTTAGGCCCACAAGTAGCTCGAGAGCTTGTAATTTGGTTCGTCTGAAAATAATACAATGAATAGAGATAGGGGTGTTCGCTTCACCCCCTTTTCGAGGATGTAATTCTCGCAAAAGATGAGCGTTTCTGGTACACACGAAGAATATACTGTTCATGCGCCTTGTCAACCACGTGTGCCATGAACCTGATACTAAGGATGTGTTGCTTCATTTGCTATGTTGTTGAGAAAAGAGGCAGGCGCCCCCAAAAGCTACAATAGCACAGTTTTAACGCTTTTAAGTATTTATATTTTATTGTATTTTAACTTTTTACTTTTATTTTATTATAATGTATAGTAAATCAGTCATTGTAAATAGATTATTTTATAATATCCATTAATTTTTGTAAATATTAAACTATGTTAATTTAAACGGTTGGTGTATTAATTTAATATTGTGAACATGAACTTTTCCAACCTTAGAGGCCTTTTTGAACAGCTATTTGGTCTGTACAACAGTAATACCCTTTCTAAATATTAGAGCAAAGCCAATTAAATACTTTTTTTGCAACAAATTCTTTTCGCCATATTCCACTTTAATTCTTATCATTAAATATTCAAATACAGTAAACTCTCGATTTAACGGACTAATAGGGGAGAAGAGGTGTCCGTTAATGCCGAAAGTATGTTAAATCGAATGAAACCTGGGGCGGGGGGCATTTTTTATTGTTCTTAATGTAAAAAAAAAAAAAAAAGCTTTAATATGATATAAAATGTTACAATTTGGCCTTTGATTTACTGATATCAGAAACAGTTTTTTTTTTTACGCCGTAAATTTCACAAACCCGTGCGACTGAGACGCCTTGTTCTAATTTCTCAATTAGCTCTAATTTCTGTGCCACATTTAAGTTCACACTTTCTTTTAAACCCTCTATCACTTGATGCCATTTTAAATTGTAAGGATTGGAAACTTATTTAATAAATAATCAATTCAGAAATCACAGAAACACTCGGTATACACAACCTGGACGCATGATAGCTTGAGACCGAAACAAAGTGAGTCGAGAGACCTGCAGTGTAGTATCCCGAAGTTCAGCTCGCAAGTCACCACCTGCTCTTATTATTATTATTAGCCCTATAGTGCAAGGAAGCCTGAGGCTTATGCTGCTTGTTTTGTTTGTTTGTTATTTGGTTTTTAGGAGCATTAGCAACTAAGGCCATATTGCTCCGGGGATATGCGGTGGTCATTCCCTGACCTTTCCGCATCCTCCGTATTTGGTGGTCACGGGCGCGAACCCAGGTCTAATCAAGAAGCGTGTGCTACGCACTGCTGCTCCTGCCCACTTGGCTACGGAGGGGCTTATGCTGCACTAACTAAAAAAAAAATCCAGGTTATCCCTAAGAGAGAGAAGTAGAAAGGAATCACCAAGAAAGAGAAGAATGATTATATCCAGCTCAGGACCCTGCCAAGCCCATACTCACCAGATGTGAGCCCCTGGGGGTATTCTAGCTTTTGAATCTGTCTCTGTTCAGTTAAAGCTTGTTTAAACTTATGAATTTAAAAATGAATACATTTTTCCACTTAAGATTCCCATCTGGTAATTCAGAAGTTCCGCACGTTTTTTTTTTTTTTTTTTTTTTATATTCAAAAAATATATACACAAATACTGTAAATTTTTTTTTTGTTTCTTCTTAGAAAAAAAATTGGCTGTTGTAATTGATTTTCCAACGGCAAGGACCAAAATTTTTGTCAAATTTTAGCTCTTGGGAATTAAGAGAAAAAAATCTGTGTGTGCATATCCATTTTCTGGTTTTTTTTTTTTTTTTTTTTGGGGGCAGAATGTATAACACTGATGGTCAAGAACCAGTTCCATGACAGTAAAAGGTAAACTGCAGCCATTATCAACCCACTGCAGGATGGAAGCCTCCTCAACAATTCATGCTGAGGGAAGTAGTACTTTGCAAATAATAAGAAATGATTTATTAAATACAAGGGTTATTAAAAAAATTATAAATTGTATTGTAAGCATGGGACTAGATGCAATTACACTAGCTTCAGGTAGGTGCCTCCGTAGCCGGGTGGGCAAGAGCAGCAGTGCATAACACATGCTTCATGATTAGACCCGGGTTCGAGCCCATGACCATCAAATACAGAGGATGCGGAAAGGTCAGGGAATGACCACCGCATATCCCGGAGCAATATGGCCTTAGTTGCTAATGCTCCTAAAAACCAAATAACAAACAAACAAACTAGCTTCAGGTTGAACCCAAAAACATCAAACTATGTTGTTGGGTTTTGGGTTGAAGATCTTCTCCACTTTGGGTTGGGTTGAAGATCTTCTCCACTGGTGAAGTGTTATTTATTCGAGGTAGTGCAATACCATGGCAACTTGTTGTGAAGGCATTCACAATATGAGATATAACCAAAACGATGCCAATTTAATTAATTTAACTACTTTGGTAGATGACTATGTTAAAATAATGCTTTTGCACTAACCTACATGTTGGTTATTCTACCTCGTAGCATGAGGCCTTTGCCCTTAAATATTTTGAAATATTATTTTTTAATAATATTTCTAATTAATGTGACTTTTGCTGCTGAACTTCTTGAGCAAGTCTCTCAACATCAGGGAAGTATGCCGTAATTTTCATCTTTAAGCATGCTGAGAGATTAGCACTGTTCAGACAGTTTCTTGATTTATTTTTAATATACAATAGTTCACGTTTGAAAATATTTGCCCGCAGAAATTCATTGAACCAAAAACTGAGAGAAGCCCAAAATCAAATATTTTCAAATTTATATATGTGTCCAGTGAGTTACACCATGCATCGAAGACAATTTGGTCTTGCTTTTTCAACTCATCTATTGGTATCCATTTATGTTGAATCGCAAGGGTAGCCTTTTGCCTCTCCAAATCCTCAATTTCAGTTTTGAGGCATTTTAGTCTTGTTATTTGGTTTTTAGGAGCATTAGCAACTAAGGCCATATTGCTCTGCGATATGCGGTGGTCATTCCCTGACCTTTCCGCATCCTCCGTATTTGGTGGTGACGGGCTCGAACCCCGGTCTAATCAAGAAGCGTGTGCTACGCACTGCTGCTCCTTCCCACCTGGCTACGGAGGCGCCATTTTAGTCTTGCACTCAGAATGTTCTTGATTTTTAAGTCCTCTAACTCCATTTCAAACTTTGCTTCGTGGGCTAAAAGTTAGGGAGTTGCAGTTACATGCTCAAAGAGCTGCATGCGGCTCACGAGCCGCAGGTTTCTGACCCCTGTCTTAGACCATGTTGCACTGTATAAATTTTCTGTTAACTGCATGTTTTTTTGAGGGTCAATTGTCAATTTGATCACAAAAACATGCAGACCATGCTATCCTTGTCGAGACAAACTAACTCAGCCAAGCTGTGGAAAATGACCATAAAAACTCTTCAGATCATTTCAGCATTTGAAATTGAACATTTTCATCTGGTGTAGGAAGGCGATACATACTGTGCTATCTGCAAGTATGAAAACATCATACATGTTCACTTTGAATTACATAACAAAAAATGATTTTTGGTCTTCTCATTACTTATGAATTAGTTGTGAATATATGAAAGTCATCAACTTGGGGGTTTTTAGAAGTGATGTATTACCAATGTGGTACAGAAATAAGGTATATCAGAAAGGAGACCATGTAAAAAAAAAATTTGGTTTACTGAATATTCCAGTGCTTTTGTCAGAATTAGCCCCAGACTGATAGAAACACAGCAACCCTTTCACTGTTAGAATTTCTGGAACCTGTATTCTGATGTGCTTCGCATGTGATTTTTCACAAACTTCTGAAATGACACGATACCACAAACAGTGTTCACTAAGCTTTACTATGTAGAAGTAAAAAAAAAAAAAAAAAAAAAAAAAAAAGAAAAGAAATCTGCATTTTGATGGCAGGGGGAAGGAAATATAGTCCCTACCTGGTCTCAACCCTTTCAGTGCAAAAATTTAGTTGCAAGGAATCACAGGAGGTAGATTTGAAGATAAAGAGTTAGGAACCACTGACATGTTGCCCTTGACCAGAAAAGGTTGCAGGTTTATTTGTATTTCAAGATCATTTTTTTATGTCACTAATGGAAATCATGCAAGAATTCTTTACCTTGACAATCAGAATTTCAGAAAATGCATGCAAATAACACTTACAGCAATTTCTAGATTAATATAATTTTATTTTATTTTTGTAACATTTCCAAAAATGTGCCAGATTTATGAGATTTAAAAATATCTTACATATAGCAAATATGATACACAAACTTTGTAAAATTTAATTTTTTTTTTTGAAAAGGTACACACTTTTATGAAAATATAAAAATTCTGAGCAATAAAGAAGTAAATTATGCAAGAAAACTTGTTTAATTTTATTGCATTAAAATAAAATATCTTAAAAGTTTGTTGAAAATTGAGATACAAGACTTATTTTAACTATTTTTTTAAAAAATGAAATTTTTATAAGAAATACTAAAATAATTTCACCAGTTAACAAATGGTAGGCTTCACTGAGGGTTTAAATAAACAGCCAAACATAATTTAGACAGATACAAACAGCCATTACCAAAGGCTATTATAAATAACAGCATAAAATGGTCTGATATACGCTACCTAGGATGCAGAAAACTGGAAGTCTTTTTTTCTTGACGAAAGCTGCTTACAACTTGACCTGTAATAAATTAGGGATGATCTGACACGTGTATTTGAGCACATGGGATATAATGTATGAATGCCATAGTAGGTGTAGGTACATGTAGTAGTAGTCGTAATGGCAAATGATGAAAGAAAGCAAGCTTATATAGTATCTGTCAACACACGAGAGAGTTCACCCAGCTGTACCCTACAGCAATTTGTCTAGTTCTACCTTGAATTTATTCAGTCCACCCATCCCCACAACAACATATGGAAGCTTGTTCCAACAATCAAACACCTGCTGGCTAAAGGCACTCTCCCAAACATGTATCCTGCAACCATCCCTCCTCAACTCGAATTTATGCCCTTTCGTGCGTAGTCTCAGCAAGTGGAATAATGCCATGAAAATTCAGCTTACTCAATTCATTCCAAGCCTTAAAACACTTCAGTTGGATCACCACGTGGGTGCCTAGTCTCCAGAAGCTGCAAATTGCAGAACTGAAGTCTTTCTGGATAAGAGCACCCTTTTGTTCCCTTCATTAATCTGGTTGCCCTTCACTGCACTTGTTCCAGCAGTTCTACATCCTTTCTACAATGAAGCCTCCAAACTTGCACACAGTATTCAGGATGCAGCTTAACCATGGCCTTAAACAAATGGATAATCATCTTCTTATCCCTGCTATCAAAGGCTAGCAGGGATAAGGTGATCATTGACAAAGCCCCATGAGTTATCCTAGCAGTATGTCTGCACTGCACAGAGAATTTCATGTCTGACTACACAATTACCCCACAGTATTTTTCATTCTTCACATCCCTGAGTGTAGTACCACACAGTTGATAAGTTACTCTGGGGTTACGGCTATCCATGTACAGTCCCTTGAATTTGTCAATGTTAAACTTCAACTGCCATTTCTCAGCCCATTGACCCAATTTTCCTAGTTGCAGTAGCTCACCTTGATGACTATCGTTAACTGACCTTCCAACCTTTGTATCATCTGCAAACTTAGACATTAAGCCTGAACACTTCATCATCATTGATAAATAGTGAAAACAACACAGAACTCTTGGGAACTTCAATAATAACATCAGTCCACAAAGAGCAGTGCCCATTGATAATCATTCTGTCTTCTTCCACATAAACATCCTTTTATTCATAGAAGTAACTTGCCCTAAATGCCACATTGCTCCAGTTTGTACAGCAGTCTTTTATGTGCAACAGTATCAAGCCTTCCTAAAATCCAAGTATATGATGACAAAGTTATTTTTTGCATTCAATTCCTTGGTCACTGCATCATAGTAATCTATCAGATTGGTTAGACAAGACTGCCCCTCGACAAATCCATGCTATGACTGCCGCATAACTGAATGCCTGTCTAAATGGTTCTGCATTACTTCTTTAACCAGCAATTTCATTATTTTCTGTTGAACGGCTGTTAAGCTAACAAGTCTGCCGTTACTCATGTCACCTTTTGATCCCCCTTTATGAATTAGGGATATATTTGTACATCTCCAGACCATATGGACCTCCCCTGAATCCAAGGATGCTCTTATTATGGTTAAGGGTTTGCTTAATTGGATATTTTCTCTCTTTCGCAGGTGCCTTTTTTATGTCCATCTTCAACAATTTCTCCTCCTTCCCTTCCCTAAAGAATTCCTCGTGTGAATGTATATGTTAAATACGGATTCAATTTGTCCACAACCTGAGCAGGTTCATCAACAGTTAATCCATAGACATCAAGTGGCAGAATGTGATCCAACCCCTTCCTTCTACTGTTAATCTAAGCATAGAAGTCTTCGCTGTTTTTCTTTGCCAGACTTCTCATAATCTGCCTTAGTTTGCCTAATCTTCTTTGTGACATGATTACAGGCTAAATTATATCTACAATAGGCTTTGTGTATCACCTGATAATTTATATGCATCCCATGCATTTTTCTTCTCTGCCGTATCTCAATAGTTCATCTGACATTCATTTAGGTCTAAGCTTTGAATAGTATTTCTTTGTTGGTATAAAACACCTAGTAGCTGCTTTGATTACTTCCCTTAATGCTCACATTTAGAATTTGCTGTTGGTAACATCATCAGTTGGTCCCACTGCATACAATTTAAAAACTGAGACCTCTGTAGTTTCCCTTACGAAAGCCTTTCCCTCTACCCTTGACAGTAGTCTTTAAATTACACGTTAGTACACTGTGATCGCTACCATCCAGTGGGTCTTTTACTTGCAGATTCTTAATGCATGAAGAATCACTCCTGCTAACCAGATCAAGAGTATTGCTTCCTCTTGTTGTTTAACATTCTGCTGTAGAAAACAGTTATACAAGAAATCCACATAAGTCTTGCTAGTGTGCAAGTGACCAAGCCACAAATTCCAGTCAACATCTGAACAGTTAAAATCAACCATTATGAGACATTCTGATTTGTTGGCCCCTCTATTTTCCTGTATAGCTGTTTGTCATACTTATCATCATTAGGCCTATAACACACTCCTATTCTCAATTTCGTTTTCCCAGTGCTTATATCACACCAAACTGACCTCAACATTACACTCGTCACCAAAGTCAATTGGATGAACTGCCTTATATTTAATATGCTTCTTAACTAAAAGCATAACCCACCCACCTTTCCTGTCTGTACTTTCTGTATACATTGTACTTACCATATTGAAATTCAGCATCACTTATATCTGAGTGATACGTCTTAGCCATTGCTTGTCTCTGTATTTGATGAATTAACTGGTGTTTCAAATTCATCAAATTTATTTATAATAGCACCAGCAAATATTCTTGCACCCCTTCTATTCAACAAGTGTATCCCATCCCTGCAAAAACCATCAGTCCTGTTAACAAGCACAGGCCATGCTGCAAAAAAATTCTACCCCATGAGCATTGCACATTCTCACCAGGGCTGAATTGATTGACAAGACTCTGGATATATACTTCCTCCTATCTTGTATGGGCAGAATTGTGGACTCTTTCAAATTCAATCCTAATGTAACTTTTTGTGAACATTGTCCTGTACTTGTTAAGGAAGTCCTGAGATCTGCTCTTAATATCATTAGTGCCAATGTGTACAACAATATTACCTTTTGTGTTCTTAAAAGATGATATCTGTTCTAAAATGTCATCTACTTTTGCCCCTGGTAGATATACACTGGTCCTAATCCACCTATTCTTTTTGCACATATTTTGCAGACAACATATTTTACCCACAAATCACAATTACCTCTTGTAAGAACAAATAAACATACAAAAGCAATTGTGGTGTGAGGTGCATTCTCATTCACTTCTGTTCAAATGTTTATACCAAAATTTGTCTCAATTCAGATGCAAGATCTAATGGGAATTATATATATATTTTCCTTTTGTAGTAATTATCTGGCACTTTTAAAACAGGAAAGGGTAGTACTTTCTGCCAATTCATGGTGTAGTGGGATAAATTCAACTGCTACTGCTCACCCATTAGTATAAACAGGTGAGGATGAGAAACAGCAATTTCTTGATATTTTGCATGCATTTTCTGGCTGTCAAACCACAACTACTTATTTTTATTTTGTAGATATCACATTTTTTGCATATATCCATTTTGGGAATATGAAAATGCAAATTTGTACTGTGAGTTCTATTTTCTGTTTCACACCTTTTTTTTTTTTTCCCTCTGATTTAATGATTCACTGAAGTATTTTCAGTTTTAATGTCATCAGAAATTTCTCAGTCAGCCTTTTGACCCTCTTAAAACTCTGATTTTTTGCCTTGAAACACTTTTAATAAAGCCCTAGTATTCACCCACTGGACATAAGGTTTCAAAGAAGTATTTTTTTAACAGTTACAGAAAGGATCCAAAAGTCTCTTTTGCTGAGACCTGATGACCTTTCACATTGACATAACTTAAGTTGCACAGCTTCTTAATTTACTGTGTCCATTGCACCTTGAGCTTGTGGGCACTGATTTTAATTCACTTTCAATTGTCATCATATCTTCATCGCCTTTGTTGAGCATAGTGTCTACAATGTCACTCTCGGTAGGAAGACCACTAGTTAATAAGTTGTCATCGACTCATACAAATTCATCGATGTTATCTGTATTAAAACCTACAACGTTGTTACTTAGCAACTATTCCGATAATGGTATAAGTTGTTTTCTTTGTTTCTATCTTCTTCACCTACAATTGAAATTTCATTTGAATTTAATTTCGATTTCTTGAAGCAATTCGATATGGTTGTCGAAGTAACGTTGTTCCACACATCATTCAATAAATTTATAGTATCCAATATCTACATAGACTCAGTAAGTTTCTCTTCTTTTTGACTGATCAGATGTAGAACTAGAAATCTTTTATAAAATACTTTCAAACTCTTGATTACATCATGTCCATTGGTTGTAAAATTGATGTCGCATTGGGAGGCAGAAACACTAGCTTAATGTTGGACAAATTTTGAATCTGGGGATAGGTAGGCCAGTTATCAACTAAAAAAAAAAAATTTTTTCTCCTTTTTGAATAGCTCCTTATTCATTTACTTATTGCCGAAAAATATCCGAAGTCAAATAAGCTTTCTTGTTTGCAGCGTAATCCACAGGAAGTTTCCTTACGTTTTTGAAACACCGAGGTTTTAACGATTTTCCGATAAAGTTTTTTTTTAATCAGTTCCTGTTATATTTGCGCATACGAGACTTTGATATTTTTTCCAACACATTTTCCCTATTTTAATTGAAATGTATTGTCAGGTGTCAAATTATAAAAAAGTCCTGTTTCGTCGGCGTTGTAGATATCTTCGTCATTGAAATCTTTCCTGATTTCTGCCCACATGGTCAATCTATTCCTTTGCTATTATTGGATCTGCAGATCAAGATGTTATGTTGCTTTTTAAATCGATCCAGCCAACCATTGTTACACACAAAATCGTCCAACACTTCTTTGTGTGGTGAGCCATTGAAGCAACGCTTCATCAACGTTTGTAACTTCGCACTTTCTAAAAATTTTTTCGGTTATGTTCTTTTCCAGTACCGATATGTTAACACCTTTATTCTTCCACAATGTCGATACACTTGAAGAGGAAAAATAAAACTTTTTGCACCGGTGCAAAAATAATTTCGCTTTTTCGCAAATCGATAGACACTTCTTTTGTTAGTAGACATGTTTCCAAAGGAAGAGTTCGTTTCTAACTGATTTTAGTTTAAAATGATATAAGATCTGCATACAAAGTTCTTAGAAGTCCCGAAATAAACTTATGGTTCAGTGAATACAAGACATTCTGTAAATAGAGTAATGAAACAAGCAGAACGCCAGTGCACTATTGTATAGCCCCGCCCCGCAAGGGTAAGTTCATAAACCGGCTGCTAATTCCAATGCGGGTGATCATAAGTTGCCCTTTTCATTTTTGTCTATTCCAAGGATCGGGTTTTTTCGACCCGGAGCAATGAAGAATGTTTGCATAGTTACCAAAATTTATTCGGTATATCCGTGTATTACGCTCGTTATAACAGTGAGCGATTATGTGTGAGAATACGCGTAAATTAAAATCATTATGGTTTTTGCTCGTTACAGCAGTGATCTCTATTTCCGTGCTCGTTATAACCAAGTTCGACTGTATATTTAAATTTCACAAATCACTAGAGGAAAATAATTACAGCAATTTCATCAATCAGAGGATCTACAATTTTTATGAGATAACCTAACTTGATGCTGATTTATGCCTCTGAACGGCTTCTAATTTTTGTTCAGTGCAATAATAATGATGTGCTGTTTCCTGTTGTCATTTGTGTAACTAATGATTTTTTTTTTTTTTTTTTAAATTGATGCTCTGGTTCTCACTAGCTCAGGCATGCTGAGAAACCTGAGAGTCCTTAGCTAAGAGGGCAGGCTTTTTCTGCTTACAATTAACTGCAAAAAGAAAGCCACGAGATTATCACCATACTGATCCACATATCTGGAACAGATGATACTGAACGGGTTGCTGATAAGCTGAATAAATATTTTACATCCACAGTTGAGGGTACCAATGGTCTAGCCAATAGCAATTGGGAGTTTAATGCTATGATGAATGAGAAAGGACTAAAATTAAGTTACAATTAAGCCTAAGAAGCATTAAGGGGTTATGCCTCAGGCTGCAAGAGAATTAGACTATGTACAAGTTAGTGCAAATTCATCATATCAGTACACAGATAAACTCTGAATTAGCAAATTTATGCAAAGGCAGCATCATTTAAGTTATATCTCATATTGCAAATACCTTCACGAGTTGCCACGATATTGCAGTATTTAGAATAAGTAATGCTTCACCAAAGGAGAACTGTTGTTACTTATTCTCAGCAGATACCACACTTAATTGACGGCAGTTTCAGGGCAATTGGCCCTTATCTGGTGGGTGGGTACCCCAGTGATTTAATGATGGCAAAACAGTTATGAAGTATAACTGCACAATATGAGAGATGCCCGTGGTGTATAAGCTGCATTAAGGCTTATGTCTAAGACTGCAAGAGAATTAGACTACACATAAAAGTTAGTGCAAATGCATCATATTAGTACACAGCTAAACTCTGAATTAGCAAATTGTTGCATCGTTTAAGTTATATCTCATATTGTGAATACCTTCACGAGTTGCCATGATAATGCATTACTCCGAATAAGTAACGCTTCACCAAAGGAGGACTGTTGTTACTTATTCTCATCATCTATACTTAACTGTTTTGCCATCATTACATCACTAGGGTACCTACCCACCCACTGAAAAAGGACCAAATAGCCCTGAAACGGTGCAGTCTGGGTGGCGGTGGTAGTATCTGCTGAGAATATGTAACAAGTCTTCTCCTTTGGTGAAGCGCTACTTATTCGAAGTAGTGCAATATCATGGCAACTTGCTGTGAAGGTATTCACAATATGATATAACCTAAACGATGCCATCTTTGCAAAAATTTGCTAATTCAGAGTTTAACTGTGTACTGATATGATGTATTTGCACTAACTTGTATGTAGTCTAATTCTCTTGCAGCCTGAGGCGTAAGCCCTTAATGCATCTTAGTCTTAATTCATCTTATAGAATGTAAATATCATCTTATAGAATGTAAGCATTCTTCGATTCCATGTACCCATACATCAGAGGCGTGGAAACGTCTCTCCTATTCAAAAAAGTGGCTCAAAGGGTGAATTGAGTAACTACAGACGTGTCAGTTTGACTTCTGTACTGGGAAAATCATCTGGATGGATATGGAATTACAAGGGAATCACAGCATGGTTCTGTTAAGTGCAGTTAGTGTCTAATTAATATAATTAGCTACTGAGGTTGTCTACTGACATAATTTACTTAGATTTCAGTAAAGCTTTTGATATGGTCCCACATGAATTATTCTTGTATAAATGGGAGCAATGTTGCACAGGGCAAACTATTACTATGGATAAAGGGATGGTTTACGTTATAGAAGACAGAGGGCAGTTATAAATGCCCACTGCTCTTCCTGGACTAATGAGTGGGATCAAACAAGGTTTAGTTTTTGGCCTCTTACTGTTTCTAATATTCATTAATTGTATTGACGTATTCAAGTTCAATGTCTAAGTTCGCTGATGATACAAAGATGGATATGGTAGTTGATAATAGTAATAGGGTTTGGAACTTCAACAAGACCTAGAAGATAAATTATTTTGATGGACATATAATGGCAAATAAGCAGTATAATACTGGAAAATGCAGTCTTGCATGTTTTGTTGGCAGTAAACTCAAAGTAATGTAATAAACCCCAGGGGCTCACATTTGGTGAGTATGGACTTGGCACGCCTAGGGTCCTGAGCTGGATATCATCATTCTTCTCTTTCTTGGTGATTCCCTTCTACTCTCTCTTGGAGTAATTCAGAATTTTTTTTTTTTTTTTTTGGTTAGTGCAGCATAAGCTGCAGGCTTCCTTGCACCATGCAGCTAATAATAAATAAATAATAATATATGGGAATGTTGCCAGTAGAGATAAAGTGGTGAGGGCCAAATTTAAATAATGGATAAAGGCTCAGAGACTCCATTTCAGGAAAGATGTGGATCTGCTGGAATAAACTGCCTAAGTGCTCTTGTAGAGGATGGAAGTTTACCAAAATTTAAGGAAGGATGGTGACATTTAAGTTACACTGGTTTTCAAAGTATGTTATATTCAAAAATAATATCCACTGTTACTCATCATAGTTTTGGTGCAAATAGCTATGTAGTTTTATATAACGTTTATGTACATCAATACAGGTCCTCATACATTATACAGTGTTTCACTTAAAAGGCAAAGGGGTTTGGTTTTGCTTTGCTTATTTTTAGGTTATTTATTTTTATTTTTTTCATATTCAGAGTGAAATATTCAAATTTATAGTTAAAATTTGACTAAGTATTACTGTTCAGACTTCAATTTCTAAATTTAAATTTTGTCTAATCAACTGTTATTTCCTCACTGAGAAAGTTGTTTCTCATCCTTGGTTTAGTCTAAAAACATTATGAGCATACTTCCAAAATGATCAATAAAACTGACTTTATTTGAAGAACAGATAAAACAGACACAAAGGATGTATGTAATGTTTGCTTGTCAGTGCATGTGTTTAGCTGCAAATAGTTAGCTGTACATGGGCAGTTTGTCTGGTGTCCCCTTATGCTACAAACTGCTATTATTATTTTTTCTTGAAATAAAATCACCTCATGTTTATTTCAGACATACACTGGTGTTGCCTTTACACTAAATCGAGGATGTGGAAGAAATATAGCAAAAAAAAAAAAAAGTCCAAATGACAAATAGCCTAAATAAAAAAAAAAAAAAAGGTGAAATAGGCCTTGGTGCCTTTTAATTGAAACCCTGTATATGTTAATATATATTATTATACAGTTTTGTGCTGCTATTTACTGTCACTTCTTTAAAAATTCAATGGCATCAGGAATGTATATAAATCATCCTGACATACTTTTCTGTATGTTTGGCAGTTATGTTCCAAAGAAACAAAGACAAAAAAAATTAGACTTTGCAAGAAAAATGTAATTATACTTATGATGGGATGAAACCTGGAGACCAAGAGGAGTCATGGGCTTCTCACAAATTCAAGCAGAAGAAAAGCATTAATTCATCATATATAATGATTGAATAATCATGTATAATTTGGTGAGAAGTTTGGGAATGCTGAAAGACTCCTATTCAGAACCTCTAACTCTTTTCACATTGAAAAGAGGCCAATATTCTGGGATTGAGACCCCATAACCAGATATTGATTTTTTTGCAGAAACAGTAGATTTATTCCTAGTTTTTTTTCAGGAAGGCATACTAAGATACTGCAGTAACGCTACAGAGCTAATATGTAGTTTAGATATTACATTTCAGCAAATGTGAATGGAAGTTGTTTATAACAACTTTCAATCACTCTGTTGTGAAGTACAGTAAAACCCCCGCTATTTGCGGGGGTTACATTCCTGAGAAATGCTGCGAATACTGAGTTATGGCTCCCATAGTAATAAAGGGGTTCCGTTCCAAAGTATGAAATGTAAAAGAAAAACTAGTCTAAAACTTTGTCTATGTATGTATTATATGTACCTTCATAATATGACTATGTACATAGTGAAATGCAGGCATATGGCATTGAAATGAAAATAAGAAACAATTTAATATTAAATGTGATATTTATTAGAAATTTCAAATAAATCTTTCAAACCAGCACCTTTGCTAGCTAAAAAACTTATCCCACCAGTGCTATCACCAGTTTCCCTAAAGTGTTGATAAAGGAGTTTTGCCTTTTCACGAATGATGAGTGAACTTAACGGAATTTTATTTTGAGTTTGGTCTTCTATCCACAGATTTAAAGCTTTTTCCATTTTTTCTATTTTAACATCACAAGTTACAGAGCAAATTTTTGAAGCAATTAGCGCATTTTCACGAACACTATGGCGGATTTTTCCTTCCAATTTTTTGATTGACCGTACCGTTGACTCATTGATTTTATAATGTTCTGCCACTGAGGAGACACTTTCACCATTAGAAACTTTGTCTAATAACTCAATTTTATTCGCTAATGTCATCACCTTCTTTGATCTTTTCAGATTTCCCTTGTTATTCGTAGCCATATTTTTGTACGGGTTAGAAAGAACTTGTCCACAATAAAGTCACTTTCTTCCGTTAACACACTTGAAAAAGTCTGTTTTACACTGCAAACGGTAGATTTATCACTTTTGTAAGCATATCAATTTATAAATTGATAAATTTATTCAATTTATAAGCATATAAATTAAAAGCAAACAACGAAACCTTCCATGACAAGCGCATAACACATACTGAACAAGGATTAGCGAGAAACATCCAGGCTTGTGATTTTGTCACCCCTCTCCCCCCACCTACTGAGCACTGCTTTAACCGGGAAAGATAATTTTAGCCACGCCCATGTTTTTTTTTATGGTGGAAAATGTTCACGGCGCTTTAAAATTCGCATTTTTTTAGGCTTCATTTTATATTAAATCAGCCGACTGCGAATACAGATACCACGAATAGCGGGGGTTTATTGTATATTATTTACGAACAGAAATACATTGTTAAAATATGAATCTTTCAGAACAAACCTGAAAGGTGTTCGCTTTCACAACAGTAATTAATATACTTCAGTTCATATGTACTCATGAGCCAAAACATTGACATCCTTGTCTCTAAGATTGGATACATCCCACAGCCTAGGAGTGAAGTTACCAATTTGTGCTGGATAAATAGTGAAAAAAGAGTTGCTGGGTCTGAGGGATCAAGGCTACAGCTCCATCATGCCGATGGACAGGTTTGCACTCGAAAAATTTAAGAATATTTCATCCAACCAAACTGCATGGTTGGATGAAAACAGTCTGGTGGCTGTGTATTATGGTTTTGGGGATGTTTTCATGAACATCACTGGGTCCCTTCATCCCCAGTGAACACACAGTTACTGCCAGATTCTACTTTGCCATTGTTCTGGACCAAGTATCAAGATAGTACTGGACTTTTTCAACAAGACAATGCCTCATAAGGCCTGCATTGTGCTGGAATGGTTCAAGGATCATTCCCAGCAGTCTGTGTGCTTCCCTAGCTGTTAAATTCCCCAGACATTAATCCCCTCAAATAATTGCGGGATGCAGCATTTGACAAGTCCATGCCAGTGGCTCACTCTGGGATGTCCTTCTGTCCTGCTAGTCCAGGATACCTGAGGACACCCTCAGCAGCACTGCAGAATCTATACCATGCCAGACGCAAGTGATTATCATGTCTAAAACACTGAAGCATAACGTGGGTTATGCTTCAGTGCCCCATAAGCTCTTTTTCACTCTAAAAGCACTCTGTTCACTCAGAGGTTGGCAAGTTAAAACTGTTCTGTCCAAACCTTTTATTTGGACAGAACACTTTTAACTTACCCCCCCCCCCCCCAAGTTTATTATAAATTTAAAAAATCACCACTGAATAGCATTAAAAATGACCCTGCACATCTATTTAAAGATTACCATTTTAAGCGAGTTGCTGTGAGATCAGCAGTCATATTGAATGCTGCTAAGTTTAATTATGAAAGAAAGCAAAAGAGTGATGATTTAAAGGATGTTCAAAAACAGTCTTTTTTAACAAGCTGTAGTTGGAAATTGTGAAATTCCACATTGCAAAATATCGCAACCTTGTCAGGAAAGTAGCAAATAGAGATGTAAATTACAAACTTCTGTTTAAAACAAAATTAAGAATATAAGTTAATTTTTAATTAAGATTAAAGTTAAGAATGCTTATGAAACTGGACTATACTGTTACACAAATACAAGTCTGACCTTCTTATTAGTTGTAAGTTAAATATATTTCACTGTTAAAATATGCTGAATTATAATGATACTAGCATTTGAATATTCCATTAAATTATGATATTAAATAAATCATTATAAATATAGAAATTGTGTAATTATTATATAATGTCATTAATAATTCTTTACTTAAATTCAGCCCATAAGTGATTTTTAGATGGCTTATGATATGCAAAAGCTCCACACTCTTGCAAAACAAGTCTGAGCCTTTTTTCAATTGATGTTTCAGGCCTCTCATCTAGCTACCTGTGAATACAACCATGATTTACAACACTGTATATAGGAAAATCCATTTCAATTCACACAGCCTTTCTTTGGGGAAGCAATACTTTTATTTGTAAATGAAAAATTATCCCCCCCTTCCCCCCAGTGTTACTTAAGATTAACATCAAACTCTGACACTGATTTGTCTTTATGAGTAAATCCGGATGATTTATTATTTTATTATAATTTTTTTAAAGATGATCTAAAATAAAAAAGGTTGTAGATGCCTACAAATATTTGTGTTGTGTAGGATAAGAAGTGAGTTAAACTTATTGATATCAGAGTTATAATGAAGTTTTATAGATTGTAATTGAACTATGAATGGATTCTGGCCAAAGGAATTTGAAGAAGTGGTCAAATTACATGTGATAATTCAAAACAACAGTACTCTATATATATGGAAATACTGGAAAACCAAATATCTTTGAGTTCTATGGTTCATCAGTAACAACATAACCCAGGAGTGCAAGAGCACGCATGTTTCAGTTGGCCATGGTTGAAATCCATGTAATTTCTAAATTATAGATGCCTACAATACTCAAGTGTTGTGTAGGATAATAAACAGGTGAAACATATTGATATTAGGATTATAATAAATATTTTATAGATTGTAATTGAACTATGAATGGATTTTGGCCAATAGTTATATGTTTAGAGTAATTTGATGCAAGATGTCAAATTACATGTGAAAATTCAAAGCAACAGTACTCTATGTATAGGAATACTGGAAAACCAAATAACTTAGAGCTCTATGGTTTATCAGCATAGCATAGCCAAATGGTTAGTCCAGGAGTGCAATAGCATCATGTTTCAGTTGCACATGGTTCAAATCAATGTAATTACTAAATTGTCAAATTAATTAGTTGCAAACTCTTCTGACTTGGGTGGTCAATGCTGTAGTATAAATGGAACATTTTTAATGCCCAATGTTTTGTTTTATATCCTGGCATGACCATTAGGTCATGCCAGGATATAAAACAAAACATTCATAATATAAAACAAAGAACTCTTTGCCTACATGTTTTGATTTATGTAATAACACTGACGAGGAGCCATAGAACTTTGAAATTCTTGGCATTTAACTTTTTAATCATTAAATTTCCAAATTTAATATGGTGCAAAGCAGAAGGGTAAGCGAGAAAAGAATTGTATGGGGGGGGGTCCTAGATATGCATTGTGGTTATGTTCGTAAACTTATAACAAAACAACATATATCAGACATTGATTTCCCACTGAACTAATGTATTATGTGGGAGATACATTCCAGACCAAATAAAAAATTTGAATTTATATGGAAGTGTATAGGCATATGAATAGGAAATACAGTAAGCGCCGGTTATAGCAATCACTGGTTATTAGAATCAGCTGCATAATAGAATCAAATTTCAAAGAACCGATTCAAATCAATAAAATGCACTACGCCTTCACTGTTTATTAGAATCACATTATCGGTTAAAATAATCAATTTTGAATGCTTCTGTAATATTTTTCTAAAGCACATTTCTGGAGGCCACAACCATAAAACAATAAATACAATTTGCAGTTTCCGGTTTACTGGGATATTCTGTTAGTGCAATAAATTGGTAGTAAACTCGATCTTATTGCATTTGCAAAAATACGAATAGCTGGAAGTCTGTGTTATCATGGTGAAATGTGTTTCCCCCTTCACTGAAACTTCTCTCCATTTCTACATCTAAACTTTGGCTCACTTGCGTGTGTCATGTTAGTACCAATTTGTGTGTGCTGTATGCTTTGTTATTGATTGAAGCTCATCTTTTTTACTGTGTTTTAAATTTTACCACAACAAAAAAAAAAAAAAAAAAAATGTCAGTGAATGGAAAATTAAATTTGAGTGTAAAAGATAAATTACGAATTATAGAAACGTACAATAAATTAAACTTAGACAATACGTCTCAAAGGGAAGCGACAATAAAATTAGGAGTGGCTCAGTCATCTTTATCAAAATTGTTAAAATCACATCACAAATTAAACACTAATTTGATTAGTGAAACCAGAAAAGGGAAGCTTGAAGGGAAATGCCAAACAGTAGATGATGCTCTGTTCATTTGGTTCAAACAGGCCAGCTCATTTAATGCACCAATCAATCATAGCATTCTTCTTCTAATGATTTTGCTGAAAACTACTTGAAGAGTTTAAGGCAATGGACGGATGGCTGACCAGATGGAAGGAGAGGCATGATAGTGTTTAGAAAAATCTTCACGGAGAAAAACAGGAGAAACAGAGAATTCCGATAGTTCTGCAGCTGACACCTGGTTGAAAACCACTTAGTAAACTGTGTTAATCACTTATAATCCTGAAGACATTTTTAATACAGATGAAACAGGGCTGTATTACAGTTACCCCAGACCATTGCATGATTTTTAAAAATTCCTCTGCACCTGCAGGAAAGATCAAGGACAGGATTACAGTTCTTTTAACATGCGACATGACAGGAACAATCACGATGAAGCTTTTAGTTATAGGCAAGAGTAAATTGCCTAGATGTTTTAAAGGAGTAAAACAGTTGCCTGTTGAATATGCCAATAATACCAATGCTTAAATGACAACTTCTTTATTTGAAGATTATCTTCGTAAATGGGATTTGAAATTGGATAAGAAAAACAAAAAATTGGTTTTGGACAACTGCCCAGCTCATTCAAAGTTGACTTTCAAAAACATTGAATCGATTTTTCTACTTTCAAATACCACACCACTGATTCAACCTCTCGACCAAGGAATAAAAAAAATTTTAAGACCTTTTATAGATCGGATATGAGGCAAAAAATCATCCAGTCTACAGATGAAGGTTTGGGAACATCATCCGATATCGCAAAGCAGATAACTGTTCTAGATGCACTTCATATGATAATGAGTGACTGGAATGAAGTTAATGAAACCTGCATTACCAACTGTTTCAAAATATGTGGATTAATTATTCATGATGGTTAACTAAGTCACATCTGGTGAGTATGGGCTTGGCACACCCAGGGTCCTGAGCTGGATATCATCATTCTTCTCTTTCTTGGTGATGCCTTCTCTCTCTCTCTCTCACACACACACACACACACACACGGGGGGGGGGGGGGGGTAACTCTTAACTCGGGAATTTTTTTTTTTTTTTTTGACTGGTGCAGCATAAGCCTCAGGCTTCCTTGTACCATATGGCTAATATTAATAATAATAACTATACTGATCACATTGAAAAGACTGAAGACATGGGTGAACAGGAGTTTAATGATTGGGTGGACATTGATGGTGATATACAAGTTATTACAGCTTTAACAGATGAAGAAATTGCCCAGTCTGTTACTGATAATTTTGTCGAGGAGGAGGAAAATGAAGATGAACCTGAACAAATTCCAGTTACAAAACAGCAAACTCGTGAAGCTACACCCATCCTGAGGAGAGTGTTGGAAGAAATTGGTGCAAGTGATCGTGAATATAGACTGTTATACAATCTTGAAAAATCTATAAATAGACATTGTAGTGATAATTTAAAGCAATCTAAAATAAGTGACTAATTTAAATTATAATCATATTACGGAGTGTTATGTGTAATTAATATGAATATTAATTAAGCTATGTACGTAAGTATAAATTTATTTCGCTAACTTGCGGATAATATTCTTCCGATTTTCGCATATCATTTAATTGGTAATGAACTTTTGGTAATAAAGTGTAAATTTTTGCTTTATATCTTTATTTTTAAAGCCTGTGGATAATATTCGTTGATTTTCACTTATTAGAATCAAAATTCAATTTGCAAACGTGATCACTATAACTGGCACTTATTGTACTTATTTTATTATACACTAAACTGTAATACAGTATAATTTATTGTAATTGCTAAATAATAATTAGAAAATACACTATGAAATTATTAATAAAACAATTTTTTTTTACTATTCTTCCTATTACAATTGCTCCTCCTCAGCACGTGAAGTCGCTGCAACTGTAGCTGAAGTTCCTGCTGCTTCTGTGACTATCTTTGAGTTTGAGGTTCTCTGACATTTTTCTTGACGGAGTCTAATTTCATCTGCTTGCCACCATGAATCTTTGCATCATAAATCTCATGATAGAACGATAAACTATCATTTATGAGTCGTGTTACCTTAGCAGAACGATCAGGCAGGTGATCACAACTCTGCAGAATGCATGTTAATTCATCAGATAGGTTAAAAACGTGCCTAAGAGTCATTGTTGTTAAGCTGTTTTCTTCTGTTGGGCCTATGTTTTCATCTTCCATGGCCTCTTCATCAAATTCCTGCCTATTCAGTTCAGCCAATTCTTCATTAGTTAAGGGCTGTGAGTGACTCCAGCAGCTCTTTAACATCCTCCTCCTTGACATTATCAAAAACTTACCTTGCCAAAGACACCAGCTCCCCATGAACTTCTTCAAAAGTTTTAAAACCAGTAAAGTCATGCACAGCTTCAGGATAAATGTTCTTCCAAACACCTAACTGTCACTTCATTCCATGCCTCACCAATAATGGACACTGCATCCCTGATGTTAAAGCTGTTCCAAAACTCCTGAACAGTTGGTTTGCCTTCACCATCAGTCTCATGGATTAGCTTTCTAAATGTTCTTAAATTTTAAGCTTTAAAATTTGCTTGACAACTTGGTCCATAGCCTGAATGAGAGAAGTAGTTTGTGGTGGCAGAAACACAACTTTGACGTTTGGACACAAAGCTTCAAAGTTGATGTCATGGGCTGGCACATTATCCAACAACAGAAGAATCTTAAACAACAAATTTTTGTGTTGGCAATAAAGTTTTAGTCCAAGAACAAGACTTTCTACAAACCGGTCACAGAAGATTTGCTTTGTAATCCAAGCCTTTCGCTGGGATTTCCAGGTCTCAGGGAGGCGAGATTTCACATAATTTGTCATGGCCCTACGATTTTCACTGTGATACATGAGTAGTGGCTTAAGCTTCTTTCCTCCATTTGCATTCCCCCCAAGCAAAAGTGTTAAGTGGTCTTTGGAGGCCTTAAACCCTGGAGCATCACTTTTTTCATGGATTGAAATGTATGTTTTAGATGGCATTCTCTTCCAGTAGAAGCCAGTTTCATCCGCATTAAAAACTTGTCTAGAGTCGTAACCTTCTTCCTCTACAACCCTAGACAAAGTCTGTGCAAATGCAGATGCCCCTTCAGTGCCTGCACTTGCTGCCTCACATTTTTAAATCCATACTGGGATTGAAACCTATGAAACCAGCCATGATTTGCACTAAAAGTTTCACTTTCACTCACTTTTAACAAAATCATAAAGGCTGAGGCCGTCTCCTGGAGTAAGAGCAAAAGTTACTGGAATATTTTGCTTGTGCAAATGTTCAAGCCGTGTTGAAAGTGACTTCTCCATTTTGTACATAATGCTACTCCTCTGCCGGGTAATTTTAATTGTAGAATGTTGGGTTACATTCTGTGCTTTGCTCATTATCTCCCATGCATTTTTGATAATTGTATGCACTGTTGTTGGCAGTAAGTCAAGACACTGAGCAATATCAACAGCTCTTTCACCACTTCTACTTTGCTTAATCACCTTCATTTTAACATCTAAAGTCACATTATGTTGCTTTTTCACTGCACTAGGCAATTTTCTTGAAAATTTTCCACTCATGATGAATGGTTAGTGAAATATTTTTGATATATATATATATTCACAGTGCCTCTTCACTCACGAAAACATAGAACTGGACATTGTAGGTACACAAGCGGTGGCATGTGATGTCACAGACCTACTGGGCATTGTTCTAGAATTTGCTATTTATTTTTTTACATTTTCATTTCATTATATATTCTCTAAAACTTTGATTTATAGTACTGTATAGTATACAGTAATGGCTATACAGATTTGTAAAATTTATTTGTTGTATTAAATATTTAATACATACTTATTTACTGTACTTATGTTTTGATACATACTGTACATATTTTAAAATTTTATATACAGTATGTAATCATGAATTTAAATACAGAAGGAGAAAGAGAAGATTAGAGGGTAATATTCATGTACGTTCCTATTCAAATGATATAAGTGTGAATATATACGATTTATATTGAGGACCCTCAGTATATGTATTTATTTCAAACCAGTGATCTACATGTGACTTATCGTAAAAGCACATTTTGTTTTGCAGAAAACACTGGTAGTCAAAACTTGTTCCCATTCCTACAAAGGATTTAGCAGAAATGAAAACGAATTATCAGAATGAGATGAAAATCAGCATTTCAGGAAATTGTTCATATTCAATTAGATAAGCTTGTTTGTGCAGAACAACAATTGTAAAACAGAAAAGTAGAATGTAATGTACTATCATTAAAATTATCGACAGGATTGCATCAATTGGAACCAAAGAATAGAAATTATTACTATGGCATTGGCAAGCGCTGCCACATCACATAATACATGTGATGTGGATGAAGTTCTAGCACAGAGGAATTGAGCCCAGTTATTCAGCAAACTTGGGGGGGGGGACGGAAATAGTCCACAAAACAGCACTTCCAAAATAAACAGGCCAATCTCTACACTCCTTTGATTATGGAAATCCACTTTAAAGTACTCATGTACTATGATGCATATTTATTTATTTGCAATGTAATTATTTCAGTAATTTCTTGACCACTCCATGGCAACTTAGCATGGTCCATTGTCTGGATTCAATTCCTGTTGATAACAACTAGAAGAATTTCTGAAGTCCATTTGAAATTGGGCTGCATACTCCCATGCACTCCAAGAATTATTCCAGATTTTGTAGCCTGTACAATGTGTAAACCAGTCTGTAAACACACTTTTACAAACGAAAACTACAATGTAGATAAGAGCAACATTACCATTAAAATAAAATAATCTGGCACCACAGTATTGTCCTCCATGTCAGCTTAGTCTGCATGATACACTGCTACCTATCATGCATTCAGAGATGTAGTAAGACAATTTTGAGGAAGAGGGATTAGGGTTACCTTGTGAGTTATTTCAGAATGTCCTTTTGGCCTGTAAACATGGAATTCTACAGATAAATACACAATATGAATATCTGAAACTTGCTCTGGTATTGTTAATTAAGATGGTTAAAAAAATTTGCTCCTGGGGGCTTCAATAGTGTAAAAATACTAACTTCTAAAAGGGCAAATGAGGGATTATTGCTCTTTATAACATATTTACTTTCTCTAAAAAAAATGAAACACCTATAATTAATGCATTAAAGGACATGTGACAAGGTCAGAAAGGAATCTGAACGAGTAATTAGCATGTGAGAGAGTAATGGGTAAGGAAGCCAATAGGCAAGATTCCATTAGAGAAAGTAAACAGATTTTTCCAAGATCACGAGGTTGGTTCAAAAGGTTTGTAGCGGATCTGTACAACTTAACAATCATGGGTAGCATAACAAACTAGGGATGGTTTTATGAATATGCATCAATGGGAAATGCCATGTGCTGCGAGCTTCTTCACAAGTCTCTGGTGAATGAAATGCAATGTGCTAAATTCTTTTGTCAGTACTGGAGAGGTGTACTAACATGAAGTTCCAGCAAAAATTGGATGAATCTGCCACTGGGACAGCAGATGCTTTGGCTAATATATGGAAACAGTGAGTCAGGTAGCATGTTGGCTTGTGTGAAGTAACAAATTTAGATTGAGATGCGCTGGAGGACAATGAATGCTCCAAGAAATCCAGTTCTTCCCAAACACCGTCAAGACTAAAGAAGAGTGACAATATGCATGTGCTAATTATTGGCAGGGTGTTGGCAAATAGCAAACAGTGCTGGCACAATCTGGTATTTCACAACACCCTGCCTTTTCAAAGATTTGAACATACGTCATGTTTGTGACCATATTATTCTATGTGAATTAAAAGAGGACAAGGAAGGCACAGATGACTGTTTTGTAGTGACTTTGTTGTGGAGGCTGATGGTAATCCCCCACATTCTTGAATAAAATTGTGTGTGGAGATGAAAGCTGAATGTTTTCATATGATTCCCAGAGTACATGCCAGTTTTCAGATTGAAAGAACAATTTCTCATCTTGCCCCAAAACTTTTGCTGCAACAGAAGCAAACAGTGAAGTCATGCTGGAAGTTTTTGACGCCAAAGGAATTGTTCATTATGGATTGAAGGGTTTAGTTAAAAATATATGTTATTCTGTTTCATCTATGGGATTTCAACTGCCTTAAACAATAGTTGTAGGCTGACAAGAATTGATTGCTCTTACATGACAATTCAATAAACCAGCGGTTCTCAAATTGTGCATCGCGCCACCCTGGGGAAGCGTCATAATTTACCAGGGGCATCACTGATGATGTAATAGTTTATGTAAGATTTCCATGGCAAATATTAAAAATGTATTAAGAATGTTTTTTTTTTATTATTATTAGATATCTACTACTATTTGATCTGTATTATTAATGTAAATAATTATAGAAAATATTTGGGGTATTTTTGACGAAGAGAATGCAGTGTTCCCTGATCGTATTCTTAGGATCTGGTTACTAGGAGCATATTAAAAATAAGAAACTGCACAATTACAGATGTTTTACTTCAAGGGAGGTGCTGGGAAAAATTTTACAGGTCAAGGGAGGCATGGGCTCAGAAAGTTTGAGAACTGCTACACCAGACCATCAAGCACATGTGACAAAGCATCCGGCAGTGCAGAGGTAACAATACCTCCACAAGCACCAGACTTTCATGTCTGGAGCTTTTACCTCACTTGCACTCAATAGTGCAAGCGAGGTGAAAGCTGCAATGATAGTTGTTTTAAAGAGCATTCCAGATTATTTAAATATATTTTTTCAACAGATAATACTGTTCCATTAGTTTAGACTTCATGACTCATCCAAGTGAAAATGGGTGGGACACAAAACTATATGATTAAATTTTTGGATGTTATGAGTGTTCAATATATAACCAACTCCTTGACAAAACATAACCTGGCATGTCACAACATATAACTATTAGACTCCTTTCAGCCACAGGCTAGTGACAGGTTTTTCAGGTTGACCCAAAAACTTACAATTAGTTCTAATCTGGCCTAATATTTGGTTGCTTCTAAGAACCACTTTAAAGTTGCACATCCTCAAAACATGTAACCTACATGGTAGAAGAAATGAGAAAAAAAAGGAAGAATATTTATGCTACTTGAGTGATTGGAATCATCTACTGTCACCTAAGTCTAGTGTCACTAAGTAAGTTTACTTGATTGGCTATTCCACTGTAGGTTGTGGGGGCACCATACTTCAACACCTGGATGGTTAGCTCTAGTATACTAGGCATTTACAATACCTTGAAACCTTTCAATATGGGATATACACTGGTGTTCAAAGAAAGTGCATCACCTACGAATTTCACATTTCTAACCCTTTTTCACAATGGCATGTTACATGAATGACTAGCATCACAAATAGAAATATAACAAACGATATTTATTAATAGTTAAGGCAAAGCTAAGTAATATTTGACAGGTGCTCTCAAAATATTCCAAAATGACCATTTGCAACCTTTATACAACAGTTTTGGTAAACACAACAATTATGGCTGAAATGTTATCAGAAGCCCTCAATTTGCTTCAGTTTATCATTTTAAATGGAAAACAAAATGAAAAGTTTACCAGGTGCAAACTAATATTTAGTTGAAACGCCTCTGGCCTTGATGACAGCAGCACACCATCGAGGCATCGACAAGATCAATTTCCGAAGATAATCAACTGATAGTTCATGGTTCCAAACACGAATTATAGCTTCCTGAAATTCACGAGGGGTCTTTGGTTTCTTTCTGGCAACTGCAGATTCCACACGATGCCCACAGTTCTCTATAGGATTCAGGTCTGGGCTGTTTCCTGGCCAGCTAAGAGTTGTAATAGACTGTTCTTCCAACCATTTTTTCACCTGTAACAATTGTAAACACATTACTGTCGAACCTCTAATGCAGAAATGAAGCTAAAGTAACAACAGAAATGCCTACTTACACTTTTTGCCCGACCACAAGGAGCAGAGTTGTCCTGAAAGATGCAGTTACTTGGCAGGTTGAAATGGTCTCTAATGGTTGGTAGCAATTTGCCTTCCAATATAGCCAGGTATCCATTGGTATTTACGGAAGCTTTTATAAACTGCAGGTGGCCTACTCTGCTATACGAAATGCACCCCTTTATCGTTTGGCTGGTAGGGAACTTCACTGTAGACACCATACAGTCTGGATGGTATCTTCACGTCTATGGCAAAGCATTTGTCTCCCATCAGTCATGCAGGCTGAATTTATTCTCATCTGAGAAAATAATGACTTCCACTGCTTGAGGGTCCATTTGACATGCTCCTTACACCAAATTAATCGGGCCTTTTTCATATTTTGTATGAGGAGGGGCTTCTTCTGACTGTTACTGCACCTGCTACCACTCCTGTATGTTCTTCCCATTCTCTTTTCATCTCAGATGAAGAAGCTTTACAGCTTTTAAGGCATAAGCGCTTCAAAACACGGTCCTGTTTTGGCATAGCGACTCATTTGTGTCTGGTTCCTTTTTTCATATTAGCAGAACAAGTATTCTTGAGTTTGGAAAGAAATCTACTCACTGTCGACTGATTACAAGACACTCTATAAGCAATAAGACGGGAAGAACACCCTTCCTCACGTAAAGCAACAGTAGCACTCTTTCTTCATGGCGTCAACTGCACGTAACTCGCCATCTTGACACAAGGAAGGAATGACTGCAACTCTTGCAGAGTGTGCTTATATAGCTGAAAGTAGCAGCTGATGCAATATTACATCATCATCTATGCATGTCACTCTTATCTGATACAATCTGTAAGAAATATTGCCATATACTTACGTTATTCGGACGACAATTACAATTTTAAGGGGTGATGCACTTTCTTTGAACACCAGTGTATATAAACAGTCTCATCATCATGAAAATGTAAGCAGATTTTATTTTTCACAGAAAGAAAGGACCTCACTTTGTAGTTCTGAGCACAGCTCATATGATGACTTGAATATCATTTGCATCATTATTGTAAAGCCTGCCAGGATGCAGCCTGGTTTAGTACTGATGATAGCCACCATGGCAGTCTGAAAACCGCCATGGCTATCACCACCGACAGAACTTCTGCGACCAACATCAGAACCTGCTTGGTGAAATCAATATGATAATCCATCACAAGTATGTTTTAGGAAGGTATTTTCCTGTGATATAATGTTGCAAAATGGCACTGTTTTAAAATGATTTAGCATCTACATAATAGCTTGACTGATCAAATATTTTCTGAATTCATCACAGTACAGAAAAATGAGACAGTGATAACTTCAGTATTTTCCTTTGCATTCCACATAAAATACAGCACTACAGAGAAAAACATTTTTTTTTTTTTTTTTTTTTTTGTTATGTGAAATATTTTACATAAAAAATCTGACAATAACCCAATCTTTAGCATTTCAGGTTTCGTTTTTAAGTTTTCCTGTTTGGGGCTGACAGGACATGAAAACAGATTGTGTGTGCATGCATGCATGCAAACACACAAAAACCAATATGGAAATAAATTTTCTTTTTTTAAAAGAAAAAAATGTGCACATTCTCAGAATGTTTGTGGGATCCCAGAGGGAAGGATCTTTATTGACTTTATATATATAATATATATATTACAGTTCATACAGTGAAAATATAAAAACTTGTGTGCTAGAGACTGTAAACACAGTACTTATATACAAAGAATAGATAACACAGCTTGTGGAGGATGGCAAAAAGTGGAGTACCAATGAACTGCACAAATTTATCTACTCCTGGATAAACACTTTGGACCCTCTCCTGAACTTTCACGCACTAACAAAGGAAGATTTATATCAAAACGCCAATATGAAATCTGAATGACAAGCTGCATTCCCTCTAGTAGAAGAACATGCAATTTGTTTTAACACTGATTTTAATGTTCCATGAAACTTCTGAAAAGTGATGCAAACACAGATGCATTTAAAATAAAGATGTCTGATCTTTTGTCCTCTGAGAACTCACAATTTTTCATCAAAACAAGATATCCTATTTAAATAAAAGGAACAATAATTTCATGTTTTGTTTTGTAATATACAGGTAAAGACTATAAAGTCCAATCAATCATATGTTATCCAGGCACTCTGTCCATGAGCTGAACAACTGCCACTAATGCCCATCACCTTTGCTGCAGAGCCTTTCCCGAGCTGGAATTCTGAGACAGATGTGAGTAGTAAACCAGATCAATGGCCTTACTTATTTTCAGTGAGCTAAATCCAGTACCTTTATGAAATTATCACTGAAGTAGTATGTCTATCTGTCACCAAAATCTACTCAATGAACATATCAGTCTTTCTGATTTTAATGTAATGTCAAGTTTGAAATCTTCAGTATTCCTAATGGTGTTTATCAAAGCTTCTCTAGTATCTGGGGAGAAAAAAAGAAAAAAAAAAAAAAAAAAAAGAAAAGACAATTCAATAAAATAAAAAAATAAAAGATAAACTAATATAACACAAGTGAAATGCTAATTCTTATAAAATCATAATTCATCTTATAATTAATATAATTTGCACATATATACTTCAAATTCATATTTTTGGAATATATGCAAAGGATAATGCAAATGGGAACTACAACTATGTATTTCTCATTTTGTTCATTCAAATTCAATGCAGTGTAATGTGCATTATGTACAATGCCCTGAAAATTTCAATTTTAAAGGTTGAAGCTAGTCATATCATTTCTATGATTAGCTACAGCCTAGATGGCAACAAAGACAATGCTTTTATTTGAAGATAACAGACATAACTATATAAATACTTTTTTTAATGCTATATAGGTAAATATATTAAACCCTTACCTATATTTCCCCCCTTTATTTCTAGCTATATTTTATACTTACCTCTATTTAATCAGCATAAACAGGATCAAAGAGCAGGCACCTAATTAAAACCTTACATAATATTCAAGCTTGAAAAATAAATGAAGAAAAACTGCATAAAGAACAAATCACAACAAGACATTCGATAAAAATAATTTATCAATTTTTTCCTACATGTAAATTAATATATATATATATATATATATGACTGTTTCCCATTATTAACTATTTTTAAACTCAATTTCTTTTCCACAGAAAACACTGCCCAACCCCCCCAGTGTCACAACAACAGTCTACACAATAATTTCAATAATACAAAATGCAAACAATGCATGCACTATTAACATACAAAAAAAAATAAGCATCATTTATATACTATTTTAAAACTTTAGTCTGGTAATATATTGGATAACAAACAGCTAGCTTGTTATTAAAAAAAAAACCCACTTCTTCAAAGTAACAACAACACTGGAAAGAATTTTTTTTTACAGCTACACCTCTATGATTAAAAAATAACAATGCAAACAGAGCGAATACATACTAGAGAAATACTTAAACGCATATTGACGTTATCAGGAAGCTTACAATAAGTTAAACTAGCCTGCAATCAAGTTACTAAGGCGGGCTAATGAATGCTAATTCAGACTACAAGAAGTCTTTTGCTAAGGTCAACAAAGAAAAGGAGCAACTGTTTCTTTATGTTAACACTAGTAGGAAAGGGATGAACCACATTGTTCCAGTGGATGTAAATGGCACAATTATTGATGACACTATACAACGTACTAAAAAATCTCAATAAATATTTTGCATCTAAATTCATAGATGATATTTTTGAGGATGTCGATACCATTAGTACACCTAATTCCAACTGGGAGTTAAAGTTTTATGATAACTGAAAGGATGCTGGAAACAAAATTGCTGAAGCTAAAGTAAATAATGCACCTGAGACTAGTGGAATCTATCCAATTTAAGGAAGAAGTAGCAAAAAGAGGTAAACAAACCATTAGCCATAATTATGAGAACATTGTCCTTGGATCATCTAGAGCAGGGGTGGCCAACAAGTCAATCGTGACAAATTTTAAATATATATAAAAAATAGATTAGTCAAAATCTAAATGTTATTATTATTATGCACCCCACTGCATACTTTTATTACAAACCCACTGAACCAAGTGACTACTCTTGTCACCGTGCAGCCATTAGTTACACTGTGGAGAGCATAGTGTATGTGCCGAATTCTTATTTAGCTTATTTAATATTAATAACTGGACAGTACTTATATGTCAATTTAATACCCTTTGATTTAAAAAGAATACAAGGAAAAAGAGTAAAACGTATCATTTTCATCAAGAGTACTTTTTTTAACTAGAATACTTTTTTGTAATGATAAAAGAAAAATGTTGTTGTTTGATTTGCAATGATTCCATGGCTATACCCAAAAAAGGAGATTTAGAAAGACACTTAATCGCACTCCATGATAAATACCAATCGGATTTTCTGCCTAATAGTGATCTAGAAAAAATAAATTAAAAGAACTTAAATCTAGATTATTTGCACAACAAAAATTTTTTCGTGACACCTAATTTACAATCTAAAGCAGTAACTATAGCATCATTTAAAGTGAGTCATCTTCTTGCAAAAAAAATCCATTTTCTGATGGTCAATTCATCAAAGATACATTTTTAGAAATAACAGATTCTCTCTTTGAAAATTTTTAAGAACAAAAATGAAAGTAAAAGTTCTCTTCAAGATCTGCAATTATCTTGAAATACTGTGATGCGACGCATCAAAAAATGAGTAAAAATGTGTGCGAACAATTGCCTGCTCATATTGCTAATTACATGTTCTTTTCTTTACAACTGGATGAATCTACTGACGTTAGTGATATAGCTCAATTGCTCACTATTTGTATGGTTTTTGATGATTCTGCCACTAGAGAAGAACTGCTGGGTATGGTTTCGTTAAAAGAAAGAACCAGAGATCTTGATATATTTCACACATTCAAAAATTTTATTGAAAAAATTAAATTACCACTATTTAAGCTTGTATCAATAACAACAGATGGAGCTAAAGCAATGACAGGGCATCTTAACGGATTCATTGCACTGTGCCAAAAGGATACCATAAAAGTGTTATGTCCATAACACTTAAAAGTGTTATGGACATAACACTTTTATGGTCCTTGAGGTTGTCACATACATTCCCTCAGATATGCCAGACAAGCTGTACTTGCTACCTGGGAGTTTAAAATGCTAATGGAACTGATATTCGGGTGACACGCAAGTCAAGTAGACCAATTTTCCGGACAGTCTCTGACAGCCACATCCTCTGCTTGCACCTTCACGATGGTGGGATTGTTAGTAATCATGGGTATAACCCCGTGCACAAGCACACTGTGGGTGACCACCCATGTGTGAACCAACGTAAGCAGGTGTTGAGGTGTGGCGCCCACACCACATGGAGGAATGCAACCACTCTGTGTTACCAGGTAATACTAGGTGGTAGATGACTCATCAATCGGTGCAATACCACCACTTTGCTTAATGGAGGCTTGAAGTGGTGGAACCCATGTTTAGTCTCCAGAGCTAAGTTCCGGTCAACTCTTCCATCATGCAGTATGACTGATGACTTTTGAGGTTATGATGGACATCATGGCGAGATCCAATCTTAATTACAATTCAAGGGTACAGCTCTAAAATGGTGTTCGCAGGCCAGCCACTAGTTAATACACCGGAATGAACCTATTGGTAGCTGTTTAGGAGGCTTTCAGATCAACTAGTGTATAATCTTGCTACCTCTACTCTGCCAGATTGTGACTGGAAGGAGGTCGAGTAGTGTGCATGTTGGGGGACATTGTCGAGGCCACGTTATGTCAAGGATCTGGGTATATTCTTACCATTTATACGCCATATCCAAAAATTTCATTACTCCATACAGCATGTATCCCCCACTTTTTCTTACTATTGAATACACCAAGAATTGTCAAACTAATAGAGTAAGCTTATTTGCGAAAAGATCTAAACCTCCCAAACACTTCCAAATTCATTTTACAAATATATGTGGTCTCAATTCTAATCTCAACAATGTCCATTTCCGTTTGCAGTCTGCCAAACCCCCATGTACTTTTTCTGATAGAATCACAGTTATCAGTTGATTCAACTACTGCTCATCTCACTTGTCCAAATTATTCGCTTTATGATTCCTTTCGCCTCAAAGGTGGTACTTGTGCATATATCCATACCGATATTCCCTGTCAGAGACTTGGTAATTTGGAATCTCCTCTTCTTCGATCTTCTCTGGCTTAAAATCTCTCTACCTCATTGTGTCAAATTCATCTGATGTCTCTACTGTTCTCCCAACTCCAATAATCACTTGGAGCTCTTTGACTTCCTGTCTTTGCAACTTGACTTTCTCTAGTCCAACTTTCCTAACAGTGAGGTAATTTTCCTTGGTGATTTTAATGTTCACAACTCCAGCTGGCTTCCGTTTTCTAGTCACACCGACCCAGCAGGTCGAGATGCTTAGGCTGTTGCAATTACTAATGACCTTGCACAGATTGTTTATTTACCTACAAAAATACTGGACAATCTTAACCACACAGCCAACACGCTTGATGTTTTTCTCACAAACAATCCTTCTAATTACATGGTCGAAGTGAGTGGTCCTATAGGAACCTAAGATCACAACTTGGTGATTGTCTCTTCTCCAATGGAGCCTTTATCTCACTGCTATTCCCAACGTCGTGTTGTTTGGCATTACAAGAATGCAAAATGGGATGACCTCTGAGATTTCTATCTTGTTTTCCTCGGTTGGATTACTGTTTCAAAACTTCTGATGTCAAACGTTTGCTCACATCATGTCAGTGAAATTATTCTTGTTGGAATGAAATCCTTTATCCCACACTCCACTTTAAAATCTCATCCTTTATCTAAACCTTGGTTTTCCTATAAATGTGCTAAGGCTGTTGAAGTGAAGAATGTTGCATATTGTAATTGGCTTGTTTCCAATTCTTCAGTATCATTTTCTGCCTACACCAAAGCTTGCAACAATTGTAAGGCACTTATTAATCAGTCCAAACTAGATTTTGAACAGGTTAAGAGTAGAAAACTTGCTTCTTGTCCTAATATTAGCTGAGCATTCTGGTCTCTTTCCAAAGCCATTGCTCGAACTTCTGCCCATCTTTGCTCCCACATCTATCAAAACCAGATGGTTCTGTTGTCACTTCAGCCAAGGATAAAGCTGACCTGCTAGCGTCCCATTTTTCTTCAAACTCATGTATAAACGATTTTGGTAAAACACCTTCCACCATTCCCAACACGCTCCATTCAATGCCTCCTGTGGTCTTCTGTCAAAAGGATGTCAGAAGGATTTTGACAAATCTTGATCCTAAGAGAGCTCCACGTCCTGATGGTATTTCTCCACTTGTGCTCATGTGCTCCTGAACTTACTCCTGTTCTTTGCCGCATTTTCTCACTTTCTTATTCCAAAGGTGTTTTTCCTTTTGCTTGGAAATTTGCTCATATCCAGCCAGTTCCTAAAAAGGGAGACAAATCCTCCCATCCAATTATTGTCCCATTGCAATTACTTCTATTCTTTCTAAAGTAATGGAGAAATCACTTAACCGGCAACTCTTAAACTACCTAGAAACCTTCTGTCTGATCAACAATTGCCAGTATGGATTTCATCGGTGTCGACCACTGGTGATATTCTGGGCTTATGTTATCCATTTATGGACAAATTCAATGGAAAAGTTCAGTGAAACACAAGCAGTTGCTCTTGACATCTCAAAGACTTTTGATCGTGTTTTGGCATAAAGGTCTTCTAAACAAGCTTCCATCTTATGGTTTGCCAAATGTTTTTTGTAATTGGTTATCCAGTTTTCTCCCTGATCACTCATTGAGGGTGATGGTAGATGGCTCTCTGTCTTCTAACTTCTCCACTAATGCTGGTGTCCCCCAAGGCTCAGTTCCTTCCCCCACTCTTTCCCTCTTGTATATTAATGACCTTATTGCACTGACTGGAAATCCTATCCATAGTTTTGCCGATGATAGCATTGCATTCTACTTTCCATTTTTAAGAAACCCTGCCCTGCTCAATCAGCTTCAACTTCTCGAATAGCCGCTACCAATTTTCCTTAAATGCCGATCTCCAGGTAATTCTCCAGTGGGGCAAAGACAACTTAGTTGATTTCAATTCTTCTAACTTGCAAAAAGGATTGTTCTGCTCCTAAGCTTATCTTTGGTGACACTCTGATTTCTAGGAAAGATGATATCTCTTTTGGGGATTACCCTGACTTCTATTCTCTCTTGGCACAAGCACATTACAAATGTTGCTTCCTCTGCATTTAAAAAACTTGGTTTTCTCTTTCGCTCTCAGCATTACTTTTCTTCCAAACAGCTGTTCACTCTGTACAAATCGCAAATCTGCCCTACCATGGAATATTGTTCCCACATCTGGGGTGGTGCCCCCAAAACCTCTCTAAGGCTTCTAGATTCCATTCAGAAGAGGGCAGTTAGGTTAATTAATAACTCCTCTCTAACAGAGTGTATCCACTCGCTTTCTCATAGATGTACTGTTTCTGCTGCATGCCTCTTCTACAGATACTTCCATGGGCACTGTTCTTTTGAATTGGCTTCTATAATTCCTGCTCTCTCTCTCTCTTTCAAAACAGTCTAAACACGTGCTGCCACTAGCCAACATCTACTTATTGTCCAACTTCAAACTCACAGAACCAACTTTTCATCTTCCTCGTTTATTCATTCAACTTCCGTTTTCTGGAACAACCTTCCTTCATACGTATTTCCTGAAAATTACAGTCCACAGAAGTTCAAATCTAATGTCAACAAATATCTTCTTTCATCTTCTCAACCTCCAATCCAAGCACGGTACTAAGTACTATAGGTTCTAATACCTCTCGTGTTTGGAGTTTTCATAAAAAAAAACAAAAAAAAAAAAAAAACATAGCTTTCCAAAGAGTGAATTTCATCAGAGGGTAATCTCTTCAAAGGAGACTTTTCAAAATGCAACTCAATGAAAATGAACCAGATCTGATATTACACACAGATGTGAGGTGGCTGAGTTGGAGTAAGTTTCTACAGAGATTTCGAAACTTGCTGAATGAAATTAAAAAATTTGTTGATCAAAGGGAAGATGATTATCGGCAGCTATAAGATATGGAGTGGTTGTGTGATCTGGCTTTTTTGGCAGATTTTACCAGTAAATTAAGTGAACTGAATTTGGAATTACAAGAAAACAATAAAAATGTGGGTGACGTGATTAGTAGCATTTCTGCATATAAATATCAATTTTTGGCAATGGCTAAGGATCTGAAAGGAAAAAAAATTCGATCATTTTGCAGATATATAAGATCATTTGCAAAAATATCCTGTTTTTGAATTTATTAGTGAGAAATATGTTTCTGAAATTGAGAAAGTTGTGGATAATTTGAAACTAGATTCAGTGATTTTAAAACAATTGAAGACATTGTTCAATATATTTCTTATCCATTTAATGTCGACTTAGATATGAAACAAATTGCAGAAAAAAAAAAAAAAGAAAAAAAAAAAAAACTTAAGAGATTTTTCACATGGAGAAAATATTATATTGCGAAATGATATCTTCCTAAAAGCCAGGTTATCAGAAAAAAGACTTTTGGAAATATGTTTGCCAAAAAAAGTACCTAGATGTAAAAAAAATGCAGCAAACTTTTAAATTCCTGTTTTGGTTCCACATATCTATGTGAATCGGCCTTTTTCGTATTTGTAACAAACAAAGATGAAGAATCGCTCTACTCTTACGGACTTGCATACAAAAGATTCTTTACGGTTGGCCTTATCACAGTATATCCCGATTTTGAAAGCTTGGCAGATGACATTAAGACAAACTTCACATAAATTAAAAATTTAAATACATATGAATTTAAAATAAGAATTCTGAATTGTATTTAATTTTAAAAATTTATAAACATTTTTCAATGTGTATTGATTAACAACATTTTTCAATTCTTTGTGTTAATTAACTTTTTTAACCATGTGCAATGAAATTCTTGAGATGGTAGATCACATCACAAATTAAGTTGGCCATCCCTGATCTAGGGGGATGTCCCTAGTGACTAGGGACATCCCCCTAGTCACTAGGGACATCCTTGCATCCTTGATACAAGAAACATTGCAAATATGTGCAATGTTTCTTGTATCAAGAGCAGAAATCAAAAGGTGAAGTGAGTAATTACAAATCCGTAACCTTGATGTCTGTGCCAAGGAAAATAATGGAGTCTGTTGTTATACAGAAATCAGAGCATGGATTCTTTAAAGTGACCAATCTGATTAGCTGCTATAAGGTAGTTACAAAGGAAATGGGTGAAATTTTGACATTGTATACCTGGATTTCAGTAAAGCTTCTGATAGTGTCCTAAATGAATGACTATTACACAAACTGGAAGTGTGGAATTTGGTGGAAGTTATTGCTATGGATAAAGGGGTGTCAAAGACAGTGTGGGTTTGGTGTTGGATCCTTTATTGTTTTTACTATTTATCACGATCTGATATAGGTATATTAAGTTTAATGTATTAGTGTGCTGATGACACAAAGGTGGGCAGGATGGTTAACCCTTTGTGGCCTAATGTTGCAGCCACCATGCCTGTTGGCATTTCACATTATAAAATTTGTTTTCCTGCTGTACTAGCTTCTATTTATACTTCATTTTATAAACGCTCTGAAATTTTCCTGCTGCACTGCAATCCATTTGCACTTCATGCAAATGATCCAAAAAACCAAGTCAATGTTTATTGGTGTTTATGTTTAAATGTTAATGACGGGACAGCGCTGTTTTTTTTTTCAGTGCAGAAGTCACAAAGTAACTTATGCTCTGTGTTAGAGTGAAGTATTTACATATGCCATCAAGATCTCATAAAAAGCCTTTCCAGATGACAAAATTGAGAAACTGTTAAACTATTTAAAAACCTTTCTGAAGAACTTGAAGGGGGGGGGGACACTTAAAAATAAGAATCTGACTGTTCAATACAGTGTGACTGGGTTTCAGTTTTGCTGAATGAATTGAAGCAGTTTTTTGGTGTTATTATCAACATGGGAACTAAATGAAAAAACTGATAAAGAAATATTGGTTGGAATGACTAAACAGAATTCAATTTTTGAAGAATATATTTAGCAGGAAGAGATTTCTGCCCACCCACAACATGACAAATAACGGGGATTTAAAGTTGATGCTCTACAGTAAAAATTTTTTTTCAATATTAAAATATTAAATATTGGAAAAATGTCGAAAATATAACAAGTAAACCCAAAAATAAGTAATTTTTGAACACTGCATTCAACTTTTTTTTTTTTTTTTTTTTTTTTAAATGATTATTAGAAATGGAATGTAACGGTTGGGTTAAGGACATGCTTCTCCAACAAAACCTGGATAAATTAAGCAGATGGGTTGAAAAATGGCAATTGGGGACCATTTTAATTGATAATTTCATGGTACTTCATTTGGATGGTACCAAACTTAAGGTAATGAAGAATGAAAGAGATCTACAGGTAATTGTATAGTCCGACATGAAGTTCTCTGAGCAGTGCTAACAGGCTGCTACTACAGCTCACAGGGTTCTGTCGATGCTTTAGGACAGAAATTCCCAAATTGGGGCACACTTTTTTTTTCAAAGGGGGGAAAGGATGTTTGTATGATGTGAAATATGGATAAACTTTTTTTTTTTTAAATCCTTTGCTTGGGTAATGTTTAGTTATCACACAGTAATAATGAATTGTAACAGTAACAATAATCAGTTTCATTTATTAATGAGTTTCAGTTTATCTATTTTATTTTTTCTTATTCTAGAATGTGGGGGGGAGCAAAATTTATGAAATACGTTAAGGGTGAGGGGAACTTCTGATATAGAGGAATTTTGTCAGCAGGGACAAAGAGGCAATTAGCCCAATTTTTAAGACAATGGTTAGGCACATTTTGAGTACTGCATAAGCTTTGGAAGCCTCATTTTAGGAAGGATGAAGTTCTGTTACAGATGCAGAGTAGAACAAGATTATTCAGGGGCACAGAAGGGTCTTTATACCAAGACTAAGTTTTGTAATTTTGTATAGGCTGATATTACTAATATTAATGGCATGCGGCCGCAACCTTCCTTCTCTTCACTGACCACTGCAGAGACATCCATTTTCCCATTATTTCAGTATTTATGTCCCATATTAGCATCCTCCCAGCCTTGCCTATAGTTCCCCCATCCAACATTTATGTATTTATTCCCCAATAGTTGGTGCAACGATGCAGCACTGAATTGTGTGGTGTTGAGCAGTTTACCTTAGGCCTTTAGTTATATATTGCAGGACTTCATTCTGAGTAACCACGTAACTTTGTTTGTTACTGTTAATGTTATTATCTGTGCATGTAAAACTGCACGTAAATATGTATAAATGGATATATACCTACATTTATCTCTGAAGAAGTGATGCAGTCTGCAAAAAGTCAGATTCATCTAACCATTTATATCTCATTTTGTTGGAAGGGTTAATATTTAGTATTATAGTCTTTTCCCCTGATGTCAATTATGATTTTAGTTTCATATTAAAAAAAAACTAAATCTAATTTAAACTGCCTGCTTGTTTAGGGCTTGATTGTTTGTAATCCATGTAACAAAACCCATCACTAGGTAAAAGTTTCAATAACTCACCTCACTCTGTTCCATGTTCATGCTGCAAGAATCTCTGCTTGCATCATCAAATTCTGGTAAAGACCTTTCACCTATGCAGGAAGGTACACTGGACTCTATTCCAGTAACTGAAGTATCTGCAGAACTCATCTGTATTTGATAAAATATGAATAAATAGTTATAAAATACTGAAATTTTAGATTATATTTCTCATATATATTTTATAATTCTTAACCATTTTATAATTTTTAATTTCATGTTTAAGGGCACAATTACCAATGATGTAGCTGAAAATATCTCGGACTTTATAAAAGATCTACAAGCTGTAGGTGCATGCAATATCGAGGAATAACTGACAAATAGTAAGTATAGTATTAGTGCACCAACAAATAAAACAAAAATAAATAATAATAAATAAATAAACTTAAAATAAACTGTGTGTTTCCTTCCTCAAATAGGTTTCTCTGTCCAGTTGATATCTGAATATCCCCAAGCTATCAATTTATGGTCCCCTAGTTAAAGTATTATTTATAACCTCAAACATTTCACTTTCATTCATTTTACAATTCTCCCTTAGAACCTTAGACCTCAATCATGTCCCTCTAAGGTACCTAAGTTACCAAGATGTGTAACCCACACATTCAGTGTTTCATCACATATAGGTGCTCTTTTATTAATCTCACCAGGAAAACACCTGTCTTTGGACCTTTTCAAGGAGATCAATGTCTTTTTTAGGTGTGGAATACTGTGTTGCCATACTTAGACAGCATTCCAAGTGCAGTATTACAATTGCCTTATATAGTGGGATTATAACCGCTCAAGCTATAAGTTTCAAGAGAAATGTTCAATAAGCCATCAATAGGACTCCATGGGATCTCTCTGATATCTGTCTACAGTAACACACATGCTTCATGTCTACCCATATCACAACTACCATTTTTTAAACTCAAATCCCCCCAAGTATAAGAGTTATTTTGGAGTTGCTATCTTTAAGTGTGATCCAGTGACCTTGTATGACTGAGCCAAATGTTTTGCTAAAATCCAAATAAATAATGCTGAAATTATTTCTTGCATCCAGCTCATGAGTGACTCTGTCAAAATAGGAAAGAAGAAGCATCCCTTTGGAATTTCATTTCCATATAAATGTCCTTGCATTGCACTCTTGATCACAGCCTCCATGATTTTCTCTAAATTGATGTCAGACTGACTGTTCCGCAATTACTTCACTCTCGGCACCACCTTAGGTACTGGTGATACACTGAATCTTTTGCCATCTTATGTACTGGTGATACATTCAATGTGCTCTCACTGCCTGCCTCAAAAGTGCCTGGTATATACTATCAAATACAGGAACTTTACTTGCCTTTAGGCTCAAAAGTTTATCTAAAAAATAATCTTCTGCAATATCACTAATTTCATACTGTCAGTTTCACTTAAGCAGTTTACAGAACTGAGGAAAGCTAATTTCACTACACATGTTTTGGAAAGAAATGGCAGCTTAAACATCACTTAAAGGTGATGTGAAAAACATTCAGGGTAATCATAAGGCAAAAGAATAAAAGATGGTTTTCACCAATATGCTAACTAGCTTTGCAATCCTTGGTTTCAAAATGCTAGTTTAAATTTTTGCAAAGTCACCTTGGCTATTTTCCTCGAGTTGCAGAAATGGTGCCAATGCACAAGTATACCGTGTCCATAAACTAATTAATAAAGCAATAACTGATTGCTGTCAGTGTCGAGAGAGAGAGAGAATCTGTCTGTTCACAAAAAGTATTATATTGTCTATGAGTTACACATACAGTAATACCTTGATATATGAATATTTGATAAGAAGTTTCAGAATAATGAACTCTTATTTTAGTTGTTCATTTTTAATTAAATTTTGGTTTTTAATCAGTATACAATAAAAAATATCACAGATATGTACTTTTAAGCACAGCACATTCAAAACTCTATTAGTTTTTGTTTTTCATGTGTTGTTCCTAGATTGTGTACATTACTGGTATTTTAGTTAAAGTGCTTTTTACTACTGATAAAATAAACTGGTTTATACTCATTATCCAATGTGCCTCTTAAAACAAAGTCAAGTGAAAATTGTGATAAAGTAACTAAAGATCTAAGAAAGGTTATCATCACTTTAGAGAAAAAGAAAGAAGTCATACATCTAAGTGAAGGTGGTATTTGCTATGCTGAAGTTTTTAGATGTTGTGGTTTATCTGCATCAACAGTCAAACCAATTCTGAATAATGCCAAAAATTCTTTGTGTTAGTCAACCTGTTAGTCTTAACTGCTTCAAAACTGACTCCAAGTTTAAAAATGGAGAAGACAGAGATAATAATAAGAAAATGGGTCGAAGATCAAAACCAGAGAAGCCTTGCCTTTAAGTTCTGTTTTGATAAAGACAAAGGCAAGGGATATTTATGAACCTATAAACAATATGGAAGTAAAAAACAAAAAACTTTGGGACTTTCATAGCTAGCAGAGGTAGTTTGAAAATTTAAATGGTGCAATAATCTTCATTGCATTTATATAATTGGGAAGGTGCTAGTGTGTGTGAAAAATGCTGCAGCTGAACATTCCAAGACCCTAAAAGCCATAATTGCAGGGTGGTTAATCCATTCCCTAAATTAATTTTTATCACTGCCAAGACTTCCCTTTACTAGAAGTGTATGCCATCATGTATTTTTAGATCAAAAAATGAAAGATAAGCATCAGGATTTAAAATTTAAGTTAAACAAACTGATTGAAAATTGCACTAGAAAGCAAAAATTAAAGTAGGAGTGTGTTATAGGCCTAATGACTGATGAGTACAATGATCAACTGTACAGAGAAATAGAGGGGGCCAGTATATTAGAATGTCTTAACAATTGGGGGATTTTAACTTTCCAGATATTGACTGGAACTTGTGGTTTGGTCATTTACACACTGGTAAGACTTGTGGATTCAGTGGATGACTGTTTTCTACAGCAGCATGTCAGAGAGAGAGAGAGAGAGAGAGAAAGAGAGAGTAATACTCTTATTGCATGAAGAATCAGCAGTGATTCTTTATGCATTAAGAATCTGCAGGTCAAAGACCCACTGGATGGCAGCTATCACAGTGTACTAATGTGGAATTTAATTAAAGACATAACAACTGTCGGGGATAAAGGGAAAGACTTTTGCTTTTGTAATTGTGATTAAAGAGGTTTCAGCCAGTTTTTAAATTCTATACAGCGAGACCAACTGATGATGTTACCAAGAGCAAATTCTAAATGGGAAGTATTCAGGGAAATAATCAAACAAGCTACTAAGCTTTTCATATCAACAAAGAATTAATTTTCAAGGTATAGGCCCAAATGGATGTCAGATGAACTGATGACATTTGCAGGAGAGAAGAAAAATGCATGGAATGCATATACACTGGTGTTCAAAGAAAGTGCATCACCTAGGAATTTCACATTTCTAACCCTTTTTCACAATGGTATGTTACATTAATGATTAGCATCACAAATAGATATAAGGAATATAAACAAACGATATTTATTAACAGTTAAGGCAAAACTAAGTAATATTTGACAGGTGCTCTCAAAATATTCCACAATGACCATTTGCTACCGTTATACAACAGTTTTGGTAAACACGACAATTATGGCTGAAATGTTATCAGAAGCCCTCAATTTGCTTCAGTTTATCATTTTAAATGGAAAACAAAATGAAAAGATCACCAGGTGCAAACTAATATTTAGTTGAAACGTCTCTGGCCCTGATGACAGCAGCACACCATCGAGGCATTGACAAGATCAATTTCCGAAGATAATCAACTGATAGTTCATGGTTCCAAACACGAATTATGGCTTCCTGAAGTTCACAAATGGTCTTTGGTTTCTTTCTGGCAACTGCAGATTCCACATGATGCCCACAGTTCTCTACAGGATTCAGGTCCGCGCTGTTTCCTGGACAGCTAAGAGTTGTAATAGACCGTTCTTCCAACCATTTTTTCTTCCCTGATCAATTTGATTGAATACTATGATGAAATAAAAAAAAGGAACTGGATGCAAAAATATTTTGATATCATATGCTTAAATTTCAGGAAAGCTTGTGATACTGTTGCATATAAGAGACTGCTGTACAAATTGGAGCAGTATGTCATTAAGGAAAAGTTGCTGTTGCACATCAAAGTGATGGTTCATTGGTTATCAGTGGACATCGCTCTTTGTGGGCTAATGTTGTTAGTGGAGTCCCAGAGGGTTCGGTGCTAGTCCCATTGTTGTTTCTGCATTTTTTAATGATACTGATGAAGGTAAATCAGGCTTAACGTCTTAAGTTTGTGGATGATACACAGTTTGGCAAAATGGTTACTGAAATTTAAAACTGACAAATTCAAAGTAGTGCATATATAGCAGTAATCCCAGATTAATGTACCAACTGTGTGATCCTACACTCAGGGTAGCAGAAAATGAAAAAGACTTGGGAATAATTGTGCATTCGGATATGAAGTTCTCTGAGCAATGCAGACAGGCTGCCAGGACACCACATGGGGTTTTGTCAATGATATACAGGAATTTTGCTAGCAGGGATAAGGAGGTGATTATTCCATTCTACAAGGCAATGGCTGGGCTTCATCTTGAGTACTGAATATGGGCCTGGAGGCCTCATTTTAGGAAGGATGCAGGGCTGCTGGAGTTGGTACAGAGAAGGGCAACAAGATTGGTGAAGTGAACAAAGAGGTGCCCTTACCAAGAAAGATTTCCGTTATGCAAACTGCAGCATCTGGAGATTAGGCACCTTACAGTTTAAACCCAAATACCCTTTATATGCAATCAAAATAATACAGTACATTATTGTAAAAAAAGATATCCCAATTTAAAAATGTTGGGTGCATTATTTCCTTTGGTACATTTTGTCCACAATTTTGCATACAACATTCAGCAGTATGATGTCAATATAAATTCACTCCAGAAACCTTGGTAGCAATTTTTCATTGATTTAATGTCCTGAAGAAATTCCCCCGGCTCGTCACTCACTGTGACAAAGTAGTCTAAACGAAAATGCAGCAAGAAATGAAGTTTCGGTAATACACAACTCCTCACTTCTATATGAGGGAGACCTGTTGTTACACAAAAAGTTGAGATCACATCATCAATATGCTTAATCCATAGATTAAGTATGTGTATATAAGTGGAAATGGTTCTTTTGGGGGCTGCCATGAAGGCCTCAGTAAGAAAGAGTGACAAGGGTTCTCCAAGCTGTAAATTTGGAGGAAGAACTCTTTTCAAAACTAGAAATAGGCCTAGCCTGCTATGAGATCAATCAGATCCAAGATGTCTTTGGAAAAGGGCATGGGGGCATGTTTGTGTGTGCATAAAGGTAGGAGCTAAGAGACTGATTCTGGCATCAAGAGAGATATCAGTGAACACTGACACCCACAAAAACCTTTTCAGGGTATGTCGGGGGAATATATTGTAGCCAGTCTAGAAGGTCATGAGAGTTAACAAGTCACAAGCCAAGAACCACAGCTCTCCCCAATCTTCCCACCAGTGTAGAAAGCACTACATCAGTCAGTCATATTGCAGGCTAGATGGAGCTGAATATCTAGCCTGTACAGTGGAGGAAATATCAAAACCGCTGTACTGAGTTTCCTCCACTGTATTGATATACAGTGGAGGAAACTCCAGAAGTGTGTGACTATGTCAACCAAGTTGATTGCCAGTGTGGGAAGCATGTGTATATCACCCCGGGGGCTCACATCTGGTGAGTATGGGCTTGGCAAACCCAGGGTCCTGAGCTGGATATCATCATTCTTCTCTTTCTTGGTGATTCCTTTCTACTTCTCTCTCTCTCTCTCTCTCTCTCTCTCTCTCTCTCTCTCTCTCACACAGGGGGGTAACTTGGGAATTTTTTTTTTTTTTTTTTTTGGCTGGTGCAGCATAAGCCTCAGGCTTCCTTGTACCATATGGCCATTAATAATAATAATAATAATAATAATAATAATCAGTCAGTCATATTGTAGGCATGACCTGCAGGTGCGATGCTGCATCACACATCAACTGTGAGTCATATTTAATCCCAGGCATCCCAAGATTCAAATCTCAGAAAATTTCTCCCAGAGAGAGAGAGAGAGAGAGAGAGAGAGAGAGAGAGAGAGAGAGAGAGAGAGAGAGAGAATATTCTAGAATCCAGGCTCATCTAAGGTTACATCTAACAACAATAGAAACATCGGAAAATACCATCTTCCCCTCCTAGAATGCCCTCTGAGATGCGTTTTGGTTCTGCCCCCCCCTCTCTGAAAACCTGGATTACTTCTACCAGCACAGGGAGTTCCAAAAACAAACAAATTTGCTGGACAGCTAGGAGCTAACTAATGTCCATTAATATTCAGATCCCAACATTCAAAACAGACAAACCATAACCATTTGGTAATAAACCAATTGCAGCTTTTCCTCTAAGACCACATATGGAATGTGTGGCCTTAGAGGAAAAAAATAGAGGGGGGGGGATATGGAATATGTAGGCTGTCCAACAACTTACTGATCACTGAGTGCTTATATCTCCCATATTTGTCTAGCACAAGTCATACCTGTCAGTTCTACTTCATTTACCACTGCTGCAGGATCTAGCTACTTATGTCCTGTGCTGCCCTCTTTTTGTAAAAATCCCCCGAATCTGCTGCATAACACTGGAAACAATGACAATGTACAGTAGTTTTTCACTCCACTCTTACATATGTTTACTTAATTTTAAATTTTAACTGTATTTGTTTAGTTTGTGGCTATGTAGTCTGTTTACCCTGAAGGGTTCTGCTGTTTAATATTTTGTATTTATTCATGTAAAGTTGTATTCTTTCTCATACAAAAAGCAGACTTAAAAAAAAAAGGGGGGGGCAGATAAGAATCCCCACAAGTATATCAGTGTGATTTTGAAGAACATCAGTGTCTGAGAAAATTATGCCTCACAGCTTCCATAGCCACTAGATCTTTACCTAATGCTGACAGATGATGGATGATTTTATATTTTATTTATTATTATATATTTTGGGGGGGGGGGAGGCATTCTTCAAGGAATCCAACCAGGCAGCAATAATAATTTAACATAACTAATTACCTTTCATGCCATTATTATATTTTTGAACAATTTTTTTTTTTAAAGGAAGCAAGAATAATTAACAAAATTGCATACAAAAAAAAATTATCTTTTCTGTATTACATAATTCTGTAAAGCAGTTATGCTTTGTCAAAACTACAGGAAATTGAAGTGAGAACTGAATTATTTTCATTTCTATATATCAACATTTAATAATTGACTAAAACTTAATTGTAGAGAGAAAAAAAAGAACTGGGGAAACTTGGCTTGCTGTATAAATAACTTGAATATTGTTTAATAATGAAAATTATCATTCAATATTATGTTATCAAATATTTATATATTGGCCAACTAATTTATTCAGATTCCAAATTCAATTAGGATATATTTTTAACCTATTAATTTTATATCAGTTAAATTCTTAAGGACAGACTAATTCATTTATATAGAAAAATTACCTGAGAATCATTGGTGGTATCTTCTGAATCATCTAAAGTCTTTTCTAAGAAAGGAAGCCGCACTTCTGAATGAGCAGATATAAAGAGTGAAGTGGCTGAGCTAGATTCATCTAGCCTATATCGTTTCTGCTCAGCTTCATTTTCTCCAGAGCTACGTCTTTTTTTGCATAACTGTGAAGATCCATTTCCAGATGTTTCATTCTGAAACAATGAAATGCATGCATTTTAAAAAGATATATCATTTAAAAACATATTTACTGCCTGTTTTACGACATCAACAAATAAATGTAAGCATACAGAAAAAATCCAGTCTGGAATCGGTGGATTGAAGTAATCTATTGTTCACAATAAATGGGGTAAATAACCTGGACCTCTTGTTGAATTACTATCACAGTAAGGGAAATTACTATTTCAATATCCAGTAAGGATCCAATATATTTTTTATTAATTTTTTAAAGGGGCAGAATTCCTTCACCTCTGTTATCCTAAGCCACTATGTTTAAGGAAAAATTTCTGCTACTGCATCTTGGGCTGATTAACTAATTCTTTTGAAGTAATTTCCACTTCAAATATAAATTAAAAACCTGAATGATTAATAAAATATGTAAAATCCTTTGAATTAATCATAAATCTTCAAAAATAACCTTTTATTTCTTTCTTATTTAATACATTGTTTGTGGATCAGGAATCTGAACTTGCTGACCACAGTGCATAATTCAAAATTTTTAGGCTTAATAAAAGAGGAAGAACTAACCATTAATCTCCAACAAATGCACTGTATTAACCAAAACACCAAAAAAATTAAATATCTATTAAAATTACATGGGTGCAAACTTATTATTATTATGATATTATGCTAGTATAGCTTCATTTTCAATCTACATTGCTGAGAATTTTTTTAATCGGAGTGATATAGGCACAAAAATTTCTTCATGGCTTTGTAAGAGTGAAAAATAATTGATTGTAAATGTAATTGTTAAAAAATGTATTGTGCACACCTAGAACATTATCAATTTTCTAGAGTTGTGGTTTTGCCATTGATTTTGTTCCCTTCATAGGCCTACAGTTTGGTCATAATATAGTCAAATAATTTTTAAATGAGAAGACTACTGTTACTGAAGTCAAGCTACACTGAGACAGTTTTGCATTTCAATTTTTTGCACTTTACCCAAGTGAAAGGAAACAATATGACAGAAGCTTATTTCAGAAGGGCCTTCATGCTGAAAATAATTGAAAGCATCCACATTTATCCATGGAATTTGCCCACTAATAAGTAACATAGGCCAAGGTATTACCAATGGACTAGCACTGAAGAATGCTAGTCCATTGGTCTACGAATGGTTAATCAGATTAAAAGTTTCAGGATAGCACTGAGGATTTGGAAACAGGCAACTGCAACAGGACATTAATGGAAGGGAAGGATTTCTCCCTCTTTTTCAAGTATTTGGCTAGATATGAGCAAATTTCCAGGGAGGAGGAAAAGCACCAATTACACAAAAGGAGCTAGCCACACAGAGCATGGGTTTTAAATATAAGGGGAGAAATATAATAACAGAAAAAAATAATTCAAAATTGATAAGAGCAATGTAGTGCAAATACAAGAAGTAAATGGAGAAATGCCAACAGGACCTAAAGACTTCTAATTATTTAGAATAATGTGTTAAGGCTTGACTACCTTTTTATCTCAAGGTAAGTTTCCATAAGCTTCATTTGTATTCTAAAACAGCTTTAGCACATTTTGTGTGAATATATAGATAAGTAGCAGTGTAATCAGTATCAGCAGATTATAAATCATAAATTATAGCACTACATACGTGATTTAATAATTTAACTTGTCATGTAGATCGTAACGTAGGACAGTAATATTCGTAGAGCTTTAGAATCGGTGATTTGGCATAGATAGCTAGCGGAGAGTTCAAACCACGTGGGTGCCAATAGATAGTTAAATTTATTATCTATTATAACTACTTAGATTTTACAAATGTAACATTAGAAATTAATACATATAAATAACAATTTTTTAGTTAATAATAATACTAACTAGATAAATTGGAGAATTTAGCAAAAGTATTTAGGGGTGAAAACTATACTCATTAGTTCAAAGTGCCAAGTTTAGTTAACCTGAGTTGGACTTCTTTGTTGTACCCTATAAATAAACACATATAATAAAATAAAATAAAATGAAATAGTAAAATTAAAATGATAATATAGCTAACTATAGATATATGGATACATTGAATAGAACATTAACAAGGGCTAGCTCCACTCAATATATCCCATCAATAATTAGCTGAAGCTATCTGTTTCTGTTTGCCAGTTTTCCTATGTTCAAATATACTGATAATTTACTGTGAATATATAATCAAATTGGCTTAATTACTTTAATATACCTTAAATTTAGCAGAAAACTGGTAGAATAACCGAGTTGTCTGCTAAATTTAGAAAATGAGAAATTATTGATGGGATATATTGAGTGAAGCTAGTCCTTGTTAATGATCAATTCAATGTATCCCTATATCTATAATTAGCTATATTATCATTTTAATTTTACTATTTTATTTTTATTTATAGGGTACAACAAAGAAGTCCAACTTAGGTTTAACTAAACTTGGCGCTTTGAACTAATGAGTATAGTTTTACCCCTAATACTTTTGCTAAATTCTCCAATTTATCTTGTTGGTATTATAATTAACTAAAAAATTGTTATACAGGGTGACTCAAAAATATTGGTACAAACATTTAGGGGAGGTAGGTAACATCTAAAGGAATGTGAATCACATAGGAACCCATAACCGGAAAAGTCACCGTAAGTCGGTACATGGCGCTGTTCATCAGTTCGCGAGAGGGAAAATTTCTGGTTTACTCATTCAAGCAGTAGTCGCAGCACGAGAAGCATGCATTGATATACGAACTGTGAGCTGGCAGACATGCACCTAGTGTATGGATTAGCAGAGGACCCACACAGTATGTGCCCCCATGCGGCACAACATCGCTTCGCAATAAATGTGTGGGCAGGTATGGTCGGTGACTGCTTAGTCAGCCCATACCTGTTACCATCCCACATGAACTCCGCGAAATATCGGATCTTTCTTGAACAAGTTCTACCAGGGTTACTTGATGATGTTCCAGCAAATGTGAGACGCAACATTTGGTTTCAACATGACGGGGCGCCTGCCCATTATGGAAGATGTGTTCGTGACCATTTGAACAGGTGTTTTGGGCGTCGATGGATTGGCCGTGGTGGACCCGTTGCCTGGTCCCCACGCTCACCTGATTTATTCAGCCTTTATTTCTTTCTGTGGAGGGCCTTCAAATCTATTGTGTATGAATTGCCTGTGGAGACGGAAATGGATCTCGTGGTGAGACCCATTTCAGTAGCGCTGCTGCTACTGTCAAAGAAACTAGGTGTGTTCGACCGTGTCCACCAATCCATACTGCGTCGGTATCACGCATGCATCGCGTCTCATGGTGGAACCTTCGAGCATCTGTTGTAACATCACAAAATGCACCCATCTCGTACTCCATTGTTAATATTATGTCAAATAAATGTTTGCCACTAATTACTGTCTTGTAACTCTGCTACTACTTTCCCGTGATGTTTCTGGTTATGGGTTCCTATGCGATTCACATTCCTTTAGATGTTACCTACCTCCCCTAAACGTTTGTTCCAATATTTTCGAGACACCCTGTACACAGACAGATGTAATGTACAATCATAAATTTGATGGCATTAATCTGTTCTGCCACTCTTTCCTTTTCTATTTCTTATATTCTTTTACATAACTTCACACACACACACACATATATATATATATATATAAATATATATATATAAATATTATAGTTATAACTGCATTGGGATATAAGTTAAGTGTAATATTTTTTGTACTGAAATTGAATCTAAATCATGATTCAGACCAGAGCAGCAAAGCAAAAGGCTCAAGCTAATGGGAGTGCTGTGGTTCAGGGGAGAACTGAGGGGGATGGTTGTCCTCTGAATCACAGCCTTTTGAAATGTACTGCTTGTTTGATGTTTGTGGGTTATTCAGGAACGGGATACGATATTGCCAAGGGGAATGTCTTTGTGTGTGCGTGATGTAAGGAGTGTGAGGAAATCAGGCACCAACTCAGCGTTGTTATGGGCCTATATGAGAGCTTGAAGGACAGGGTAGATGCCCTTGAAGGATTTAACTTGAGGGGTCCATCAAGCACTGAGCTGCCCATATCAACACCAGAGTATGCACCACAGTGGCAACCCCATGGCAGAATGCTCTGGTCCCATAGGAACTAGTTGTTGTCGGTGATTCTTTTGTCAGGGAAATAGGGAATATATTATGCAAAAAAGGATAGCTGGAACAGGACTAGAGTACATCTGCCAGGGGCAAAGGTTGAGGATGTTTTAGAGCAGATATCTTTTAAGGGCACAAAAGGTGATATTGTTGTACACGTTGGCACTAATGATATTAAGAGTAGGAGAGTGGCAAAATTACTTAACGAATACAGGTAAATGTTGAAAAAAGTCATGAGTTAGGGTTGAAATGTTTGCAATTCTGATGGACACAATAGAAGGGAGTATATGATGAGAGCCTTGTCGATCAATTTGGCCCTGGAGAGATTATGCAAGGCTCACAAGTGGTAGAACTTTTCTCAGCCTGTTCTGTGCTTGTTAACAGGAGAGACTGCTTCTACAGGGATGGGATACACTTAAATAAAAAGGGTGCAAGAATATTTGTTGATGCTATCAAGGCAGTGTTAAGTGGGTCGGAAAACTTCTAGCTTCGGAGGATACATGGACTAATAGATTAACAGTAGCTGTTAGCAGAGGTGAAAGGGAATCAAAGGCAGATATTGTTGGGATATCAGACAGGGTGTCACACAGACATAAGCATTGCAAAAATGGAAATTGGGGAGTACAATGTGTACAGGAAGGATAGACAGGATAGGAAGGGAGGAGGGGTTATGCTATTAGTTAAGTAACACATAAAATCCAAGGAAGTACTTGGCTTGTACTTCCTCTGTCCACCCATGTGGACAGAGCGGTGTTGAGTCAGTTTGGGTGATAAGCAATAGGAAAGGAAAATTGAGACTGAGGAGTATAATAAACAACTGTACAGAGAAATAGAGTGGGCCAGTAAATCAGAGTGTCTTGTAATGGGGGATTTTAATTTCCCAGATATTAACTGGAATTTGTGGGTTGGCCACAATAGCAAGTCTTTTGTTGATTTATTGGATGATTGTTTTCTACAGCAGCATGTAACTAGAGGGAGTAACACTCTTGATCTGATTATCAGTAGTGATTTTTCATGCATTAAGAATCTGCAGATAAAGGAACCACTAGAAGGCAGTGATCACAGTGTGCTGAAGTGGCATTTCCTCAAAGAGATAACAACCATCAGGGGTAAAGGGAAGGGTTTTTTGCTTTTGTAAAAGTGACAACGGTGGTCTGAGACAGTTTTTAAATTCTATACGGTGGGACCAACTGATGATCTTACCAACAGCAAATACTAAATGGGAATCATTCAAGAAAGTAATCTTGAAAGCTACTGGGCATTTTGTCCCAACTAAGAAATACTGTTCAAAGTTTAGGCCTAATTGGATGTCAGATGAAGTAATGAGACTCGTGGCAGAGAAGAAAAATGCATGGCATATATATAAATTAACAGGTGAAACGGAAGCCTATGATAGATTTAAGCTGGTCTGTAACCAAGTCACAAAGAAGGCTAGGTAAGCAAAGGCAGATTATGAGAAATCTTTGTCAAATGATGCAAAGAAATACAGCAAAGAGTTCTTTACTTATGTAAACTCTAGAAGGACGGGGACGAATCAGATTGATTCACTTGATATCGATGGTTCAACTTTTGATGAACCTGCTCAGGTAGCTAACAAACTAAATGAGTATTATTTTGCATCTACATTCACGCATGAGGAGTTATGCAGGGAGGGGAATGCCAGAGATATATTAAACTTTGGCAGTGAGCTAGATGATTTTGTAATAACTTAAAGAGTAAAATGGAGGAGAAATTGTTTAAGATAAACATAAGAAAGGCACTTGGGGTGAATAGGATCTATCTAGTTATATTAAAGGAGGCAGCAAACCCTTTGCCATAATTATAAGAGCTTCCTTGGACTCAGGGGAGATACTCATGGACTGGAGATTGTAAATGTGACCCCAATTCACAAAGGAGGAACAAAGGGTGACACAAGTAATTACAGACCTGTTAGTTTAACTTTTGTTCCAGGGAAATTAATGGAGGCACTAGTTAAAGAAGCACTGCAGGATCATCTAGACAAGACTTCAGTTATAGCTCAGACACAGCACGGGTTTGTTAAGGGAAGTCTTGCCTGACCAATTATATTGGATACTATGATGTGGTCACAAAAGGACTGGATGCAAAGAATAATTTTAATATGATATATTTGGACTTTAGAAAGGCTTTTGATACTGTTACAAATGGAAGACTGCTACACAAATTGGAGCAGTGTGGCACTGGAGGCAAATTGCTGCCATGGAATGGGAGAAGGCAGAGAGTGGTAATCAATGGGCACTGCTCTTCGTGGACTAATGTTATTAGTTATCAGTGTCATTATTTATTAATGATAATGATGATGGTATATCAGGCTTAATGCCTAAGTTTGCAGATGATACGAAACTCGGCAGGGTTGTTAATGACACTAATGACAGTACGCTACCGCAACAGGATCTAGAAATGTTGAGCAGATGGGCTGAGAGGTGGCAACTGAAATTTAAAATTGACAAATGTAAAGTACTGCATATGGGAAGCAGTAACCCCAGTGTAACGTATCAACTCTGTGGTACTACACTGACACTGGTAGAGAATGAAAAGGACCTGGTGGTAATTGTGCAGTCAGATATGAAGTTTCCTGAGCAGTGCAGATGGTCTGTAAGAGTGGTTCATGGTGTCTTGTCAATGATATACAGGAATTTTACAAGCAGGGATAAGGTGGTGATTATCGCCTTGTATAACACAATGGTCAGATCACACCTTGAGTACTGTATACAGATCTAGAGGCCTCATCTTAAGAAGGATGTAGAGCTGCTGGAACGAGCACAGAGAAGGGCAACAAGATTAGTGAATGGAACAAAGGGATGCTCTTATGAAGAAAGGCTTAAGTTTTGCAAATTACAGTGTCTGGAGACTAGGCACCTATGAGGTGATCTGATTGAGGTGTATAAGGCCTTGAATTGTTTGAACACGCTCAATGCTGAAGGGATTCTTCCTCTTGCTCAGAATAATCACCTGAGATGTCATAAATTCAAAGTGAGGAAAGATAGCTGTAGGATGGATGTGTAAAAGTTTGCCTTTAGCCTGCAAGTGGTTGATTGCTGGAACAAACTTCCATTTGTTGTTGTAAAAGTTGAAAAATTAAACAGATTCAATGCAGAACTAGACAAACATTTAGAGCGAGTGGATGGGTAAAATTATGATTTTTTTTGGCTGATGCTGTATAAGCCTTTACTAATGCTAAGTAGAATGTGGTAGAGAGTGAGATGTTCTTTACTACCTTTATTATTATTGCTGGAATTTCTACTGGCCCGATTTTAATGAAACTTCAGATGTCTTGGAAAATTTTTCTAAAAGAGTCAAATATAAAATTTTATGAAAATCTTATCCATCCATCAGGAGTTGAGTTTTTACATTCAGATGGATGCAGTAACATGGTGAAGACAATAAGTGCATTATGCATATATGTTAACATGTCTAAAAATGATAATAATAACAGCATATACCTACAATTTTATATAAGCAAGAATGATACATATGATATATAGAGTAAATTTCCTTAAGTGCTACAAGTAGTAGCTTTTCTCTGTATCTATTCTAATAAGCATTCTGGAACCTGGTGCTTTCACTCGCTGGCACAACTGGTAGAATCTAGTATTAAGTTGCATTGCTGTTTCATCTGCTTACTTGAGCATTCTTCAGAATTAACCAATACAATTTTTTAGTTAATGTGCTGTCCAGTGCCAAGGCAGCAAGCATAAAACTGGAGGGAAGGGAGGAGAGGAACAAGATGTTTTGCACTCAGACCAAGAGAGTAGAATACGGTAGAATTCTAGGTGTTAGATGACTATCATCAACTGGTGCAATACCACCACTTTGTTTATTGGACGCTTGAAGTGGTGAACGCATGTTTCGTCTCCAGAGCTAAGTTCCAGTCAACCCTTCCCCATCTGTTCCATCATGCAGAATGACTGATGATTTTTGAGGTTATGATGAACATCATTGCAAGATTGGATCTCTAAAACGGTGTTCATCATTGCAAGACAGCTCTAAAATGGTGTTCGCAGGCTGGCCGCTAGTTAGTACACCGGACCGAACCTATTGGTAACTCTTTAGAAGGCTTCTGGATCAGCTAGTATATAACTTTGCTACCTCTACTCTGCCAGATAGTGACTGCAGGGAGTGCAAGTAGTGTGTGTGTATGTGGGGGGCATTGTTGAGGCCACATTATGTCAAGAATTTGGGTATATTCTTACCATGTGTACTCCATATCAAAAAATTTCATTAGTTCATACAGCATGTTCTTCCCCCACCTTTTCTTACTATTGAATACACCATGAATTGTCAAACTAATAGAATAAGTTTATCTGCAAAAAGATCTAAGCCTCCCAAACACTTCCTAGTTCATATACATGGTCTCAATTCTAATCTCAACAATGTCCATTTACACTTTGTCTGCCAAACCCCATGTACTTTTTCTGACAGAATCTCAGTTATCGGTTGATTCAATTATTGCTCATCTCAGTTTCATACAGCCAAATTATTAGCCATACAGGAATCAAACAGCCAAATTATTCACTGTATGATTCCTTTTGCCTTGAAGGTGGTACCTGTTCACATGTCCATTCCGATCTCTGGCTTAAAATCTCTCTACCTCAAAGTTCGCAACTCCAGGCAGTTTCCGTTTTCTAGTCACACCGACCCAGCTGGTCGAGATGCTGAGGTTTTTGCAATTACTAATGACCTTGCACAGATTGTTCATTTACCTACAAAAATACCGGACATTCCTAACCATACAGCCAACATGCTTCATCTTTTTCTCACAAACCCTTATAAGTACACGGTTGAAGTGAGTGGTCCTTTAGGTACCTCAGATCACAACTTGGTGATTGTCTCTTCTCCAATGGAGCCTTTACCTCATGGCTATTCCAACCTAGTATTGTTTGGTATTATGAGAATGCAAAGTGGGATTTATTTTCTTCTTTTCCTTGGTCGGATTACTGTTTAAAAACATCTGATGTGAACATATGGTCAGATCGTGTCAGTGAAATTATTCTTGTAGGAATGGAATCCTTTATTCCACACTCCACTTTAAAATCTCGTCCTTTATCTAAAACCTTGGTTTTCCAATAAATGTGCTAAGGCTGTTAAAGAGAAGAATGTTGTATATCATAATTAGCTTGTTTCCAATTGTTCAGTTTCATTTTCTGCCTATACCAAAGCTCGCAACAATTGTAAAACAGTTATTAGTCAGTCCAAACTAGATTTTGAACAGGTTAAGAGTAGAAAACTTGCTTCTTGCCCTAACTGTAGCCGAGAATTCTGGTCTCAGTGCCAACGCTATTGGCTGCAACTTTTGCCCATCTCTGCTGCCACCTGTCAAAACCAGATGGTTCTGTTGTTACTTCAGCCAGGGATAAAGCCGATCTGCTAGCATTCCATTTTTCTTCCAACTCATTTATTAATGATCTTGGTAAAACACCCTCCACCACTCCCAACAAGCTCCATTTAATGTCTCCTGTCGTCTTCCGTCAAAAGGATGTCAGAAAGATTTTGACGAATCTTAATGATAAGAAAGCTCTAGACCTGATGGTATTTTTCCACATGTTCTCAAAACCTGTGCTCCTGAACTTACTCCTGTCCTTTGCCGCTTTTTTTCACTTTCTTATTCCAAAGGTGTTTTTCCTTCTGCTTGGAAATTTGCTCATATCCAGCAGTTCCTAAAAAGGGCGACAAATCCTCCCATCCAATTATCGACCCATTGCAATTACTTCTACTCTTTCTAAAGTGATGGGAAATCATTTAACCGCCAACTCTTAAACTACCTAGAAACCTTCCGTCTGATCAACAATTGCCATTATGGATTCCGTCAGTGTTGATCCACTGGTGATATTCTGGCTTATGTTACCCATTTATGGACAAATTCAATGGAAAAGTTTGGTTGAAACACAAGCAGGTGCTCTTGACATCTCAAAGGCTTTCAATCATGTTTGGCATAAAGGTGTTCTTAACACGCTTCCATCTTATGGTTTGCCAACTGTTTTTTGTAATTGCTTATTCAGTTTTCTCTCTGATCGCTCACTGAGGGCGATGGTAGATAGCTCTCTGTCTTCTACCTTCTCCAATAATGCTGGTGTCCCCCAAGGTTCAGTTCTTTCCTCCACTCTTTTCCTCTTGTATATTAACGACCTTCTTCCATTGACCAGAAATCCCATCTACAATTTTGCTGATGATAGTGCATTGCACTCCACTTTCAGTTTGAGAAACCTCGCCCTGCTCAATCAAGTTCAATTTCTTGAATATCCACTACCAATTCCTTAAATGCCGATCTCCAGTGGGACAAAGACAACTTAGTTGACTCTGTCTTATATTTTGCAAAAAGGATTCTTCTGCTCCTATGCTTATCTTTGGTGACACTCCGATTTCTAGGCAAAATGATATATCTCTTTTGGGGATTACCCTGACTTCTAATCTCTCTTTGCACAAGCACATTACAAATATTGCTTCCTCTGCATCTAAAAATATTGGTTTTCTCTTTTGCTCTCGGCATTCCTTTCTTCCAAACATCTGTTCACTCTGTACAAATTGCAAATCCACCCTACCATGGAATATTGTTCCCACATCCGGAGCAGTGCCCCCAAAACCTCTCTCAGGCTTCTAGATTCCACTCAGAAGAGGGCAGTTATGTTAATGACTCCTCTCTAACAGTCTCTCTACTCGCTGTCTCAGACGTACTGTTTCTGCTGCATGCCTTTTCTACAGATACTTCTAAGGGCACTGTTCTTCTGAATTGGCTTCTATTATTCCTGCTCCCTCTTTCAAAACAGTCCAAACACGTGCCGCCACCAGCTAACATCCATTTACTGTTCAACTTCAAACTCACAGAACCAACTTTTCATCCTCCTCGTTTATTCATTCCACTGTCATTTTCTGGAACAACCTTCCTTCGTACGTATTTCCTGAAAATTAGTCTACAGAAGTTCAAGTATAATGCCAACATTTATCTTCTTTGGTCTTCTTAACCTCCAACACAAGCACTATAGGTTCTAATATCTCTGTTTGGGGTTTTCATAAAAAAATAATAATAACAGCAAATAAAGGATCTTATTCCTACAAGAATAATTTCAGAAAAGATCTGAGCAAATATTAGAATCATGATATTTAAAACAGCATTTCAACCAGGGAAAGGAGAAATAAAAAAATCATGCAGATCATCTTTTTGGCATAAGTGAAAATGATATGGGGATGGAAATAGCTGTGGGGCAGAGGTTTCACTGGAGATAGGCCCATCTCCAGTTATACTTTGCATAGATAAAGGGATCAAAAAACGTTAGGTGCATATATGGAAGTTTTTTGCTTGACTGCCAGAACACAGCTGTCCTGGCAGTGTCTTTCAAATTTTTAACTGTATAGCAGATTTTTCTGTTCAGATAATGCTATATGATTAAATCAACAACACAGACAGAATGGATAACTTTATGTATGACACACACACACACACACACACACACACACACACACACACACACACACACACACACACACACACACACACACCTTTTCTGGCATTCTATTGTTTCCTCATGCTCTCCTTGTTTTTTGTAAACCTCAAAATTGCAGTCCTTCCATTACATAAAACTAATTTAGTTGCTAAGATATGTGTGTGTGACTACTAAGGCTATGCAGTGTCAGTATATTGTGTCTCTAAATAGTGTATGTTTTGTGGCAAAACTGCCAGATGAACAAGTTAGTTAATGTTTTCGGTGTGTTAACATTTCAGGTGCTGCAGCAATTAGTAATAATTCATGATTTATAACAAAATAAATCAACTCACTGACATGAAATTTGTTACAAAGATTCCTAAAATATTCCAATGAAGCACTGAAATTTTTAAATAAAGCCGAGCTCTTGTTCCTAATTTATAGTAATATTACTATAAATGGATAAAGGTATCTGTCTTTAAGCTGAACATCAGCCCAGGCCTTAGCACTGAATACTTGGCATTTGTCTTTAGCAGGAGCAGAACAATCCCCATAATCAAAAATTGAAGGCAGCAAAGCAAAGAAATTTAATTTGATTTCAACTTTAGTGTTGAAATACTCCCAGTGCAAGCCTGTATCACACCATTTCATTCCCATTTTTAGGCTTGCTAAGTGGGATGGCCACATCTACAGTACTCAGGATGGTAAGTGTTTTTAACAATTTTTAAAATGCCTTTCAACTCTCATATTATTAAAACTGACTACTTCAACAATTCAAAAATTTTAAATTGAAAGCTTACCTTCCTTTTATTTCTTTGTGTGCTACAAAATTATCAATTTGCCTTGATGAATGAAATGAGTAGCCTTTCACATGAAAGAAAAAGATGGAAGAAAAGGCAATAATTTTATTTAAGAGGGTAGTGCAATACAGATCCACATGCACTTAGAATCTTAGGTGACAAAATAATGAAATCATGTATTTATTAGTTCCTTTCTACATAAGCACAAGCTAAGACAACACACTTCTGCCACTGACAAATACACTTCTGGTGGCAGCTTTTGTAGAATTTTTCTGGTTGAGATAAAGAGACTTCTGAAAACATGAGAGACCTTTCCAAAATCAGTGTTAGGTACTCTTTCAGGTAGTCTCACATAATCTTCTTTTTCTCTCTCTTTCAGGAAGCAATAGTGAGGGACTTTGTAACATTAAAAAAGCCGATGTCTGAAAAATGTTTGCTGTGAAAAAAGGAATCCAGGATGAAGAGGAAGACATCTAAAGGGACAATGGGCTATACATTAAAATTTCAAAGCCACACTGTGTGTTGTCAGACACGATTTATGTTCAGGGGCATCCATCAGTTTTCCTAGCTGTTTTTCCTTTGAAAGCTACATGTAAATTGTACAGAAGGCTGGAGTAACATATTCTGGTGATGGCACTATCCTTCTGAACATAGTCTATGAGAATCACAACACACATCAGTCAAATCATACAAGGTTTATTTTGCCCTCTCTCACACACACAAAGTAATCTCTCCAACTATTTACATAAAAATTCATATAATACACAGTTTAACTCACCAAAGGAGTAGACAGCCTATTTGATTTGACGGGAGGGGAGGTGGTACTACTAACGGATGATGACAGACAAGAATCAGATTTGCTTTGATTAAGTGTCTTTTTATTTTCAATCTTTGTGTCAGAGTTGGTTGGTGTTGCTCCAGGACTATTTTGTGGTGTGCAATTTGGGGTGGTGGCCTACAAGAGAAAAAGATAATTGCATTAAATTCATATAAAAATTAGAAAAGCATTCATTATATATTAAGTCCATAATAAACTTTTTACTACGGAGCAGGAAGGAGCTACTTTGAGTTAATAATTTTGTCCTGAAAAAACCAAGTCTAGAGAGCAATTAGTGTAATCAATGCTCTCTCTCTCTCTCTCTCTCTCTCTCTCTCTCTCTCTCCTTCTTTCACCCTGCCTTAAGAAAGGATACTCTTTCTGGCATTCTATTGTTTCTCATGCTCTCCTTGTTTTTGTAAACTTCAAAAATTGCAGTCATTCCATTACATAAAACTAATTTAGTTGCTAAGGTGTGTGTGTGTGTACTAAGGCTATGCAGTGCAGTATATTGTGTCTGTAAATAGTGTATGTTTTGTGGCCAATTTGCCATATGAACAAGTTAGTTAATGTATTTGAAATGTTAACACATTTCGGGTGCTGCAGCAATTAGTAATAACTGATTCCTAAAATATTCCAATGAAGCACTGAAATTTTTAAATAGATTGGAGCTCTTGTTCCTAATTTATAGTAATATTACTGTAAGAGAAAACTAGGGAAGGAATGTCACAAAAATAGAACTGAACTTAGACCCATCCCAAGGGCTAACAGAATATACAGCAAACTCTCGATTAACCGGGACACTTCAAGACTCCAAATAAAAAAAAAAGAAGAAAGAATCGACCTGAAATCATAAAATTCAAGTAATAACTAGAATAGGTATAAACAGATATTTTGCAAGTCATAAATAAGCGACAAGCAGCATTATAAGTCGTCATTGGGAGATTAGTGTGCCTATTATCTTGCAACTCCTGCTGTCTTCACACCTGCCGCTTAAAAAAAAAAAAAAGAAGAAAAAATAAATAAATAAAATAAACAAAGAGACAAATGTTTAGTTTGTTTTAGTGCATTGCATTGATTGTTATGTTCCATTGCAGTGCAAAAGGACAAATTTTGTTTTGTTATTTATGTCACCGATGTCAGAAATTTTTTTATAGTAATTTTATTTTTTGTTTAGAAATCACGAAAATGATGGGTAAACGCAAAAGAGTTGCGTTTTCAGTTAAACTTGAAATTATTCAAAAGTTTGAAAACAGTGCATCCGTTAAATCTCTAAAGAACCATTATAATGTTGATGACCAAACCATACGCAACATCTTAAAAAATAAAGGGAAGATTTAAAATTGACATCATAAAAAAATATAGGAAAGCTGTTAGACTTAAAATCGACATTGCAAAAAATAAAGGGATGCATTGTATTGTACATGGGAGTAGTACGTGGTAGGTTTTTCGTTTTTTTATCTATCGGCATATTTTTTACGTAGGTTGCTGAATATTTTTCGATACAGTAAGTCCCCGACTTACGTAACTACGGATTTATGTAAATTTTTTTCCGCCCAATTTTTTTTTTTTTTTTTTTTTTATTAGGATTGTAAAATTTTAAAACAAAAATAATAAATAAATAAAATAAGCAATCAATAACAACGATCATGGCATGCACAAATTTCACAAGTGAGACACGAAGTAACAAGCAAAAAAATAGGAAAGAAGAGAAGATTTTTACAATTTATTTATGGTTCTTTTTTTTTATATGACTGAAGATTTCAGTGAAGGAGACACATTTCACCATAATAATGTAAAAACCCACACAATTCCAGCTATCAGTATTATCACAAATGCAACAATATCGAGTTTACTACCCATTTATAATTAGATGCACGAACAGTGACCTACAGAAATGTGCTTTAGTGAAATGTGAGTTCGCGTGAGGTGATAATAGTGTGTTCCCCCCTTAACCCTTTGAAGTTCTTTTCAAAAAATTTCATTTTGACTGTTATCATGGTACCGACTAAGAGAATAAGTGACAGTGCTACTAGTAAATCTACCAACAAAAGGAAAGCCACCAATTTGGATCAGAAAATTAAACTAATAAGGATGTATGAAAATGGCCAAACATTAACAAGTATCGCGCGGAGTTCAGATTTGTAAATAATAATATAGTAGCAATATGTTATTACTCATTCCCGACTTACGTAAAACTCGACGAAGTAAGAAGTCCCAGAACGTATCTCTTACGTATGTCGGGAACTTTTGTATTTTTGGATTAACCGGAAAATTGATTATCCGGGATTTGTTTTTTTACCATCTATCCCATAAAATCGAGAGTCTACTGTACATAGAAATTTGGCAGCAATCCACATTTTTCTTGTTGCTTAATGTGAAAACACTTTCATTTATGCATATTTTTTTGGGAGAATGAGGGTTGTGAAATCATAACTGGACCTGAAATTTTCCCAAGGACCAACAGAGCAGGTTGAAAATTGATTCCTTTCTGTTCTAGAATAATATGCAAACTTTACTTTCATTTATATCAATAGATTTATCCTCTGAGCCCAAAAACACCGAATTTCCAGGAGGAAAAACCATGACACCCAAGCCTGATACCAACTAACTGAGCTGAGGTGTGAAAAAAATCACATAAAAATCCTCATGTCATGGAGAGGATGGTAATAATATCCACTATGCTACTTGCATAGTGGAGGGATGTATGCCTTCCTGTTAAAGTTTACAGGAAGGTAAGTGGTTAATTGAAAGAAAAAAAAGGAAACCAAAGCAGTTCCAATAAATGCATATCACTGAAAAAATGAAGGTTAGAAAGCACACATAAGCAACTTTATTTAAACTGCTGTATTCATTTATGTTTTTATAATCAATTGTAAAAGAATACAAATAGACATTTTAAAGCTAGTAAACTAAAGAAAGTCAACTTTGTCTTTTTCACATACTGATGAAAATGAGTGGCAATTTTTATGGTTTATCTAAAAATTGTTCAATACACTACAAGAATCACTGCACTTATATAAGAATATTAGGTCTGCAATTGTTTTGAGGGCAAAACATATAAAGTTCACTTTTTACAATGATACTACAATCATTGTAAAAAGTGAACTTCATATGTGACAATGCCAACAAAAGAAGAAAGATAAATATTTAATCTCATAATCTGTTTCAATTTAATATATTATTTAATATATTATCTTAATAATAATTTTAACATATGTATTGGATAAAGTAAATCTTTGGGAAAGGTGTTTTTTGTTTGATGTTTACAAGGCACTTTTTTTTATTATTTCATTAAAAGATTTTTTATGCTTTTTGTCTATTTCGAATATAAAAAACCATTAAACTGAATATTTTCCATTTTGGAAGTCGCTGCTTCATAAATTTTAATATTAAGAGAAAAATCATAATGAATACAATATAATGTATAAACATGTTTTATTAGAAATTAAAATGTAAAACTTGATATTCAGTTGGTATTATTTATCTGTTTTTTTTTTTGTTTTTTTTTATCTTGTCGCATTATACAGTTCCTGTATATCAGTGACAAAACATGGGATTTTGTCAATTATAGACAGGAACTTTGCCAGCAGGAGGTGATTATCCTTTTGTACTAAGCCATGTTTTGGTCACATCTTGAGTACTGGATACAGGTCTGGAGGACTTGTTTTAGAAAGGATGTAGATTGCTGGAACATGTGGTGCAGAGAAAGGCAACAAGATTGGTGAAGAAAACAAAAGGGTGATCTTACCAAGAAGGACTTCAGTTCTGCAAATGCAGCATCTACTTCAGTTCTACAAATGCAGCATCTAGAGACTAGGCACTTGCGAGGAGATTTGATTGATGTGTTTAATGTGATTTGATTAGTGTCCAATCTACCGCCCTCAGGCAGGATACGCCAAAGAATAATTTTTATACTGCCCGCACAGAAAGTGAACTAAAACAGCATTTTAAATTTTGTTAATTATTTCAAGAACTATGCATTTGACACTAAAATAAGTGGAAATAAAAGAAACCTTCTGCTTAACTTTGGTGGCTGCGCAGTACACGTCACTGAAAATGTAACACACTATTTTTTCTCGAATCACTCAGTGTGGCAAATCTAACTTGAATATGGCACCTGTACAGGAAAAGGTTGGACACCACTGGTTTAGGGAACTGAATGGATCGGGTAACTTAATGTTGATAGTCCTTCCTCTTGCAAGGGGCATAAATTCAAATTAAGGATGGATGGTTGATTGTTAAAACAAACTTCCATCTGTTGTTGTTGCAGCAGGTACGAGGGACATCCAATAAGTTATCTACCTAAGGTACTTCTCATAGTTATACAGTTTCCTCTTGATTCCGCAGACCTCAATTTCCCAGACAAGATTCTGAAAATTCCACTATACCACCATTTTTCGGACGCTGACTGTAATTCATGGGACATCCCGGCAGTTAGCATGCATGCACGGCGGCAGTATTGTTTTTGTTGTGCCTGGCCATGAGAACAGTGCACTTTGTATCAACATTTATCCATTGTTAGTATTATTTCAAATAATTTTTGTGACCATAACTGGTTTCAAAACAAACAAGTGTTAAAAGAAAATGTACATCTGAGTGTCAGTCGAAAGCTTGAGAGTAGTGCTTCAGTGGCCAGTGTTTATGAGCAGTACAGAGTTAAAAAGCAAAAAAAAAACTGTTTCTGATATTTGCAAGGCCAAAGGAAAGCTCCAAAGATTTGCATTAAAGTATAATATTGAAGTATGGGTTCTGTGAGTGACAGAAAGCAAGCAAAGATAAAGATCTAGAAGAAGCTGTTTACAAATGGTACGTGCAAGAGCGATTAATGGAGTGAATGTTACTGGTGCTACTTTACGCACTGCAGCTGAGAAACTGGCTAAACATATGGACATTAACAATTTCAAAGCTAGTGATGGACGACTGTGGGATTTTAGAAATCGGCATGGCATGTGTAACATGAAAGAACAGTGAAGCTGGGCCTGCTGCAACACATTCAGTTGAGCATTTATGATAAAGGAAAGCCTGCTTTTATCCCAGGTGTATAATGGAGACAAGACTGGGTTATTCTGGCAGTCCCTACCAAAAAACATAACTGACTGGCTAGAGGAAAGTAACATAGATCTGGGCTACCGGATCTTGACACCAGAGGAGACTGCTGATGAAGTGAGAGAGGTGACATCAAGGGGGCATCCAGTGATGAAGAAATTATTAACAAAAGAAAAAGGACAGCAGTATGAGAGGCACTTGATTTTGTCATTCAGTATGCCAGTCTCTCAGACAACAGTGAAATCCAGTCCCACTACCACCATTCACCTACATTAAGAGAAGCTGTCATAAGGGAGCAGTATAAGGTATGTAAACAGATGAAGCGGGACACATTCTTTGAATTTGTTGCTGCTCCTGCCCCATCTTTGTCCCAGCCTGCCTCATCATCATAGCAAGCCACTTCAGTGGAGCCACGAAGCTCCACTGATACAGAATAAATTATTCTGAGTCCCACTATATGATCACAGTACAACAAACTCAGTTCCATCTCCATCAAGGTAAGGGAAAATAGTTTTTTTATTTTTGTTTTTGTTACATTATTTTTTTCTAGTATATTTATTTTTACATATTGTACTACTTACATTGCTTATAAGTAATGTATGTGCATTGTGTATACACTATCTATTATATTTAATCATGTTTACTATGGGTACTATACAGTTAAATATTCATTCGGAAAATTCGGACTGCTGGGTTTTTCGGACAACCCTTCCCCACATTAGTCTGCAAAATTGAGGGTCATCTGTATTTCAATGATTCATGATTTATCACGTTCCTACATATCTCAACTTCAATCATACTAATTTTTATCCCACTATGTTTTTAGACTGTGCTGCTATAACAGGAAGAAGGAAGACATCTGTATCAAATTACGGATTTGCTGAAATTGGAGCACTGCTCAGCCATCACGTTTCTCACCAAAAAAGGAAATGGACCGGAGGCCATTCATGAAAGGATGGTAGCTGTGTATGGCAACAGTGGACCTTCAGAGTACCAGGTGAAATTCTGATCAAAACAATTCAAGTGGGGTAGGTAGAGAGTCCACTGAAGATGATCCATGTCCAGGAAGGCCTGTGACAGCAACCACTCAAGAAATGTGCAAAGCTGTGGAAACCTCTTGTGCTGAATGTCAAATGTTCAAAGGTCTCCTGAATCTCTAGGGAATATGACTTATCTGAGGGAGCAGTTATAACCATCCTCCATGAACATTTGGGGATGACTAAGGTCAGTGCAAGGTGCGTCCCCAGATTTGACTCCTGTGCAGAAGCAATTCAGAGTATGGTGTTGTGAGGAGAATTTAAAGCTTTATGGAAGGGAGCCTGAAACATGGTTTATCACTGGGATCTTGAGACCAAGCAAGAATCAAGCAATGGAAGTACAAGAACTCTCCCCCACCCAAAACATTTTGGACACACCTTCAGCTGGCAAGATTATGGCGACTATTTTTTGGGATGCTGAGGGAATTTCGTACATTCACTACTTAGAACACAAGCAGACAGTCAATGGGGAGTCATATGCATCCTTACTGTACAACCTAAGGGAAGTCATAAAGGAAAAATGCCATGGAAAACTTTCCAGAGGTGTGCTGCTTATTCACAAGAACACACCAGTGCACAGGTTATTAATGCTTTGAGAAACTGCGACTTTACAGAACGTACCCATCCATCTTACAGGTCCGGATCTGGCCCCTAGTGATTATTTCCTGTTTCAACATCTCAATAAAAATGTACTTGGACATTGTTTTGCTGATGATAATGAACTGAAGTCTGCTGTTTCTGTGTTTTTTGATGGTCAGGACAGAGAATTTTATTTATATGGTATTTCCTCATTGCTAACAAAATGGAACAAGTGTAATGAAGTTCAGGGGAGTTACATTGAAAAATAACAACAGATTTTTCCCTCTATCTTATTTCCTTCGTAGGTAGGTAGATAATTTATTGAATAAAGTTTGAATAAATTCAAGGAAGAACTACACAAATTCTTGGAGGGAATGGATGGATGAAGTGGGTATTTTTTTTGGCTGATGCTCTATAAGCTTACTGTCTTGCATCATTTCCCACTATTAATAATACTTCGGATTCACAAATTTAGCATAATACTGGCAATTCAAATACAGTGAAACTTCTATTTATTGAATTTCTATATATTACGAATTTTTTCGTAAAACGTTGCACCTTGAAACGAAATTACATGTAAAATTAACCCCATATAGCAAAGTGTTAGTCTCTCTATAACGAATTTTTTAAAAAAATTAGTAAATAGTAAAAGCATTTTTGAAGATTTTCAAGCATTACTGCTAAACAGCCGCTCAAATATATGGCCTCGTTCCCTCCAAAATTGTGCAGTATCATCTGGAATTAATCATCCTTTTAGTTAATACTTGTGGCCATTGATGCCTGTAGGGGGGGATCTTTGTTTCATTTTTGTTACAGTTATAAAACGAAATGGGTTTTCTTAAAAGTGGTCATAAACTTTACAATAAATAGGAATAGATTTGTAAATTGATGTTGGCTTAGGGGAAAACGAAATTCGCTGTGGTAAGCCTTTAGCGTGCTGCGGCGGCAATACATAAAATGCTACCATAGTCAAGTTTTTAGTAACACCTACTGAGTGATATTCGCTTCTCACCTCAACCATACCATGTGACCTTCCTGTCAATCATTATATGATATGTCCGTTCTCATCTAATTGGACTCCCAGTAGATGGTTTTCATGAATTTTTCTTTTTTTTTTAAATTTTGTTCTTTTAGAACAATTTGTCATCAATCACATGGGTTTTATTTATTTATTTTTTTCTGAAAAGTAACATACAGCATACATTAACCGCAAATTTTCTTTCGTGTATATATGAATGAAAATCGTACATTTCTTCAAAGTGATTTATAGGAAAAGTCACGTGATACTGTTGAATTGGCAAGCGAACGTCACCGAGTAGGCGGTACTAACGATTCACTATATAGCCAGCACAGCGAAGTTTGCAGTGTATGTATCAGCAAGAGCTGCAGTCCAGTAATTTTTACGTTTGCAGAAACAATGTCGAAGAGAAAGTGTTTAAGTATTAATGATAAAGTAAAGATTCTTCATGATATTGACCAGGGTTTTAAGAAAAAAGATATTGCAGAGAAATATGGCATACCTGCAAGCAGCTTTATCTATGATTTTAAAAAATCGAGAATCAATTTTAAATGCAATTGAAGGAGGAGCAGACAAGAAACGAATTAAGTTGTGTATATACGAAGATGGTGATAAAGCTGTTCTAAAATGGATGCAAATGATACGTGAAAAGAATATACCAATATCAGGTCCAATAATTAACCAATAAGCTCTGAAATTTGCACAGTCCCTGGGCCATACAGAATTTACTGTGAACACTGGGTGGCTAGATAAATTTAAGAAGCGCCACAGAATTGTGGAAATTTGTAGAGAAAGTGCTAATGTAAGCAAAGAAGATTGCAACAGTTGGAGGAACAATACTTTAAAGAAGATTTTGGAAGAATATGAACCTAAGGATGTTTTTAATGCTGACGAAATGGGTTTATTCTTTAAACGTTTACTGAATAGAACACTTGCTTTTAAGGATGATAAATGCTTTGGCGGAAAACAAAGAAAGAATAACTGTGCTAGTTGGAGCAAATATGACAGGAAGTGAAAAATTAAGACTTTTAGTCATCGGAAAATCAAAAAATCCAAGATGTTTTAGAGGCACAAAATCTTTGGAAGTTGACTACACCTTTAATCAAAAAGCATGGATGACAAGTGGTATCTTTGAAGACTGGATATTAAAACTAGACAAGCGTATAACAAAAGAAAAAAGGAAAATCGTGTTGGTAATTGACAACTGACTGGCACATCCTGCCAAACTTAAGTGTGAAGTTATTTTTACCACCAAACGTGATGTCAAAACTCCAGCCAATGGACCAAGGCATTATTAAAAATTTTAAATTTCATTATCGAAAGAGAATAATAACAAAGATTGTCAATGCATTATCAGAAAATAGAAACTTGGAGGTTACAATTAACCTTAGAGATTGCATCTCTGAACTGGCAAAAGTTTGGACAAACAATGTCACTGAATACACTATTCAAAATTGTTTTTCAAAAGCGGGATTTGCATTGAATACAGAAGTCGAGCAACAACTGGACGAACAAGATGAACCGGACTTCATCACACAACTTTCACAACTGAAAAACTTTTGGAAATTATTAGAATCGTCTGGAAACATCGAAAATGAAATAACACTGGATAGTTATGTTTATGTAGATCAAGATCTGACTACAACAGAACATCCAAATGAAGATGAAATACTGCTGAACAGTGTCAGACGTGACCATGATCACGAAGAAATTAACAATGATGCTGAAGACACATCAGAACAACCCGTAGAAAAGCCAACTCGCGAAGAAATGATTAACGCTTTTAAAACAGTTCGTATGGGTCTACAGTTTTGTGAAAATGTTCCTGATGTTTTTAATGCTCTGAACAAATCTGAGGTTTTCTTTGAGAATCAGACATTTTTTAATTGTACTGTGCAAACGAAAATTAGTTTTTTTTAAATTTGTGATACTTACCGGTGAAAATTGTGTATTTTTTTTTTTGATTCGGTAATTGTTGGCGCACCGGCTTCTGTGGCCATATTGCACCTCCCAAGGTTTTTGCAGTACTTTGATCCAAGCCCGAGGCGGGAATCGAACCCACGACCTTTGGGTTGCCGGGCAGGTACTTTACCCACTCGGCTAGCCCGGTCGGCCTGGCGAGAATTGTGTAAATGTAATTTAAATAAGTGTTTTTGAAATAAAATACATTAAAAATAAATGTAGATTCATTTTCATTTTCTAATTAAATAATTTCTAATAAAAAAGATATTCTCTGTATAACGAGATTTCTCTATAACAAATTTTTTCGCTGGATTTATTGAATTCGTTATAGGGAAGTTTTGACTGTTTTAGAGTTATAAAAATAACTAAAACTCTATAGTTTGAGTTATTTTTAACATTATCATTAATGAAGAGAAAGCTTTTTAGATAGGCATGTGATCAGTAAAAAGATACTGATATAGGGAATTCATTGCATTCAGAGGCAGTAAAAATTTGATCTACAATATATCATGAACTCTGGTTAGAATTTGGACAATAGCAAATGTGTAGAAGATGGCAGGCTGAAGTTGTGCAAACCAAGACTGGATTCTTTTTTCCAATGATGGAGGTAACCTAGGATATAAATTCAGCATACACACCTCTAAGCTTCGAGCAAGAGGAATGATATTTAACCATGTATGTTGAGGATGGAGACAGATATTTTCTTTTATAATGCAGAAAGATTTCTCGATGAGAATTGAACTTCACTCTGCTTGGCTTTTTGTCAACAGGTGAAACCAATGTACCAGCCATAGATGTTATCAAAATACTGCTGTTCGGTAGAAATCCAATTTACCAAAAGAACCATAACGTCATAAATACAAGACAAAGATAGGGATTCCAGCACGGTGAGTCTATCCTTACTGCTTCTTATGTTTTGGAGCAAGAGTGAGATGTTAATAATGTGGTAATAACTATTTAATAATTAAACAAGTATAATTATTTTACACAAAACACGGATTTTTATTTCAATCCAAATTTTCCGTGTGACAATCTGAATCATGGAGTTTCTTTCTGAAATTCAAATTTGACATGTGGTGACAAAGTTTAAGAAATTCTCCCAGGGATTTGAAGGAAAATTGATATGTTATTGTTAGAACTTGACATGTTGTCTGTGCATGATTGTTTGTTATTTGGTTTTTAGGAGCATTAGCAACTAAGGCCATATTGCTCCGGGATATGCGGTGGTCATTCCCTGACCTTTCCGCATCCTCCGTATTTGGTAGTGATGGGCTCGAACCCCAGTCTAATCAAGAAGCGTGTGCTACGCACCACTGCTCCTTCCCACCTGGCTACAGAGGCATCGTCTGTGCATGATCACGAGCGGCTTGGATAGTCTCAGTTGAAGTGGCCAGTGTTCAAGATTTCTTATCGTAGAATAACTTTCATTTCATGCCAGCTTTTGTGCATTAATAAAGGGTTATTTGCCAAATTTTGATTTTTCAATGACAGGATCACCCTGTACATACTACAAGTGTTTGAGAGAGACAAACCTTGTCTCACCCTTTTTACTTATTTCCAATTTCTGCATAATACAAAAGCATTCCCAATATTATCCTCTGACCTCAATACAATCCTATATCAATCTTCTATCTCTCCAATTAATTTCCGTTATCTTTCAGTATCTCCAAAAGTCCCCCCCACCTCAATTTATCCTATCAAATACTTTTACCAAATTCACAAAATAAGCATAAAAATTCTCATTCTTATCTATTTTTATTTCCATCCACAATCTTTACCCAATTTCCTTAAATTAGTCAAATGTAGATGTAGGCAAGACTATGCGAAATTTAATGTTGTCTCACATCAAATTAAATGGAGTTTTCCTCTGATATTTCAATTCAGTCCATGTATAGCTTGGACTGGTGTGTCTAGTCAAAATTAATTTTTAAAATTCAGTATAGTTTCAGCAAATATGCTGCCACGGTACACATATATTTTAAATAAAGTAAGTGCCGTTTATAGTGATCACTGGTTAAAAGAATCAGCTGCTTTATAAAATCGAATTTCAAAGAACCGATTCAAATCAATAAAATGCACTACACTTTTATCGTTTATTAGAATTACATCTTTGGTTATAAGAATCAATTTTGAAAATGCCTCTGTGATATTTTTCTAAAGGCACATTTCTGGAGGTTACTACCATAAAACAAGTTGCAGTTTTCAGTATACAGGAACTCCCCAACTTACGTAATACTAAACTTACGGAAATTCGATTTTATGTAAGTTTTTGCCGGGCGGTGCAAACTTAAAAAAATCGTGGTAATATCGTAATGTAAACCCAATAACACACTTTTTTTTTTTTTTTTTTGTAATTTGTTCCAAGTCTTGGAAGTTGAAAATTTTGCTGTATTACTAATCTATTTGTCTCTCTAAAAGGTCATATTTATAATGGAAAATCGCACTACCCTTTCATCGTTATCATATGTTCCTGTTATAAAAATCAATTTTGAATGCCTCTTTGATATTTTTCTAAATCATGTTTCTGGAGGTCACGACCAAAAAACAAAAACAATTTGCACTTTCCGGTTAATTGGGCTTTTCTGTTAGTGCATCTAATTGTAAACGGGTAGTAAACTCGATCTTATTGTATTTGTGATAATACCGATAACTGCAATTGTGTGGGTTTTTATGCTATTATGGTGAAATGTGTTCAACTTCACTGAAATCTTCAATCATATAAAAAACAAATTTTCAGAAACTTCTCTTAATTCCTATTTACATATTACAATGATGAAGGGAACCAACAAAAAGTGCAAGTGGTGGTAGCGCAAGGAAACAAAACAAAATTGAGTTAGAAATGAAGATGAAAATGATTAAGTACGAAGCAGTACAGAGTTTGTCATCTATTGCAAGAGAATTAGGTCTCGCTGCTTCAACAGTGAACACTATTTTATAGAACAGTGTGCATATAAAAGAACATGTCAAAGGATCAAAGCACTTAAGATCAACAGTGATCACAAAACAGTGTTCAAGTGCTATATCGAAGATGGAACAGCTGTTAATAATATGGATGGAAAATCAGATTTAGAAGCGAGTATCCCTGAGTCTAATGACCATTCAAGCAAAAGCAACAAGTATTTATAAAGATATTAAGGATAAGTACAGCAAACCCCAACCCAAGTTCGTGGCAAGAAGAGGGTGGTTTAATAGGTTCAAGCATCGCGCTGGTTTCCACAACATTAAAGTATGCGGTGAAGTCACCAGTGCCAATTCTGCAGTTGCAGGGAAATTTTGTGATGTGTTGGAAAAAACTATTGAAGGTGGCTATTCAACGCTGCAAATTTTTAACATTGACGAGACTACTCTGTATTGGAAAAAAATGCTGGATCGAACATATATTGCCAAAGAAGAAAATACAATGCCAGGTTTCAAGGTGTCAAAAGATAGGGCCACGCTCTTGCTTAGGGCTAATGCAGCGGGAGATTACAGATTAAAACCACTGCTTGCATACCATTCTGGAAATCCTCATGCATTTATTAAGGGCATCAATAAAGCCACCCTACCCGTGCATTTCTGATCGAACCAGAGAGCTTGGATAACAATATCTCTCTTTGAGGATTGGTTTAAATGCTGCTCATTCCCGAGGTTGAAAAATATTGTAAAGACAACGATGTTCCCCTTTAAAGATTTTGCTTCTTTAGATAATGCTAGTGGATAATGCTTCTTTAGATAATACTACTGGATAATGCTACTGGACATCTTACATATCTAGATGATTTCAATTCGAACATGAATCAAACCTATAGATCAGGGTGTTATTTTGAATTTAAAAGCATACTATTTACACACAACAACATGCTCAGGCATTGTCTGCAGCAGACGATGAGAAAAATTTTACGTTAAGAGACTTTTGGAAATCTTACAATATTTACCATGCCATCTTAAACATTAATAAGGTCTAAGCGGAAATTACAAAAAGTTGTTTAAATGGTGCATGGAAGAAAATATGTCCACGGCACGTAAAAGGCTTCAAAGGATTTGAAAAAGAAGAATTATACGAAGAGGTTACAGATAAGATTGTAAAGGTTGTAGAGCTACTTCAGTTGGAGGCTGATGCCAAAGATGTGGAGAGGATGATTAGAAGGAATTATCTAATCAAGAACTTATTGACTTGCAGGCAGCGATGGTGAAAGAAGAAAATTCTGACGAAGCTCAAGATGAACCAAATGAGGAGGCGAGACGCTTCAGCACCAGAGAGATGGCAATGGCAAGGTTTGAGAAGATGGACCCCGACAGTGAATGATTCTTAAAAGTTAACGGAGGGGTGAATGATAAGCTTATTCGCTGCAAAGAAATCTACAATGAAAAGAAAAAAGCCACCGTCCAGTCATCCATTAATATGTTCTTTCGTAAGGCTGAGCGGCAGGCCCCTTCTAATTCTCCACAGCCCTCAACCTCTGCAATGGCGTACTTATCAGCTGAAGACGTCGATTCTTGCAGTGATGCTCGAGAGATAAACTTACTGACGTTATGCCTGTCTCCTCTCTTTGTAATTTTATAATTTTGAATTTTTTTTAAATTGCATGCTTTTGTAATTTTTCCTGCGCCTGAAATAAAAAATTGAATAAATACAATAAATAATTCTATTCACATGTTCTGATTCAATCAATTCAGCGAGCACAGTTGCGAGTGCTGCACAAGCACGGGGGAAATTCCCCGACATACGTAGCGTTCCACGGAACGCAAACCTTATGTAAGTCGGGGAGTTCCTGTATTGGACTTTTTTGTTTGTACAATCTTTTATAAACGGGTAGTAAGCCTGATCTTATTGCATTTACAATAATACTGATAGCTGGAATTGTGTGTTTTTATGTTATCATGGTGAAATGCGTTACCTCTTCACTGAAATCTTCCATTATATAAAAAACATAAATAAATTTTCAGAATCTGCTCTTCATTCCTATATCTAAACCTCATAAACTTTTTACTCTGTATTCCACTTGCGCATATCATGTTAGTTCCAATTTGGGCATGCAGTGTGCTTTGTATTGATCGATGCTTATCTTTTTTTACCGTTTTAAATTTTAATAGCCCCCAAAAAATGTCAGTGAGCAGAAAGAGTGAATTTGAGTGTAAAAGATAAGTTACCAATTGCAGAAACATATGACAACTAAGTCGCGATACTCATCACGTTGAAAAGCCTGAAGACATGAATGAACAGATTGGGTGGACATAAACAGTGATCTACAAGTTACTACATCTTTAACAGATGAAGAAATTGTCCAGTCTGTTACTGATAATTTTGCCAAGGAAGAGGAAAGTGAAGATGAACCCGAACAAATTTCAGTTACAAAATGGCAAACTCGTGAAGCTATAGCCATCCCGAGGAGAGCTGGTGCAAGTGATTGTGAATATAGACTGTTATACAATATTGAAAAATCTATAAACAGACTTTGCAGTGATAATTCAAAGCAATCTAAAATATTTATAATCATATTACAAGTGTTATGTGTAATTAATATGTATATTAATTAAGCTATGTATGTAAGTATAAATTTATTTTGCTAACCTGTGGATAACATTTCTTCCGATTTTCACATATCATTTAATTGGTAATGAACAAGTGTAAATGCTCCAATGTGGACCAGTTCATGTTAGCTGTTACATCACATGGATCTTATACATATACCGATGAATGAGGAATTGTTGAAAATGGAATGTTAAGTTGTCATGCTGCTGCTCTAGCACTAACAGATGAATGTTGATTTCATGCTGCACCATCAGTCACAGAAACAACAGCTCCTCAACTGGGGAAAATCCTAGGCCATGAGCTATAGATAAGTCAGCTATTTCGTTAAATTTTCTCATTTTGCACAGACAGTTTGGGAAGGTTCCTCTTCTTAATCCTTTCAAATCCTGGTATTAGGATTAGTATTATTAGTATTACTAGTGGCAAATGATGCAAGGAAGCAAGCAGCCTATCACATATCTATCCTGCAGCCATCCCTTTTCAATTTATGTCTGCTTATTCTGTTTGAGAAAGAGCAAGTATGACATCAGAATTTAGTTTAGTCAATCCATTTACAGCCTTAAACATTTCAATCAGGTCTCCTTACAGATTCCAAGTTCTGTAATCTTCAGGCCTGGCCTTTCATGATAAGATTATCCTTTTATGTTCTTGACTAATATTTCTGCTCTTCTCAGCAATGATTTCTGTTATCAGTATTATATTGTATAAAGCAATGATTTCTGTTATTTATTCCTAAGCAATAGTAGACATAACTGTGTCTACTACAGCTTAGGAATAGGTAACAGAAATCATTGCTCTCTACAAGGGGATAATCACTTCCTTTTCTGTGCTGACAAAATTATTGCATATGAGGTGCAAAGCAAAAGTTTCCCAATTGGCCAAATGGAGTGCTAATCACATGCAGTATAGCATGTGGTTAGCACTCCGGCCTATTTTATGGTGTACTGTTAGATACAGCTGAACTAATTAACTGTGAGTTAGTATGGCAAGTTTTGTGCTGATAGGATGTGGTGCTATTGTGAAATTGATGTTTCAGTGTGTTTCTGCTGCATATGTCTTGTGATTTTTTAGCCAAGTAGGAAAGGCAGTTAAGGAACAGTGAATTTGCATAAAATTTTGTTGTGAACTTGGGAAAACAGCTTTAGAGACTTATGAAATGCTTAAACAAGCATTTGGTGATGCAATGGGCAGAACACAAACTTTTCAATTTTACTGGTATTTCCAAGGTGGCCAAACTTTGGGTGAGGATTCTGAGCAGTCAGGTTATCCAACATAAAGTCAGACTGATGAAAATGTTGAAAAAGTAATCACTAACAAGGACAAGACGGCATGATTACCAATATTTGTGACATTCCAGGCCTATTTTATGGTATATGCCAATGCTTTTTAACTGAAAATTTAAATACGAAGTAGATTGCTGCAAAATTTGTGCCCCTTTTGCTGAGTGACAAAGATAAAAAAAAAAAAAAAAACCAGGTTTCTGTGTGCAGAGATCTACAAGCAGATGCCAGAAAGGACAGAAACTTCCTTTCCAAAGTCATAACAAGGGATGAAAGCTGGGTTTATTGTTATTACCCAGAAACCAAGCAGCAGTCCTACCAGTGGAAAAGTCCATCGTCTCCACACCAAAAAAGGCAAGTAAGGCTGGATCAAACGACAAAGAGCATGTTGATTGTTTTTTTTTTGACAACGTGGGAATTGTTCATCAGGAGTTCCTTTAACCAGGCCAAACGTAGGTGGTAGATGACTTTCATCGACCGGTGAAATACCACCACTTTGCTTATTGGAGGCTTGAAGTGGTGAAACCCATGTTTAGTCTCTAGAGCAAAGTTTCCGGTATCCCCTTCCCCCCCATATTTCTCCTTCAACCCATGCACGGTACTAAGTACTATAAGGTTTTGATACCTTCGTGTTTGGGGTTTTCATAAAAAAAAAAAAAAAAAAAAAAAAAAAACTATAAATCACCAGTTCTACATTGGGGTCCTAAGATGTTTGACGATGCCAAAAAAAAAAAAAAAAAAAAAAAAAAAGGAAAAAAGGCAGACATATGGCACACTCAGGACTGCATCATGACAATTTGCTAGTCACACAGCTTTGTTGGTTCAGCAGTTTTTAGCCAAGACTTCCTATTTACCTGACTTGTCCAAAATCCAAAATGAGAATCAATTAAAAGGTCAAAGATATTGTGAAGATTCAAGCTGGAGTGCAGGAAGTGTTGTATACAATCACAAAAATGATTTCTAGAGATGCTTCAAACAATGGAAGAAGAGCTGAGATTGATGTATAAACTATGGAGAGAACTACTTTGAAGGAGACTACACCAATATGTCACTAACGTAAGTCTAAATTAATTTTATTCCTCCACTCCAGAAACTTTTGGCTTGCATCTTGTATCACTGACAAAACCTCATGGGTTGTCTTGTAACCTTTCTGCAGTGTTTAGAATACTTCATATCAGACTGTATAATTACTCCTAGATCTCCTGTTCTCCGCCAACTTCTAATGCTGTGCTAGTACTCACTTTACACTGCTGCGAGAACTCATAAGAGATTGAACAATTATTCTTAAATCTTTTTCCCAGTTAAGTGACTTAAACCTAATGCTTCCCAAGCGATAAGATGAGTAATTACTATTACCAAATGCAGACCCCTACTACATTTTCGAATACTATACTTTAACTACCACTTTTCTAGCCAAAGGTAGTAAAACAAGACCAATTTATCTAGTTCTTGTTTACTACCTTTTATATCTTTGTTACAATTCAAAACAATGCATAATTTATGCTGTTTGTTTTTCTATGAATCACCAATGCTGATCTTTAATACTATTATCATAATCCCAAACAATCAAGCCTGTTGTGCTCTCATGAATGTCATTAACAAATATCAGGAAAAAAAAAAAAAAAAAAATCCTATGAGTATGTGAACTCCTATCACTCAGGCAAACTTTCTTCCCCACTTTAGTAACTACCCACCAATTTTACACTGATCTAATCTATGTAAAAGGCATTCATGTGGGACAGTATCAAAAGCTTTACTAAAGGATATAGACAATACTGAAAATGGATGATGATTTCTAATTTGTGAGTCATTGATGAACCTATACTGGGGTTCTGTATTAGCTAAAATCTTTAACAAAATGTGCCAAATTTGATACATTAAAATAATTAAAATATGATCCTCATTCTAGCCAAGAACCTACAGGCCAACATTTGTGTAACACCACTTTTTGTGTAACACCAAATAAAGTATTTAACAATACTTTATTTGGGATGTGTGGTTTTGTTTTTCTACAAATCACTAATGCTTGTCTTGAGTAACCTTAGTAGATTATTCTCTGTGTTATATCTGATCACTGGTTAAATTGACATTTTTGATGCTAACCAACAAAGTCTTATTTCTCTAATCAACAGATGTGTTCTTCCTAACAAAAAAAAAAAAATAAATAAATAATAAAATAAAAAAAAAAAAATAAATAATTTTTTTTCTTGATGGGCTACTTTAACAAATAGCAAATTAAATACAGGCCGTTCTTGACTTTACAAGTTAATTCGGGTGCTCGTAAAGCGGGAATTTATTTCCCATAGACAATGTTAAAATAGGGATTACGTTCTCAACAATAAAATTAGTTAGCTAATTAGTTTGTTTAAACAATGATTGATTTATCGAAAGAAATGAAAACGTAGCCTGTAAAATCAAGCAAATTATAATAATAGAGAAATTATTTATGACTTACAAATGTTAAAGAATGTTTATTCTTCATCATCATCGACTAAATGCACACTCGTTGATCACTCATTATTGGCTCGGCACTCATTGGTTTGTTGCACAAGGAGTCATCTTCTTCAGAAATGCTTCAAGAGGCATTTGTTTCCAAGATAATCTTTTCTTTTAATTATAAATTTCACGATTGCATGCATAAGCATTTTGTAACAGCGCACACTAATTGCAACTAACTCAGAGGAACAGGTATCCTTGTGTGTTATCAGACACTCAGCCAAAAACACTGATGGATCCAATATCTCTCTATTACAGAAGATTTAGGAGAAATCCGGTTGGCCTGCCTCCCTAAAATCCACTCATGCACACCTTCTCGATGGTAAGCCCTGTTACGTCACTTAGGTGGCAACGAACGTGTAGAGTGGTTCTCTTCAAGACGCCTGGTCAGCGTGAAGAGGAAAAGACCAAACCCTCCAGCAATGAGAGCACAACAATACAAATGGCCCTCAGTCCCCAGCAGCTTTCACTCTCCCTCTTACGGCAGCGAGAGGATCAGAGTGGAAGCAGAGGGTGCTAAGAATCTCTGGGTACGACCAGGCTGCCATGCACGGAAATTGAACTTGGCCTGTTATAACGTACGATCACTCATCGGTGAAGACAGGATATTAGAGCTGGAAAAGGAATTAGAAAATGTGAATTGGAATATCATCGGTTTGGCTGAAACAAGAAGAAGAAATGAATCACTTATAAGTTTATCAAGTGGAAATCTGCTTTACACCAATGGAAACAGTGAAAGGAGTGAAGGTGGAGTTGGGTTTCTGGTCCATAAAGATTTTAAAAACAACATTTTGGAATTCAAAAGTACATCACCAAGGGTGTCAAGACTAATACTCAAGATTTCTAAGAGGTACAAGCTAAAGATTATAATGATTTATGCACCAACATCGAGCCATGATGATGAAGAGGTTGAAGAAATGTACACTGAAATTGAGTCTTCTAGATGAGCAGAAAACCCACTACACTATTATTATGGGGGACTTCAATGCTAAGGTTGGAAAAAGGCAAAACAGCACAGAAAGAGGAACTATAGGAAATTTTGGAATTGGTGAAAGAAATAAAAGAGGTGAAAGACTTGTGGAATTTGCAGAATCTCAAGGAATGTCAGTAATGAACACTTTTTTCAAGAAAAGGGTGAACAGAAAGTGGACATGGAAGAGTCCAAATGGATTAACAACTAATGAAATCGACTTCATCCTCACTAACAGAAGATATATTGTGAATTATGTTACTGTCCTGAATAAGGTAAATGTTGGAAGTGATCACAGAATGGTAAGATGTACACTTGATATAGATGTAGGAAAGGAAAAAACTGACTCGAGGAGGAGAAAAAGCAGTATGTACTGGAACTTAAGAACAAGTTTGAGCTTCTGCAGACTGCTCAGGACCAAGATATCGACGAGGAATATTACAACTTTCTGAAAGTGATAAAGCCCAAGAAACCTATAGCGAAACAGAAATCCAAAGAAGAAAAAATTAGTCAAGAAACACTTGTCATGATGAACCAAAGACGACAAATGAAGAGCAAGAAAAACACTGACAGGGAGAAAATTGAGTATACTGAGTTATACAAAGCCATTAGAAAGAGACTCAGAGAGGACATAAGAAGATTTAACACAAGAAAAGTAGAACAAGCATTAAGGGAAAACAAAGGATTGAAATTAGCAGTCATGAGCAGTAATACAGAAAGACAAATAATACTGAAACTGAAGAATAGCGATGGTGTACTTATAAACAGCAGAGAATGCATAATTCAAATAGCAGAAGACTACTATAGAGAATTATACAAGGAGCGAGGGAATGATACCAGCAGTGGGGAAGATGGATTGCAAAGTAGCAACACATACGACATACCCGATATTCTTCCTGATGAGGTAGAACATGCATTGAAGAAAATGAAGAATCGGAAAGCCCCGGGGGAAGTTGAAGTTACTGTAGAGTTGTTAAAATTGGGAGGAAAAGACATAACACAAAAACTGGCAAGGCTCTTCACAAAGTGCATTAGAAAAGGTGTGATGCCTAAGCAGTGGAATAATGCAATCATAGTTTTGCTGCATAAGAAAGGAGATAAATCAGAAATTGGAAATTATAGACCAATTAGCTTGTTATCCCATATCTACAAGTTGTTCACAAGGGTCATTACTAACAGATTAGAAAGAATACTTGATGAGAATCAACCGAAAGAGCAAGCTGGCTTTAGGACAGGATTCTCAACTATGGATCACCTTCACGTAATATCACAGCTAATGGAGAAAGCAAATGAATATAAAACACCATTATGCCTGGCATTTGTGGATTATGAAAAGGCATTTGACTCCATACAGCATAAGGCAATGTTTCGGGCACTGGAAAGACAAGGCATAGATACTCCATATATTATGATTTTGAAGAAAATATATGAGAGTGCTACATCCTTTATTAGACTAGACAAAGACAGTAGCAAATTTAAAATCGAGAAAGGAGTTCGACAAGGAGACACAATATCTCCGAAGCTGTTTACTGCTGCCCTTGAGGAAGCTTTCAGAAGATTAGACTGGTCGCAGAAAGGAGTCAATGTGAACGGAGAGTACCTAAACCATTTACGATTTGCAGATGACATTGTGGTCATAAGCCACGATCCCAAAGAATTAGAGGAAAATCTTAATCAGTTATGCACAGTTAGTAAGGATTTTGGACTAAAGATGAATATGGCTAAAACAAAAGTAATGATGAACAAGTATGCCACGGAAAGGGAAATAATGATTGAAGGAGCAGTAATTGAAAAGGTGGAGTCATATACTTATCTGGGACAAGTTATTAGCTGTAATAATGATAAATGGCTGGAAGTCAAGAGAAGAATAAATTTTGGATGGATAGCATTCAGGAAATATAGTCACATACTGAAGAGCAATATCCCAGTTTGTCTGAAACGTAAAATAATGAATCAATGTATACTCCCCACCATGACTTATGGAAGTGAAACTTGGGCACTCACCAAAAGAATGGAAGAAAGGCTAAGAACTACACAGCGAAGAATGGAACGAATTATATTGGGAATCAGACTGTTAGATAAGAAGAGAAACACATGGATTAGGCAGCAAACTCAAGTAAAGGATATTCTTATCAAAATTAAGAACTAAAATGGTCTTGGGCAGGACACATAGCTAGAAGAAAACCTGGAAGACAAAGGCGGAGATGGATAGATGAAATTCATGAGTTTTTGAGTAGTAAATGGATGGCCAGTGCTCAAAACAGAAGGAACTGGAAAGTTGCTGGAGAGGCCTTCATCCTGCAGTGGATTGAAAATGGCTGATGATGATGATGAACAAGTTTACGAAGCTTAAAATAAAAGGAATGAAGAAAAGATTCTGAAAATTTATTTGTTTTTTATACGACTGAAAGATTTCAGTAAAGGGCAAACACATTTTACCATAATAACGTAAAAAAACACAATTCCAGCTATTGGTATTTTCGCAACTGCAAGAAGATCGAGTTTACTACCCGTTTATAATTGCTTGCAGTAACAGAAAAGCCCAATAAACAGGAAGTGCAAATTTTTTTTATTGTATTATGGTCATGACCTCCACCAGAAATATATCACAAAGGCATTTAAAATTGATTCTTATAATGGGACACATGATAACGATGAAAGCATAGTGCATTTTAATGATTTTAATTGGTAACAAATACAATTTACAAATCACGCTCACAATCTTTTATATGGCCTTAAGGTCACGCTCATGACCTTAAAAAATGACATTTTATAGAGATAAATATCTTAGTTATACAGTGAAAATTTCAACCTCTGAGATCTTGAAACGAATTACCAAAAAACAATGTGTTATTGGGTTAACATTACGATATTTTAATGATACTATGGTGTCTCTGGAACTGATTAATATCGTAAAGCGGGGTATGCTGTATTGTATAGCTACGCACGTGGTTTGGAATGCGGTATTTATGAATGTTTAACATTCATTTTTTGCAATTAATGGTCATATTCTCTGAGCAGTGCAGACGAGCTGCAAGAGTAGCTCATGGTGTCTTGTCAATGATATACAGGAATTTTTCTAGCAGGGATAAGGAGGTGATTATTCCCTTGTATAAGGCAATGGTTAGGCCACATCTTGAGTACTGTATACAGGTCTGGAAGCCTCATTTCAAGAAGGATGTAGAGCTGCTGGAACGGGCACAGAGAAGGGCAACAAGATTAGTGAATGGAACAAAGGGTTGCTCTTACGAAGAAAGGCTTAAGTTTTGCAAATTACAGAGTCTGGAGACTAGGCACTGGCGAGGTGATCTGATAGAGGTGTATAAGGCTTTGAATGGTTTGAGCATGCTCAATGCCAATGGGATTCTTCCTCTTGCTCAGAATAATCACCTCAGAGGGCATAAATTCAAATTGAGGAAGGACGGATGTCGGATAGATGTGCGGAAATTTGCCTTTGGCCAGCGGGTGGTTGGTTGGTGGAACCGACTTCCATCATTTGCTGTTGAAGTTGATAGCCTAAACAAATTTAAGGCTCAACTGGACAGGTATTTCGAACGAACGGAGGGGTGAAATGGGAGTGGTGTGTTTTTTGTTTTTTTTTTTGGCTGATGCTGAATAAGCTTGCTTTCTTGCATTATATGCCTCTACTAATGCTAATGCTAACATCGTAAAGTGGGGTACACTGTATTGTATAGCTACGCACGTGGTTTGGAATGCGGTATTTATGAATGTTTAACATTCATTTTTTGCAATTAATGGTCATATTTTTGATTTTGTTGATACTTGGGAGAGAAAAAAAGAAAACTCGTAAAGCGAGAACTGCCTGTATATTAAAAAATACTCACTGCTTTGTCCTTCTTTTTATGTCGATTGAGGACACTCTGCGGCAAATACTTAGTAAGTTCCTTTCTGCAATATCAAAAAATGATGGTAAGAAAAATATTTTATTCATATGAAAGAAAATTAGCTAACAGAGATTAAATCAAGTGGGTGAGGGTTGGGGGGGAATCATGTCAAACTCATTTTATTAATAAATTTCTGATAAAAAAATATATCTTAATTGGAATAAGAGTTGAAGCCAGTTAGTTACTTTGAGAAAGCTAAATATTCCCAATGTCATTTTATCAGAATGGATCAAAATGGAATTGGAATTTGCTTGTAGTTTCAATTCCAAAATATCGCAGTTGCAAATATCATTACTCAAGAAGCTATCTGCACAAATGAGACCCACTGGAAAGCAGTGATAAATTAGAGATAATTAAGTTGAATAATATAATAATCTCCTTTTATAGATGACTTGCATAGGATGGACACCACACTCGGAGATCTCTTATAAATCACTCAAAATAAAAAGTACTGCATAAGTGAAAAACTAATTCAACCACATGACATATTTTATAGAATAGGCAAGCAGTAAACCAAACGCATGCGCGCACACACAAAAAAATTTTTTTTTAAAAATGGATCTCTCATCTGCAAGATTCTATTGTAATAAGTTGCCTCAATGTTGCACTACAAATAAATAGAAAAGTATATAGTGCTGTTTATTTATAATGTGGTGCCATTGTTTAAGATAGCATTTTCAGTGATTGTTGCTACTTCAGTCCAACAACAGATGTTGGAACCAGATGACTGATAATCCTACTTTTAATTGCTCTCAGACTCATGCATTTGTCTGGCAACTTATCCCACAAACAAATCACACATCTAGTTTGCATCTGTTACTAGATTATTAATTTGCATCTGTTATTAGATGTTATTAATTTGCATATAATTGGTTATGATGGACATAACCAATTATATGCAAACTAATTGATTACGAAATCAACAGCAATAATGAGCTGTGTGGTAACAGCACTTTATCTTTAGTAACATCAGATTGAATCAATCAATTATGCCCATAATTAGTGCCTGGTGTCTCGTGACTCTGATGTATGGGGGGTGCTGCTTCTTAAAAGTTACATTAAATTGCCTTGGTTATAAGACATGTAGACACAGATAGTAATAATAATAAGCAAATTAAAAATACTACAAAACATTAATTGGACACTTACCATCAACAGACTTGGATAATCTTGAAATTTTATTTAAAAATAAAATCCATTCTTCGGTTTTTATTTGTTGAAAATAGATTAACTTTTTCATTCAAGTTTGGCACAGATTTGATAGAGAAAAGCTTGGTTAACCAAGCTTTTCTCTATCGAAAGCATTGCTTCGGCATTTAGCCTTTCCTGATTTATAGTGCTCCTTAAAATGTGGAGCTGTCTAGCACACAGTTCCACCTATGGTTAAGCTTCAAAGTTGAAAATGATTGTGTTTTTATTCATTTATTATTGAAATGATTACTGAAAATACAGTTGAACTCGTTCATAACGAGCCTGCTTACAACGAATAAACTGAGATATTTTGTTTGGTCTCATTTAAAAACACAGCATTCAATTCGATATAACGAGCACGTCCTGGATATAACAAGGGAACATACCGCACCACCATGTGCAGCAAACCAATTGCTTCTTGTCATCCTTTACAAACAAGAAGAAAGTTCCTACTTGTCCTTCAAAAGAAAGTTTATAAAATTGCCTGTGGAATCCGCTGTCTAGAATGATCAACGTCAAAGCAGTGAATGCTTCTAAACTCTCTAGAGGTCTGCTTTTACCTACCCTGCAACAGCTAGCTATTGGTCATCAGCAAACCAATCAGCGAGCTGTAAAACACACTCCCACTCCTTTGCCAATGACCAATCGATGGCCGCTGCCGAATAGATAAAAGCAGACCTCCGGAAAGCTTAGATGCATTCGCTGCTTTGAAACTGATCGTTTCGGATAGTGGATTTCGCAGAAAATTTTATAATTTAAGGATGACCTTTATTCTCACTTCTAAAGGACAGTAAGAGGAACTTGGTTTCAATCTCAGAGCCTGAAAATGTAGAAGAGGAGCATTATCGGTGAAGGAAAAAGCCAAAATTATTGAGGAACTGCAGACTGGTCAGAAGAACAATAGAGATATGCAAGAAGTACGGACTTTCTTCGCCTACTGTTTCAACACTGTGGAAAAATAGAGACAGTATTGAAGGCCCGTGATGACAACGTAACAAATGCAAAGAGACTCAAGAAATGCAACAAAGATGATGTTGATCAAGCTCTGCTGAAATGGTTCACTGCACAAAGAAATGCCGGGTTACCCATAAGTGGACCAATCTTAAAGGCTAAAGCAGAAGAATTTGCACGGCTTTTCAACCATGCAGGATTTTGTTGCTCAAATGGGTGGCTTGATCGTTTTAAGAATCAGCATAAAATTTGCTATGGCGAAATCAGTGGAGAAGCATCTGCAGTGGACATGGAGATAACATCTATGTGGATGACCGATGTGTGGCCACTTCATTCCCAAGGCTACAGTGATGATGACATCTACAATATGGATGAAGCTGGAATTTTCTATAATGTCACTCCTGACCAAACTTTGAAATTCCAGGGCGAAAAATTCATTGGAGAATTTGTCGAAGAATAGATAGTGGCTATCTGCTTGAATATGTCTGGGACAGATAAAAGGCTTCTAGTGAGCTTGAATATGTCTGGGACAGATAAAAGGCTTCTAGTGATTGGAAAGTCTGCCAAACCAAGATGCTTCAAGAATGTGAAGCAACTTCCAGTGGCTTATAAGTCGAACAGAAAAGCTTGGATGACTTCAGATATTTTCACGGCTTACCTCAAAAAGTGGGACAACGATCTCCGTATTACAGAAAAATGCAAAATTATATTTGTTGTAGATAACTGTCCTGCATATCCACAGAAAGTCGACAATCTAAGTCACATAATGCTTGTTTTTTTTGCTTCCAAACACTACAGCAGTGCTACAACCAATGGATCAAGGTGTGATCGGAAGTTTCAAAGCTCATGTTCGTCGCAACTTGGTCCTTTTGCTCATTGACAGAATAGACAAGGGAAATGAAACAAAAATCTCGGTTCTCGATTCTTTATGAGTGATGCGCGGGAATGCATTTCACAAAGTTGCATTCAAAACTGTTTCAAGAAGGCCGGATTTCAGTCAAAGCAAGATAACGTTACCAGCGAAGATAACATTCCACTATCTGAGTGGTTGCAAAAAAGGAGTCCAGAGTATTTGAATCAATTTCCAAACATCGACATTCGGGAGCATGTAGGTGATGATGCAACTTCGGGAACTTGTACAACAGAGACATAGAAACTATCCGAGTAGCAGGTGAAGAAGTAGTAGATGAAGAAAACTCCATTCAGCCTCCATCATATGGAGCAGCTGCTGACAGTGTAGAGAACCTTCAGTGTTTTTTCGAAGCTACAGACCATACAGAAGCAGAGGTATTCAGTGCCTCATCAGAAGAAAGTTGAGACAAAAGCAGAAGAAGACAAGTCAAATGACCCTACATTCGTACCTGAAAATTGGATAATCACTTTTAAAAACATTCATGTTGCCTCTGGTTCCTACACTTCTATTATTCCAAATCACCTAACCCGAGTATAACGAGCACTCGGATACAGCGAGCACATCTGGCGGTCCAGTGAAACTCGTTATAAACGAGTTCAACTGTAGTCGGTTTCCAATGAACCAAAGGCCTTAGGCTATGTTTGGGCCTGGATGACCCGGGCTCTGTTTAATACTTGTGTTGAATAAAGCAATTATTCATTTATTTTTTTGATTACTGGAAATAGAGGATGAGTATACTATATGCAGGACCTGTTAATAAAAATATTCATTGCATTGCATTGTTCTTCACAAAATTTCATATAACTCCGTTGACTGTATATTTAGATTTAAAAAGCTGAGGGTGCTACAGTTCTACAGTGCCTATCAACGAGCCACCCGTGGGTGTCTCCAGTCATTTTATAGATGGTTGCTAAGGCAGCTTTATTTGTACATTTGAACTTCATTCAAGTGGATATTTTTAATAGCTTGCTTACTTTAAATTTTAATGCAGAAGTTCTTAACTGTGGTCTGAACATACACACCTGGGGTTTCTCTGGTTGTTGCAAATTCAAATTGTAGTTGGTAGGGGATGAGTGAGTTACTTTAAGAGATGCTTTTGATTTTATTTTATTATTTTTTAAAATTTCTTAAGTGTAGATCAAAATGTGAACCTCTACTGGGCTACTGTAAACAATTTAATAAGTGCACACAAGTTAACAAATTTATCATATGTTTAAACTAAACAAACTATAATGCTGATTTACGTCAGTGGTCTATAAAGGCATTTCACACATTTCGTTGGTCTAAGGTTTTAAAAAAGTTTGATTGTCATTGTTCTAGCATAATATTTCCATATCATGTATACCCAGATCACCAATGAATAATAGATTTATATTATTATTTATTGGTGAAAAAAAATTTCACTCAAGTTAATTTCTTTAAAAAAATTGAAAACAGCAGTATCTGTAAAATGAAATCAAGTAAACTTTAATGGAAGAATAAAAAGTTCACTTAATATCCTTTTACAGGTACTACTGTTTTGCAATTTTGTTTAAAAAATTGAACTTGTTTTTATATAATGGTATTGAATTTTTCATTTCAGTTTTTCCCTCTCCAGCTCTCATTCAATAGCAACTCAAATTTCATTCCATCTTTTCTATTTCACACAATTTTTTTCCTTGTCCACCTGCCATCAAACAAACTAAATAAATAAAAATATGAAGTTGAAGACACTGAAAGTACAGTTTTATTTACTGTCAAGCTGTCGAAATACAACAATCACCTGAGTTATGAACAGGAACTTATGATATTAGAAATCCAATTTATGAATCTGAACCACAAGTGTGAAGAAAATTGTGTGAAGAAGCAGACTTCATGAGCTCCTTCAAATGATAAGTTTTTCTTAGACATTTTATCGTATTTTTTATTAATTAATGTATTAATTTGTGTTTCACAAATAGGTTAAATAGGCTTAGTAGTGTTAATTTATTTCTTAAATTTAGCTGGTGGATTTTGTAAGTTATGACTCGCTACTCATACCGCTATTGCATTGGAGTTTTGGGCGTGAATATCGCAGCACGTAACCAGTAGTGCAGAAGAATAGTATGGTTTTAATTGTAATAAATAAGCAGTTTGAAGGTTTTAATCACTTTTTGGGCATATATCTTTTGTATTTAGTTAAGGGCATAACTAATTTAACATTGTCATCGTTATGGTATAGCATATATCTTGAACTTGATATTGTAAGGTATAACATAAAACTAGATAGCATAATATGAATCACTGCATTAGTATAGTATTGTATAGTATAGTCAAGTGTAGTATAGTATAGTTCATTAATCAATTTTCATTGTTAATTAAATCGCATTTTAGAAATCATGCCCCAGACTAGAGCAGCAAAGCGATATGCACAAATTAGTGGGAGTGCTGTGGCTCGGGGGGGAACCGAAGGGGGCGATTCTCCAATACATGACATTCTAAAACAATGTGCAACCTGTGAAATGCTTGCAGAACTTTCTGGAACAGGAAATGATCTAGCCAAGGATTGTCTTTGTGTGTGCTATGTGCAGAGAGTGCCAAGAAGTCAGGTGCCAACTCGGCGTTCTGATGGGCATCTATGAGAGTTTTAAGAGTAGGGTAGATGCCCTTGAAGGAATTAAAATGGGGAGCCCATCAAGCTCTCAGCTGTCCAACCCAATGCCAGACTAATTCTTGTGCTTTAGGCAACACACCAGCAATCTTCAGGACAGAATGTGATGGTCCCACAGGAGCTAGTTATTGTTGTGACTATTGTCACGGATACAGGAAATATATTGTGCAAAAATGATAGGTGGAACAGGACCAGGGTATGTCTGCCAGGGGCAAAAGTATATGACGTTGTACACACTGACACAAATGACATCAAGAGTAGGAAATCTGCAGACTTGATTAGCAAGTGCAGATCAATGTTGAAAAAAAGTTGTGAGTTAGTTTTAAATTTGGAAGTGTCTGCAATTCTTCCCAGACACAATAGGAGGGAGTATATGAGAGTCTTGTCAATCAATTCAGCACTGGAGAGACTGTGCAAGGCTCATGGGGTAGAATTTTTCTCAGCATGGTCTGTGCTTGTCAACAGGAGAGATTGCTTCTACAAGGATGGGATACACTTAAATAGCAAGGGTGCAAGATATTTGCTAATACTATTGAGGCAGTGTTATGTGGATCAGAAACTGCTAAATAAATTTGATGAATTTGAGGTGCTGGTGAAGACACTGAAGGCAGATATTGTTGGGATATCAGAGAAGTGGTGTAACACAGAGATAAGGAATGCAGAATTGGAATTTGGGGAATACAATATGAACAGAAAGGATAGACAGCACAGAAAGGAAGGAGGGGGTAATGCTGTTAGTTAAGAAACAAAATCTAAGGAAGTGCATCCGGCTGACAGTGCAATGTTGAGTCTATTTGGTGTGACATAAGCACTGACAAAGCAAAATTGAGAGTAGGGGTGTATTATAGGAAGGCCCAATTTCATACATATTTAATGGTGTGGGTTGAAGGGATTCATCTTAAAAACAAAGTGCTGGCATGAAAATTTATTTTTGATCTCTCCCCACCTCCAATATCTATTATCTAGATGTAGGGTAACACTAAATTATTGTAAGTAAGATATTACTTACAATAACACTAATTGTATCTTACTTACAATAACAATATATTCTTTTCGGCAAAGGCCATGGTTATATGTAAGTAGAAAACAATCAGAATAAAACAATATACATATTAACAGACCATACATTATGTACTAGTAGTCATATATATGTTATGCACTATAGACTATATGTACTATACACCATTTACTAGTGGTCAAAATGTAAACAGTTAAATTTGTCAAATAACAATAAACATAATCAGAACAAATGCTTTCAGAATATCAACGGATGTGCTTCAGAGAAAAAATGCTTTTGCAATGGCAAATATGAAAAAAAAAAAAAAAATAAATAAATAAAAATAAAAAAATAAATAATAAATAAATAAATTAAAATAAAACTGTTCTTTCGAAGAATAATTATTATAATGAGGCCAGTTCTATCAGTTTACATGATATTTTGTTTTAATAATGTACTGTGGAGAAATTCAATCAATATTTTGTACATAATAACAAAGTTTGCCAAGTTTTGTTTTTGATGATATAGCAGAGAAAGCAGGTGGTCACGGTCACTCACCAGGGCCCCTTTCATAGCATCAGTGTGAAATGAGAAGCCAAGTGAGTAACCTGTTGCTTTTCTCCCTACTTTAGTCATACACTTGACAAGTTTTATCTCTAGTTATAACAGTGCAAATAAAACTTGGTTGTGTGGAATTAAATCTATTGCTTGTGAGCATCATTAAGTCACTGTTTACAGAAGAGATTAACCATAACACAAATTATCTAATCATTGCAGGATATTCTTCTTCCAAGGATAGGCAAAATGCAGAAAAGAAATTATCACAAATTTGTTGCAAGATAACTTGAAATATGGAAAGTTCTTCCTTTCTACAGGACTAAGATTTGAGGTCTTGTCGAAGAGCTCTCTGGAAGAATTGTAGTGTAACCAACCACTCAAATTCCTTCTAAAAACAGACAAAAGTAAGACTCAAACTAGACTGCTGAGTAGAAAAAGCGCATAACCAATATTAAAAAGAGAAAAAAAAATTCAAGGAATACACTGAGATCCACTACTAGCTCTTAGAAATCCAGCAAGAGCCACCTATGATCTCAAGAATAAACTACTTTAAATTACATTCAACAGTGTGCTGTACTTAGCTATGCCAGTGGGCTATGAAAGCAAGAGCCAAACATCAGCAAAATCATTGGGGGACTAATGAATTAAATTTTCATGGCACATTTAGTTTTTTTTTTTTTTTGGCACACTGGGAATGTTTCATTAATTAGAAATGGGACTGTTTCTTTTAACGTAAATTTTTATTTGTGTTTCAGTTTTCTTGGGTTGCAATTCTTATTTTAAGGAAAATTAGAGCGGATATCATCTTTTAAGGGCACAAAAGGTGATATAGTTGTACACGTTGGCACTAATGATATTAAGAGTAGGAAACCGGCGGAATTACTTAACAAGTACAAGTCACTGTTGAAAAAAAGCCGTGAATTAGGGTTGAATTTGAAAGTGTCTGCAATTCTGCCCAGACACGATAGGAGGGAGTATATGATGAGAGCCCTGTCGATCAATTCGGCCCTGGAAAGACTGTGCAAGGCTCAAGGGATAGAATTTTTTTCAGCCTGGTCTGTACTTGTTAACAGGAGAGACTGCTTCTACAGGGATGGGATACACTTAAATAGAAAGGGTGCAAGAATGTTTGCTGATGCTATCAAGGCAGTGTTAGGTGGGCCGGAAAATTGCTAGATTGGGGGGGGGATACAAGGATTAATAGATTAACAGTAGCCACTGGCAGAGGTGAAAGTGATTCTTGCACTGCTTCTATTGGAATGAGCAGCAGCCTGGAAAATAAGATGCAGGATATTTCAGAGACTGTTGGGAGTCATATCGATACAAGTAAACACATGGGTTGTGTTAGGGTAGCTAAGAATAGGAACAGGTGCATGTATACTTGCGTGTACACCAATGCTAGGAGTTTGGTAAATAAATTTGATGAATTTGAGGTATTGCTCAAAGCATCAAAGGCGGATATTGTTGGGATATCAGAGACATGGTGTCACACAGATATAAGTAATGCAGAACTGGAATTTGGGGAGTACGTCTACAGAAAGGATAGACAGGATAGGAAAGGAGGAGGGGTTATGCTATTAGTTAAGAAACACATAAAATCCAAGGAAGTGAAGCCAGTCGATATCGCTGGACAGTGCAGTGTTGAGTCAGTTTGGTGTAACATAAGCATTGGAAGATCAAAATTGAGAGTAGGAGTGTGTTATAGGCCTAATGGCTCTGATGAGTATAATAAGAAACTGTACAGGGAAACAGAGTAGGCCAGTAAATCAGAGAATCTTATAATGGGGGGATTTTAATTTCCTAGATATTGACTGGAATTTGTGAGTTGGTCATTCACACACTAGCAAGGCTTTTGTGGATTTATTCGATGATTGTTTTCGAAATCAGCATGTTCGGGAGGCAACTAGAGGGAGCAATACTCTTGATTTGATTATCAGTAGTGATTCTTCGTGCATTAAGAATCTGCAGATACAGGAACCACTAGGTGGCAGTGATCACAGTGTGCTGAAGTGGGATTTACTCAAGGAGGTAACTACCATCAGGGGTAAAGGGAAGGGTTATTGCTTTCGTAAAGGCAACTAGGATGGTCTGAGACAGTATTTAAATTCTATACAGTGGGACCAACTGATGATATTACCAACAGCAAACTCAAAATGGGAAGCATTCAAAGAACTTATCTTGGAAGCTACTAGGCTTTACATACCAACTAAGAAATATTGTTCAAGGTTCAGGCCTAAATGGATATCAGATGAACTAATGACACATATGGCAGAGAAGAAAAATGCATGGGATACATATAAATTAACATGTGACACAGAAGCCTATCATAGATATAAGTTGATCTGTAACCAAGTTACAAAGGAGGTTAGGCAGGCGAAGGCAGATTATGAGAAATCTTTGGCAAGGGATGCTAAGAAAAACAGCAAGGATTTCTTTACTTATGTAAACTCTAGAAGGAAGGGGATGAATCAGATTGGTCCACTTGATATCGATGGTTCAACTGTTCATGATCCTGCTCAGGTAGATAACAAATCAAATCAATATTTTGCATCTACATTCACACATGAGGAGTTATTCAGGAAGGGGAATGCCATAGATGAAGTAAACACTGGCAGTGAGGTAGATGATCTTGTAATAATTGAGAGTAAAGTGGAGGAGAAATTGTTGAAGATAAATACAAGAAAGGCACCTGGGGTGGATGGGATCTATCCAGTTATATTAAAGGAGGCAGCAAAGGAAGTAAGCAATCCGTTAGCCATAATTATGAGAGCTTCCTTGGACTCAGGGGAGGTACCCACAGACTGGAGATGTGCAAATGTAACCCCAATTCACAAAGGAGGATCAAAGGCTGACAAGTAATTATAGACCTGTGAGTTTAACTTCTGTTCCAGGAAAATTAATGGAAGCACTGGTTAAAGAAGCACTGCAGGATCATCTTGACAAGAATTCGGTTATGGCTGAGACACAGCATGGTTCTGTTAAGGGAAGGTCTTGCCTGACACAGTGGTCCCCCTGACAGTTTTTAAATTCTGTACAGTGGGATCAACTGACGATGTTACCAACAGTAAATTCTAAGTGGGAAGCATTCAAGGAATTAATTGTGGATGCTACTAAAAGTTTCATACCTATTAAGAAATATTGTTCAAGGTTTAGGCCTAAATGGTTGTCAAATGAACTAATGAGACTCGTAACAGAAGAAAAATGCATGGGATGCATACAAATTAACACAAGTTTATGTATTCATTTATTTTTAGGGCAGTTATATTGTCTCATTCTGTTTTTCTGCCCACAGCCTCTTTCTCATCTGTACACATCATTAATTCATCTTTGTACACAAGTATTGTCCCTATGTGTCTCAATGTGCCAGCTAGGGCATCTACAAAAGCCTGGTTATATATTCATCTTTATAGAAAAAAATAAAATAAATAAAATAAATGACAAAGGAACTCTACACGTCAGCCTGCAAAAATATATGATCTATAAGTCGTCTTCTGCAATGATAATTTATGTGGGAAGGGGAAAGAAAAAATAATATAAATACAGCTCTTAATTACAGGATTATATATAATTAGATCAAAATATGCTTACCGTCGCACATGCTTGGTATCTATTTTCATTCCTGGTTTGTATAAATTTATTGTCACTGCTTGCCTAATCACTAGAAAGCAAGACCATTGTTCTGATTATAAAGATAAAGAACACTCTCAAACAAGTAATTTTAAATATTTTTTAACTATGATTTATTTATTTGTTTTATTTTTAAACTGGATGACTAACTTTCTTTGAAACTTAAGTTGTTCTTCATAAATTTGGCACTCACAATTGATGCTGTTCTTGAATGTGTTGGGATGTTCAGACCAAAATCTTTACAACATAGAATGGCTCATATATTCAGCAGATGACTTCATATATATGAACGAGGAAATTAGACATGACAGTATTCAGAAAAGGTCCTACCTGGATTATATCTATTCGGTATTGGAGGAAGATTATGCACTTAGTGATGGCATCACAGTTTAGTAAGTCTACTAGCTAATTCAACATCTAACATGCAAATACCACACAAGTCGTTCATTGTGTTGTCTTTGTGGTGGGTGATGGAACAAAGAGCAAATGTTAATAAAATTTTTTTAAGGCCGAAGAAAAGCATAACCAAAACATGAATTGATAAAACAGACATATAATAATAATAATGGTCTATATTGTTCAAGTGTTTTGTGCCATTTGCATGATTTCAAGATGGCTATAAGTATCTAGAAGATGAGAGTGCTACAAAACAACTACTGAACCACAGAAACAGTTAAAAGAAAAAAATTACATTGTCATATTTTCGAGTTGCTCATTAAATGACAGAAGCACAACTTCATATTAACAGAAAAACAACTCATCAATACTGACAGAAGATTTTCAAACAGAACATCAACAATTGGTTTCTTCTCCACAATGACAGATGAACAAAAGCTGCTCAACCTCAAAGCAAGTAAAGAGCTTATTCAAGCTGGTGATAATTTCTCCTTGCTCAATTGTAATAGGTGACAAGTCATGGTGTTTCAAATACAATCCAGAAAAAAGAAACATTGGAATGGCAATCAATGTGCTCTCTGAGATACAAAAACTTTTATTTTGCAAAAACGAAAGTGATATCAATTTGTAGTAGAAAGCATTTAAATTATTAATGAAAAGAACTTTCCACTCTTTAATGTGAACTGTTTTCTTGCATTTTTAGGACTATTATCTGAAGTTTAAGATCATGTAGTAATGAACTTTACTTGCTTGTTGTTTCCATTTTTGAATTTTGTACAATTATAGAGTAACAGAATTATTTTAATATTTAAGTTTTTTACGACAATATTTGCTAAAACCACGTACTTCCTCACCATTGCATAATGGCAAATATTTTGTTTATAGCAGGAGAAATCTGAACCTAGAGTGAAGTATACTGTTTCCATTTCCACTGCTTTTACCTGCTTGATGATGATAACAGAGAGTTATGCAGCAACATTAAACCATAGAGTGAACAGACCTCTTAATAAGATTTTTAAGTTCCATTCATAATGAACAAGGTTTATTCTGCTGAAATATTATATGTGCTCAATGGAAAAATATTCTTAATTCAGAGGATAATATTGTTAAGTTTTCTTAAATGGTTTTTCCACCCATTTTAATAATTGGTGATATATGATTAATTTAAAAATACACTAGATGCAAAACTTCAATTTTAATAAAGTTAAGGTAAAAGATAAAGGTAAACTGCAACCATTATCAACCCACTGCAGGATGGAAACCTCCTCAACAATTCATGCTGAGGGAAATGGATCATAATCTGCCACATTAGTCCAGTGCGGGTTGGCAGATCGACCATATTTAGCAGTCAGGGGCTTGAACCCCCGGTCTACTGAAACAGCATGTGCTACTGCACTCCCACTCCTGACCACTCGGCTACGAATGTTTTAATCTCTACATTCATTACTGTGACAAGAAAATTGAAAGTAAGACTGAGGAGAAAATATAGAAATTCATTCTTTAAGAACATTAACCTATTTTAAAACCTTGAATGCTTCTGATAAACACCAATGCTAATCTTCAAGGAAACAGAAATGCAAACAAAGAGTGTCTACTGCAAGGCTTTAAGATTTAATATAAGGAAGTTCATTCTATCAGAGTGACTAAATTTATTAAACATTCTGCAATTTTAGTGTATTGCAAATAATGTCATTAAATGGATTTCATGAGTTATTTCTATTTAATGTGCTTGTCATCAAAATTAGTTTCAAATCAGAGGTCCTTGAAGTTTTAGATGTAAAATTTTGAAAACTGGAAATATATATTTGTAAAATAATAAGAGGAGTTTACCTCAATATAGTACGTAAAACACTTCCGTATGATACTCTCCAGAAATTAAAACAAAAAAATCGAAAACTTACATCAGAGTAAAAAATAAATAATTAAAAACCAATTTAACACAATTAAAAAGAATCAAAACGATTTTCCTTCCTGAAGCTGACAACACTTTGACCATATGTCGTGATCACAGGAATGAAAATTAACGAATAGGGTTGAACCTGAAACTTAAATAGTGATTATTTGTCTTCACACATGCACGTAAAGGTCCATGCATGGGAGATCAAATATGGCTGCCGAACATTAACAGAATTATTGTGTAATTTAATTTCTACAGTTTCTGCAATTTATAGTCGTGTATAATTACGTTGAACATTAAGTATTTTGGCCTTGTTAAATAAAAAAGTGTGTTTTTTGTTAATGGCATGAAAGGCTAATTCTGACGCTGCTGAACGAGAAGCACGAACTGAGGCTTCAAGTTGATTTACATGAATATTCAGAGAAAATTGCGTCGAACCTTGGTAAGACGAGTCGCAATCAATGCAAGAAATGTTGTATACCAGATCATTAATTTGTGCTGCCAATGCAGAAAGAACCGAGCGATTGTTCAGTATAGTGTGTAATTTCCGTATTGGCAATTTTAAATTCGGAAATATATATATAAAAATCTGTCAAAAGTGTTGGAGGGCATTTCTTTAGATTCTGATTTAAATTTTGAATTACATTTACTAAACATTTCTTATTATTTTTTTTCCCTAAACATGGCTCAACGTATTATTTATTTAAACATGTTTAATGATTCTAAAAATCAAACGTACCAAAATGAAACATCATTTGAAGCCTATATTGATAGGGAGCCTGTTTGTAGTGAAATTTTGAAAATAAAATATTTATAAAGCTCTCAAAAGTGTGATAAGCTGACTGCTCCAGAATGACCTTAGTCATTCTGCAACAGTCAGTATTATTCACTAAATAAATACTTGAACCTCATACATTTATGGTTGCAGTCATTTGTAGGAATCTGTCCATTTGCTCAAATGTTCTCTGCAAATGATTGCTGCTCTCTTCCTCTCTATCCTCCTTGTGTGCAGATTGTCACAGTGATTCTTTTGGTAAGTCTGAGAGAGAACCCAAACAGGATTTTTCTCCTCTGGTCACTATGACAAAGGTTTACAGTATTGCTTCAAGTTTCATAAGATTATGACATTCTTATATAATAGCAAAGCTTACTTCCATAACAGTATGGTTAATTCACTGAAATGGTTTGAAGTGACTAAAAATTAACTGGGAAAAAAAACAAAAACTTTTGAATCCCTTTGGGGTGGTGCACTTTCCACCTAAATGGTTCATCGATGTATAAATTAAACTACATTAAAAACTGCATTCTTGGACAGAAGAACCAGGAGTCCTGACACTGGACTTATATATAATACTGTATGTTGGCTCAAATGGAGTTATCATCAAAAGAGAACTCTCCTGATGATAATTTAGTGTTACAAAGTGAAATTAGTTCTCATGATGCATATAGAGTGCACGAGTTGAAAACTTGACATAATTTAGCTGCCATATTAGTGAAAAATTATGCCAGTAACTTCATGTTAACAACATAAAGTTCGACTGTTGATGATCCTGCTCAGATAGCAAACAAACTGAATGAGTATTTTGCATCTACATTCACACATGAGGAGTTATCAAGGTTTGAAAATGACAGAAGGTTATCAAATTGCAGCAGGGTGCTTAATGATTTTGTAATAACTGAGAGCATAGTGGAGGAGAAATTGTTGAAGTTAAACATAAGAAAGGCACCTGGGGTGGATGGGATCTATTCAGTTACAGTCAGTCCTCGTATAGCACGATAGTTGTGTTCCTAGAAAACCTCGTCTAATGCAAAATCGTGCAATATAAACAACAGGCCCTATGGGAAAAACAGGGTTAGGTGCCGACCACCCAAGATTGAACACACATTTGTAACCAAAACATTACCAAACACAATAAACAATCGTAATAAAATACTTTCGTATTTTATTACGACTATTACGTAATAAAATATTGCTAATGCTTTTGCTTCTATCGTAAGCAAACTTGTTTTTTGTTTGATTTTCTATCCAAACAGATGACAGCCATGTCATCTCTTCCAATTCTTTGTCTTAATCTACTGGATTTTAATTACACTTTGAGTTGTTCCTGCTATGAAAGTTTTTATTTTCTCTGTATTCAATGTAATTCTCGGCATTGCCTCATTTAGGCCTGTAACACATGCAATATCACATGGTCTTTCATTTCACGCAAAGTGTTTCCGTCACAATTTCATATTTTTTCTCTATTGACAGAGGCGGACTGGCCATAAGCCTTACCAGGGAAACCACGGTGGGTCGGAGGCCGGTGTGATTTTGGCCTTAAACGCTAGTATGAGGCCACTACAAATTTTCCCGGGTAAGAATTTTTGACCTAGTCCGACTCTGTTTATCGATATTGCTTTTCTTTTTCTCTCTGAATCAGTAGTGTTTCCACCAGGACGCTTCCTTTTTACACCTTTTAAGTATTTTACTCATTTTTAGGGAATAAAGCACAATTACAAAATGAGGAGGCACGCTTGATACACAAACAAAGCTGTGCACGTGTAGCAACTGAATAAACAACACCGTAAAGGCAGAGACAACTCTATTAACATCTCACTAGCTCACATATTAGTAAAGCACATTTCTGGGGTTACTACCATAAAACAATAAAAACAATTTCCAGTTGCATTCCTGCTAGTGGAATCTATTATAAACTGGTAGGAAACTCGATCTAATTGCATTTGCGATAATACCAATAGCTGGAATTTTACGTTATTATGATGAAATGTGTTTCCCCTTCACTGATATAAAAAACATAAATACATTTTCAGAATCTTCTCTTCAGTGCTATCGTGTTGCGTTCAGTTGGGGTTATTCTGTGTCCGACTGCCATTTTTTGTAAACACAAGGGCGAATTGTGCATAAGCGAATTCGGTTTGTGTAAACACGTGTTATACGAGGACTGACTGTATATTAAAGGAGGCAGCAAAGCAACTAAGCAAACCCATAGCCATAATTATGAGAGCATCCTTGGACTCAGGGGAGGTCCCCGCAGACTGGAGATGTGCAAATGTATCCCCAATTCACAAAGGGGGATCGAAGGGTGACGCGAGTAATTACAGACCAGTTAGTTTAACTTCTGTTCCGGGTAAAATAATGGAGTCACTGGTTAAAGATGCATTGCAGGATCATCTAGACAAGACTGCAGCAATAATTCAAACACAGCATGGGTTTGTTAAGGGAAAGTCTTATTTGACAAATTTGATAGGATATTATGATGTGGTTACAAAGGAACTGGATGCAAAAAATAATTTTGATATCATATATTTGGATTTCAGGAAAGCTTTTGAAACTGTTGCGCATGGAAGACTATTGTACAAATTGGAGCAGAATGGTATTAAGGGTAAGTTGCTACAATGGATAAAAGGATGGTTAAGTGGGAGAAGACAGAGGGTGGTAATCAATGGGTGCTGCTCTTCGTGGACTAATGTTATTAGTGGAGTCCCACAGGGTTCGGTGTTGGGTCCACTGTTGTTTTGTATATTTATTAATGATATTGATGAAGGTATATCAGGCTTAATGTCGAAGTTTGCAGATGATACAAAGGTTGGCAGGGTTGTTAATGACAGTAATGGCTGTGTGCTACTGCAACAGGATCTAGATAATTTGGGCAGATGGGCTAAGAAGAGGCAACTGAAGTTTAACCTTGACAAATGCAAAGTACTGCATATGGGTAGAAGTAACCCGAGAGAAAAGTACCAACTGTGTGGTACTACCCTTAAGGTGGTAGAAAATGAAAAAGACCTGGGAGTAATTGTGAAGTCAGATATGAAGTTTTCTGAGCAATGCAGACAGGCTGCCAGGGCAGGTCATGGGGTTTTGTCAATGATATATAAGAATTTTGCTAGCATGGAAAAGGAGGTGATTGTCCCTCTGTATAAGGCAATGGTCAGGCCATGTCTTGAGTACCGCGTACAGGTCTGGAGGCCTCATTTTAGGAAGGATGTAGATTTGCTTGAGCGTGTACAGAGAAGGGCAACAAGATTGGTGAGGGGAATGAGGGGATCCTCTTACCAGGAGAGGCTTAAGTTCTGCATATTGCAGCAGCTGGAAACTAGGCGCCTGCGAGGTGATCTGGTTGAAGTGTATAAGGCCTTGAATGGGTTGAGCATGCTGAATTCTGATGAGATTCTTCCACTTGTTCAGATTACGAACCTAAGGGTGCATAAATTGAAATTGAGAAGGACAGATGTAGAATAGATATGTGGAAATTTGCCTTTAGCCAGCAGGTGGTTAATTGCTGGAACAAACTTCCATCTGTTGTTGTGGAAGTTGATAGGTTAAATAAATTTAAGGAAGAACTGGAAAAATATTTAGATCGGATTGTTTTGTAATTTATGTATACTGCGTATAGGTATATATGTATACTGTATTCACGTAGACGGTAATTCAATGTCAGTATGGATAAAGGTCATGAGTTAATTGACTTTGAAAAAGGGATGATAGTGGGTGCCTGATGCATTGGCCACTCCATCGCGGAAGGTGGTACAAATGGGGATAGTGCAATTTCCATCGGAAATTGCACTATTCTCATTTCCTGAATAACATCTCATTGTGGACAGTGCTGTCGGTGGAGAAAGGTGGTGGGTGAATGTTGCCATCGACATCTGTCTTGCATTGTTTTAGCCAACCGGAGAGCAACAGCGGCACAAATCGCCGACCCATCAGGTCCTATTGCTAACACCACGACACAGGACTCTATGCATCAACCGGGCAAAATAACATCGGCACTGGACCTTGGATGATTGGAGGTGGGTATCCTGGTCTGATGAGTCCCCCACCCCACTTCCAGTTATTTCGAGCAGATGGGAGGGTGCGTATCTGGTGGAAATCGCATGAAGCTATGCACCTGTCATGTCAACAAGGAACTGTTCAGGCAGGTGGACAGTCGGTAATGGTCTGGGGTATGTTCAACTGGTACATGTTGGGACCTCTGGTATGTATAAATGCATCTCTGAATGGTCCAGGTTAAGTGTCCATCCATGCAGACCATCTGCACACTTCATGGTTATCGTGCACCCATAGGGTAATGGACTCTTCTAGAAGGACAATGCGCCTCCCCACAGAGCCGTGGTGACTCGAACACGGTTCGAAGAGCCCACAGATTTTATCACCATGGAATGGCCTTCCTGTTCATCAGACATGAACCCTGTGGAGCATCTTTGGGATGCTGTGGAAAGGTCCATCCAGGAATGCGATGGAATTATGGACAGCAGTGCAGCAAGCATGGATGGAAATACACATGGAATGCTTTTGTGAATTAATGGACTCAATACCTCGCCATGTGAGTCCATATCTGGGTGAAAGGTGGGTCTATCCATTTCTAGTAGATATCCCATGATTTCATTTCTGTCCACTCAATGTACATCCATGTAAGCCAACTGATGACATTATACGAAAGACTAATATCAGAAAATCTTTGGTTCTCCTGTTTGCTTTCACTTACACAATGAAGAACCATTGAGAAGTGTGCTTTTTTTTCCCCCTAAGGGGACTGAAAAGTTCAATTTTTTAATCATTTCACATATTTTTTATTTTTTTCAATATTTTTAATGAATTAATCATATGATTATGGAGATAAGTTATGACTTATAAGCTTTTTTTATTATATAAGAATGCCATGCTCTGATCACTTCAATATCGAACTTTTAATTGATTTACACACAATCATGCCCACAGATCATGTTCTTTGACAGCAGGAGAATTGTTCACAAGGAATTTTTTTCCCACCAAGTAGTATAGCAAATAAGGAGTATTGTGCACAAATTTAGATCGTTTTGTTAAAAGTATTCACTGAATAAGCTATGAGTTTGAGAAAAAGGGAACTGGTTCTTATTGCAAGACAACACCAAGCTAAATTCTGTCCTAATTATCAAGAAGTTTTTGGAAAATGTGAAATTGTGGGGCTAAATCATTCCATTAATCCCCTTAATTTATTTCCTCTTATCTCCTACACCTTAAAATCAAATGACATTTAAAGGATTTCAGGAGCACAGGTTTTGAGAACAAGTGGAGAAATACCATCAGGTCCTAGAGCTTTCTAATCATTCAGATTCGTCAAAATCCTTCTGACATCCTTTTGATGGATGTTGTTGTTGTTTTGGTTTTTAGGAGCATTAGCAACTAAGGTCATATTGCTCCGGGGATATGCGGTGGTCATTCCCTGACCTTTCCGCATCCTCCATATTTGGTGGCTCACGAGCTCGAACCCGTCTAATCAAGAAGGGTGTGCTACGCACTGCTGCTCCTGCCCACCTGGCTACGGAGGTGCCCCTTTTGATGGAGACCACAGGAGACATTAAATGGAGCTTGTTGGGAATGGTGGGAGGTGTTTTACCAAGATCATTAATAAATGTGTTGGAAGAAAAATGGAATGCTAGCAGGTCGGCTTTATCCTTGGCTCATGTGACAACAGAACCATCTGGTTTTGACAAAGGTGACAGCAGAGATGGGCAAAAGTTGCCGCCAATAGCATTGGCAAGAGACCAGAATGCTCGGCTACCATTAGGGCAAGAAGCAAGTTTTCTACTCTTAGCCTGTTCAAAATCTAATTTGGACTGATTAATAACTGCTTTACAATTGTTGCGAGCTTTGGTGTAGGCAAAAAATGAAACTGAAGAATTGGAAACAAGCCAATTACGATATGCAACTTTTTTCTCTTGAACAGCCTTAGCACATTTATTGGAAAACCAAGGTTTAGACAGAGGATGCGATTTTAAAGTGGAGTGCAGAATAAAGGATTCCATTCTTACAAGAATAATTTCACTGACACGATCTGAGCAAAGATTGACATCACAAGTTTCGAAGCATTTCAGGTATATATCATATTGATATGCTGAGTTTGATTTAAAAATCACCTTTTCTTGAATGGACTTTTATTTTACAGACATTAATTCATTTAAATTAATACTAAACATACAAACCTGTATCAGTGAAAGTCTGGATGTCATAAGTTAAATCTACATTCACATTTTCAGTCTTTGCAAACTGCAGACCAATAAACCACATTGACTGAAAACTGCCCCTGTAGGAAGAAGGGGGGGGGAACAGAGAATATATCAATGAAATAAAATTAGCTATTTAACAATCTTATGTTAACAATATATATTTATCAACAGAAAAAACAGAACTGAAAAATTAACACTATTAATTACATAAGTAGTATGATAAAATTTAACAACAGTTGCAATACATTTCGTTTGAAGAAAAGAATAAATAAATAAATAATAACAGCTTTAGCAACATTGGTGTCCAGCTTTTTGACAGGTGTGCAGGTTTCCCCTGTGGAATACTGAAAAAAAAAAAAAAATAATAATATATATCTTCCTGTTTGTGGCAGTGCCATATACAGAAATTTAAAGAGGGAAAATTTTTGACCTATTGGGGGGCACCAAATTGTGTCATAAATTTGGGTAAAAGAGCATCAGAGAGATGGGTAGAACACCTTTCAATGTATTCACATTTCCCAAGTGGCCAAAGTTTGGTGAGGATTTCGATTTGGATGAGGTCTGCTCATGTCAGACTGATGAAAATATGCATAAAGTCATCCATGAGGAAAGATGGCATACAATTAATACTATCTGTGCCCGGGTTGCTTCTTTTCCAAGGGCACAACAACGATGAAAGTCAAGTTTATGGTTATGACCCAGAAACAAAGCAGCAGTTCTCTCAATGGAAAAGTCCATAATCATCACTGCATCCAAAAAAGACAAGTCAGGTATGGAGGGAGGGAGTAAATATAGCTTTATAAATATCACACAGAAAAGAGAAATCTCAAACGGCATTTAGTAAAGGCATATGATGCAAGAGAGCAAAGCTCAGACAAAATCAGCAAAAAAAAAAAAAAAAAAAAAAAAAATCCCATTTCACACATCCATTAGCTATACACATTTGTCCAGTTCCACCTTAATTTCTTTAAGCTATCAACTGCCACAATGACAGATGGAAGTTTGTTCCATCAATCAACTATCCGCTGCCTAAAGGAAAATTTCTGCACACATATTCTACAATTGCCTTTCCTCTATTTGAATTTATGCCTCCTAAGGTTCATAATCAGAGTAACAGGAAGAATCCCATCAGCACTGAGCCTGCTCAACTCATTCAAAGCCTTATACAACTCAATCAGATCACCTCCCAGGTGCCTAGTCTACAGATGCTGTAATCTGCACAACTTAAGCTTTCTTGATAAGAGGAAGCCACTCAATCTCCTCACCAATCTTGTTGCCCTTCTCTGTACTCGTTCTAGCAAATCTACATCCTTCCTAAAATGAGGTCTCCAGAATTGTATGCATTACTCAAGGCTTGGCCTGACCACTGCCTTATACAAAAGGATAATCACCTCATCCCTGATACCTCATCCCAAAATTTCTGTATATCATTAACAAGACCCATGAGCTACTCTTGCAGCCTGACTGCACAATTACCCTCAGGTCTTTTTCATTCTCTACCAAACTGTAGTACTACACAGTAAGTATGTTTCACTGGAGGTTACTTCTACCGATACGCAGTACTTTGGATTTGTCAATGCTAAACTTCAGTTGTCACTTCTCAGCCCATCTGAGAAGCCCATTAACAACCCTGCCAATCTTTATATCATCTGTAAACTTGGACATTAAGCCAGATATACCTTCATCAATATCATTGATAAATGTACAAAACAACAATGGGCCCAACGCCAAAACCTTTTTTTTGTTTATGACAACCCCAAAAACAAGAGGTATTAGAATCTATAATATGGTTCTAATACCTCTTGTGTTGGAGGTTGAGAAGACGAAAGAAGATATTTGTTGACATTAGACTTGAACTTCTGTACACTAATTTTCAGGAAATACGTATGAAGGAAGGTTGTTCCAGAAAACGGCAGTTGAGTGAATAAACGAGGAAGATGAAAAGTTGATTCTGAGTTTGAAGTTGGACAGGAAATGGATGTTGGTTTGTGGCGGCACGTGTCCGAACTGTTTTGAAAGAGAGAGCGGGAATTATAGAAGCGAATTCAGAAGAACATGCCCATGGAAGTATCTGTAGAAGAGGCATGCAGCAGAAACAGTACATCTATGATTTTTTGGGGGCACTGCCCCAGATGTGGGAACAACATTCCATGATAGGGCGGATTTGAGATTTGTAAGGGTGAACAGCTGTTTGGAAGAAAAGTAATGCCGACAGCGAAAGAGAAAACCAAGTTTTTTAGATGCAGAGTAAGCAATATTTGTAATATGCTTGTGCCAAGAGAGATTAGAAGTCAGGGTAATCCCCAAAAGAGATATATATTTTACCTAGAAATCGGAGTGTCACCAAAGAAAAGCACAGGAGCAGAAGAAACAGGACTGAGTTTTAGGACTGAAATTAACTAAGTTGTCCTTGCCCCACTAGAGAATTACCTGGAGATTGGCATTTAAGGAATTGGTAGCGGATATTCGAGAAGTTGAAGCTGATTGAGCAGGGCAAGGTTTCTCAAAATGGAAAGTGGAATGCAATGTGCTATCATTGGCAAAACTATGGATAGGATTTCCAGTCAATGGAAGAAGGTCATTAATATACATGAGGAAAAGATTGGGGGAAAGAACTGAACCCTGGGGAACACCAGCATTAGTGGAGAAGTTAGAAGACAGAGAGCCATCTGCCATCACCCTCAGTGAGCGAGCAGAGAGAAAACTGGATAACCAATTATAAAAAACAGTTAGCAAACCATAAGATGGAAGCTTGTTTAGAAGACCTTTATGCCAAACAATATCGAAAGCTTCTGAGATGTCAAGAGCAACTGCTTGTGTTTCACTGAACTTTTCCATTGAATTTGTCTATAAATGGGTAACATAAACCAGAATATCCAAGTGGATTGACACTGACGGAATCCATACTGGCGATCGCTGATCAGACGGAAGGTTTCTAGGTAAGTTTAAGAGTTAGTGGTTAATTGATTTCTCCATTACTTTAGAAAGAGTAGAAGTAATTGCAATGGGATGATAATTGGATGGGAGGGAATTGTCACCCTTTTTAGGAACTGGCTGAAAATGAGCAAATTTCCAAGCAGAAGGAAAAACACCTTTGGAATAAGAAAGTGAAAAAAGGCGGCAAAGGACAGGATTAAGTTCAGGAGCACAGGTTTTGAGAACAAGTGGAGAAATATCATCAGGTCCTGGAGCTTTCTAATCATTTAAATTCGTCAAATCCTTTTGATGGAAGACCACAAGAGGCATTGAATGGACTGTGTTGGGAATAGTGTGAGGTGTTTTACCAAGATCATTAATACACGAGTTGGAAGAAAAATGGGATGCTAGCAGGTCAGCTTTATTCTTGGCTGAATTGACAACAGAGGTGGGAGCAGAGATGGGCAAAAGCTGCGGCCAATAGCGTTGGCAAGAGACCAGAATGCTCGGCTAACATTAGGGCAAGAAGCAAGTTTTCTACTCTTAGCCTTCTCAAACTCTAGTTTGGACTGATTAATAACTGCTTTACAGTTGTTGCGAGCTTTGGTGTAGCAGAAAACGAAACTGAAGAATTGGAAACAAGCCAATTATGATATGCCACATTCTTCTCTTGAACATCCTTAGCACATTTATTGGAAAACTAAGGTTAAAGGATGAGATTTTAAAGTGGAGTGGGGAAAAAAGGATTCCATTCCTACAAGAATAACTTCACTGACACGATCTGAGCAAATGTTGACATCAGAAGTGTTGAAACAGTAATCCGACCAAGGAAAAGAAGAAAATAAGTCTCGCAAGTCATCCCATTTTG